>NC_141696.1:1211261521-1211911521 GCF_964263255.1 Lissotriton vulgaris
TCTGGCATACAGATCATTGTGAGAAATGCTGGTCTGTAGTCTACTAATATCCATTCATTCTTTCAACATGCATGTAAAACACTGTTAAAAAAATTACAGAAATAATATTGATTTTGTTAAGGAATTAGCTGTTCCTTCAAACCTGCACCAGGGGAGCCCATATTCGTGGACAACGCTGCTGAACTCACCCGCACCTGCCTGTCAGACGCTGCATCTCGCCGCACCCGCTTCGCTGGTGCCGCTTCGCGTCAGAGGACTCTGTGAGGCCTTGGTTGGTGACTGACTGTGTAGTAGAGAAGGAGTGGGCTGCCTGACTCCGCAGGGACTCAGTCAACCAGGAGTCCCTGCAAGACCGACTACACCTGGTCTGCGCCTACTGCTCGGCCCCGCCCACCGGCCACCACGCACTGAAAAGCTGCCTCCAAACAGTTAGAACTTGGGATTAGCTGTTCCTTCAAACCTGCACCAGGGGAGCCCGTTTTTGCGGACAACGCTGCTGAACTCACCCGCACCTGCCTGTCAGACGCTTCATCTCGCCGCACCCGCTTCGCTGGTGCCGCTTCGCGTCAGAGGACTCTGTGAGGCCTTGGTTGGTGACTGACTGTGTAGTGGAGAAGGAGTGGGCTGCCTGGATGCCGCAGGGACTCAGTCAACCAGGAGTCCCTGCAAGACCGACTACACCTGGTCTGCGCCTACTGCACGGCCCCACCCACCGGCCACCACGCACTGAAAATCTGCCTCCAAACAGTTAGAACTTGGGATTAGCTGTTCCTTCAAACCTGCACCAGGGGAGCCCGTATTCGTGGACAACGCTGCTGAACTCACCCGCACCTGCCTGTCAGACGCTGCATCTCTCCGCACCCGCTTAGCGGGTGCCGCTTCGCGTCAGAGCACTCTGTGAGGCCTTGGTTGGTGACTGACTGTGTAGTGGAGAAGGAGTGGGCTGCCTGGACGCCGCAGGGACTCAGTCAACCAGGAGTCCCTGCGAGACCGACTACACCTGGTCTGCGCCTACTGCTCGACCCCGCCCACCGGTCACCACGTGGCTTATTTAGTAGACCGGGCCTATTCTCTTGCATCCCTCCTCCAATCTTTCCACCGCCGCAATGTCTGTTTCAGGTATGAGCCCCGAAAAAACCACTGTAGATAAGCCGGGGGGGATTGCCGTTAAAAGGTACCCTTGACAATTATTTCACCAAGGTTCTTATTGACTTAGAAAAGGAGACCACGTTAGCAGAGCGAAGGGCGGAGCGTCATCGCTCGGTAGAAAGTTTGAAAAACAAAACTGTAATAGATCCTACGCTGAACGCCCTTTTTCCTAATGGAGGAAGTCTCAGCGGAATTGAAGACCTCACCTTGCTAGAGAGTGTTCCACTTTTGCTACGAGACTACACCCCTACATCGTGTGTTTCTATTGGACAGACCTTGAGTCCTACTCCCCTTTACAGTCCTATTAGTTTAACAAAGGATTTGGTTACTACGAATCGCATTTCTGACAAATTCAAACGTAGTAAGAATAAAAGGCCAATCTTGCCTAAGGTCCAAGGCCCACCACCCAGCAAAAGAAGACGTAAGGGGGGGGGTAATGCAAAAACCTAAGACTAGTCACTCAGATTTTGGCAAGTCTCTCAAGCCTGGTATTACAGCCGAACAAGCTCCAGCAGTTGCAGAAGATAAATTGTTAAACTTGACAGTCCATCCAACATCTCCGCACATTGGAATAGACATCAGCATTAGTGCACCCGTTGATGGCCCCGCAGAATCCATACTGAAACCAGCATAACTAGTGTCTCATTAGACAGTATGGAACACTTAATTAGATCCTTTATCTTACCTATTATAGAAAGGTTAAAAAAGGTGGAGAAACGTTTCGAGGACATGGAGTTGGGTATTGGGAGGAAGGACAACTTATCTGAGGTCCTGGTGAGCGAGGGTGTGCTGCCTTCAATCCCGGTCATACCAGCTATGTCCACTGCCCCTAAAGTCTCATTCCAACCCACTAAAGTTACATCAAAAACCCCCAAAATAGCAAGTTCCATCCAACACAAGTTATCTCCTCCAAAACAGGCAAAAAAAATAGCTGTACTTCCTGCGAGTAACATCACGAGGGATCAGGAAAAAGTACATGCGGGGAAATTATGTGAGGAGAGGAGAGGCATCAGACACACAGGGGTTTCAACTAATAGGGGTCCATTAGCAGAACTTCCCCCGGAAGCTGTGCCCTTTGTGGTTGTCTTAACAGGGGTTCCTGCATTGGCAGATAACAAGAGGGAAGGGTTCGCCCAGCTGAAGAATAAAATTATGCATTGGCTCAGAGTATACAGACCAATCACAAGTAACATCAATGGCGAAATAGTACATGTTCGCCGACTTCCCTGGCTGGGTAGTAGAAGTAAGGACATTGAGGGAGATGTAGTCGTAGTTAACTTTAGAGATTCGCGTGTGGTCAATTATATATTAAATTGGCCTGCAGGGAATGGTAATAACAGCATTATCCCCCGCCCCCTGACCTACTTCTATTCCAGATCCCTAGTGTTCGCCCCAAAATACATAAGTGGACAATCACATACCCATACATATTTTCCAACCCCAATTAACACCGGGCATTTGTTACATGCACAATACCAAATACCTGTTGCTGATCCCTACGGGTGGAATACTGTACCTCCCAGAGTCAACACAAACTTTAACAGAAGCATGGACCATCTGAGGCCTTTCACACCCCTGGAGACATTTAACAGGTTTGATGTGTTTAATGGATGATTGCGACTGAAGTTTACAGTCTAGGTGGGGCATGGGTGGTCAATCCCATACTACAAGCCCAGAAGGTGCAGCACATGGGGTTTCAGAAGAAATCATTTTGTACCCCATGTTATACCAGCCTCTGGGGGAGAAAAATGTAGCTAGTTACACTCTGGGAATACCAATTTGTTCACCTCCACTCCAAGGTAAGGAACACACTCATAGGGAATCTGTACATGTTAAATCCACCAGTGCGCACACTGTTCAAAAAAACTGACGGCTTTGGGGGGAACTTCTGCGGAATTGCAAGATAAGACCAGAACACACCCTCTTGTAGTTGGCAGTGGGGCATCAGTGAAAGACAGTACAACACTTGGGTTAATGCCCTACAATTATAAAAGGAGGGCATTAGGTGGAACAGCAGAAGCAGTCACAAGATCAAATGATAGTTCACAGAGCAATAGGTCTACTGAATCCAGTAATACATTTTGAACTCCAGTCTCTCAGTGAGATGCACAAGCACAGACTGACCAGGCCCTCAGAGAATCGGGAAATGACCAGGCTGGCCAGCATCTAGTGTCCTGGAATATAGCTGGTCTTAGGAGTAAGATAGTTTCCCATGATTGGCTAAATTTTATTGATAACTATATTATAATCATCATGCAGGAACCTGGGCAATGGAATCCCACTATCGGCCGGGTTATTAAAATTTTTCAATACCCGCGACCCATATGCAGAGGGGAAGGCCAATGGGGGGCCTGACCACCTGGGTAAAGCAGGATGCCAGGTATACTACGGCGCACTTAGATTCCAATTCCAAGGACATCCTAATTGTTAAGATCCTCTCCCCTGAGTTCGGAGATCTAATAGTATTCAATGTATATGCGAGGGGTAATCCGGGAGGAAAATCTTCCGAGACAGTTAAACAACTGGGACAGTGTGTAAAATTACACAGGGGAAAAGCAAATGTATTGATAGGAGGTGATTTCAATTGCTCTTTTGAGCCTTTGGACCAATTTGGCATTGACCTTACAGAGGCAGAGGATGATAGCTGGCAAATCCCTCCTCTAAATATACCACCCATAAAGAAGTGGACCCAAGCAGCTCTCCAGCTCAAGACTTTTAGTCTTGAGTATGGACTAAGAGCAGTGAATGGTAGAACTAAAGGGGATAAGGACGGAAGTCCAACTTTTAATAATGGCATACGCTCAAGCAGGATTGACTATATTCTAGTTAATCTGGAATTTTGGTCAGCTATCCGGGATATGAATATTATTAAAAGAATTGAGAGTGACCATAACCCTCTCAGTTTAGAGTTTCAGCTTTTCTCAAAATTGGGAGTCGTTGATACAGATACATCCAATGATATTGCTCTTGCAAATGACACAAGAAGGTTAAAATGGGCGGAATGCATGGACAATTGTCAATGCATTTCAGAAATGGAAGAAATGGTGTCAAGTGCAACCAGCGAGCTACAGTGTTGCACGTCCAATAATGACTTTATGACCAGGGTGGTTCCAATTCAGACAACCCTTTTTTTAAATCTTAGTAAAATTTTTATAAAGCGAAGAAGTGATCCCCCCGTAAAAGCAGAAGGAAACAGGAATCATGGTATGGCAAAAGCTGCAGAACCGCATATAAATCTCTAGCACTGCCCGTGAGATCAAAGGATAGGCTCTCAATACGTGATGCTAGGCGCTATTATAAAGTGACCCAGCAGGAAGCAAAAAAAAGCTGGGATAATATATACTGGGAAGAGCTATATGAGGCAAGTAAGTCTAGAAATAATACAGGATTCTGGAATTTAGTGAAATGGGGCAAGGGATCTTATAGATCACAGCCAGAAAACTCTGTCACACCTGAACGATGGGTATCACATTTCAAATCACAGTTTGCAAACCCCGTCTGGGTAAGTGCGGAAAGTCTGGATCCTATTATAAACTATGTAGCCACCACTCCGCTAGTGTTTAGTCGGAGTGATATCGAATATGTCTTAAATACCATCCCAAGAGGAAGAGCCCCGGGTCCGGATATGATTCCGGCAGACCTTTTTCTTCATTGTAGAGAGGCATGGGTGCCGTATATAGAGCTGTTGGCGAACGCTATTTCCAGGGGTTCCCCGATACCAGACGTCTGGAGGGGAGCCGAAATCATCCCAATTTTCAAAAAAGGGGATTGTGCTGACCCTGTGAATTACAGGCCAATTAGCCTAATTGCATGCATTAAGAAGGTGGTGGCTAGGCTTGTACTACATAGGATTCAGAATTGGATAGACGATTCTGGGGTTATGTCCACACTACAGGCAGGCTTTCGCCCTTTTACTAGCACTGTGGATCAAGTTTTTAGATTTTCTACTATATATTGGAAATGGGTAATCCTTGGGGGAGGCACTATTTACGCAGCCTTTGTCGATTTGAAATCGGCATTTGATTTTGTCCCACGCACCAGGCTGTGGCAAATGCTTCATGAGCAAGGTATGCCACACGAATTCCTTACCTTCTTAATCAAATTTCACAAAAATAATTATGCACAGGTTAGGTGGGGCAACCAGGGCCAGGTTACCGATAAATTCGATACAGAAAGGGGAGTTAGACAAGGGTGCGTCCTGGCACCAACTCTGTTTACGTTATACATAAACAGGGTTATTGAATATTACAGGGAGGTTCACACAGATGCACCCAAACAAAATGGCATCCCAATACCCCTGTTAATGTTCGCAGACGACACCCTTCTAATCTCTAAAACGCAAGAAGGGCTTCAAAAAGCAATTGGCTGTTTTGAGGCTTTTAGCAAAGACCATGGTCTAATTATAAATGTGTCTAAAACTAAATTCATGGTAATGCACAGACACAAGAAAGTGAGGAGCACAGTTTTTATGAATGGTGAGCTTTTAGAACAGACTGATTGTTTTAGCTATCTGGGCATTACACTGGGATCTAGGATGGAATGGAAGCCACACATGACTTACTTAACTACAAAACATGCACAGCTAGCAGGTGTCCTCTTGAGAGAATTAAGATCATCAGCTACTCAACCAATAGCCCCAGCCTTAAAAATATATGACACAAACGTTAGGGCTTCGATGTTATATGGGGCCGAACTGTGGGGGTTTTCTGATGTTTCCGCCCTGACAAACGCACAAAATAAATTCTTGCGGTGCATAACTAGACTTCCAAAATCAACACCATTGGCACCGCTGTATATGGACTTGGGTTGTCAGAAAATTCAGGACATAGCTAGCTTTAGATCAGTCGCATATTGGAGGAGGCTATGGGTTACGCCCGAACTATCTCACTATGCTTCAGCGCTCCTAGAAACCAGAAATATGGACACAGGGGGTAAAATGTTATGGTTTAAACAGGTCAAGTCGCAATATAAAGCCTTAGGAATGGAGGAACTTTGGGAAAACCCATTAGAAAATATCTTTCCATCATGAAAGGCACTAAAAGAGCTGTATTGGGCGAATATAACCCAAAGGGAATTTCAGAAACATACTGACGCATCACTTACCAGGGCTTTTTTGGAACAAAAACATATCCCTGTATATGAGCGATATTGGGACCTTATCACCAAACTTTTCCATCAATACAGGGTAGGAACTCTTCCTATCAACACATTCACAAGTAAGTGGTCAATTAATAAAGATCACCATCAGTGTCCTTTCTGTATAGCCCAATCTGAAACTCTAGCTCATGTTTTGTTTATATGCCCAGTATATAAAGCCCCACGCCACAAATGGATTAGACCAATTTGTATACAGAAAGGCATCCATAGTGGCACTGTGGCACTTAGGATCCTAAAAACAGATTGCACGGATAGCATGGTTATTGCACTTGCAAAGTTTCTAAAATGGATGTGGACTATACGTAGAGATGAATTGAAATTAATGTAGTCTGCAGTGTTTTAACCTGGCTTTATAGTACAAAGTATGAGTTGTTAACTATGTAACAAAATTTAAAATGGTGTATAAAAATTTTAAGATATAGTATATTTATTTTTTTAATGATTGTGTTTGGATCACCCTGTACAAAGCATTGATTGAATAGATTAATTTATGAACTTTCCCTTATCTTTAGGGATATTAGGACGTAACAAGTATGAAATGTTGGATTTTTTATTGTCTGTTGTTTTACTGTGATGTCTTTTATGACTTGTGTCGAAATAAAGACTTATTGACTATGATTTTGTTAAGGTGAACTTTCGTCTTAATTGTTGACCTAAAATAGTTTTAATGAGCATACAGCCTGATTCATGAACGGGCCGTTTTGCGAGGCTCAAATAGCGAATCATAAGGAATCCCTATTTGAGACTCGCAAAACGGTATTCATGTAGGAATCGCAATATTAATTGCGATTCCCACTGATTCCTTATTTGCGATTAGCTAATTGCTAATCGCAAATAAGGAATAACTACCCATGCATTCCTATGGGCCAAAAGGCCCATAGGAATGCATGGGGAGTCATTCCTCATTTGCGATTAGCAATTAGCTAATCGCAAATGAGATTGCGAGTACAAGGGTGCCAGGGGTGTCCAAAGGACACCCTGTAGCACCCCTGCAATGGAAATTAACACAGGTGTTGCACACACACATATCCAAAGGACATGTGTGTGTGTAACAAGCAACTCAGAAAAATGTATTTAAATGCATTTTTCTGAGTTTTCGCAATTTACCACGAGGTTTGACCTCGCAGTAAATTGCGGGCCGAAATTGCGATTTCGCAATTGGAAAATGGATGATGAATTACATTTAAGGAATCTCAAATAGAGATTCCTTAAATGTAATTCCTCGCAAATATGCGAATTAGCAAATAGCGATTTTTGCATTTGGGATGTTGAATCCCAAATGCAAAAATCGCACTCGCAAAGGGCCAGATTCTCAGAATCTGGCCCTTTGCGAGCCGATTTAGGCTTCATGAATTAGGCTGAAAGAGATGCATTCCTGAATGTTCTACCCGAAGAATTATAAACCCGTCAGGCTCATCATCTGTGTGAATCTCGCAGAGTACAAAGTGGAAGAGCCAGAAACTCAGAAAAGCTCCTAGATCAGATATCTAACACTTGTTTAATGCTAAAGTAGCCACTGGCCAGCAACAGCCAAAACATTCTAAGGGCAAATTGCCATTTCAACGGACCATGGTTTCCCACCGATCAGTTGGAGCATGTGATGCCAAATTCTGTAAATTTTGGTGCTACATTTTTACCCTTTCTCTCGGTGCAACATGCAGAGAAAAGTACACAGGATACAACGAACACTACAAATAGACACTGACTGGCAGGTGCCAGGCTATTCACATGGGAAGAATGAAGGGGGATACAATGAGCTAGGGTAGAAAAGGCTGACTTCCCTAAATCTACAGACCCCTCTTCATTTCACTAGCTTTAGAAGGGAGCCATATTTATTAGAATAGTTAGGCTAAAGGTACATTATGCTACATGGGATAACAAAATGGTAGTGCATTTAAAATAGGTGTAAACATCTGCTGCTAAGGGCTTAGTGTGCATTAGTAGATATACAAACCAATTCTCAAATGTTAATACAAACAGATAGGTATAAAATTACATCCTCAATGCTACCACAGCCGATTTCTACCTATACACCTTGGCAAAAAAAAATTTCCACCTTACACCGTGGGTGTCATTTGCGCCAGATCTAAAATAATGGGGGTTATCGCATGCTAACAGCAATTGCATCCATTTTACAATAATTATGACCCTTGGTTCCAGGGTTTGCACATACACTTAGCACTGGGACTTACCAATATAAATTGAAGAGTGCAATTTGCTCTCATTTCTTATTAGCCACTAGGGTAAAAATGGGAAAAATAGTGTTTTCACCCTGTTTTACAAGGGCGGCTGAGCCAACCAGGATCCTAATTATTATGCATGTCGGTTAAATCTGACTAGTCAAATTACTTACATTTAGTGGAAAAGGTTTGAATCCAGATTACTTGTGTATAACTCTGCCAAGCCTTCACTGAACTGCTTCTGGGTTTATGGTGAATTGAGAATGTATCCTCTTACTACATGTAAAGGGTAGTTTCTGAATTATTTTTATTGTTTATGCAAGATTGCTGTCTAAATTTGTTGGCGGTACCAGCCGAAGCATGCATTTCAAAATACCATTCGTTGGTAAGATGAAGGCTAAAATTTGACCTGAATTTGTCTTGGAGTCCGCTTTGAAATAGAGAAAATGACTTTAGACAGACATCATTAAAGTGGCCACTTAACCTGATATCCAGACCATGACTGCGCATAGGAATATGGAAATGCATCTTTTGTTGCTATGTGGTTCTTCTGCTGATGTTTTCCTTTAAGCTACAGTTCTTTTTATTGCAAATAAATCTGACTGTTTCCAGGAAATTGGATTCGCTTGCTATTGTTCACAGTATTGCCCCTGGTGTCATGCTCTGTGGGTTATTGAGGAAGTTGCCAGTAACGTTTTGGAAAGTCAATAATTGGTTCTGATTCACAAAAGTACATATGAGTACTGCAAATAGTACTGCAGGAGTCTTTTACATACTCTTACTTGATATTGTGACCACAAGCATCCAACTCCCCCATGGTACAATTGCAAGGAGGGCACAGGACGTTCTATTTCTACTAATTATAGATGAATGTTTCCTTAATATTTCCATTTTTTCCTTTATTATATGTTTTGAGGCTATTAAAAAAGCATGAAAGAGTATGTAAAAGAGCACTGCAGGCATTGATGGCCTAATTTCAATAGTTTCAAGTGTAGGTCTTCCTTTATCCTTATTTAGAAACATATATTTCCCTTCTTGATTTGCTTCTACCTTTTTTCAGTTAGTTCTTTCTTAGCTCCGTGGTCAAAATTCAGAAGCAAGATTAACCAAGATTAATGAAAACCTAAGAAATGTTTAAAAGAAACTGTAAATAAACATTGCAGAAAGTGGACTTAGGAATTGCAGGACATGAATTCAATTAATCTTTTCCTAATGAAAAAAATGTATTTGTCTTTTAATAGATTACAATTTCGTGCTACACCACAGCAGTGCACCATTGTGTTCAACGAGAATGTACAAGAGTTTAACATATTTGAAGCATGTGATTAACCAAATAGTGTATTATCCAGTGACCCCCCTCCCTGGTGTATTACTTTTTGCAGTCTCGCTACAGACCGTTCCAGCTGTCTGCCACAGACAGTTCCAGCTCTCTGTTACAGACAGCATTGCCTACTATACTACACAGAGTCAGATATTGCTCATGATTAGATGTGTTTTTGTCCATCTCAGTTCCCTGTTCCTTATTGATGGTTTTCCTGCCTATTCTGTGTTTGACCTGCCCCTTGAGCACAGCTTGCATACCTTTGCTTTCGATCAGAAGAGGAGTATCCTTCCACTCCTGACATCATGAAATTACCTTTCGACTTGTATTAACGTTGAGTCTTCATTTAGCATTGCATGCAAGTGCATGTCTTTCTCCTTGCTTTTCCTAGTTCTGATTTGTAATGCAGGCCAGGTCTGCACTTCGTATTCACATCATGCACACAAGTGATGGGCAGCGAATTAAAACAAGACGCAGCATTTCTTATTCTCTGCCAGGTTTATGAACACCGTGGGACAAATGAGTATTGCTCTGGTATTGCATTTATATAGCACTTTATATTTCTGATGTGCTGTGGGAGATGTGTCTAATCACAATTAAAGTGTGAGGGATGTGCCATGAGCTCAGGAAAGGAGAGATACAGTAATATTGCAGTAAGCTTTACGGACTGTCCTTCAAATATAGCACATTCAAAATCTTGTGACTTGCTCTTGTCTAAAAGATTGCTAATCGCTAAAAAAAAAAGGGCTTCTGGTACCTATATGAAAGGGAGATGAAAGGGACACGCTTTGAAGGCCCTCGAGAGGTATTACCCCTCTAGGGATGTCTCTGTAGCTGACAGGGTGAACTCCACTCCTGAAATGCCGGAGCCCAGTTCTGTGGTTGCAGTGATAGGTTATAGTTATACACCTCCACTCTGTGTTCAGACGTTGTTATGTCAAGGATAGGTTGTATCGTTGAACCACGCATGAGATTATATTGCATGTCTTAACAACACAGGGGCAGATTTATGATGCCCTTGCGCCGCAATTGCAATTGTTTAGCTTCTTTGACAATTGGCTAGAAAGCACACTGCTGCTTGTCTGGCTGTGCTGTCTGATCTCTTTAAATGCCTGCTTAAGGGGTAAAGCTCTGTACAAGTGAAACACTACAGTCTGAGTAACTGCACACAAAAGGGTAAGACCTCCATTGATTCCATTAAATGTAAGCATACTTCTGGTACTGCAGGCATTACAGGCTTTACAGGGTGGGTTGAAGATACTTTATTCACCTCCTCTAAGTCGACCATTGCTCAGGAACTGTAAAAAACATCACAGCAGCCAGGTGTAGATACTACTAGTTCAGATGTCTCCTCTGATAATACAATTTCTGAAGGAAGCACAATTTGTCAAATTGACAAGCCAGGTTTCCCTGTGGGATCCAGGAACGTGGAAAGTTAAAGGAAAGACCGTCAATATCCACATTGCGCCCAAACGAAGCACGTGGACCATCCCGTTGATTCTGTCTGTAATGTTTTAGAATCATCATAGTCTGCCCTGATTTTAGTTCGGGCTGGACTGTTCCCATGAGGCACAGGGTCAGACTGATTTGCATATGGCCATGTCTGAACTGGGGTGGTGTGGAGTGCAAAAAAACGATGGATTTGGGCCCAGATCTCTGTACTGGGGTGAATGTATGACATTGTTCTGCATTCTGCCCATCAACTGTGGTTTTTGCATTTGTCACCCCGAGTGGGATGGGTATGCTCAGACGTGAGTCCCATGCACTCCACACCACTGGATTCATGCAAGCCGGGTTGAAGACGGCTGGAATGCCAGAAACCGGTCCTCGGAAGCTTGTTTCTAGTCCAGGGAAGGCATGGCTTGGCAGTTCGGTCTGGACTGTTCCCATGAGGCACAGGGTCAGACTGAGTTATATATGGCCATGTCTGAACTGGGGTGGCAGAGTGGGCTAAAGAACAGTGATGTATTAAACCCAGATCTGTTGACTGGGTGTGAGTGTTTGATTGGTTCAGATGCTCTGTCCATCACCACCCCCTTTTGTACCGCTTTTTTCACCATAAGTTGGCAGGGTATGCTCAGACGTGAGTCCCTTGCTCACTTTGCCACTGGATTCAAGCAAGCTCCAATAATGTTTCAAGTATAGTATAGATATAACAACAGAGACTGCTGGTAGCCAATTATCTAGCCTATCATCAAATGACAGTGAGAGTAACCCTGATTTGGGAGAGGCTACCTATGTACTAAAAAAGAATAGTATTTTGTAAGAAATATGGAGAACGAGAATTGGGAATCGGAAGGTTATCTTATGCCCAGGACGCACAGAAAAAACAGATGAGGGAAAACACAGAAGAGATCACTCAGAAGACAGAGTAGGAATGTGGACCTGGTCCTGGAACAAGTGAAAATGAGAACAACAGATTTAGTATATAACCATATGGATGTCAATGTATTGAATTTATCAGATATAGTACTTACACAGGATACAATTAAAGTTCTAAAAAAAGGTCTTGGCTTTTGTCCCTGCATAAATTTGAATTTTGACTTGGTCAAGATTGATATTTACAAATTTGTCCGGAGAGTGAAACTCAAAAAACGACTTTTCCACACATGCACCAGTTGTGGTCAATTGTACAACAGCACAAACACTTGGTAGCTTCTCAATACAGGATGCAGTTAATGCTACAATCTTTGAAGGTGAAGAGGCAATGGATGTAAGGGAACTCTTATCATACCTCGGCATTAATATGGGACACAGTAGAGTTAGTGGCCTAAAATGTAAATCCAGATGGACTCAAAACTTTCCTGCAGATAATTGTTGTGATATATTTTTTTTAACGGTCTGTAGGGACTTAGATAATATTCTCAAAATTCCTATGTTTAAAAAACTGCTTTGTTCGAATAATCTTACAAATAGGGAGAGAAGTGCAATGAACATATTCAGAGATGACGATTCTTTGATTATTGGAGAAGAAGATAAGGGTGGGTGCGTGGTAGTAATGAACAAGACTGATTATAACAATGAGGTGTATCCTCGGCTTAATATTCTCAACTGTTACGTTGCTTTGGATACCAATCCAATACCGCATGTTAAACATGTTATTAACACAGATCTGAAGATCTGGTATGAGAAGGAGCCATTGACATTTGAAAAGTATGTTTATCTTAAAATTAACGAACCAAGATTTCCCTGTCTATACACATTACCAAAGATACATAAGAGTACACCTTTCCCACCTGGTAGACCTATTGTCTCAGGGATTTGGAGACCTATTGAACACCTGTCACAATTTTTAGATATATTTTTACAACCAATTGTTTCCAAGTTACTTTCTTTCATCAGGGACACTAAACATGTTTTGAATATGATGAGTGACATAGTATGGGATGAAGGTATGACTTTACTTACATTAGATGTTGTATCATTATACACTAACATATTGCCGAAATTTGGTATGATAGCCGCTACATACTTCCTGAACAAGAGAACAGTGGAATTACTGCTGCATACAGAGATGATCCTCAAGATGATATGTTTGATATTAGACACATTTTTTTTATTTTCAGGGCAAGTGGTACCACCAGATCAGCGGGACTGCCTTGGGCACCAGATTTGCTCCTTCTTATGCCAACCTCTTCATGGGGTGGTTTGAGTAGGAGTGGGTATGGGTTCTGAAAGTGTCACATTGGATGGATTACATCCATTACTGGGGCAGATATATTGATGACATTCTGCTGATATGGACTGGTCCCATTGAAGAGTTACACACTTTATAACATCATCTGGATGACAATATGTGTAATACATCCTTCACAATAGATGTTGGACAGATGTCAGCGAGAGCTTAACTCCTTTATTTGGAATTACAAGGCAACTAGAATTGCGTGGAAGAAGTTGAGGAGGAGAAGGGAGAAGGGAGGCCTAGCCCTACCGGATCTAGTATACTACGCTTGGGCCTTTCAGTTGTCCTACTCCAGGATGTTACTAAAAACACCATCGAGCCTTCTGGAGGTGGCAATGTATAAAGCCATGTTAACCGGAGCAAATTTACCAGCTGACGGATTTTTATTTAAATTTGGGAGTCAGAAATACTTCAAGAAAATAAGACTGAAAATTATACAGTCTTGGGCTAGGGGTTGGCTAGCCATTAGAAGTAGATTGGGGCTGTCCTACTATTCCAACTTCGCTCCCATATGGGACTCCCCGGGTTTACCGGAGTGTCTCAGGGACAGCTTATCTTCCTCACTAGAGGAAGCAGGAATTACTAGATGGGGAGAGTTATTGGTGGATGGATCGATACTTCCCTGGGATGTATTGCATGAACGTATAGGTCCAGCTTTCTCTAGATTTAAATTCATTCAGCTGGAAAGCTGGGGGAGAGCCCAGCGGCGCAAAGATGCATTACTCGGGAAATCTAGCTCCCTGGAGCAGCTGCTACTAGAAAGACCTAGGGGTGGTAAGGAGGTGGCCTTCTGGTATTGGCAGCTTCTGGAGGAAACCGATGGGGATTTCACCCTTCCAGATGAATTGTGGAGCGAGACAATGGGCTTACAATGTGAGGAGATATGGTTAAGATCTTTTGCGCTCCTCTATAAAGTGGTGAAACCATCATGGCTGAGGCGTAACCATTTGTTCACAGCACACCGGGCTTATATGACACCGCAGAGACTTTCCAAATTTCTCCCAGACAAGAAGTGTAACAAATGTAATTTACCAGGAGCTTCAGATATTCACATGTTCTTGGAATGTCCTAACATCGGTCAGTTCTGGGAGGAAGTGCTGTCTACCTTAAACTGCATTATGAACACTTCATTAGTAATTTCATTGCCACTAATCATCTTTGGAATCGAGGACAGTATTTCTGGCGAAGCAAGATCTTTTCTGTTTTATGCTATTCTGTTGGCTAGGAGACAGATCTGCATAAGGTGGGTGGAAAAATCTGCTCCAATATATTCGGATTGGCTCATGTCACTATACGAAACATCAAAGGTGGACATGGCTAGAGCTTGTAATAACCGTAATCTGGCTTTTTGGGATCTGTTGACACAGTGGAGATAGTGTTCCGGGTTTTTTTTTTTTTTTTTTTTTTTTCCCCGGGTCCTATGATTATGCCAACACTACTCCTTGGACCGGGTCTGGCCCCGATACGGTGTTTTGGTCCTGCAGGTTGAGACATACCTAGATGGAGTCAGCTTAAGAATTTACATTTCCCTTCTCCTTGGGACTTCTCTGCCACCAGTAAAATATCTCGGAGTCCAGTTCCAGAGATGGGTTTCATCTTTTTGGTTCCCTCTCTTGGTCGGGGACACGCAAGGTGGTTGGCATTTCCTAAGCAGTGGGTAAGGCAAATGAGGACAAAAAAAAAAAAAAAAAAAAATACATCCTTCACAATGAGTTACAACCATCATAGAATTCAGTTCTTGGATGTGGAACTATATTCACATGATCATTATTTTATGAGTAGAATGTTTAGAATGGACACCTCATATAACGCAGTATTACATTCAGATAGTGTTCATGCTAGACACCACTTAAAAGCAATTCCTTATGGTGAGATGGTTACGGCTAGAATGAACTGCAGCTGTGAAATATAATATGTAAATAATCTAGAAGGCATACAAAAAACAGACGACTAATTAGAGGGTATGATATGGATTCCATCAATAAAGCCTATAAGAGAGCGGTCAAATTAGAGAGCCATAAAACACTAACAGATAACAAACTCAGAAAAGATAAATGTGCGCGGACAATCAGACCTATCATGTCCTACGGTAGCAACACTGCAGACATCAGCAAAATACTACATTGACATCGGCCTTTACTCAATGAAAACACTAATAATTAGGGATCTGCATACTTCCCCCCCCCACCTCAGCGCCTTGAGATTAGAGGTGGGTGTCTAATTCCGTTCCGCTCATGGAAATTAAGATATTTTGGCATTTCCGCATTCCGTGGAGAGTGAGAAATAGTAAAAATGTACGCGATCCGTAGAGTAGAGGAGATTTTTTTCATGCTTTTGCTTTGAAAATACGTTCTTGCACGCGCAATCGCCTCACCGGGATCCCCGCTTTTGCCGACGAGTTTTCCAATCCGTTTGCGTGCTCTATGAGATGTTGGTAACCGTTGGCGCTACCCTGCGAGAGTTTGCACCCGCAATCGCGTCATTCATCCAGCGATCAGGCACCGCAAGAGTATGAGATCTCGAACACATCATTCTACACCGCGAGCGAGAGCGTGAGGACGCAACACATCATATCCAGCGCGACAGCAAACGTGAGAACGCGAACACGTCATTTTGGACACCCTATCGACATCCAGCGGAAGTGTGGTGAAGCTCGAGAACTTGAACCATAAAGCATAAAACCTTCTGTAAATGATGATTTGGATGAAAAAAACTCCTCAGATTGACATTTGGCTGTCCTTTTTTGTGCAAGGAGTCCTTTTCTTAAATGGGGGGAGAGGGAGGAAGTGCCAGCGAATCTCCAACTGCATGTTCCTGTCCAGCAGGCTCCTCCCAGTGTTTTGTCCATCTCCTGTTCATTCTGCCTTTGGATTTTGAGCTGGAAGGATCACTCTTTGTGTCTGCCGCATCATTATCGTTGGATTTGAGGACTTTTGAATTTGATATTTTACAAGTAAGTTGGTGTTGTGTCTGTTTGGTTGGGGGCATTGCAGTTGTTGCAACTACAATTTAATGTTGATACTTATCATTCCTTTTGTTTAAAATTGTTGTGGGTAGTAGTAGTAGTCAGTAGGCCCAGAGCTAGTCATGGGTGGGTGCATTATTGAAGCAACTGTTCCTTTGATGTGTTTTGAATGTATTTCATTTTCAAGCATCATTTAGGGCATGGATGGCACTGGATTGAGTTGGAAATGTGTTTTTTTAGGGGGGGTTCTGTTGTTGGATGTCTTAATGAAATGCCTTTGGTGTGTGTGTCTGTGTTCAATGCATGCACCCTGCAGACCTTTTTATTGGCCTGTGTATTTTCGTTTTTGCATTTCATTGCATTAAAAAGGCAAATCAGTGTGCTTTAGCATGCATCCTTTCCCTGGCTTTTATAGGCCTTTTGTCAGTTCATGGTGTTTCCCAGGCCTCCTGCTTATGGCTTGTAATTTGTGAGTGTCCATGTGGCTGGTGGCCTTTTGTGGTGGGAGTTATTAGTGTGCTGCTTTTGCATATAGGCCTGCATGCTATTCCTTTGTGGCCTAGGTTCTTGTTGTGGGTAGGCCTGGCCACGAGTCTGGCGGCCATTTTGAAGGCTGGCAGTGTGTTTTTTGAAATAGGCCTGCATTGTCTGTCTTCTGTTTCTTGTAGTTGGGTGGGCCTGGCAATGTGGCTGGTAGCCATTTTGAAGCATAGGCCTTCAAGCTTGTGTGCCCTTGTCTGGCAACAGGCCTGCTTCCATACAGTAGGCTCAGAGCAGGTAGCGACAGGTGCATTAAACAAGTGTTTCTGGGTGGTCTGTTGAATTTAGACTAACCCTGGGCGTAGTGGGCGTAGTGGGGCTTCGCGGAGCTACGTGAAGTGGGCGAGAAACTACGCCCACCTCCGCACTCCGCGTAGCCCCACTACGCACCACAGGCCTCCCTCCCGCCCTCCCTAAATACTTTAAATTACATCTGTAAAAGAATTAAAAGGCACTTACCTTGCCCGCCGCTGCCCGCCGCTGCCCGCCGCTGCCCGCCGCGTCTCCTCGGCACCCTCTCTTCATCGCCGCCGTCTTGGGTAATAATGCGCATGCGCGGGCGGCCGCGCATGCGCATTTCTCGTGAGAAATGCGCATGCGCGGCCGCCCGCGCATGCACATTATTACCCAAGACGGAAGCGACGAAGAGAGCGAGCTCCGGGGACGCGGCGGGCAGCGGCGGGCAAGGTAAGTGCCTTTTAATTCTTTTACAGATGTAATTTAAAGTATTTAGGGAGGGCGGGAGGGAGGCGGGTGGCGGCCAGCTACGCTCCGTCTGCGGAGCGTGCGTAGTGCCGAATTCTACGCCTGCTACGCAAAATGCGTAGAAGCCGGCACTACGCACACTCTGTGCATGGAGCGTAGCTGCCCGCCCACCCTTAATTTAGACATCATTTAGGGCAGTGATGGCATTGGATTGAGTTGTGAAATGTGTTTTTTTGGGGGGGGATTTCTGTTGTTGGGTGTGTTAAAGAAATGCCTTTGTTGTGTGTGTCTGGTGTGTTGTTGTGCAATGCATGCACCCTGCAGACCTATTTCTGTGTGTCCATGTGGCTGGTGGCCTTTAGTGGTGGGAGTTTTAGTGTGCTGCTTTTGCCATATTGTCCTGCCTGGTTTTCCTTTTGGTTTACTGCTTCCATCCATCCCCTTTGCCAGCAGCAGCTCCATGAATGATGTTGTGATGCTCAAATAATTTTAAGCCAAACAGGGTCCACCCCACTTCCATTACATTTGTATTTTGGTGGTTCTTATTCTCTTTTCTATCCTTCCTGAGAGTGTAGTGTGTACACAGTAGTATACCAGAGCCATTGTTGACAAAGTCTCAGAAATGGTTAGACTATATCTTTTGTTTCTTTGTTTGTAGTAGTACAGTAGTAAATGAACCACAACAACAAATGCAACATTTCACTGATGTTCTTCTCCTGGCTTATTTGCTTTTAGGTGCACAAAAAGCCAGAGGAGGAGGTGTCATCATCATCACCCGTTGTACTGCCAGACAGAAGTCCTGCTGCGCATCACATCCACGTGTGACCACAACTTGTGCACCTGCGTCCTGCCTGACATCTGAAGAAGATGGCCCCAAAGAAAGGTACCAGGTAAAGTACCAAGAAAGTTGCCGGTGAGAAGAAGTAACAGAAAAAGGAAGTGCCACTAACCACGACTGGTGTGCCGGACCAAAAAACGTACGGATGCAGCAGCATTGTCCGGGAACCAAGCTGGGAGCAGCACCTCCGCACCAGCGGTCCAACCCCACCATCCTAGGCCCAAGCCCTTGAGTGTCCCAGAGGTAGCCAGTCTACTAACGAGCAGCGATGTTGAAATGTCATTATCGCAAAGTAGTACACAATCAACGCAGGTGGAAACTCAGCAGATAAGTGTGCAGCAGCAGCCGCAACAACAACAACAGCAGCAGCCACAACAACAACAGCAGCAGCCACAACAACAAAAGCAGCAGCCGCAACAACAGCAGCAGCCGCAACAACAGCAGCAGCAGCCGCAAGAACAGCAGCAGCAGCAAGAACAGCAGTAGCCCCAAGAATAGCCCCCAATAGTAGTTGTTGCTCCTGGAGTTGGGGCATTATATAAGTTAAATAAATAAATAAATCAAGCTTCCTGCAGACAAAGTGGAGCAAACCACTGTTCTGGAAGATCTATCGTCTTCCAGACCACTGGCAAGGAAAAGGAGGCTTAGTCCATCATCTTCTTCTTCAAGCCCTGCTTCTGATGATCATGATGCCACTTGGAAGCCACCAGCTCAGTCTGAGAGTGATGCATGCCACAAGGCAATGCTAGTGAAAAGGAAGGGTCTAGAAAGACTTAGAGTTATGGTGGTAGATGTACAAGAGGGGGATGATGTTGTTGACGATGAGCCAGTCATCACGCACATCACTCCTGCCCCAAAGGGGATAGAGACCAACATTATCAACCTATCCAAAAAGGCTGCTGCTGAGCGGGATGTAGCACGGATACACCAACACAGATTACATCACCAAGACCTCCAGCTGCTATATTTTCAAAGGCCCGGGAGGGACCTGCATCCAGCTCAACCGTCTCAGTAGGTAGTGGTAGAAGTCACAGTGTAGCTGTACAGAGTCACATTCCAATCACACCCTCCAGTTCATCTGGTATTGAAAGTGGCACATCCAGCAGCGCCAGAACGTTCTCCTCCCCAGTTTGGGACTTCTTTTTGGTAAGCACTAAGAAGGAGAACTTTGCTATCTGCTCAATTTGTCGACAAGGTGTTCTGCGGGGTAACCTTGGTACAAACTATGGTACCAGAGGCCAAAAAAGTTATCTCAAATTAGACCACACTATCGTGTGGGAGGATCATCTACTTCACTTACAACAAAGTAGAAAAAGTCAAACCATTGATGTTGGGCATGAAGAATCAGGGGATGATATTATTGGGGTGGATGCATTTCTAGCCCTGTCTCCAGTAGTGTAGTGGTACTGCCCACATCCTCCTCAGCAACATCTCAGTGGCACAGCAGTAAGAGCCATACTCTAAAGTCAGGTTGAAACACCAAGGCGACCGAGTACTGCAATGAAACAAAGTGTGTCGTTCAGCCTAAGTGGCTTAATGAAAACAACAGCACCATAAAGGAAATTAATCCAGCCTACCATTGAGAGCATGCTTTGGTTGGAGGGGCAGTTCCAACGCAACCAACGGCACAGTTGTACAATGCAAAGCTGGCTAAAATGTTAGCACTGGACCTTCTCCCTTTTCAATTTGTGGAAGGGGTGGGTTTCCTTGAATTTGTGTCAGCCATCTGCCCTAAATGGAAGGTTCCCAGCCGGTCCTATTTCGCAAGAATTGTTGTTCCGGCACTACATCATGATGTGCTGGAATTGGTTGGACAAGCTTTGCAGCAGAGTGCTGTTCACAATACCCCCCTGACAACCGACATCTGGACCAGTTTCCAAGCCACAGATTACATGTGCATCACTGCACCCTGGGTCTCTTTTGTGGGGGTTAGAGATAAGCTATCTGAAGGAGGTGCTGTTGATACAGCTGAGATTTTTAAAGCTACTCGGAAACATGCAACTGTAACCATGTTCGCCATGGAGAAATCTCATACTGCTGTAAACATTTTGGAAGAGTTTAACAGCAAGGTTTTTAAATGGCTGCGCCCAAGAGGGCTTAGTATTGGGTTTTTTCCCACAGATAATGGCAGTAATGTACTTAAGGCCATGGAGCTTAGTTCCTATTTCAGGGCTCCGTGTTTGGCGCACTGCATAAACATTATAGTTCAAGACATTCTGAAAAAAGAACCCATAGTCAGCAACTTACTGACCACCTGCCAAAGAATATGCACTCATTTCAGCCATTCTTTTAAAGCTCGGAAGCAGCTGAGGATCATTCAACATGACTATAGAATGCCAGTCAAAGCACTCATCCAGGAGGTGGCAACACGTTGGAACTCAACTTATTACATGCTTGATCGTCTGTTTGAGCAGTACAGCCACTCAATGAATATGTCATGCGAAGAGGGGATGCTACTGTGAAAGGCATGACCCTTCAGATAGACCAATGGTGCCTACTTAAATGCCTGACTTAGATGCTTCGTCCTTTTGAGGTCTTCACATGTGAAGTCAGCTAGGAGGACTGTACTATGGGCCACGCTATTCCATTATTGCAAATGCTAGAGCATCAGCTGAAGGCGGTGTCTGAATCATACAAAGGTGTAGAGAAAAAAAAGAAGCCTATGAGTTGGTGGAGAGCTTAGCCCATCGCTTAGTTTACAATACAAGGGTTCAAAATAAGATTTTGTCTCTAGAACAATACATTTCTGCCACAATTCTGGATCCACGGGCAAAATTGGCACTGAAGACATTAATTCCTTTTTCAGAGATGGATATTGCCCGCTACGAAACTTGGATGGCTGAGGCAGCGAGAAAGTTGGAAAATGAACGTCTGCTAATTGAAAGCCCGCTAGATCAACCCACAACAAGTACTGCATCAGGGCATCCACATCAAGTGCACCTTCGGAGGCTGAGGGCAGTGCGTTTGGCTCAGAACACTCACCATCACTATTGACAACAGCTATAACTGGATCATTAGGCCCAGTAGCATTGTTACAGGATTGGTATTTACATTTAGGCATTGGTAAACGAAGTGCTGATGCACATAAAAAGAGCCCAAAAAAGTTTAGCACCCCTGAACATTGAGCGGATGGTCCAGGCCTATCTGGACAACCCAACAGAGGTGTACATTGATCAAAACCCATTGCGTTATTGGTATAGGAAAAGTGCCCAATGGCCACTGCTCAGCAGGCTGGCGATAAACTATCTGGCTTGCCCTGTCACAAGTGTCTTTTCTGAACATTTTCAGTGCTGCTGGTTCCATTGTTATAGTGAGAAGGACCAGTCTCTCGCCCAAAAATGTGGAGAGGATTAACAATGATCAAAATGAATCAGCACCTCATACCACCGAATTACACAATACGTGAATCAAGGGAGGAAGATGAGGACAGTGGTTTAGGTGACAGAAGTAATGTGTTACATGATGATTACCTACTTCTGGTTGAACCCCCAGAGTTTGAGGATGAGCTATACTTCCCTGATAATTGCGCTTGCACTTACTGTCTTCCTCCCTTATTTTACTTTATTTGTATGTCTGTATTTCTGGTTACAACCTTTGAATCACAACAAATCCATCACCACTGTCTTCTACTCTTTTTATTTCAATAAACGAGTTTTAGCTGTCTGCATTTCACAGTACAGTCCTCCAAATCCTGCTCCTCCACTCCATCCTCCTGAATCTCCCTAAATCCATTGACCTCAAGACAGATGATGATTGGATGATGCAAAATAGAAGAAAAAATTAAATCTTTTCTAGTCCTTCCAAAAGAAGTGGAACATGATGACTACTATAGCTATCCTCCTTTCTGAGCCGAGAGACACTGCCCATTAACTGAAATTGCAATGGAACAGGTAATGAATGATGCCATGCATTGGACGCAGTCTGAGTGATTTTGTTGTTGTTTGTTGTGCATGAAGTTATTTCAATGTGCACTATTGTAATAATCATCATTCTACACACTAAAAGTAACTCAAGGCAATTTTCCCCTTCTTGCAACTATTTTTAATAAGAAATGTATACTTCTACTGCAGCCTGATACATTGCTTTTGAATACAGGAAGGGGACTCAATCTGTACAGTGCACACTGAGTAGGACAACAGCACCATGATGATGATGGTGAAAGAGACGGCCCCTAAAGTTAAGATGAGAAGGAGCAGGTAATGAAAATGAATGGCATGCATTGGACACTGACCTGACTCTGAGTGATTGATGTTTGTGTTTTTGTTGTTTGTTGTGCATAAAGTGAAGTCAAAGTGTACTAGTCTTACTGTACACACTACAGAGTGACTCAAGTCAATAATATTTCTACTCTTGTTGTTTAATAACAAAAGTGTACTGCATACCGATCTTCACAGTCACTCAGTGCAAGTATCTGAGATGATTGATGGAATAATAACTCAGGACGTTTCATGAGTGGCATAAAAGGTAAACAAATCAACAACAACCACAGCAGACCCAAAGGTCTGTGTAGAAGTGGAGTCGAGAGTAGCGGTGGTATGACTGCGGTGCATTGATTTAGTCCCTTAAATTGTAAAATGCTATGTTGCTGGATATGTGCTTCGTCCAACTCTTTCAAAACATGTACACTAAACGGAGGATGTGCTAAGCGACGTGCCATCACTGTGGGCCTGCTCTGTCCTGTTGTTGTTGTAGGTCAATGCTGGAAACAGACTAGAGTAGAGATGATGCATACATGCCACCTCAGAAAGTGTTCTTGTTGCACTACACCATAACGTGTGCATTTTTTTCAACTTTGTTTCTCAATATCCCTTTTGTTTTTCCATCTATAATTACAGGCTGGGCCTTACCCTGTGCTATACTTCGGAAAACAATGCACACTTACCTTACCAATAAATCTACATCTGCCATGCAGGCAGTGGCATCACCCCAGATTGATGGACGAGAGGACCAAGAGGAATTCTGAGATGCAAATCCACATTTTTTACCCGGATAACACAGTAACAGTATCAACTTTCATCATCTTTTAAATAATTAGATTCACTTTTTTGTCTAAAACAGAGTGTTCCTGTTGCTGTTATTATTTTCATTAGGTTTACTCTCTGTTTATGATTCATCCCTACAGATATTTCAACATTTTCTTTGTTATCCGTAAAAGTAAGCCCAGAACAACTGAACACAAACTGTATGTAATCCGGGTCTCCTTATCAATCATGCATGCATTTCCTTTTTCTCCCTTAACATATTGATATGGATATGGTAGTCTACAGAGTTTGTCGTTTGTTGTTTGTCCATGCGTACTGTTTTTCATTTTCAAACCTTTCCCCAAACCCACCTTCCCATCCATTCAACAAACCCTAACCCTCTTCCCCCAGGATGTGTGACTTATTGAGGTGTGACTAAATTGAATGGACACCAATAATTTATCACACGCTTGCTGGGGCAGATGTGGCAAAAGCAACAGTACTTCAATTTCAAGGCAGAGCGAGGATCCTCTTCTGCTTGCCCACCGATGAGCAGTATATTTTTGAGGTGATTGTTATTTACCAAAGGAACATATACATATGCCTAATTGCCGGCATCTATTGGATTTGTTGTCATCCTCCTACACAGCACTAACTGTTACGCTTGTGATGAGTGTACTGTAGGCCTAGTCAAGTGACTCGACAGTCGACACAACAATAGTTTGCAAGTCTGTGTAATAGGCTATCCCCACCACCATTATGTTTTGTTGTAAAATATTTGTGCATATTATTGTTTTGCTGTACTTCATTCTACTACTCCTCAAACAGTCTCTCTCAAGTGACTGAATGTCTCATTTTCTTTTTTTTCAAATGCCACTGCCAGTGTCTACTACTACTACCACCACAACCATGGCATGTTAGGAAAGAAACCCATCATCACCATGCAGCCATCGCTGTGCCTAAGTTAAACATCAAGGGAAGTTAAGAGAGGTTTGGGGGAGGCATAATTAATAATGGACATGTTTTCAATCACTTAACACACCCCTTTGAGTCCAGTTAAAGAATGCATAGACTAGAAGAGACTAAAAGTACTAGAAGGAAAACTGAATCAGTGAGGAGTACCGCATCTATCTGTTTGTGTCCTACAAAGTCAGCCAATTATTTAAATAAAACACTGGCTATGGGCGGCCCTGCACCAGCAAGGAAACAGTGTGATGCAAAACAGTAACCCCACCCACAAAACATTAACAACATTGTATGTAAAGTAGAAATATTGCTTTAAAAACCCTAAAAAAAATAAACTATGTGAAAAAGACACAAAACCTGATCCACCCCTCTCCCTAACCCCAACCAATGTCCGTACAGAAAAAGTCCAACCTAATGTCCAATTGTCCAAAGAAACCCCAAAGCCCGTTGCCCACCCACCAAAACAATAAATAAAAAAGGGGCAATGAACAGGGTCTCTTCTTTATGTTCAGCAGGTTTGTCTTTGGAGGACACGCACTGCCTCCTTAAGAAGGGCGACGCGGCGCTTCAAAGCATGGCAGTTGCAGCTACAGTGGGGGGGCACCAGTGATGGTAAGGGAATGGCGGCAGCAGGCGGCTGCCAGACGGTGGTGCCGTACCGCTGGAGGGCGGTGGCTGGGGCCCGGGCCACTGGAGGAGGCTGCAGCTTCTGCCGCCTCCTCCTCCTCCTCTTCCAGGACGACTAGCGGACGATATTCTGTTGGATGGCCTCCAGCTTCCGGCACCATGCCTTGGCGACACACTCCTTCCGATCCGGTTTCCCCGTGGAAGGAGTAGCTATATATCAAAAAGAAAAAACAAGACTATTCTAAAAAATGCTCTTAGAAAAACAGTAAGTCAAGTTAATTATACACATAGTGGCATGGTAGCACTATAAAGCATTTGTGATATGTATCTATCCTCCCGATCCCTTGGGCTTTAACTTTTGTGGGATTTTTTCAGGCATTCAACCAACCATGCATCTGATTTCTATCAGCCACCTATGCATGCATTGCATGCATGCATCACACGTATCCTTCTCTCTGTCACTCATAAATACTAAATCTCGCCTGTCCTTCTTCCTTCCACCCGTCTTTCCCTTTTAGTTCAACACCAGGTGATCTCATCTGACTTTTAGTCTTCTCCATAAAACTTTCAAAGCGGAGTTGAAATCAGATAGAAGAGGTCATTGGTTACTCAATACTCCTGCGGCTAATGCATTTACTAATGCCAATTAAAGGGTGTCTTCACTTTTCAAACGTTCACAACAACTTCTTACTTACTAAGTCTCAACAGTACAGTATGCGTACAGTACACCCTTGCAGTGAGTGCAATGTCAATAGTTAAGGATTAGGAATCTAACTTACCACCGCCCGCCACTGGTGTTGGCTCATCACCTGCACCTCCATCCGCAAATGCTGCATCCTCGCCAGCCGCGTCGCCTTCGCCGCTGGCCCAGGCACTGGTGGTCAGTGGTGCGCCGAGAAAAAAAATGTCCCCTTTTTTAGGTATCATATACACCTCCCTCTATTGTTCAGTATCAAGATTGAAAAAAGTTGATAGTAATACATACATATACAACATACATCACTAGTACAAATCAGATTGTAGTAGCGTAGACACTAGTAGTTATATATCGTCCCTAGGGTCATTCTAGTCTATTCTTAGTTAGCCCGATCCATGCAACCATTTTACCTTTGTGTCTTTTATTTTTGTACTCGTGGCGTTACCTCGCGGCTTGTTGTGTAAGACACCTTTGAGCCCACATGACCTCATACTGCGACTTTCTAAGCGCTGCGTACCAAGTCAACTAAAACATTAACAAGCCACATTATGGAGTTCTGGTGTTAGTCCATATTTCTTATCCATAAAAATGCTACACTTTTTGGCACAGCTGAGAAATGCTTGCAATGTAGTAACACGCACCATTTTTCTCATTAAAGACAGAAGATTCCCTCCTACGAAACAGAGCTTTGAAGAGCTTATGATGCAACAACTACCAGTACTAGGGTCTTCTAAGGTGAGGGGTCCCCAGAATTTGCTCTGAGACCTTCATTTATTATCTTACATAAACTATATTCCTACCAAGGGGATGGTGGTGCTTCCGTCACTGTTCAGTTATCATCATATTCCATGTTTTTCTATGGACTTGTAGTTGTTGTAATTGTAACTAAGTGTAACAATGTTTATTGTTTTAATTTTATGCATTTTCATGTTGGTGCTGCACTATAGAACAACGTACAGAGCTTGTCAATTGAAAATAAAACTTTTGAACTTACATAGACTCGGTGGTATTTGGTGTTGACTTACACGAGTGAGCGAGCAAAAGGAAGGGTGTGCATGTGCATTGCTTTCATGACTGAGAGGTCGGGAGTGTTATGTTCTGAGTTGTCTACTTGTTAGGTATCTTGGGGGGGTTCGGAGAGCTAATAGTCTTATGATGAGACACTACTATAACTAGTCGAGCAGGGGATTGTGGTGAGTTCTGAACTTCTGATTGAGGTGTGAGGAAGGTCCAACCTACCATCACCAACATCCTATTTTCTTGCGCAAAGTTCTGTATGTGCACTAGCAGCACGTGACATAACAGAGGGGGCATCACGCATACCACTAAAAAATTACAAACTCATACTAAACCGCAGTATCAATCCACCCCTATCTCTTAGTGACAGGAAGAAGTAAGGACTAGAGTCACTGTAGCGTTACATAACTTAATTTCTCTAAAATAAACTCTTACATAATCACGCTAAGCGAGTGCAAACTCAAAGTTACAAACAAGTTAGACTAGTAGTGCAGAATGGCACCTGTGTCATAAAAATCACAGAAGACTTTTAAACGTAATTTACCTGTCATGTAAGCAGCAGCATTCTAGCTGGTTGGAAAAAAAAGATATTCGCAAAATATATAACACAGAGCAAAAGAACAGACACAAAGTAGTAATAATTAAATAGTTACTCACCAAGACCCGGGACCTCCACTCCTAGCAGGTCCAGCAGGTCCTGCTCCCGGTCCAGGATATTGGACCACTGGTGCATCAATTGGTTCTGGGTGCGCCGGACACCAGAGCAGCGAAACACTGCCCGGCACACCTTCCCCCATCACTGCTGATGCTCCCGGAGACTGTACCTGGACCCAGGCCTGCCACCTGCTGCCAGGGTTAAGGGGAGGTGGCGCTGCACAAAGAAAACCAGTGCAGCCAACTCCACCTCCCCAAATAAGGCCCATGCCTGCACCCCTTGTGGTCGCCACCTCCTGCAAGGAAGGAGGTTGCAGCTCTGGCTCCGTCTTCGAGTACTTTGCCCTTTGGACATGGTTCTGGGGTAGGCTGGGTGGGAAAGAAAAGGTAAAAATTTAAAAAGTAAGTATAAGTCATGAAAAGAGCAGGCAATAGAAAAAGAGTGAAAAAGTAGTTAAAAACACACAAAAAGTAGGCAAAAACAAAAAAATATAGAATCAGGAAAATAGTCTGAGAGATAATAAACAAAAAAGATTTTAAAAAGTTTCTAGAAACAAAGGGTTGAAAAGATAGGGGGAGGATTCAAAAGCAGGCCGCAGAACCATAGCAATAGAGTGAAAAACAAAATGGCTGCGCCCATTGTGACCTCGTGGGAAAGTTTGCGCGATATTTTTCGCCCGAGCCCGCAAAAAGCGGTGCTAACATGTAAAAGTGTTCCCGAACAGGAAATACATATCGCGAACGGGCGCGAGCATGCATTGCGCGACCCAGAACAGGAAATAAGCATTGTGAGCGGGCGGGATAAATGAAAACAAGTTGGCCGCGCCCATAGGAGACCGCATGGGCAAGTTGGCGAGACATTCCCAACGCGATCACGCAGAAAATATCTCGAACAGGCTGGAAAAGAACTTCTGCGTCTTCACGATATTTTCACGTGTTTGCGAAGATATTTGACATTTTTGCAAAGAGTTACGTAACACGCTTACGCAAATTCCGCCCACCCCTACTTGAGACCCTCACGGGTGAGGAGCGCGCTTACAAATCTCTGATTGATTGATTTATTGATTGATTGTATGACGGGCGCTAAATGGGTTTGATCTAGTACTTTCTTGTGCTACCAATTGGAGAGTTATATACTGGCCTTTTCCCATTTCAGACATTTACCTTACCTCACATCCTTATCCAGTTTTACACTGTAGAATACAGGGATACTCAAGGTAAGACATTCTACATCATCTAATAGATGTTGTCTGGATGGCCTTGGAAGTACAATTTAGAATAATGAAAATGTTATGATTATCCACAGCCATGACAT
This sequence comes from Lissotriton vulgaris, assembly GCF_964263255.1. NCBI lineage: Eukaryota > Metazoa > Chordata > Amphibia > Caudata > Salamandridae > Lissotriton > Lissotriton vulgaris. The sequence goes on from NC_141696.1 coordinate 1,211,290,296, forward strand.
AGAGCTGATCCATTTTCTATACTTACCGGAATGTGAATCTACAGGATTTACTAGGTATCCTGAACATGCTAACATCCTGTATACTCTGTGGTTGAGGTGAGCTACAGCTCCACCATATCCGTGGTGATTATTGTTTTACACTACTCACATATTGGAACAAATGCATTCACACCTTTGGCCACTAATCTAACTACACTCATGACTAGATGGAGAAGAGGGAACTAGATCTAAGGTGTCTGGTCGGCTTGTGGAAGGTCAGGTGTTAGAGCTGACACCCGTGGCGTGGTTTTCACCCATCTTTTTGCCTCTGCCTCCTGTATTTTTGATGCTGTGCTGGATTTCGTTTTTGCTGGTTTAGATGCTTTGGACACTCTGCCACTGCTGATCAGTGACAGAGTGTAAATGCTCCCTATGTAAATTGTCATATTGATTGGGTATACCTGATTGGCATATTTGTATCACCATGAAGTCCCTAGTAAAGTGCACTGTGTGTGCCAGACCTGGTGATGACAGATGCTACTAGTGGGCCTGCAGCGCAGATTGCGCCACCCACATAAGTAGCCCTAAAATGGTGTCTCAGGCCTGCCAGCGCAGCGCCTGTGTGCAGTCAGTGGACTGCCATGTCCTCCTGGCCAGTGTCCCCACTGGCTGGGCCTAACCCTTACCTGCCTGTGCACATCAGTCACCCCTATGGAAGGCTCAAGGTACCCCCCTGGGCAGGGTGCAGTGTATGGGTAAGGTAGAGCATGTACTAGTGCAGGTAACATGCTCTGGTAGTGAGCAGCAGCCATTTTGTGTGCTCACTGCTGCAAGGTGTTCTTGCTCCATAGATTAACATGGGGGAGGCTGGTCCCAATGGATACCAGCCTATCTTCCCGTAGGAACAAGATGGGACATAAGTGATTGATATCCCTGAACTCAGAATTTAATAACACATCTTTTAGGAAAGGTTGTTTTTAAATTCTGTGTTTGAGAATAGTACTTTTAGAAAGTGGCTGTTCTCTTGTCTAACCTTTCTGTGTGCTTGGGCCTGCTTGTGGATTGACTGTCTGGTTTGAGGGTGACAGGGCCTGCAGAGCCCCCAGGAGGTTGTCTGAGTCAGCCCGTGGTTGAAAGGATGCATCTGCTGCCAGGGAAGTGGGAGGAGATAGCACCTGGGAGTGAATAGGGCTGTGCCTGCCTGACCACAATGCTGGCTCCAACTCCCGCTGGGCGACAGTCACCTCTGTCCCTCACACTGAAAGAAAGAAGGAGGCCAGGAAGCCCAAGGGCTCCAGCAACACCCAGAACTGGTTTGGACCGGGCTCAGGGTCCACTTGCACAAAGACTTCAAAGACTTTTAGGGGTATAAGAGAAGGACCCCTGACAACAGAAAATTAGATTCTACAATCAAGAGGAACCTCTGCTGGAAGAAGGACCGCTGGAGAACTGAAGGAAGATTGCATTGCTGTGTGCTCTAAGGGCTGACCTGTTCTGCTGTTCAGCTAAAGATGAGGAGAAGAGGGACTTTGCTGTGTGCTGTGACCCTGCTTGCTTGACCTAAAAAGACTTTGCTGTGTGCTGTGTCTTCAAATTGAATCTCCAAGGGCCTGAGAAGAGCTGGCCTCCTGTTTGGCAACTCAGGGACAGAAAGGTTGCCAAGGACAGCAAAACTCGGCTGTGTCTTCTGAAGCCACTGAGGGCTGAAGAGAACTTGGGCTGCTGTGTGCTACTGGCAGGAGATTCGACCTACTTGGCCTTTGTGGCGCTGGCTGCTCTCTAATCTGAGCGAGAGCGTCGCGCTGATAAACTGCCGCCAGCCCGGGAGCTTCGAGGAGGCTACGATCGTGCTCAGCTCCTGACGCTGTGCCCATCAGCATTATTCTGCCGTGAGCGCTCCCCGCCGTACCTCCAGCTGTGTGTCTGAGGCCGGGAGCGCAGAAGCGTGTAGCTGACTAAATTTGCCTGCCTGCAGTTCATCGCCGCAGCCCGGGCCCTTAAATTGCTTAAAAGCGGCTGTCCCCGCTCCGACAACACCAAATGACGAAACGAAGGGGCCGCAACTGGATTGGCCGTTCCCTGGCAGGAGCTGTGCTCTGATTGGCCATTGCCGTGGGCCTGTCCCTGAGAGCCGTGCTCTGATTGGCCGAGTTGCCCTGCAAGAGCCACACGTCATAGGGGCCTGGCCCAGGAGCCCTGCTGCGAGTGGCTGACTCCTGGAAGCTGTCCATCGTCATCGGGGGGCTCGTCGAGGGAGCCGCGCACTGATTGGTGCCCCGCCCGTGTTACTTGAGAAGAGTCTCCCTGCCAGCCCCGGGACCTCGTGTGTCTGCTGCCTGCCCCGCGTGTGGTGAGTCCTTCACCGGGGAGCCCCGACTGTTGTGGGGGCATTGTGGAGAGCAGGAAACTGGGAAACCGGAAACTACCGCATATCGTGGAAACTCGCCGATCAGAGCGGGTAAGGCAGCCTGAGAGGAGCGCTGAAGGGCATTTGCGCTAAATCAGCCATAGAGTCGATTTGACAGCAATTACAGCTACCAACATGTTCTAGAGACTAGTGATAATTTTTAAAAGACTAGAGACCCTTTTCCTTTATATAAGAACTTCCGAAATACAAGTGCAACCATCGAGATTAAGTACAACCTTTTATCAAAGAAGCAACCATTGTGTATTGTTGATTTTTAATTGCTGCAACTAGATAAAGTTATATTTTTATAAATATACTTACCTGTGTGGTTTCAGTTAGTGGTGGATTGGGGATCATTGTCTGTGTTAAGTGCATTTATTATACGCATTGCCTTGGGGATAAGCCTGCCTGCTCGAGCCAAGATACCTAGAGGGTGAGCAGGGGTTATCTACTGTGTGTATTCCTTCACCCTGACTAGAAGCAAGGGTCCCTACTTGGTGTAAGGTACTTACCTCTGCTAATTAGAGACCCCCAGATCTAACATCAGGCATTTGTTGATGTATGCTGGTCCTTCATTGTGAAGGGCTTTGTAGGCATGGGTGAGCATCTTGAATTGAAATCTCTTTTAGATTGGGAGCCAGTGTAGGTTCTTGAGGTGGGATGTGGTGGTTTCCTTCTGGGGAGGTCAAGCATGAGTCTTGCCTCTGAGTTGTGTATTGTCTGAAGTCTCTTCAGGAGGTGTGCTGTGATTCCTATGTAGAGTGTGTTGCAGCCAGCTGGTGAAAAGGGCCTGTATTACAGTCCTTCTGGTGTTTACACGGCTCTTGCTTTAGTCCTACTCTTTTTAATATATATGTGGCCCCCCCTTGACAATATCATCGAGACCATGGCTTTGTTCCTTTTTCATATGCGGATGACAAGCAACTTCTTCTTTCATTTGATAATAACATAGAGGAAACAAAACAGCTCAAAGATGAGAACTTCTGTCTTGTCAGTGTTGAGTTTGGGACAGTTGTCCTTCATCCATTCAGTGACGTTCATAATGCATCTGTGGAAGTTGGCTCTGGTGATGAAGGGGTCTTCTAAACAGCAAGAGGATTAGCAGGGTGTTGTCAGCATAGGAGATGAGGTTGAGTCCATGTGATCTATGTGTGTAAGCCAGAGGGGTCATGTAGGTGTTGAAGAGGGTGGGGCTGAGGGACGATCTTTGGGGGACTACGCAGGGATATTCTTGGGCTCCAAGGTGAACTTAACCTCTGGGTTCTTCTGGTGAGGTATGAGGTGATCCATTTAAGTGTGTCTTCCTGGATCCCAAAGTGGTGGAGTCTGTTGATCAGGATAGGATGGGAGACAGTGTCAAAAGTGTGTGACAGGTCTAGTAGGATTAGGGCTGACACTTTGTCATGGTCCTGGAGGGCCCTGATCTCATTGGTGCCTGCAAACGGATGCTAATTGAGAAATGGATGGCCAAGTTCAGGTCCCTTGGCGGTTCCTGGCCAATCAACTTTCTCCTTTCTTGATCTCTGCAATGGCAGGGGTGATTCTCCATTGGATCTTCCACCCTATTCTCTATTGGAGACCATTTTATCAAAGTTAGAAGCCTGAAAGTTTCAGAAGGACAAACTCTGGCTCATCTTGAGAATAAACTAAGCAGTATTGACCAAAACTATCTAACATTGCTGGTAGGCTTGACAAATTGGAGCAAAGGGTCTCCGATTTAGAAGACCAAACCAAAATGAGACAATTCAGAAACACTCAGTAGACCTGGATAAAGAGTTAAGAGCACTGAAAAATTATCAAGCAGACTTGGAAAAGTGACCTGACATTAAAAATCTTAGGCTCATAGCTATTCGAGAAACTTTGAAAATGAATGTCGTATGATATCTTCTATTGAATGCCTTATACAAAGATACATTTAGGCTAATTATACTGCAGATTTCACCACCATGAGGGCCCATTAAGACCCTACCAAGACCAATAATCCTTCTCCTAAGTACCCACAGACAGTAATTTTTCTGACTATCATATAAAGGGACACAGCCCACTGAGTTTCAGAAGTCCAAACTGAGTACATCATGAGGGTAATTTCATGCCACGTGGCCCCCCTCACATTTAAAAAATATAATTTGGCCCTAGGGAGGTGGTGGTACCTGGGGCCAGGAGAGGTCAGTGAGGCCCCTCAATTACACATAAAATAGCCCCTGGGAGGTGGTTGTTCCCACTGGTGTGTAGACGGAATATCGAGTCTTAAATTTCTAGTTGCACTCTAATAAAGTATTAAAAATCATCACCTTGTCTGGAGTGCACCCTTCTTCTCTTGTGCTAAGAGATTTTGGGAGGGTGTGGAGGCTGCAGCCGTTCCATTTGTGGTGCACCTGCACCCAGGGAGATGAGATCGCAGTACGGAGCCTAAAAGAAGAGAGCTGCTTTGCGCTTTAAACCAATCCCTGCCGCCGCGACCGCCATGTTGGGATTACCGGTAAAGCTGTTAATGTGACTGCACTTGTATTTGGGGAACACGGGCTGATCGACTGTAATCCAGCCCAACAGAGAGCTCTCAGAAGAGAGAGAACAGGATGAAAAATGTGCAGCAGTGCCAGCGACGATGTCTCGAGGGGAAGAGACGTCCCAGAGACCGCGAAACAAGGAAATGATGATGACAACTCAGCAGCCAGTGTTCTCTATGAGGTACTTTGGCGGGGAGTGATTAGAGGCAGCAAAACACGTTTTTGATGATACAGAAGAGACCACTGGGAGAAGCACTGTAGGCGCTACGGCCGGTATTGCAGGTATGCCATCAATAAACCAAAAATTATTTAAGTTTGAAAAGCTGTCTAAGAAGGAAGTCAGTAAATAATGGGAGTTAACCTCACTGAAAAGATATCTGGAAGTCAATAGGGTGCCAAGAGGGTTGAGAATCTTCACAGTTCTAACCTAAGAAGTCACATACCCGGGATGTTGAAAGAGTGGGCAGAATTTACAGCTAAATCGAGTGCAGGCATACTTAAGATTCTGGTGAAATATGCTGAATTGGATCTGACAAAAATACGGGAGGAAATAAGGAACTTACAGAACTGGAACTGAGAATCTGGATAACCAAAATGTAGTGGAAGAATTCCAGGATAAAATAATGGAACGCCTGCAAAAACATGAAAATGAAATGAAACTCAAGAGACACAAACATTTCAGGGGGACAAAAGAGATTATATGGAAGGAAATATCCTGACGTTTACTAGAAAATATGACATCTATAGGCAGGAACTGCTGTAAGACAATTCGCAGAGCAGACAGGATCTGGTTTCCTCTGGGTCAAGTTCGGATGTCTGCACAGAGAATGATAGGTGATAGCTCTGCGGGTAGATTGGGCCACTTTGGTTTTCACAGCAAATATCGCCTATTGAGACAGACCGAAAGACCAAAGAAGGACAGACCTCGAGGAAGATGAAAGGGGAGGGGAAGAAGAAAAGATGCCAAGGAAGATGCAGGATATGATGAGGCAAGAGGGGAATCAACACAGGGAAAGCGCAGTTTGTGCCAGAAGAAGAAAATGTATAAGAACGTCTGACTGTTCTGTATCTATCCCAAAGAAATCTCACTAAAGAAGAAACATCACTGCTGGAATTAGGACTTTCATTCCGTCCCACCCCAGGATTTGATTATGCACAGGTCAGAATTCACCTTTTTCATTCATCAAAAATGTTATATTGAACAAAATACACAAATCCAAAAGCTAATCGTGTATTAGTATTGAAAATGTACCATCTTGCGATTTGCAGATTGGGGAAGCAGATGGTCCTCTTGCCCTGGAAACCCTTTACTGAGATATTGAGAGAGGAGATCCCCATATTGAGATGGAACACCTGATGGAAAATCTGGGGATTGATCTCAGATCAGCCAATGGGAGTGGCTTTAAAAATATATACCGTTCTATTCCCCTAGCTGCCCATGAAAATCTGGATTTTTTCCATTAAATGGTGATTAAAGATCTGATGAGGCTGAGAAAGAATGGTGGGGTATGCATTGATAACCTCACAGCGGGACACGGAAAGGCTTTACAATCCTTGAAAGATGATACCTCCAGTAAGAGTGATAGAGGAGGGAATGTTGTAATTATGGATGTGGATATATATATCATAAGGAAGCCATGAGTCAATTGGAATCTTAAATCCAAAAATGCCGAGGAGACCCTACCCGAGGAGACCCTACCTGGGACGTTGCTGCTGTTTTCCTTTCTGCCTTCGCCTCTACGACTTGCAGCACCCGCTTCGCGGGTGCCGCTGCGCGGCTTGCTGTTGCTGTAAAAGGTCCAACTACACGCTGCGCGGGAGCGCGCGGGAGCGCGCGGGAGTGCCCGGGGCTAAGCCCGGGCAAAGGGCGGGCCCTCTACGGCCCTCCAAGGCCAGACAAGGCTGGGCTGGGCCACAGTATTAACATCTGCCGGCCTGCATCGACCTGCTGCATTTAAGGTATTTTTGGGCCCGTTGGTTTGGTTCTGGACTTAAATACTCTACCCTCTCCCGTTATAATCCTACAATTCATCATCAAGGTCATACCGTAATGAGGACGTCACACTAAAATATGAAGAGAGGATCCAAAACAAGCAAAATGCCCACGTTAAGATCAAATACTAGACAGAAAGTCGACAATTCACTGTTGCAGCCTCTCCCAACTCTAACTGCGATAGATAAAATGCTACAACAGACTATTGGGGTCGTGGCAACGGCCATTGAGAACACAGAAAGGCGACTATTGTTAGCACCCACAGTAGCTATCCATGACACAGAGGAGGGCCCGGTGATATCCCTAATAGACAACCCAGACACAAGCTTTTCATTAACCTCTTCTTATGTAGAGCTCCCCTGTGCACAGCCATTTCTAAATATGCCCAATAACACAGCTGGAGTTACAGATCCTGTAAACTTAGAGCAGTCACCTCGGGCAACTCCACAAATTAGAAATCCAGGCAAACCTGCCCAAAAGTCTAGGAAGAAAAGTGTTTGCAAGCTGAATAGTAAAAAGGGGGGCAAAGAGAACTCAAAGGCCAATCACAATTTGATCACCCCGATGGCTAACACCGTATCTGGCATACCATGCTGGGTAGCCAATATGGTGTCAGACCTAAAGGCAGAACTAGAAGAGACCATTAGGGTTCAGCTTAAGCCTTTAATGGCCAAACTGGATAGATTAACATCTGTGATAAACAACAAAGTGATAGGATTAACTAGACAGGCGCCCCAAGTATCATCAATAGCCTTAGGTAACCCTAATAATACTGGATTAGGGGTTGAAGAGCCCACAAATAAGGGAAAGACAGCATCTTATACAAATCCCGGCAAATTAACAAATAATGCAGTTCCACAAAATAAAACGCATGTGAAAACTAATACCCATCCAATGACTAATACTAAGGGCGTAGTACCACAGGAAAATAAAGATCAAGGAAAAAGCTTCACAACAATAGATAAGGCCAGTGAAAGTAATGCCAAAATAGGGAAACCCACTCAACCAAAAACGACCTCCCCTACAGCCGCACCTAGAGCAAAAACTGGAGTGCGGTTCCACTCCATTAACCTACCACCAGAAGCACTACCTTATGTAGTGGTGCTAACAGGAGTACCTCCCCTAAATGAAGGCAAAAGAGAACATGAAGGGGAGCTAAGGAACAAATGCGTTCAATGGCTAAGGTCCAACAAACCATTGCCCTTACACATGTCCGGGGAAATATTGTCTGTAAGAAGGGGGCAATGGATAGGAAATGGTGCTAAAACCGTGGCGGGGGATGTTATTGCTATTAACTTCAGGGACACCTCGGTAGTTACCCATATATGCAACTCTCCCTCGCTGGGACCACAAACAAATATACACCCTTTACCTTTATCTTACTTCTACCCTTTGCCCCCGAAACATGGACTAACATATCCAAACAGGGCACGAGCGAATAGGGCTCCATATCCCATGCAGTTCCACAGAGTAGATAATTGGCAGACCCCCTGGCAGGCACCCCCCTTCTATGATCCTATAGTTGCAATGCACGCACATTGGAATAGGTTTTGTACCTTGGACAATGTTGACTGACTCCAACAGAATAGGGAGTGTAATCTCCGTCTAACTGAGGGCAGCTCTATGAAAAGAACGCAAAAATCAGGTCGCTCGCCTTCTTCCACCCTAGTGGAGCTAAGCAGTGCTCCCATTGTATTTACCCATGAACTTCTAGTAGTGAATACCAATGACAAACTAAAGCCTGGGCAGGAAACTGTGTCAAGGGGAGGATCTTTACCAAACAAAATGGACACCACAGTGGCATCGGGAGAGGCACCAGTCAACTGCCTCATGGCTGCTGGCACACATAAAGCGGAGTCTGAGCAAGGCATAAGAATTTTGCCATGGAACATTGCAGGGATAGCAGCTAAATATAACGTGAAGGAGTGGAGAGAGTTTGTAACCAGTTTCCATATTATTTGTCTCCAGGAGACCTGGACTGTCGATCCCAGTCAATTTTCATTGGAAGGGTTTAAAAGCTTTGGGGTCCCTGCAGCACAAGCACCATCTGGAAGAGCTATTGGCGGACTAATTACATATGTGGATCTTCGCATCCAGGGGCACTGGTCAAACCTAAACTGTGACTCCATAAACATGCAAGCGATTGGCTTTTCGCACAAAGGTCTAAAAATCACATTGGTAAACTGGTATAATTCAATGGTCACACGAGGCAGAAATAATACTGTGAAAGAACTGGACGACTATTTTAAAAACTTGTCCTCAGCTAATCATGCCAAGGGATCACCATACACCATTTTAGCAGGGGATTTCAATTGCCATCTTTGTGAAAAACTAAGACCTATAAACAAAGATTGGCCACGGTGCACGGAGGAAAAGGGGCCCCACTTTGCCCATACCATCGAAGGAAAGGAGATGGAGAGTTTCACTAAGAGGCATAACCTATTGCCCGTAATGGATCTTATAAAGATAGACAACAAGAGGGAACCCAACCCAACGTACAAAGGAAGAGGTTGTCACTCTTATATAGACTTCATCATGGTGTCCCCAACACTAAAAAAATGAATCACAAACTTTGATATCATTTTCAGCCCCTTTAGTGATCACAACCCACTGAGGCTGGATTTTAAATGTATGAATCTCAGAATAGCAGTGGGTGTACCTGAGGCCTTAGAACAGGTGACATCACAAGGGAGAAGGCTGAAATGGGCTAAGATAAATGGAGACAAGTTCTACCTTGACCTTGTGACGAAGGGTCAAAAACAATTGCAAATATGCCTGGACGAAAACATGGGTGGTCTAATCGTGGTTAGGGCTTTTGAAGAAATTGCCAAACTTGTAGACACTTTGTTGAAATCTTCACCCTGAACAGGATCCAAACAGCCCCTGACCCCATGTTGGTTTGACCACGATTGTACCAAGGCATTAAAAGATCTAAAAAAAAGCCTTACTGACCAAGCAAAGGATAAAACCAAGATAACAGGGTGCAGATCCAACTATAAAAAAGCCCTGAAAACGCGCAGGAAATCCCTGCAAAACCGAGCATGGGAGGACTTAAGGGAAGCAGCAGAGCGGGGTGACATATCGGCTTTCTGGAAAATCATAAATGACCCATGTTTTAAAGATCCTAGAGGGCCGGACATAGTGAACACCATTCTCCCTGAACAATGGCGAAATCATTATTGTGGTCTCTATAATCATACGGGGAACACACCACAAGAAAAAGGGGCAAAACCAGCAACGCCTGTAGGTTTAAAGTTTTCGCTAGGAGAAACAAAATCAGCTATTCAAGGGCTGTCAAAAAATAAAGCGCCCGGTCCCGACGGCATTCCACCCGACCTTTATTTGAGTAACATTGATCTATGGGCACCCGTTCTTACCAGGGTCTTGAACGAGGCAGTAGTGGCAGGACTGCCTCGCTCTTGGTCCTCCGCAACCATTGTCCCAATCTACAAGAAGGGCAGCCGGGACGACCCCCAATGTTATCGTCCTATTTCCCTGATAGATGTTACGGCCAAAGTTCTAGGATGTGTAATTTTAAACCGCCTACAAGCATAGGCAGAGGACAACCACATTTTAACTGACGTACAGTATGGATTCAGAGAAGGGAGATCCACAACAGATCAATGTTTAAACCTATATCTCCTTACAGCCAAATACACTATTGCAGCTAAGGGGACTATCCATATGGGGTTTATGGATCTCTCAGCGGCCTTTGATCGCGTTAACAGACTGAAACTATGGGCCCTGATGACCTCTTTGGGGGTGGATTACGAGCTAGTAGATACCCTGAAGGCATTACACTGGGAGACCACGGCTGCAGTTCGCTACAATAATGAAGGGATGAAGACTGACCCATTTCCCTGCACAAGTGGTGTGCGGCAGGGCTGCATTTTAGCGCCCTTCCTATTCTCTTTGTATATAAACAACCTGGATAAAGAACTCATGAAGCTGGGAGTGGATTGCCCCAAGATTGGCCAGCGTCCGGTACCCGTCCTACTATATGCGGACGATGCGGTGCTGCTAGCCCGCACCCCTCTCAGACTACAAAAGCTAATTGATGGGTTTGTAACTTTTATGAACTCGTTGGACCTCTCAGCAAATCTGGAAAAGTCTTTTGTTATGGTGTGGTAAATATTTTACCGTATACGAGTTTGCCATATAATTTTAGACAAGTAAAGAATAGCTCAATTAAATGAGAGGCAGAGTCCGTGGTGTCTGAGTCATAAGGGCTTTATTCAAAAATGACTCGAGTCATGGAAATCAATTCCATCAATACAAGGGGTCGGGTATGCAATGATGGCAAAAAGATGTCAACGATTTATTAACAGTACATGACATATATAGTAAAATGACACAATGGCAGTGAATACAGTAGGCGTGACAAGTGAAATGTATATGATAAGAACACATGTGCGTAGCAGAAAAGGCGTGTACAAGGGTGTGCACAGAGGCGTGTACTAGAAACGTCACAGAAAAGTGTCATAAGTGGGTGGATGCATAGAGAATTCTGCAAAATCAGCAGGAAGTGCGGATGCGCGCGCAACTAGCATGACGCGACATAGACGTGTAACTGGGGAGAACTTTAACACTAGTAAAGGAGACAGAAGTCTGGGATGTCAGTACGACCTGGACCTATAACATATCTGGTATCTCATGTTTGGAGGATGTTTTATCTGGAGTAAAAGGTTTCTCGGGCAGAGGCTATACTACACTGAATGCTAGTGCGTGCATAGGTGTCTGCGTGTCTATGTGCGGGGCCATGGGCCTACTATGGCAACGGGAACTGTAAATTACTTGCACGGAGACAGGAAAACTTGCTCTTTGCTCTGCAGCCGGGGATATGTTTACCTAAATCACTAGACAGGAATGTGTTTTCGAGGAGGCTGGACAGATAACTTGAAGGCAAAATACTGTTTTGGCAGGCAGGCCAGGCCGAGCCAGGCACCGCTTCGCTTGGCAGGAAGTAAGGCAGAGGTCAGGGATGCATCTCCATGCTGCAGCTTTCAGAGGCAGAGACAGAAGTGGCTCGAAGGCAGAAATCAGGGCCTAGCTCGGCAGAGCCAGGAAAAAACGTGAAAGTGCACCATGTAAAGACGGTGGCACGGCATACTTAGGAACTGAATTATCGACCCATCCATGGTGGATCTGATAGAGGACATGTTAACGTTGGACACAAATGTATTTGCGTCTTCGGATTCGGTGGTGGAGGGAAATTACATGTACTTAAAACTTGTACATGGAGCCGTTGGGGTACACGTTAGGGGACACATTTGACCATAAAAATTTCAATTACCTCATTCCCTCCTTGTCCCCTACGGACCCTTCAGGATATGTCGATTTTCATGAGACCATCAATCTGTTCATATAACATCATCTGTTCTTCTTTCTTTATTCGAGAATGGGGACGTGAACTTGGATGGGGAACACAAGCTGTGGCGCACAAGCCGCAAATCGCCGGCCCACATTGTAGACATAGACAACAACTGAATACTATGGCCAATATGATTCCTAGGAATGACAGTAACTTCCATCCCCAGGCTGTGATTACACTCCAGAGCCAACCGGACCAGGTCCAGGAGCCTGGATTCTGGTGTATCAGATGGGCTATTTCGTGAAGTCGGGTAATGGCCTTATAGACTGATGGCGCGTTATTAGGAATAAACACGCAACAACTGGATCCGATGACTCTACAAGCTCCGCCCCTATCGGCCAGTATGACGTCAAGGACAAGGCGGTTCTGAAGAACAACAAGTCTCATAGCAGACTGCTCCTCTGTTAAGTTGCCCAAAGCAGAAGTAGTCTCATTCACTACCGCTTCAAGTATTCTGGTTAATTTGCGTATCAGTTTACTATTGGAGACAGTGCCTAGATAGGGAAAGAATCCTTTATTGAAATCTGTATATTGTTCCCATGTAGTTTCAGTCTGATCAACTATTGGGAGACCTCTCTTGTGTCTAACAAGATCGAGGCGGGAATTCCTGTGATAGTCAGATGGGGCTAGGAAAACTGGTGGCAATAGGAATGCAATGAAACAGGTACCATCCCAGTCTGGAGGTAAACGGACATAAGCTGTCTGACCACATATAAAATAGGAATGTCGGGAAGCTTTGAATGTAGACTTGCCTTTATCACTGCACTCAACCACAGTAGTACAGTCACTGTGACCTAGATGTACTGAACCATTCTTTCTGACACATAATACACCTTTCGCTGGTAGAACTGATATGGATGGTAAGTCTGGACTGGTCTCTAACTGAACATTTAGAATCATAAGGTTAAGTGTAAAATTGCCTAATCCATACACTTCATTTTCGAGATCTGTCCCTGTCATTTGTGGAAGACCCTCCTCGTTTGGGAAACATGCTTTGTTCATGACTGTGTTCAGATTTCCCCATATCCAATTGCCTTGGGAAACTCGGGATTCGGTGTCTATAGAAGATATTAAACTAAACCACGCACCACAGGAACCATTATGTGTAAACGGGTAAGGAAAAAGGGGCAGAGCTCCCTTGTAGTTCTGATAGGGAGGGAGTCGGCCACATATCCAACAATTAGTAGCATTGTTGATCTGGTGAGAATGGTGTAACATACGAATGAATGTATTGTTGCGCAGCGCAAGTCGATAAGACAATTCGTGTGAAGGTAGAGTACTAAACGTGTGCTCGGCAGTGTCATTAGAAAAAGAATGTGCAAGAGGAAAATACATGTAGAACACCCAACTGATAATAATAATCGTAAGACTCAGAAAAAGCATAATAAGTAGTGTGCAGACGCATCTGCTTCGGAGATTTTTACAATATTTCTGTTTCTTGATCTCCTGTCTATCTCTCTCTCTATTTGGGTCTAACTTGTACATGTCAGAAACTGCCTAACCACTTCACCCAGGAGGGGACTTAAACAATTAAACTGTCTGACTTACTAGACCTCAATTTCATTCGAAACTCCTCTTGGGGAGTTTTCTCTAAAAGGGGGAGTTTGGTATCAGTCTCGGGAATGTGAGAGTTCTGGGAATCAGTCTTTGGCGGAAGTCCATAAAAACGTTTCACGTGACTGGAGTGTACCCAGCCCTTCCTCCCCTCCAATTTAACTGCAGTCCTGGTTGTTAACAAAACAATCTTCGGCTCCTTCCAGCGGGGCTCCAGAGGGCTTGACCTGTCGAAATTTCGGACTACAACGACGTCCCCCAGGACCAGTTCATGTGGCTTCACCTCGGTGTTGTCTGGGAAGGCTGCCGCAACCTGTGTACGACATGATTGTAGTGCAGACATCAAGGAAGCAAGGTAATCTGTCAGCATATTACTATCAACATTGGTTATTTTGCGCAGCAGAGGCGTCCCCCACATGTTAGGAGGTCTACCGAAGACCACCTCATACGGGGATAGCCCTGTCCTAGAATGGGCTACCATTCTCATATAAAAAAGGGCAACTGGCAAGGCTACAATCCAATCTACTCCTTTCTCTTTACACACTTTGGCAAGGCGAGTCTGATTGTGTCGCTCCACAAGACCTGCTGCCTCGGGATGTCGGACACAGTGAAACTTCCACTGGTACCCCAAGAGAAGTGAAACCTGCTTCATAAGCTCAGATGAAAATGGCTGACCGTTATCTGAATACACGACACGGGGTAAACCGTATCGAGGGAAAAACTCACGAACCAACTGCTTGGCAGTGGTCGGGGCAGTGTAATCTGGGACGGGATATGCTTCTGTCTATCGGGATAGGGCACATACAACTACGAGGACATATTTGAATCCTCGGCATCTTTCCAGCTGGATATAATCCATCTGGAGGACTTCAAAAGGATGGTCGGGAGGATGAAATCCACCTTGCTCTACGGGGATTCCTTTTCCGGGATTGAACTGACAACAGATCATGCAGGTACGCACTTTCTGTTTTGCTGCTGCTCGTAAATGCTTGTTGAACCAGAGGTTCTGTAAACTGTCTAACATGGCATTCTCTCCTAAATGTGAATTTGAATTTGAATTTTAACATATTTGTAAAGCGCGCTTATACCGGGACGGTTTCATGGCGCTAGGTAGCGGTGAACCAGTGGACATAGTGACGGAGGCTAAACTGCTAGGGATCTGGAGAACAAGAAGGTCTTAAGATGTTTACGGAATTCCGCATAGGAAGTAGAAGCTCTGAGGGCAAAAGGGAGAGAGTTCCAAAAGGATGGGGCTAGGACCGCAAATCTCGTCCCTCCGGACCTCTTCTTCCTAAAGCGGGGGATTGTCAAGAGGGCCTGGTGAGATGAGCGGAGCTCTCTGGCCGGGAGGTAAGGTGATATGACATCACAAAGAAAGACAGGGGCAGTCCCTGACCTAGCCTGATAAGTCATGCAGCCCAACTTGAAGAGAGCCCTCTCCTTCACCGGTAACCAGTGCAGAGTTTGCAGCAGAGGGGTGGCATGGTGAAATTTAGGGAGTCCGTAAATCAGGCGGGCAGCCTGATTTTGTATCTGTTGAAGGCGGCGGATCAAGTAGTCTGGGGCGCCATTATAGACCACATTCCCATAGTCAAGGCGCGATAGCACCATGGCCATGAGGATAAGCTTAAGGGCGGAAACAGAAAAGAAACGAGAAACCTTACGAATAGTGCGAAGGGAAAAGAAACAGGAGGACACCACTGAGTGAACCTGCGTATGAAGGGAGAGCTGGGAATTGATAAAGATGCCCAGGGTTTTGACCTTTGGGACCGGGAGGGGAGGGGGACCAAGTGAGTCGGGCCAGAACGATGGGGACCAGAGACTGCAACCACTCCCAGTCAGAACCAGTTTGGTTTTGTCGGGATTTAGTTTGAGGTGGTTGCAGTTCATCCAAAATGTGCTGGACTATGTGCTGTGTTGATGATAACTTGAACCATAGAGTCGGGGAGAAACCATGTGGTCTTTCCCTTCGTCATCCATCCCTGGTCTGTCTGGACCCCTCCTTGTTCAGCCCATTTCTTTATTTCATCTGGAGTAGCATGTGTCTGTATGTCGATGACATCTTGTGTGGGATCCCTAACTGTCATGCAATGTGTCAGTGAGGTTACGTCAGTCTTTGTCATGTCCGTCGTTTGAGTATGGGTCAGTGCTGTATGTTTTGCAGTTCGATCTGCAAAGTCGTTACCCTGAGAAATAGTGTCTGTGACTTTCGTATGTGCCTTGCACTTCATGATGGCTATGGCTGTAGGCAAATGTATTGCTTCCAACAGAGCTTGAATGAGGGGGCCATGCTGGATCTTGGCTCCGTGAGAGGTCAGAAAACCTCTTTCTTGCCAGAGGACACCGAAATCGTGTACGACTCCGAATGCATAACGGGAATCTGTGTATATGTTTACTTTCAGGTTCTTGGCTCGTATACAAGCTTGAGTCAGAGCGATGAGCTCTGCCGCTTGAGCTGACAGGGTGTCAATGCGATGTGTTTCTAAGACTTCAGTTTCAGTGGTCACTGCATATGCGGCCACCAATTCTCCTGTACTAGTTCTTAAACATGAACCATCCACATAAAGTGTCAGGTCTGGATCGGATAATGCAACATCTGTCAAGTCTTGTCTGGGTTTCGTAATTGTGTCAACAACATCCACGCAATCATGTGGAGTAGGATCTGTTGTGCTCGATGGTAGAAGTGTAGCAGGATTTAGTGTATTGCAGCGTCTGATTTCTATGTGTGGTTGGAATAATGTCAATTCATAACCTGTCAGTCGTGCTATAGTCAAGTGTTGGGTCTGTGTTCTGTTTAGGAGAACCTCCACAGAGTGTGGAACCTGTACTGTCAATTGATGTCCTAATACAATGGAGTCACTTTGTCGGATTGCCAGAGCTGTTGCTGCAACTGACTTTAAGCACGCAGGCAAGGCCTGGGCTACTGGATCTAATGTACTTGAAAAATAAGCACACGGTCTGTGTTTGTCTGCTTGAAGCTGAGTGAGAACTGACAACGCTGTGCCATCACGTTCTGTGACAAAAAGTGTAAAAGGTTTACTGTAACATGGTGTTGCTAAAACTGATGCTTGACATAAGGCTTTCTTTAATTCGTCAAAAGCTTGTGTATGTTCCTGAGTCCAAGGGAGGACAGTCGAAGACGCTGCCTCCTGTGTTGTCAACTGTATAAGTGGTTTCGCTAGAAATGCATATTGTGGAATCCATTGTCTGCAGTAGGAAGTGAGTCCAATAAAGGCTCTAACTTCTTTCTGTGTCTTGGGTTGGGGTAATTGTGCAATTAACTGAATACGATCAGGTGTCAGCTGCCTACCCCACTTGGACAGCAAGTGCCCAAGGTACACCACTTGCTGGGCACAGAATTGTAGTTTCAAAGGAGACACCTTGTGTCCCTTGTCCTCCAGGAAATGCAAAACCGTCAGTGATGCTTGTTCACATTCTGGTTCACTACGGGCGGTGATGAATAGATCATCGACGTATTGGAGTAGGGCAGTGTTGGTAGGCATGTGAATACTGTCAAGTTGTCGTTTCAATGCTTGGCCGTAGATGCTGGGGCTTTCTGTGAATCCTTGAGGTGCGCGTGCAAATTTGAAGCTACGGCCATTTAAACAGAATCCGAAAAGGTATTGGCTTTCTGGATCAATGGGGACATTAAAGAAGGCGTTCTTGAGATCTATTACAGTAAAGAACGTCGCTTCCGAATCAATAGCTGTCAATAGTGACGAAATGTCTGGGACCACTGGATACTGTGGTACAATGCATTTATTTCATTCTCGCAAATCGATTACTAATCGATAGACTGGAGGAGCATTTGGATCAGTGCGTTTAAGAATCGGAATGATAGGGGAGTTACAAATATTGGAGTCGGTTTCTACAACCACTCCTTGTGCAATGAGCTCGTCAATGATTTTCAGTAAAGCCACTACAGCATCAGGTGGTAACTTGTATTGTCGGATACGTGGTAGTACAACTCCTGGTTTGAGTGTGACACGGTATGGAGTAATGTGCATACAACCTACATCAGTGGGGCCTTTTGCCCATAAATGTGCAGGAACATTCTGTAACCTGGGATCAAAATCTCTCAATACATAATGTCCCTTAAAATCACGAAGGAACAACCTTACTCCTTCCGGAGAACAACAAATTACAGCTCCTAGAGCTTTCAGAGTCTTTATACCAAGCAAGTTTTCTGGACATGATTTCGTGAGCAATAAATCTGTAGTACGGGATAATGGACCAACTGCAAGGGGAACTGGTTTCGATACTTCATTGACTATAGGCTTTCCTGAAAATCCAAGGGAAACATTCTGTGAGCCTGAGAGGGGTGCCCCTGGGACCTCGTCATGACTGATGGTAGTTCTGCTTGCCCCTGTGTCAATCAAAATCTTTCTATCCTTTCCTAATACCTGACTATGTACATAAGGACCCTCTTGATCTACAGGAACCTCAATAAGAGGCAAGCCAACCTCCCTCTCTAGGCTGTTTCATGTGTACTGCTGATAATCGGGGTAGTCGGATTGTGCATATTGGTACATCTGCTGTGTAACATGTTGTGTTGCTGCAATGGGCTGAGGCTGTGGTACCGCTACGATCTGTTGTGGAATCTGCATAGGCTGGATATTCTGCGGAACGTGTTGTTGGACCTGGTCCTGTCTGGGAGGACGCGGTCTCTCTTTAGTTTTACCTGTGGCTATGTTGTGTTTCAAAACTGTACAATCGTTTACATAGTGACCTCGCTGTTTACAATAGTTGCATGTCCCTTTAACAGGAGCTGCTGAATTGTTGGACTGTGTCGGTGTCGTACCCCTTTTATGACCATCAGCTGGAACTGACTGAGCAACTAGCACTTTCATTTTCGTGTCTTTCATACGTCTCTGTTCGTGATCATGTTCCTCCCTGATTCTGTTCTGGTGGTACTGTAACATCTGTAACATTTGGGAAGGCGTATTTGCTTGCCATGTGCTCTCGACCTTCAATACACGGTTCTTCACCTGGGGCAATGAATTCTCGACTAATTTGGTTACAAAAAGATGTGGGTATGACTCGCTACTGGTTTTCAGGCCACTGTTAATAATAAAACATTTCTCGAATCTGGAGTAAAAATCACTCGTGTCTTCGTCGTGTTTCTGTTTGCAGGCTGAGATTGCATCCCAGTCCTCCTTTTTAGTTGCCAACAATCTTGGCAAAACCTGTACTAATAATCCTGGTAATGCTTTAGTTTTGTCCCCAAGACCTAAACCTGGGGTTCGACCAGTTTCTTCGTTTTCTAATTCAGCCCAATTGATCTTTTTATCTCCCACCTCCCATTCTTTTTCTTTGAGTTTCTCGTAAATACCGGCAGGCAATAACACTTTCAATATTTTCATAATGTCGGGATAGGTGTAATCTCCCATGAGTAACATGTCTTTTATTTCGCGGTGAAAACCTGCAGGGTCTTTATCATGACTTGGCACTATTTTCTTCATTTCCAATAATTCCATTTTAGTTATGGGCGTGTATACAAACACGCGCTCAAATGTATTATCTGGTTTCCTGACTGGATGTACTTCTCGTGAAGGATTCTGTTTGTCTAGGTGATATGGTTGTCTTACTGGGGGTGGAACGGTAACAAAATGTGGAGTAAGGAAAGTTCTGTACTTGTGACGTTGTTCTAAAATGACGTCAATTAAATCGGTACCCAGACCTCTCCATCTTCTCAGGAGTAAGTCTTGTAATAGATTATATAACGGACCGGGATCAGATGCTTGGTTTTCATACTGTACAATGAGATGTTGGGTCATGTATATACCAGCTAGTCGCTGTTCTTCTGGAGTAAGACTTAAAAATGTTTGCACTACTGAATCGTCTTTATATATGCTGTCATCCCCGGCCCATTGGACTGCGGACCGGGCTAGTTCCTGATCTCGTAAAGTATTGAGTTCATGATAACCCACTCTTTCTTTCAGGATTTTATCAGTAGTTTGGAAAATATGTTCGAGGGAACATCGCTCTGGTATCGGGCAAAGGTAACATTTCTTGTTTTCTAAACGAATGGGTCTGTCGAAGGGCCTATCAAGAGGATACTGTCTAGGGAGTTTCTCTCTACCTACGTACGCTATCAGGTCTCTAGTTTCTGCAGTATCCTCTGGTTCTTCCTCATCTGAGGTTTCTTTATCGTCTGACTCGAGATGCCTTTCAGACTCTCGTCGGGCATGTATTGCTACTATTACTTTACGGATTTTTCTAGTCATAGCCTCTATACATTTCTCTTTATCATGTTTACACTCTGCAGTATTCTGACTCCATTTTGACAATCCCTCCATCTCCTCTTGCGGAAAGTTGGGCTGGTCTTGTTCCCTTATCAAACAATTAATCAAAAATCGCATTATTAAACCTTGTGTCTCAACTTTCTGATGTGCCATGGCTTCACGAATACTCTCTGGTCTCTCTCCTGTTCTGATAAAATGATATATATTGTCTAGATGTTCTGGCATTTCTGGTAATAACATCAAATAATCTGTAACACGTCTTAAACGTAATGAGGCTAACATAATGGGTCCTACTTTGCCAGGCACTGTATCATATCTACAATCTGTAAGATATTCCTTAAGCTTTTCGGCTGGGGTTGCTTTAGGTGTACGCTGCATTGCTAATTCTCTCATTGTCATTCGTTGTAAATGTGGCGGGGTGCGATAACCTCCTGTAGCACCTCCTGAGGCGGAAGTTTGAGCATAACCTGACTGTAGGGTCGGTATCTGTAACGGGGTTGAGCCCTGAGTAGCAGCAGGCCCAAAGGGATTAAGCGGATTCACAACAGGGGGAACAGTAGGGGAAGTGACAACAGGTGCGGGAAGTTGGTGATGTGGAGGGGCCATGGCTTGATCAGCAGGAATCTGCTGTTGCAGATTATTAGCAGGTGGAAGCAGATTATCGTTAACAGGTTGTACGGGTATATTGGTATATGCGGGAGCTACATCGTCTAAATAGGAAGAAAGGAAAATGTCTGCTGCGGTCTTTTTATGACGTAATTTAGTCGGAACCAATGGAGGGGGCAGATCTTTCGGTATTTCCGGGGTCGCCTTGGGCAGGCCCTCGGCCAGAACTGGATACAGTCCTGTTATAATTGCATTGCTCTGTCTGTCGTGTTGTTCCATTCTGACTCGCTGTCCTTCTTCTAGCAGTTCCTTTTCTTTAGTTTTTTCGGAATCCTCTCTACTTTTCTCTGCTTTTCTGAGTGCTTTCTCTGTCCGTCTATGTGATTCTTTTCGCCATAATTCAATGGCATCTTTCTGTGACTGTCTGGCTTTCTTTTTCCATAGCGCTTCCTCTACTCTCATGATGCACTCGGCATCCCATGTCCCTGTAAAGGGCCATCTCTGATTCTCTCCCAAGTCTTTGGTATAGTCCACCCACAAGTCTAAGTATAGAATGGCATCTAAGCCGTGCTTGTGGTACATAAAATATCCAGGAGTGTCCTTAGGTGGGATGGGAACTGCTTCTTCAAGTATCCCTTTCCTAGTTCCTATCTGTCGTAACTTTGAAAACAAAGGCATTGCTACCTCGATCTAGACGCAAACACAATAATCACAGTATAGAAAAGCGTACAATCACTCATACCACGACATTAAAACACATTGAAACATTTTGAACGAATACTGACTCAACATAAATACTGAATAACTGAATAACTGAATACTGGATGCACTGCTAAACAGTACAGATACACTGCTAAAACAGTGCAGACCGGATCTGTGTACCCAAACCCGTCTTGACCGGACACAAATTAATGCACCCGTCTTGATGCGTCCCAAGCAACGGTACTCACCGGGAAGCACGGAACGGAAGGCCTCGTAAACTCGACTGGACTGGACCGCTACGACGTCACTGCTGCTGCTGCGCACTACGCATGCGCCTCGACGCTACAGGTGGGTCTCTCGATACCTCGGACACTGCTCTCTCGGCTGGGCTCTGGTCGGGATCCTCCGCACTCCTCACCGCCTCGTCTGGATGTCGACCGCAGTCTCCGTCACCTCCGTAGGCCTGAGGGAGATACAGGAAAACCTGCAGATGCGCATGGGGTCCGTCACGGCTGTGGCAGGGGGCAAGGCCTGCGACGCATCACCGGCGCGTGGGGTGGGGGAGGGGGTCCCTATTCGGGCGCCAAATTATGTGGTAAATATTTTACCGTATACGAGTTTGCCATATAATTTTAGACAAGTAAAGAATAGCTCAATTAAATGAGAGGCAGAGTCCGTGGTGTCTGAGTCATAAGGGCTTTAATCAAAAATGACTTGAGTCATGGAAATCAATTCCATCAATACAAGGGGTCGGGTATGCAATGATGGCAAAAAGATGTCAACGATTTATTAACAGTACATGACATATATAGTAAAATGACACAATGGCAGTGAATACAGTAGGCGTGACAAGTGAAATGTATATGATAAGAACACATGTGCGTAGCAGAAAAGGAGTGTACAAGGGTGTGCACAGAGGCGTGTACTAGAAACGTCACAGAAAAGTGTCATAAATGGGTGGATGCATAGAGAATTCAGCAAAATCAGCAGGAAGTGCGGATGCGCGCGCAACTAGCATGACGCGGCATAGACGTGTAACTGGGGAGAACTTTAACACTAGTAAAGGAGACAGAAGTCTGGGATGTCAGTACGACCTGGACCTATAACATATCTGGTATCTCATGTTTGGAGGATGTTTTATCTGGAGTAAAAGGTTTCTCGGGCAGAGGCTATACTACACTGAATGCTAGTGCGTGCATAGGTGTCTGCGTGTCTACGTGCGGGGCCATGGGCCTACTATGGCAACGGGAACTGTAAATTACTTGCACGGAGACAGGAAAACTTGCTCTTTGCTCTGCAGCCGGAGATATGTTTACCTAAATCACTAGACAGGAATGTGTTTTCGAGGAGGCTGGACAGATAACTTGAAGGCAAAATACTGTTTTGGCAGGCAGGCCAGGCCGAGCCAGGCACCGCTTCGCTTGGCAGGAAGTAAGGCAGAGGTCAGGGATGCATCTCCATGCTGCAGCTTTCAGAGGCAGAGACAGAAGTGGCTCGAAGGCAGAAATCAGGGCCTAGCTCGGCAGAGCCAGGAAAAAACGTGAAAGTGCACCATGTAAAGACGGTGGCACAGCATACTTAGGAACTGAATTATCGACCCATCCATGGTGGATCTGATAGAGGACATGTTAACGTTGGACGCAAATGTATTTGCGTCTTCGGATTCGGTGGTGGAGGGAAATTACATGTACTTAAAACTTGTACATGGAGCCGTTGGGGTACACGTTAGGGGACACATTTGACCATAAAAATTTTAATTACCTCAATGGCCACAGGTTTGAACCCAAAAAACACTTTCTCGTACAGCATAGGCAGACATAAGCTGGGAAGAGTCAAGTCATTTTTCTACCTAGGCGTTCTCTTCGACGAGAAATTGGAATTCAAGAATCTTGCGGAAAAACACGCTTCCAAATTGGTGGCCTCAACGGGTGCTATAATGGCATTTGGAAGGAGGCTAGGTAGGTGGTCCCCGGAACAGATATTAAATCTATACAGAGCAGTATCCTGTGCTAAGGTATCATATGGAGCAGAAGTGTGGGGCTGCAAAACCAACCATGTACAGCAGATACAAGGTGAGGAAAATAAATTCTTCAAAAAACTACTTAAGGTTCCTCACTGCACCCCCGCACATATAACTCACTTGGAACTGGGCGAGCCCTATATTGAGGACAAAATCACGATCCGACCTATCATGGCCTGGAACAAGATTTGGACAAACCCAGAGGCTTGCCTTAGCAGACAGATTATTATGGATTGCCTGAGCCGGGATAAAGGGGAACAAATTCCATGGCTTAAATATGTAAAGGACACCTTGGAATGTATTGGCTGTAAAGATCTGTTCTCTGACCCAGAGCTGATGACCACACAGAATAAAGTACTGGCCAAAAATTCATTCAGTGCATGGGCATCAACAAGGAGGGCCCTCGCTGAAAAGAAAAAACCCTCGGTGGTGGCACATGGCTCAGTGGTATCTACAAATTTTAAAATGGAACCTTACCTAGCGGTAATGTACAATGCGCAGGAAAGATTTTATATAACCAGGTTCCGTTTGAATCTACTTCACCATTTATTGGCAGTTCCTGCAGGTTTCACACTCACAGTAGAGTTGAAGGGTACCTGCGGCTGCGACACTAGGTCTCCGCAGGATACCCTTCACTTTGTTTTATTATGCCCTTTCTACTCTGAGCCAAGAAGGAAGTTTTAGTTAGGATTCTGAAAAATCAAAAACTTAAGCATGCCAAAGCAGCCCTACTTTTTTTGCAAAAAGCATCAGACCCATATACCCTGTTATGTGTCATAAGTTTCATTAAAGTTGCCATAAGACTGAGGATCACCAGGGAAATAACTATACATTCTGATCCGAACCCAGTCTGAGACCCCCCATTGAATGAACGATGTACTGCCCTCATATATGAACTTTTTATCTGAAAATTTTCTTAAAATACTCTTTTAACTGTTTTTAAAACACTGTATGTATGTATTTTTTCATGCTCTTTAATGGTATCTTCTTAAGTACCGAATAAAGATAATTTGATTTGATTTGATTTGAGTCAATTAGTGGATGCTTGCTGTTATGAGGTAATTTCTATGAATGAATATAAGACCTGTGTGAATAACTTTTAGTTACAGCTTAGGAGCTAGTATGATGAAACAATACTAGAACAAGATGAATATAACTTTTTGAGACCTGGATACCCTAGAATTCCCTTATTCTATTTGTGGCACAAGGTGCACAAAATACTGGATAACCCCCAAGGGAGACCTGTTGTTTCATCAAATGAGAGCTTCCTAGAAAATCCGGCCATATATATCAAGTCCTTCCTTTTTCCTTTTGTAAATACACTTCCATAGTATTGTAAGGATAGTGGTGACTTTCTCCCCCAGATTAATAATCTTGTTTGGGTTGATTAATACATCATGATTACATTGGATGTCACTGCCTTATATATTTACAGTGATCATGAATTTGGGGTACATGCATGCAAATACTTTTTGAAAAATAGGCCTGCATGTTTCCTTGAACATAATGGTATGCTTATTGATATGATTCGCACATGTTTGAAGGATAACATCTTCATGCGTGGTAGGACCTTGTATAGGCAAAAGATTGGAACTGCCATGGGGACCTGCTTGGCCTCCAGCTTTGCCAATTTGGGGATGGGTTGGTGGGAGAAGCAGGGAGCCGGGACTGATGACAATTCTGAGTATGTACAGAATTCTTTGATTTGGACCTGTTACATCGACTATATATTCTTATTATGGAATGGGTCTAAGTCAAAGGCAGAAGAGTATATAAGGATTCTCAATGATAACATGTTTAATCTGCACTTTATGTCACACATGAGTTCTAGTGAGATCACCTTCTTAGACATTTTGTTAAAAATAAGGGACAGTAAAATTAACACCACCGTTTATCAAAACATTACAGCAGGCAATAACCCCTTGCACTTTAAAAGTCAGCATCCAAAAAACACTGAGATTAAAAAGGGTCTGCAGTCAGGAGCAAGAGTTTGACAAACAATTGGTGAAATTGAATGGGAGGTTTCAAAGGAGAGGATATTGCTCTAAAACATTAATCACAGCAAAACTGATATCGAAAAATATTACCAGGAATCAGTTACTCTATCTGAATACCAGATCAAATAAGGAGAATACTATCACCAGATTCATCACTTGCTTTAACTCTATGCCCCCTAAAGTATATCAAATAATGAGAAAGTACTAACAGATATTGAAGGGTGATACAGTAATAGGGAAAGATCTACCATCAGTACCTCCGAACACATATAAGAAAGGCAAAACCTTGGGAGATACTTTGACAATTAGTTACTTCATGAAAAGTCGTAAACCAGACACTTGGTTATCCACCACCAGGAGCTTATACAAATGTAATCATGCAAAGCTTGTAGGATGGTTAAAAATTTTTGTTGTTTCAGTCTTCAAATGGACAAAAAAGAATGGTGAATGGGTTTTAAAACTACAATTCAGACCATTATGTTTATGTGTTATCGTGTCCTTGCCCTTTAAAGTATGGTGGCAGCACTATCTTCCCACTGAAGAAGTTTATATTGGAACACCAGCGAGCAATTAGAAATCATGATTTCACCTGCTTAGTGGCAAGGCATTTTTATGACCAACATAAAATTACCAGGGTTACTAAATTACTTTGTGGTAGATAAAGTTTGCTCGAATGCAAGAGGAAATAATAACGTGATGAACCTCAGACGCCTCGAGTCTAAATATATACTGGGCCTTCATACTAAATTCTCTGCTGGGTTGAATATGAATGAGGAGTTGTAAGTCCATTTGGGTTGACTGTTGATAACAGGTGATGTTCTTCCTGTGTGCCATAAATAAGGTGCCTGCCTATGTAAAAAAAAGTAGATGGACTGTAACATCTGATCCAGAGTGGTTATCAAATTGTTGCCTGTACATGCATTGATAACCTCATGGCAGGACTCAGAAAGGCTTTACAATCCTTGAAAGATGATACCTCTATTGCTCTAAATTGTATGTATATATATGATGAATGGATGTTTTTAGGCACAGTTTAATGTATATAATGAGTATTTATGTCTTTATATCTCAAAGGTAACTTTTTTTCTATATAACATATTATATTGAAGATATTTATTTATACACAGATTGATACCATGGAGCGTTGGATGTGCCGCCGGAGGATGATTTATTGGATATATATATTTATAAAAGCACTTATAATTATTTCTATTTATTCATATTTATCAATTTGCAATATTATATAGGTCTAACTGTTATAATAAAGAGGGAGTGATTATATGTAACAAAGCTGACTCCTAGTGGTTTTGACAAGATCATACATCATTAATGAAATCAAGTTGGATAGTATCATATATGGGCACTGTCCTGAGGCACTGCTTTGCTTGCTCAAACCTCTGATTTCCCATGTCATAGTTCCGTACACAATGAATTGCACATTGACAAGAGCATAAGACTCTCCTTTTGTAAATGAAGTTTTAGGAAAATATAAAAACAGCAAAAATTTTAAAATCCCCCAAAAATATATATTGTACCTAATATGAGACAATCAATTTGTTTTGCAAAAAAATATGGTGAATAGATGAAGAGAGATTGATTGAAAATGGAGTTATATCTTCTATATCCATGATTTACTGTGCCTTTAAAACTCGCTTGAGCCATAGGCCAGTGTAACTTTGAAAAAGGTTGAGACCAGCCGAAATGCATTAAAATATTTTATGACCCTTTAGATGCTGGTTATGTTCTTTTTTTTCCTATGACAATATTACACTGTCTTTTGCAGTATTGGTAGGCATACTCCTCTATTCCCTTTAGGTGGTTGTGTTCATTTAAAAGCTTTCCCTGTTTGAGCTCTCTCCCTTTTGTGCATGCTTTTTCTTTGAATGTATTTTGTCTGCCAGCTTTGCTGCATCCTAACGGCGTGATGACTGGGTGCATTTCCCTGACACCTCTTGTTGGCGCATGGGTCTCCTACTTTCCCAGGGCAGTGGGAGTCACCACTTTGGGGGAAGCCATGGAGGTAGGGCAGCGGGGTGTGAGGATGGGGGTAAAACTGTGACGTGATGCATGGTCGAGTGCAGGATGCACATGGCTGATTTAAATCGAAAAATGATAGCATCCTATTGGTTTTGATTTCTGTTCGATCTCAATGCCATTATTCTATGTTGGTAGAGAAGTGGTAGTCAGGGTTGTGTCTTGTAGTATTAATGGGGCAAATAACAGGTGCAAATTTCGTGCTTCTTTGAGTTGGCTGGCTGCCCTCAAGCTAGATGTGATATTTTTATAGGAAACCCATCTCAAATCTAATAATCCTAAGATTTCTAAGCTTTCAGGGGCTTATTTATGCGCCCTTTGCACAGCCATTAAGGCACATTTTGTGATGCTGCAGCGGCGTAAAAAATGCACCACATTGCGCTATATTTACAAAGTGCCGCATCTAAGCAAAAGCGCCGCTTTGTAAAGCCCTGTGCTACATTATATCTGCGTCAGGTATAATGCATGTAGGGTGGGCGTTCTCCCATAAAAAACTGTCATAGAAGTGGCATAGTAAAATCTATTAGATTTCACTATGCCAATTCTAGGACGCCACTGTCTCAATATCTTACGCCTGCCTCACAGCAGGCATAAGACTGATGCAGGCGCATTTCACCTGGGACTTGCCCATGTGTAATGATCCATTGCTGGAGTAGCATCACTTTTACGACACACTCCAGCAATGCGTCATTACTGCGCCTACAGATATGTCAGAATACTGACACATCTGTGAATACTTGCAACATGAAGTGCCGTCCAGTAAATATGGCGCACCCATGGTATCGCAAGGAGGGCACACTGAAAAGTGTTGCATAGCTGTTTTCATTCAGCGATGCGACACTTTTCATGAATGAGGTTGTCAGTATCTAAGTGGATGTCACAGGCCCAGTTCGCCTCTGCTAATATGGCTTGCAACAGGATGGCTATTTTCTTTAGACATCCATTTAAAGTGGAGATTATTAATTTGGTTAAAGACACCTTAGGAAGATGGCTTTGGGTCAACGTACTGGATGGGACTGGTCTGTGTAATTTGGTCAATTACTATACCCCATTCCTGG
This sequence comes from Lissotriton vulgaris, assembly GCF_964263255.1. Lineage (NCBI taxonomy): Eukaryota > Metazoa > Chordata > Amphibia > Caudata > Salamandridae > Lissotriton > Lissotriton vulgaris. The sequence goes on from NC_141696.1 coordinate 1,211,318,769, forward strand.
CCTAATCAAGGCCTTGCAGCTATTTTATTACCTGGCTGTTCTCTCTAATGGCATAATGGACTTATTATTATGGGGGGGACTTTAATTTCCTCCAGATTCTGGAAAAAGATACCTTACAGGAGGATATAAGGCAATATAAGCCCTAGACAGCAGCCTTCATGGCCACTTTTAAGTCTGATTTAGCTTAATAAATTTGTGGCGATTTCAATTTCCGCTACTCAGACAATAGATTTGTTACACGACCATGCGCAATGCGGTACCTAGATCAGATTTTTTTTGATTTATCAGTTTTTGGAAGCCTTAGAGTCTCAAATTATTACAAATAGTTTTTTTCCGATCATGCAGTGATTACTTTTGGTTTTGTATAGGAGCGGGCCACTCCTGAAGCAGAAGGTGGAGTTTTAACAAACTTCTGCTTTCCAATCGGGTTGCATAAACTCATGTGTGATGGAGTCTTTTCACAATAATTTAGACTCTCCTCCTTCCGTTAATTTAGGAAACCGTTAAGGCATCATTGCATGACCAAGCAATAGCGTGCTTTGCAATGATGGTTGATGGCTAAAAACAGAAAGATCCTGACTGTAGTTCTTCAGAAAAATGTTGAACATGCATCACTCGCCCTAGGGCCAGCTGCAATTTCAAATTTCAAGATTGATTTGTGGGAGCTGGACACGGCTAAAACAAATACTTACAGATTTTTACACAGAGAATGAGCTGGCAGGAAGCATAACATAAATCAAACCTGTTATGGGGAGAATGAGCATGCTTCTAAAACTGTTAGCCTGGTCAGTTAAATCTATGACCATTGCTAATTTTGTGAAATCCCTGGAAGACCCGGTGACTAAACAGCTTTTTTTCGATCCTTGCCTTATATAAAGGTTTTTTGGACCATTATCCGGTGTTCTGTCACTCAATAAGATTTCAGGAAGACTAGTCAGATTTCTGACTTTCCACATAAGATTGCAATTCGTTGGATGTCACCAGCTAAAGTATCAGATCTCCTGGCCTCGATTTCAATAGAGGTTATTGGAATATGTTTGGCAAGCTTTGAGAATGGGAAGGCTGTAGGAAGTGTCGGGCTACCTCTAGAGATTTATACAACGTCCTTCCCTGAGCTGCAGGACATATTGGTTAAATTAGCTGAATCAATTTTGGAGGGGAGGGTGGTGCTCACCTCTTTTACAGAGGTGATCGTTATTCTGAAAAATGATAAGCCTGCAGTTCATCCTGGCTCATACCACCCGATTAGCCTTCTAAATTCAAACTACAAACTTTTAATGACAGTTCTAGCTAACGGAGCCATGTTGGTTGCTGCACCTTTGATCCATCCAGATCAGAATGGATTTCTGGTGAATAGGTCAATGCAAATCCTCTTCCTTCAAAAAAATCACCAAATCGTTTGCATATAATTTCAATTTTGAAATTCCAATTATAGCAAAGTGTTCGATCAACATGGCGAGAAGAATTAGGGACAACAGACAATCTTGTATGGTCTCCCAGGTCATTCTAATTTTTACCTGCATCAGTCAAATGAATAATTATCGAAGCAGAGGCATTCTCAGTGTTTTTTTTAAAACTAATAAAAACCAGAAAGGAAATAAAAATATACCCAAGATATAAAAAGGTGCCTCCCAGCAGGGGTTTCCTGCATCAAACATCAGAATAGCATCATTCAGTTTATTTTGAGTAGAGTTGTCAAATAATGAGAATTGACTGGTATTGACCTATTCACAATGGCACAAAATTGAAGTCATTAAAGAATTAAAAATTCCAGATTGTCACGTGTTTCTTCTGTTGAACGATTGTATTGGCCTAAGACTACTCTTTTCCACTAAGAAAGGGCATCACTGGGTTAATCTGGGCTTTCAATCAGTTGTTGACTTCAAGTACATCACCTCATGTAAATTTTGGGACCAACTTTGTTTGGCAGGCAGCAGTATGGGCAAAAAACTATAGTTCAGTTATTTTAAAATCAAACGATTCTTACAGTTGTATTTGACACCCCTTGCAGGTCAATCCTTTACTGTTTTCAAAAGGCTGTTTAAATAGAAATTGAGAGGCCTCCGCCACTGGTATAGACAGATTCAAGGTGATGGTCACTTTGCTCTCCCTGTAAAACATCTTCTGAAAACAGAACATTAGAATGGGTTTAGGATTACGTGTAAGAAATGGGGAGACTTGTGCCTTGGGAGACTTAAAGCACCCAATTTCAGGCACACGTTTTTTTCTCATTGCTCTACTATACCGCCAAACATATAAACAGGATTTGTCCCTTTGTTAGCAATCACGGTCTTTGATGCCATTTAGAGGGATAGTGAGATTGGCTCCACGTTATCACTTTTGTCATGTTCTGCATGAATTCTGAATCAATTAGCAATCTTTCTGAGTTCACTTATGAACAAGTCTTTTGTGTTTGATCCTTTTACTATTTTGTTTGGGATTATCAGCAGTGATGGTCTAAGCTACGGATCTAGGATCTGATATGTTTCATTACCTGAACACAAGTTTATATTCATTGCAATCTCTTTAACTTTGTCACAGTGAATTTGCTGCTGTAGTATATTAACACATTTTTCTTGCATGGCAGTTTTTTGAGTTGCAGCCGTATTTATTTTTCCTATTTTTGATACTACCAATAAAAATAAGTAAGGAAAAAAAAAGAAATAGCTACATAATAGAATGCACAGTGATTTTTTGGGGAATGGATACATAAAGTGTATCCTGATTCCTAACCACCCAAGAGACTGGTTGTGTAGTGCTGTAGTTCTCTATAGGAGTTAGATTTCATTTTACAACACCAAACTAAGTAACACCGTGGAAGGTTTAGGACTATGGGGGTTAGATTTACTAATCACAAGCCAAACTAAGCAACATCAGAGAACGCTTGTCTTTAAATTAAAAAAAAAAGAGAAACACATTTCCCAAACCAAGCAAATCATTTTTTTGAATGAAATAAATACAACATTTTTTATAAAATGTTTAGCAAGCACAAAAATTAAGAGATGTCAATAAAATGTTACATTTATAAATTTAAAACACTACCTACCCGATACACCAATAAAACTCAACAATATAAAACATAAGCCAAAACACTAAGGGTCCGATTACAATGGTGGTCGGACAGCAACCAATGACTTGTTGGTAGTGGTCCGACCTCCATCTGTGGTCTGACTGACACATTACAATGCATGCAGTCAGAGGCAGCAGGCGTAGGGATCGCCTGATGCTTTCCGACACTCATGGAGCCTATTGGTGCATCGGAAAGACCTCATAATCTCTTAAAGACCACGGCACCGACAGCCTTTCCATGTAGGCCTTTCTGACATGGAAAGGCTGTCGGAAGGTAAAATTCCTCACCTCCTGACTATCCCTGGGCAGTGAACTACGCACCGCTTGCAGAGTTTGCGAAGTTTCGGTAACTTCACGGTTCGCGTAGAGAGCAAAGTTACTGAATACTACACAATCTACAGCGTAGAGTAGTTGTTTTTCTTCCTCGTGCGCTCAATATGCGTTCTCGCGTGTGTGTAACGACTTACCGTGATTCTGCGTTCGCCGACTCGATTTTCTATCCCTTTCGCGGGCGCCACGAGGTTTGGAATCTGGCCGCACAATCCCGCGAGACTGTACGAATGCAAACACGTCATTCAGACGCGCGAACACGTCATTCGGACCCGCTATCTTCCTTCCGGCACAGTGTTGGTAAGAGCGCGTTCCCGAACACGCAGAAACTACAATCTGGCACAGAATATCTCTTGAGCATGATAAAACCTTCTCGAAAAAGATCACTTTGCTCAGAGAAACCCCTCAGATTGTGATTTGGCTGTGGTCTTTTGTGCAAGGAGTCCTTTTTTTCTTCTACTATTCTTTTCAAGAAGAAGGAAGTACCCCTGAGTCTCCAACTTCCTGGTTCTGCCCAGCAGGCTCCCCCCAGTGCTTTGTTCATTTGCTGTTTACTTTCATTTGGATTTGGAGCTGGAAAGATCACTTTTTGTGTATGTCTGCTGCATCATATCAACAGATTGGATTTTTTGAGAATTTTTGTATTTGAATTTTATTTGACAAGTAAGTTGGAGAATTGGTGTGCATGTTTGTTTGATAGGGGATTTTTTTTTTTACCCACAGTTTTCTGGGCTTTACATCATTTTTAAAAATTATTGTTGTGGATGGCCTGTACTTTCAGTAGGGGCCAAGTTGTATTTCTTTAAAATTTCAGCCAGTAGGCCCAGAGGTACCTATGGGTCCAACCATGGGTATGTGGTGCCTGTTGAATTTCAAATTTTAAACATCGTGGATGGCATTGGATTGAATTGCAAACTGTGGTTTTTGGAGTGGAATTTCAGTTTTTCGGTGTGTGTTATTTAAATAAGGGATTTTCAGCTAATAGGTAACCCTAGGAGTTCATATAGTTAGTGATATAGCCCTGCTTGTGTTCATTGTGTGTACTTTCTTGTTATTGCGGGTGGCCTGGCCATGTGGTGGCAGCCATTTTGTGGGAACAGCCACTCTGCTTTTGCCATAGGCCTCCAAGCTTGTGGTCTACTCTGCCAGTAGGCCCAGAGGTACTACTCAAGTCATCAGCAGTCATCATGTGTGCATGAAAGTTAAACAACAGTTTTTGTGGTGTTTGTTGAATCTTTAACACCATGTATGGCATGGATGACTTTGAACTGATTTGCAAAATGTGGTTTTTGGGGTAGAATTTCAGTTTTTGGATGTGTGTTAAATAAATAGGGCTTTTCTGCCAGTAGGTAACCCTAGGAGTTCAGCTCGCGTGGTTTTGGTAACTTTGCACAGCGCGACAACGCAGACTTACAGTTTTTGTATTCTTTGTGCGCTCAATCTGCGCGTTCACGCACGTGATAACAACTTTTTGTACAGTTTGCGATGCCGAACACGCCGAATTTGCAATCTGGCGAGCAATATATCTCGAGGTGCATTAAACCTTTTTGAAAATTATGATTTTGTTCAGTTTGCTTAAAAAACTTCTCAGGTTGTCATTTGGTTGTAGTTTTTGGAGCATGGAGTCCTTTTTCTGTTTAAATTTTTTTTTTAAAAGAGGAAGGAGGTTCCCCAGATACTGCAACTTCCTATTCCTGTCCTTTGTATGTACTTTCTTGTTTTGAGTGAGCTGACCATGTGGGTGGCGGCCATTTAGTGAAGCCAAGCATTGTGCTTTTGCCATGGGCCTGCATTGTCTGTCTTCTCTTTCTTTTCATTTTGTTGTGGGTGGCCAGGCCATCTGGTGGCGCCCATTTTGTGGGACCATCCACTGTGCTTTTGCCATAGGCCTTCAAACTTGTGACCTATTCTGCCAGTAGGCCCAGACTCCCAGAGGTACTCATCAGGGGTGCTTGATGCAACTGTTTCTATGTTGTCTATTGAATTTAAACATCATTTAGGGCATGAATGGTATTGGATTGATTTCCAAAATGTGGTTTTTGGGGTGTAGTTAACTTTTTGGATGTCTGTGTATTAATAAATGCCTTTGTTGCATGTGTATGTGTTTTTGTTGTGTAACTTACTAACCTTTTTAGCCATGCGGGTTTTCTGTTGTTGCATTAGGCTGTGTTGTATAACAGGCATCCTTTGTCTTGCCATATAGGGATATAGGGCTGCTTGAGTTCATTGTTTTCCAGGCCTTACCCTTGTGCCTGTGATGAGTGCCCATGTGGCTGGGGGTCATTTTGTGGTGGTAGTAGTAGTATGCTGTTTTGTTTTTGCCACATAGGCCTGTGTGTCTTTCCATTGTTCCTCTTGGCTTACTGCTTCCATCCCCATTGCCAGCTGCAGGTCCCTGATGCTGCATCCATCCCACATGATGCACAAATTAAGGCCAAACAGGTTCTACTTCCACTACCTTTGTATTTTTGTTCTTTGCTATTCTTACACAGTACAATAGTAGTAATTAGAATTAAAGCGCATCAAATTCCACGTTTGTCTGATGTTCTTCTGGCTTTTTTGCTTTTAGGTGCACAAAAGACTGAGGAGTTGGTGTCCTTCATCATCGCCTGTTGTGCTGCCAGACAGACGTCCTGCTGTTGTACGTGACATGTGGTGTGACCTGACCAGACATCGCTGCAACTTGTGTAACTGAGTGCTGCTGACATCTGAAGAAGATGGGCCCAAAGAAATCAGGTACCAGGTCCTCCAAGACCAAGAAAGTTGCTGAGAAGTAGAAGGAAGAACAGAAGAAGGAAGTGACACTTAAGTCTGGTGTTGACGTTAAAACCTTTTTTGGGAAACAAAAAATGATGCCTGCAGCAGCGGTGTCCGGGGGGCAAACTGGGGGCCTCACCTCCGCATCAGTGTACCCAACCCACCAACCCAGGCCCAAGCAGATGAGTGTGGAAGATTTAGCCAACCTAATGGTGGAAAGCAGTGATGCTGAGCCTGACCTATCTCAAAGTATTACACAATCAACGCAGGAGGGAACACAGCAGGTAAGTGGTGAACAACAACAACCGCACCACCGCCCGCAATAGTAGTTGTTGTTCCTCCCGAAGTAGGGCAGTTCATGAAAGTGAGCCTCATGCAGAGGAAGAAGAAGAGGAAGCCACTTATTCAGGAGAGCCATTGTCTTCCAAATCCCCAGCAAGGAAAAGGAGGGTTAGTCCATTGAGTTCTTCGTCAAGCCTCCCTTCTGATGATCTACATCTCACTTGGGAGCCACAACAACCTGAGCATGAAGGGAGACACATCCTAAGACCAGGATAGGGAAAAGGAAGGTTCCAGAAAACCTTAGACTTATGGAGGTCGCTGTAGAACAGCAGGATAATGATGATGATTATGATGATCAAGTCATCACGAACATCACTCCCAGCCCGATGGCATGGAGACCAACATTATAACCCTATCCAGAATGGCTGCGACTAGGGATGTAGCACGCATATCTCCAACACAGGCAACACCAACACGACCTCCAGCTTCCATATTTATATTAGCAAAGGCCCAGCAGCGTCCTACATCCAGCACAATCACCACCTCAGCAGAAGTAGGTAGTGGTACTGCACAGCCACAGAGTCAAATTCAACACACACCCTCCAGTTCATCCGGCATTGGAAGTGGCACCTCCAACAGGAGACAAAAGTTAAGCTCCCCAGTGTGGGACTTCTTTACGGTTAGCGTAAAGGAGGAGAACATTGATATATGCTCCATTTTTCATACCTCTGTTAGTCGTGGTAAGCTTGGTACAAACTATGGTACTGGAGGCCAAATGACCCATCTGAAAAAACACCACGCAATCAGCTGGGAGGAACACCTTCATCGCATAAAAACTGGAACCATTGCTGTTGGTGGGGATAAACGAGTAGAAGGTCCGCTCACAGTGGAACAGGAAGAAGAAGAAGAGAGAGACATTCTATCTGGTAGTGGTACACAAAGTAACCCTGGATCCAGCACTGCAGTGGTACCGCCCACATCCTCAGCATCCACAGCATCTCAGTCGCACAAGAGTAAGAGTCAGCCTGAGACACCAAGGAGTACTGTAATGCATAAAAGTGCTGCATCGAGCCAAACAGAAAGGAATACCACGCAGCATACCATTCTTAGCATGTTTACTAGGCAGGAGGGACAGTACGAATGCAACCACCCAATAGCACATTTGTACAATGCGAAGCTGGCTAAAATGTTAGCACTGGACCGTCTCCCTTTTTCTTTTGTTGAAGGGGTGGGTTTTCTGGAATTTGTGACAACCATCTGCCCAAAATGGAAGGTTCCCAGCTGCTGCTCTTTGACCAGAGTGGCTGTTCCAGCACTACATCACGACGTGCTGCAATTGCTTGGAAAAGCCTTAAAACAGAGTGCTGTTCAGAGTATCCACATGACAACACATGTGGACCAGTTGCCAAGCCACTGATTACATATGCATCACTGCACACTGGATCTCTTTTTTCGGGTGTTAGAGAAAAGCTATCTGCAGGCATTGACCCTGCTGAGATTTTTAATGATACTCCCAAACATGCAACTGTAGCCATGTTTGTTATGGAGAAATCTCATACTGCTGCGACCAAGGGGGATTAACATTGGTTTTGTTGCCACGGACAATGGCAGTAATGTAGTTACGTTCATGAAAGATGGTGGCTATTTCAGGGTGCCGTGTTTGGCACACTGCATTAACATTGCTGCTCAAGACTTTCTGAGAAATGAACGCAAAGTCAGCAACTTAATGACCACCTGCAGAAGAATATGCACACATTTCAACCATTCTTTTAAAGCCCGAAAGCAGATGAGGGTCATTCAATGTGAGCATAAAATGCCAGTCAAAGCACTCATCCAGAAGGTGCCAACACGTTCGAACTCAACTTATTACATGCTTGATCATCTGTTTGAGCAGTACATACCATTTTATGCTTATGTCATGACAAGAAGATTAGGGAATCCCTCTGTGAAAGCCATGACCATTGAGATGGGCCAATAGGACCTTGTTAAATGCCTGACAGAGATGCTACTTCCTTTTGAGGTCTTCACACGTGCAGTCAGCAGGGAGGACTGTACTATGGGCCAAGCTATCCCATTGTTGTACATGCTAGAGCAACAGCTGAAGGAGGTGTCTGAAATGTACGAAGGTGTGGTAGACAAAGTAGATTCATGTTATTTGTCGAATGCCTTAGCTGTTCGCTTATCTGAAAATACAAGGATTCAAAATAAGATTGTGTCACATCGACTTTACATTACTGCCACAATTTTGGATCCACAGTACAAATTATTTCTGAACAGTAAAGCAATAATTCCTTTTTCAAAAGTGGATGTTGCCAAGTACAACACTTTGATAGCTGAGGAAGCCACTGATTTATAAAACGAACAGCGCTTAATTAGAGGCCTGCCATCCCAGGACAGAACAAGTACTACAGGGCATCCAGAGTCAAGTTCTACTTCAGAGCAGGAGAGTAGTGTTATGTTATGTTATGTTAAAATGCTTATATAGCGCAATGTTCACCGGGTAGGTTTCTTGGCACTTCGGTGGACGGGGCTCTATGTGGGTTGGTAACTTAGGTGGAATAAGCTTGTAGGAATAGCCATGTTTTTAGCTGTTTCCTGAACTGAGGCTGGATGTCAGTGGTCCGTATTGAGAGGGGAGGGAGTTCCAGATTTGGAGAGCCAGCATGGAGAACCGGATCCCACCGTGTTTAATGCGCCTAAATCTAGGAATGGTCAGAAGGTGTTTACCAGAAGATTGGAGGGTGCGAGAAGGGGTGTATTTCCTAATCTTATTGGAAATAAACTTAGGGCCTTCTTCTGACAGCGTCTTGTGTACAATGCAGCCTAACTTAAAGACACTGCGTTGGCTCACTGGGAGCCAGTGAAGTTGTTTGAGCAGTGGCTTTACATGCTGACGGGCCGGGTGTTGAAAAATTAACCTGGCCGCGTGGTTCTGGATTAATTGCAGGCGTTGTACTTGATATGCTGGAATTCCAACATAAAGTGAGGTAGCATAATCCAGTCGCGAGATGATAAATGCTAGGACAACCAAGGTTAATGCTTCTGTTGAGAGGAATCTTTTTATTTTCTTTATTTTTCGTAGCATTAAAAAGCAGACAGACACCACAGAGCTGATCTGGGATTTCATTGATAAGTCCTTGCTTATCATAATCCCCAAGCTTTTTGCCGTAGATGCTGGAACAGGCGGAGGACCCAGAGAGGAAGGCCAGAAGTTGGCGTTCCATGGGTTGCGAGTGCCACCTGTCAAGATCAGCTCCGTTTTGTCGGGATTCAGTTTTAGTTGGTTTGAATTCATCCAATTGCTAATGTAAGTCATAATAGACTGCAGGTTGGATTCTGATGAGCTTGTGGGTTGTATATTGAAGATTAATTGCAGATCATCTGCATAGTTAAACACCAGGACATCCATTTCCTTTAGTGCAATAACCAGGGGCTGCATGTACAGGTTAAATAAAAGGGGGGGATAGAGAGGAACCCTGTGGGACTCCGCATGGAAGTTTCCTTTTTTTGAACAAAAGTTGCCTAGATTGATATCTATCCGTCAGAAAGGAATGTGTCCACTTCAGTGCCATGCCCCCAACGCCTGCGCTGCGGACACGGTCGATCAGGATGTTGTGATCGACCGTGTCAAATGCAGCTGACAGGTCGAGGAGGATCAGGGAATGGGGGAGTCAAGGTCTGCTCCAGTTCGTAGTTCGTCCATGACTGTCAAAATGACTGCCTCAGTCGAGTGAGTATGCCTGAAGCCCGCCTGATGCGGGTCCAGATGGGCCAGATGAAGTGACTCCTCAACAAAGGAGCTCATACAGCCAGCCACGTGTGCCTCCAGAATCTTGCTCAGGTAAGGCAGGAAGGATATCAGGCGGTAGTTGCTCATCACTTGAGAGTTGGCACCGAGTTTCTTTAATATGGCGAGAATCTCCGCATTTTGAAAAGACTCAGGCGTTTGCTTCCCAGCAGTCACCAACACTACCAATAATAACATCAACAAAGAACCAACAGGATCATCAGACACATCAAACCAAATGATAACTGATTGGTTTCTGCAAAAAGGGATGGGTAAGTCAATTGCTGATGCAAAGTCAATAGAGGCCAAGCAAATCGGAGCACACCTGAACATTGAGTGAATGATCCAGGCCTATCTGGATGACACAACAGAGGTCTTCATGGAACAAAGCCCATTGGTGTATTGGTATTGGAAAAGAAGCCAATGGCCAGTGCTCAGCAGTCTGGCGATAAAGTATCTGGCTCGTCCTGTCCCAAGTGTCTCTTCTGAGCGTGTTTTCAGTGCTGCTGGTCCTATTGCAACTGTGAAAAGGACCAGTCTCTCGCCCAAAAGCGTGGAGAGGTTAACCATGATCAAAATGAATCAGCACTTCATATCACCGGACTACAAAATACATAAATCGCAGCAGGAAGAGGAGAGCAACTCCGAAGTCATAAGTAGTGGGTTACATGACCTACTTCTGTCCAAACCACCAGAGTTTGAAGACGAGCTCCTCTTCCCTGACAACTAGGCTTTCAAATTGTTACTTTCTTCCTCCCTTTATTTGTGTATGTATCTGTCTTTCTGGTTCAAATTAAACCACAACAAATCAATCACCACTGTCTCCTATTTTTATTTACCTATTGGAGTTGCACGTCTGTGCATTTAACTGTCACCTCCACTCCTCAGAGTCCTGCTCCATCTTCCCGACTTACCCTAAAAACATTACCATCAAGCCAGACATTGGATGGAGATGGAGAATAGTACATTAAATGTTGCCTCTAACAGTCCCTTCATAAGAAGTGAAACGTATGTGACTATAGCCATCTTCTGTTTTGTTTCCAAGCCGAAAGTCATCACTGTCCTAAGGCTACCGCCTCTGTCTGCGGGCATCGACAACTCTTCACTGTCAGAACTGGAGAGCAGGCATCCAAAAGTAAACTCGTCATCACTGTCAGATGGCTCGGCATCTGATCTGACAGCCAAAGAGAAGAGCAAGACAGGTATATGATTAATGAATGATGCCATGCATTGTATTGGATGCTTGCTGACTCTGGGCAAATGTGCATATAGAACTATACTAGTAGTTAATCTACAAAGTAAAAGTGACTCAAGTGACAGTCAATGTTTCCTTGTTGTTTAATAGCCACATTGTACTCCTACTACTGCAGGTGCAGTCTGCACTTACCTTCACGGAGTCACTCACTACAGACTGAGTTTGTGTTGGACAACACGTACACGTACCGCAACATTATGATGATGTCCATACTATCTTTGCACGCAGTCAGTCAGTTGGATCGGAGATGATTGATGGAATAACTGCGTTTCATGAACTGGCATAAAAGGTAAACACAACAATTCAACAAGAACCACAGCAGACCTAAGCTACATGTCCGTGCAGTGGTGGAGTCGAACAGTGGTATGATGACTGACAGTGGCACATTGATTTAGTCACTTGATTTGGAAAATGCTAGGTTGCTGTATATGCCTTGTCTGGCTCTGTCAAAATTTAAGGTAAATGGAGGTTGGGTCACGGGCTGGCCCGGTGCAGTGGGCCTGTTCTGTGCTGGCTCCTGTCCTATTGTTGTTGTAGCTTAATGCTGTGTAAATACTAGAGTAGACACGATGTATCCAAGCTGCCTCAGTCTGAAAGAGTTCTCGCTCAAGAGACCCCTTTGTTTTTCCATCTACACTTACAGGCCAGCCTTTACCCAGTGCTATTATACTGGGAGCAACAACTCACACTTACCTTACAAATCCACATCAGGCAGGCAGTGGCACCTAAGAATGATATGCAGAGTGTCCATGAAAGGGAGGATCAAGATGAATGACGAGACGCAACTCCACAATTGGACCTGGATAATACAGTAACTTTAGTATCATATTCCTCATTCATCTCTTAAATAATTTGAATCCTTTTTTCACTTCAATCATTATGAGTGTGTGTTGTTGTATTTTTGTTTGTTTGCTAATTGATCCCTACAACTATTTTTTAATTTTCTTTGCTAGCGTTAAAAGTAAGCGCGGTACAGTCTCTCTGAAGGCATACAGCCAAGGCAAATTTCATATAATACTGCTGCCCTGTACTCTCTAATTGTGTAGTAGTAGTTAGAAGGTACCACTCATTAACCATCAAGTTATCTTCATCATGCATGCATTTCCTTTTTCTCCCTTTATGGATTTATTGGGTAGTGGATCATCGTCATCTTCAAAGATTGTGTTTTACTTTTGTTGTGTCCATGCGTACTGTTTTTATTTCTCAAACCTTTCCCAAACCCCCCTTTCAATCCATTCATCAAACCCTAACCCTCTTCCCCTGGGCTGTCTGATTTATATTGATGTGTGATTACATTAAATGTACACAAACAATGGATCACACGCTTGCTGGGGCAGATGTGGTGAAAACAACTCTAATTCAATTTCAAGGCAGGGTGAGGATCTTCTCTGCTTGCCCACCCATGCTCAGTACAGTATGTGAAGTCAAACATTTTCCAAAGGGACCCACCTAATATATCATAATTAATTGCCGGCATTGATTGTATTCATCATCCAATTCAACATCCTACCACACAGCAGTAAAGTTTATGAATTACGATTGTGTTAAGTCACTCGCTTGATTCAACCACAGTTTATTATAACTTCTTAACTTCTTGTACTAGGCTATCCCCGCAGCCATTATGTTTTATTTTAATTTAGCAGTTGCAATATTGTCTGTTTAGCAGTCTTCTCCTGTACTGTACTTTACTTCGTTCTACTACACCCACAGTCTTTCTCAGACAAGTGACTGTCTCTTTTTTAGTTTGCAAATGCTAGTACCAGTGTCTACTACCACCACAACCATGGCATCTTCTCCATTCTCTTGGGAAACCATGAAGCCATTGCTGTGGCAAATGTAATCATCAACAATCACAGGTAAGATAAGTTTGAATGGAGGTATAATGGACTAGGAGGAGCGACTCACAGTACTAGTACGACAAATATAACTCAGTGAGGGGTACAGCATCTATATGTTTGCGTGTTACAAAATTGGCAGAATATTTAAATCCAACACTGGATGCTGCCCTGCAGCAGCAAGGAAACCATGTGACGTAAATAAATTCGTAAAAAAGTAACCCCCCACAAAACATTAACATCGTATGTGTAAGTACAAATAAATAAAATGTATTTCCCTACCAAAAATAAACTATCCCACACTTGACAAACCCCTCTCCCTAACCCCAACCAATGTCCAAATCGAAAAAAGTCCAAATGTCCAGAAAGTCCTAAGAAACCCCAACACCCAATTCCTATCCACCAACAAAAGTAATAAAAAGGGGCAATTGACTGGGGGTCCTACATTCAGCGGGCTTTTAGGTGTTTGTCCACCATGATCTTCACTCGCTCCTCTATCTGGTCCTCGAGCTGTGCCACCCGGAGGAGAATTTGGCGTCGAAAAGCCCGGCACTTGCATTTGCATCCATGGGGGGTAGCAGTTGTTGGAAATGTGTGGCAGTGGGCCGCTGCCTGACCACGGTGCCGTACCACTGGAGGTGGGGCCTGACTGGGGCCTGGGGCATTGGAAGAGGCTGCAGCTGCTGCCACCTCCTCCTCCTCTGCCTGAGCCACCAATCGACGGTATTCTTCGCAGATGGGCTCCAATTTACGGCGCCGGGCCCTGGCTGCCCACTCCTTCCGCATTGGTTTTTCATGGGAAGGAGGATCTATAAAGAAGAAAACAGAATTGTAACCAATATGCTTAGCAAAACAGTAACACAAAATTAATTCAACACATAGTGGCACAATAGCACTAGCGAGGGCAGTACATAACATTTGTGGTAAGTATCTATGCTCCCACTTCTTCAACCTCTAACATTTGTTGGAGTTTTTTCAGGCATTATACTTGCCCACGGCTATGGACTCCAGTACACAGAACACCAGTCTTTTTCTTATCTCTAGTTTAGCTAAATTACATAACATTGTTGTAGCCGGCATGCCAGCTCAGGCAGCTAAGCTTGCATTCAAGACGAACATACGAGTCAATACGCAGACTCCCGTTACTTTTATTTACTACTGTCTGCAGGTGGAGAAGCTCATATTCTTTTCGATTACGGGTGGCACTGTACTACAAAAAGACAGAGTAATATTATATATCTGATCCAATGATCATTGCTTATATATGAAACAATGACATATCAGTACCAGTAGCGGTCAGTGGTGGGAGTGCTTGCGGGTGGTGACATGGGGAGGGAAAGGGGCAGGGTGGTGGGTAGTAAACTATGGATTACGGACAATTACTGGTAAGTAAACATATAAATAAATAAAACACATTTTGTTGCGCGCACTGCATTAATAATCCATAGTTTACTAGCTCCACCTTGCCCCTCCCGCCCTCCCCACATCACCGCCCGCCAGCATTCCCACCACTGACCGCTACTGCATAAAGTACTTTGTTCATTGATTGTATAACCAACAGATAGGCCACCCCTTGCAGGCTGGCTGACGCAATCAAAAATACATTAACATGGGTAGGAAGTGGTCCTCGGAGTCAGAGGAAGGCACTTGATAATATATATGATGTGCTTGAAAACTACTGAGTAAACTGTATTCTGAAAATACTACTTTTATATTCCCTTCTGCTTTGCTACTCTGGTGTAGTTTCTTTTATATTATCTTCAAAGTAAGACTCTGCATGTAGTGACGGTCTCCACCTATGCTGTGTATGATTAATACATACAGGCATCCATCCATTAAAAGTAAATGTCTATCATTCTTTTTATATATCGCTTAACAAACCTTAGCTGGTTTCACCAACAACCACACATGCGTCCACTCCTTCCTTCCTTGCCTTGGCTTTGAGTTTGACCCAAACACCGCTGATGATTCTTACTATCCAGTACCCACCCATACTGTGTGGGCCACCCAGGCAGGTATCTTCTTTCACCTTCCACACATCCTTCAACAATCTGTGCATCTGATTCCTAGCAGCCACCTGCATGCTGCTTCCAAAGTATCCTTCTCTGCTGGTCGTATAATTACATCTCGCCCTGTCCTTCCTCCTTCCACCTTTCTTTCTCTTTTTGTTCAACACATTCATCAAGGTCATCTGATCTGACTTTTAGTCTTCTCCATAAAATTTTCACAGCTGAGTTGGAGTTAAATAGAAGAGGCCTTTGGTTACTCAACTCACGGTGATAATGCTATTACTAATACATTGGACATGCTAAGTAAAGGGTGTCTACTCTTCTTCAACATTTGTATATTGTTCACTACAACTTCAAGGTCATACTTAATTAATAAGTCTCACAGTACAGTGAGTCAAGTGTTCCCCTTCCAGGTAGTAGTAATGCCAATAAGTAATGAATATAACTTACCACCGCCCACTACTGCTGCTGGCTACCCCCTGGAGCTCCTGTAGGTGCCGCATCTCCTGACCCCTCTGGAATGGCAGCATTGAAATCACAGCTGGCCCGCCGGCACTGGTGGTTGGTACTGGTAGTACGCCTAGAAAAAACATTACACATTTTTATATGCTGTACATCTCCCTCTATTTTATTAGTTTTCTAGGAAGATTAAAAAAACAGTTAAAGTACAACATATATCATCACTAATCCAAATTGCGTACTAGAGTAGAGTCAGTAGACAGACATTAGTAGTATTATTGTCCCTAGGGTCATCCCTACTCCTACTCTACTCTTTGGAAAGTTAGCCTGAACCATGTAACCATTTTAGATACATGTCTACTCCTTTGCGCATGTTACTTTGCAGCTTGTTGTGCAGTAAGACGCCTTTGAGGCCACATGAGTGTTGCATACAAGTGAAGAGGTCGAAAAACAATCCACTTTTTTTTATGGAGTTAGGTTAGTGCCTATTGCTTAGCCATAATGTTACACTTTTTGGCATGACTGCAAAATGCTTGCATAATTGCATTATATTGTCTAACATGCACCATTTTTCTCATAATAGGCAGAAGATTCCCTTCTACAAAGTAGGTCAGAGATTTGCAGAGCTTACGCGATGATGCATGTAACCAGTATTTCTACATTCAAAGGTGAGGGTGGTCTCTCAAAATGACACAGATCTTTTGTCTTCTATCATGCACTTATAACAAATGTTTACTGTTTTAATCTTATGCATTTTTGCATGTTGGAGCTGGTTGTAGTAATTGCATAGAACAAAGTACAAAGCTTGTTGTTTGAAAATAAATAAACCTTTTGAACTTACACATAGACTCTGTGGTATTTGGTGTGGTGTTGTGGACTTACACAAGTGAGTGAGCAAAAGGGTGTTATGTTCAGGGTTGTGTCATCATTGGGTATCTTCGTGTGGGGGTTCGAGACCTAATGAGACACTAGAGCTAGTCGGTCAGGGAATTGTGGGTTTCGAGTTCTGACTGAGGTGTGAGTAAGGTCCATCCTCCCATCACCAACATCCTATTTTCTTGTGCATATTTCTGTATGTGGCTGTGCAGAATCCCTACAACAGTAGTAGTATTTACTACTATCCTAACAAAAATACTAGTCAAACATCTTGTTGGGCATTTTGTTGGTGGGAATTGTCAAAGCCTCAAGATTAAAGAGGACAGCCCAAAGGACAGGAGTGGAACCAGTGGCTAGAGCTATTGGTCTATCTGAGCTTTATTCAAAAGAAAACCTTAAGTAAAGAGTTTAGCTTAGCTACAGACAGACTAATAGTAGTAGTACAGAGAGTCATAGCAGAGGCAGTTATAAAGAACTTAAAGGCAGGGATAACCAGAATTTTGAAACAGATAGTCAAGGTCAAAGAAGCTTTTGTAAAAAATTAAATTAGGAAGTGGAGCCGTAATTTTTTATAGTTCGGGAAAAATAAGGTGCAGTAAAAGTTAGGGAAATATGATTGTTAATATAACCACTGGAGAACTTACTAGGGCCATCAGTAGGGTTCTCGGTAGAGGAGCGGTCCTCTGGTGGTTGTCCCGCCTTCTTGCCCCTGGGTGCTGATCATGTAAGAAATAATAAAGAAAGAGATAAACATTAATGAGTGCTGTGAAACAAATAAATCATTTAATAAAACGCTCAAAAAACATTTTAGGAAACAATTGCAATAAAATTGACATATTTAATCCGATCGACTACTGGCTTGCAGGATTCACGGACCGTCTACTTATTTATGAACTCAAATATTCAAAAATCATTCTGATTCCAGAATACTAACGAAGCCTAAGTACCACCTGACCTAGACCACCTACTCCAGACGGGACAATTGTTCAGTAAGTCTGCATTTCCATTATATTTTTACCTTAATAAATGCAAAGATGAGATGGAGGACACATGCATACATTTGTGCATACACCAACTTGTTTATTGGTTGTGTCTGATGTTGTTCTGCTACTGACTGACAATGCTAAGCCTACCACTCACTAAACAAACTACAAAAGGTTCTACGGAGGACTGGGGTAAGCAGCACTCAGTGACAGAGGAGGCGTCACACCGACCGTAAAACAAATATGAACTAATACTAAGCAAAAACCTAGTATCCATCCTCCACTATTTCACAGAAGGACAATGGAAGGACTAGACTCTCACTATCAATAGCATTAACTAACTCCAGTTCTCTAAAGTAAACTCTTACATTAATCAGCCCAAGCTAGCGCAAAGTTGCAAACAAGTAAGAGTAGCGCCAAGCACCTGTGTCCTACAATCACAAAAGATTTTGAAACTTAATTTACCTGCAATGTAAGCACCAGTAATCGTGTTATTCATCAAAAAATTATACACAATACTTATACTACCATTAGCTGCTCCCTAAGCCCCACGACCTCGACACCTAGCAGGTCCAACAGGTCCTACTCTCGGTCCAGGATGTCGGACCACCGGGTTAATTTGGATAGCTTATTCTAGAGAGATTTTGTTGAGCAGGGTAAAGGGCCTGGGAGAAGTCAAAAAGGCTGTAAAAGTGAGAATCCTGCTTTGTATGTCAAGTCAAGTCAAGTCATGGAATTTGTATAGCGCACTACATACCCATAGGGTTTCAAGGCGCTTAGGAAGGGGAGGAGGATTACTTGTCAAATATCCACGTTTTAAGTTGCTTTCTGAATGCTAGGTGGTTCTGGGTAAGGCGGAGGTGAGCGGGGAGTGAGTTCCATGTTTTAGCAGCCAGGTATGAAAAGGATCTGCCTCCCATGGTGGTCTTGTTGATGCGAGGTACAGTGGCGAGGGCTTGGCTGGAAGAACGTAGTTGGCGGGAGGGGGTGTAGAAGGACAGTCGTGAGTTGAGGCAATCTGGTCCGATGTCGTAGAGTGATTTGTGTGCGTGGGTAAGCAGACGGAAAGTGATCCTCTTATCGACGGGTAGCCAGTGGAGGTCTTTAAGGTGACCAGAGATGTGTTCGTTGCGTGGGATGTCTAATATGAGCCTGGCTGAGGCGTTTTGGATTCGTTGGAGTTTCTTCTGGAGTTTTGCGGTGGTACCTGCGTAGAGGGTGTTTCCGTAGTCCAGTCGGCTCATGACCAGAGCGTGGGTGACTGTTTTCCTTGTTTCGGAGGGGATCCAGCGAAATGTTTTTCGGAGCATGCGAAGAATGTTGAAGCAGGAAGAGGATACGGCGTTGAAAGTTTGTTGATCAGCTTGCACAAATAGAAGATCTGATTATTAGTTGAAAGGTTCCTCCTGAATCTTCCATGATTGAGGTTGAGGATGTGCTTTTCTTACACATGTTTTAAGGTGTTCAAGGATGATCTTCGAGGATATCTTCTATCCTTATTGGAAAGATTGATACCTTGTCTGTTTCAAAGCAATTTTTCAATGCCGCTTCAGCTACTTTCCCTTTAAGCACACATGCTCATATATTCCTGTTAAAAATCCTGAAATTTGTGTAGTTAAGAAATGCTGCAAATACTTTCAGCATTACAGAATCCTAGTTGTGCAGAGAATGTTGTTTGGGTCATGAAGAAATATATCTAATAATAAATTAATAAGAAGTAGCAAAGGGGTTTTTAGAAAGCCCACTCTAGGTATATTGGATATAATAGGTCTGTTGCCAACAGATAGCTAAAGCAATCTTTAATTATGACTAAAAAAAAGGGGAGGAAAACTGAAAATTAGATTATAAGGGAATATCATCACAAATATAGTCCATTTACCACACAGGAGGTTTCCTATTCCGTTTAGACTCCATAGATGACAATGTCGCCACATACAATTACTGGAACCATCAATAGATAATTTTTCATTACAGCTTGGCATACAGCTTGGCATATTAGTAGTATATGTGTAGATCTCATCCTACACTGGAGAATCCACATTTTCTGACATATTTTCCCAAATCCCAGGCATTGCCAATGTATTACCAAGATCGCTTGCATTGTACAAATCTGAAAATGTTGACAACCCATTCATAGTAGATTCAGACATGGCACTCCTGTCCTTTTCAAATACAACATCATCATCAAAAGAGTCCGTAGGACGAATAACAGATACACTAGGTGAAGAACATTTAGCTATGCGTTTTACATTTTGGGCCTTCCCATGTATCAAATGTATCACATTAGTTAACATCTCAAGTCAAGTCAAGTCAAAAGATTTATATAGCGCGCTACATACCCAGAGGGTCTCAAGGCGCTTGAAGAAGGGTGGGGAGTTACTTGTCGAATATCCACGTTTTGAGTTGCTTTCTGAATGCTAGGTGGTTCTGAGTAAGGCGAAGGTGAGTGGGAAGTGAGTTCCAAGTTTTAGCTGCTAGGAAGGAGAAGGATCTACCTCCCATGGTGGTTTTGTTGATGCGAGGTACAGTGGCAAGGGCTTGGTTGGAGGATCGTAGCTGGCGGGAGGGGGTGTAGAAGGATAGTCGTGTGTTGAGGCATTCGGGACCGATTTCGTAGAGTGCTTTGTGTGCGTGGGTTAGGAGCCGGAAAGTGATCCTCTTATTGACGGGGAGCCAGTGGAGGTTTTTCAGGTGATCAGAGATGTGTTCTTTACGCGGGATGTCTAATATGAGCCTGGCTGAGGCGTTCTGGATGCGTTGTAGTTTTTTCTGGAGTTTTGCGGTGGTGCCGGCGTAGAGGGTGTTTCCGTAGTCCAGTCGGCTCGTGACCAGAGCGTGGGTGACTGTTTTTCTAGTTTCGGTAGGGATCCAGCGAAATGTTTTTTTGAGCATGCGAAGAATGTTGAAGCAAGATGAAGAAACGGCGTTGACTTGTCTGTTCATCGAGAGTGAGGAATCCAGGATGACGCCCAGGTTCCGTGCATGGTCCGTCGGGATGGGTGCTTTTCCAAGGGCCTCTGGCCACCAAGAGTCGTCCCAGGCGGAGGGGGAGGTACCTAAGATGAGGACTTCTGTTTTGTCGGAGTTCAGTTTCAGACGGCTGTGCTTCATCCATTCGGCTACTTCTTTCATTCCTTCGTGTAGGTTGGTTTTGGCCGTGTTAGGGTCTCTGGTGAGTGATAGGATCAGTTGAGTGTCGTCGGCGTAGGAGATGATGTTGAGGTTATGTTGGCGTGCGATGGCCGCGAGGGGGCTCATGTAAACGTTGAAGAGGGTGGGACTGAGTGAGGACCCTTGAGGTACGCCGCAGATGACTTCAGTGGCCTCTGACTTGAAAGGTGGAAGGCGGACTCTCTGGGTTCTTCCGGAGAGGAACGAGGTGATCCATTCCAGTGCTTTTCCTTGGATTCCGATGTTTTTGAGGCGCTGTAGAAGGGTGCTATGGCAGACTGTGTCGAAGGCTGCGGAGAGGTCGAGGAGGATGAGGGCGACTGTGTCTCCATTGTCCAGTAGAGTTCGAATGTCGTCTGTTGCTGCGATGAGGGCGGTTTCGGTGCTGTGCTTGGCTCGGAAGCCGGATTGTGAGGAGTCGAGGGATTTGTTGGTTTCGAGGAATGCAGCGAGCTGGTTGTTGACAGCTTTCTCGATGACTTTGGCCGGGAATGGAAGGAGTGAGATAGGGCGATAGTTTTTGAGTTCGGTGGGGTCAGCTGTGGGTTTCTTCAGGAGGGCGCTGAGTTCGGCATGTTTCCAGCTTTCCGGGAAGGTTGCGGAGTTGAGGGAGCAGTTGATGACGTCTCTGAGGTGCGGTGCAATAATGGAGTCTGCTTTGTTAAAGATGTGGTGAGGGCAAGGGTCTGTGGGGGATCCTGAGTGGATAGAGTTCATCAGACGGATGGTGTCCTCAGTGGAGATTGGCTTCCAGTCATTGAGGATGTTCAGGGGGGGTGGGGGTCCTGCAGGGGATTGGGTGGGTTGGTCTCCGGGTTGGTTGTCGAAGCTGTTGTGGATGTCTGCAATTTTGTTGTGGAAGAATGAGGCTAGGGAGTCGCAGAGGGCTTGAGAGGGGGTGATGTCGTTGGAGTTGGCTGAGGGGTTGGTAAATTCCTTGACGATGTTGAATAATTCCTTGCTGTTGTGGGCGTTGTTATCTAGACGGTCCTTGAAGGCTGCTTTCTTGGCATTTCGGATTAGTTGGTGGTGTATGCGGGTGGCGTTTTTGAAGGCGTCCTTGGTGCTGGTGGTTGGGTCTTTTTTCCAGGCCTTCTCGAGGGAGCGACAGCCACCAGGGATTATATTTAACCACTTCGATTCTGATAACGAGCTCAGCTCGTCATCAGGCTTACCTGCCGTGTGCTGAGCTCGTCATGTAACGCGGTATTTCGAAAAATGCCGCACACAGCGGGAAAAGCCGCCGCATGGATGCGGTTAAGGCTCCCTGTTTTCCCTTTTTAAGGATTTTTACAGATAAATACAGACAGAAAACAATGTGTTTTCTGTCTGTATTTACTTTTAAAAGTGTATAAATACAGAAAATTGTGGTTCTTTTAAGCGACTCTCCGTGCTGTCTTTCATGAATTATTGGCCATGAGCAGATGGACAGCATTGGAAATTAAAAAACAGGATGGAATTTCTTTAACTAAAGACATAAGTCAACATACATTCATGGTATAATGCTAGTGTTTACCAGTGGATGTATTTGAATGTAATATTTGGCAGCTTGAATAGCTAAAACACAACCAACATCAAAGTATGAGTGTGCGTCTTTCTGGTAAATAGATATGGAAATGTACAGTTTTACAACTTCATTTATACGCAAAACACAAAATAAATGTGGAAAAATACAGATAAAATGGCCCAAAAATAAATATGGATAAACTGAAATTGCCAAAATATAAATACCATAAAACCGGGAGCCCTTATTATATATGATTTGGTCTTTGGGGTTCTGCCCAACATCATTACAAACAAGGTTTATCCCGTTGCTTCAGAGGCAGACACACAATACGCCTGCACTGTTTTCTCCGATTGCACTGCCCATTCATGATAACTCTTCATTGTCAATTGGATTATGTTCTTAATGACTTTGTTAAAATGCTCAACCATACCATTTCCACTAGGATTATATAAGGAGGTGGTTCTGTGTTGCACCCCATTATCTCTTATCAGATTAAATGGGATAGCCTCCAGTAAAAATATTTGATCCCAGATAATTAGAATAAAGTCAGAATCCACTTTCTCCACCACCTTGATAATAGGCCACCTCAAAAACATCTCAATTAACACAATTACCAATTTGTGGGCTAATTCAATTGGGCCCATTATATCAATTGCTACTGACTCCCATGGAGAATCAGGAATGTGCCCATTGGCAGTTTCAATGTTATTAAGAATATATCAACATTGTTACAGATTGAACAGTCACACACAAATCTTTGACTGTTCAGTTCATTTTTACAATTCCAAAGTGACCCTCATGACACATGTTCATAATTCATTTATGAAAACTATTAGGAGGAATTACTCTTTCACCTCTCTAAATATTTTCACTCTGCACACAAAGTTCCAATATGTTTCCCAAAATAGTCTTAGGGGCCTATTACGATGTCGGGCGTACAATCGGGACCGACCGCCATAGGTGCGGCGGTCCCGCCATGGAAATTAGGATGTCCCCTCCATGGTGGCGGTGGCATCCCACATATTTTGCATTGTGGTGGATGCTGCTGTAAGCAGCACCCGCCACCATGCAATATATAAATGTCACGTATTTGCAAGCACAACGTGGCAGGCACCGTGCGGTGCCTGCCACATTGTGCATGCCAATGTCGGGAGTAACATGGGTACCTCCCAAGTGCACCCCTAACCCCTGGGGGCCCGCAACGGGCCCCCGAAAGTGATCTCCGCCTGTCTTTCCATAGCAGAGTCTCCGCCATGAAAAGCCCTACACCGTCGCCCATCATAGTATGGATGGCGGTGTCTTGCATACACCGCCACCATATTAGAGCCCTTTTCCACCCGGCCACCTGTTTGACTGGCGGAAAACCGGCGGACAGTATTTCCGTCCACAGGGGTCCCCACCGCCATCGTAATTTGGCGGGGGAATTGGTGAGCGGGTGGTGAGAAATGGTGGGCTGATTGCCACCGCCAGACGTGCGGTGGCGATCCGCCCGCCATTCTAATAGACCCCTTAGTTTGGTATATAAACCCTATATATTGGCCAATCCTTTACTAATATGTCCCAAAACCTGCAACAACATTTTGTCCTTCATATACTCCTGTATCCATTGATCTTTTTGTACAGATTAAGTACCACTATCCTGCATATCTGCAATTCAAAAGTTGTTATACATAACATCATCACACATTTCCAACTGTTTAGGTGTTCGAGAGAGAAAATCTGCAACAATATTTTCCTTACCAGGCACATATAAAATTTTGTAATTTTAATCTTACAACTTTACAGATAATCTATCAATCTTTCCAGATGCATTGATAGAACCTTCAGTGGGAAGAATTTTAACCAAGGGCTCATGATCACAATTCAAAGTGAAAACATTCCTTTACACAAACGTTCTAAAATGCCCAGCAACCCATGCACCAGCAAATGCTTCCATTTCATTAATAGTATATTTTCCTATGTAGGAGACAAGGATCTGGAAGCGTATACAATTACACATTCTCTCTCTTATTGCTCTATCTGAGTCAATATTACCCTTTACAACTAGCATCAGTAGTGATGACAATAGGTGCATTAAGATCAAAACTTTTAAGAGATGTCCCATTCACATTACTGTCCTTTATACAATAAAAAGCCAAAACACATCCCTCTGTCTACTGAAATATACACTTGCTCCTAAGTAGCTACTTATTATTAAATGTTTAACCATCAAAAAATGTTTAATATATTTAGAGCAGAATTCTGCAAGCCCACGGAATGATCGCACCTCCTCTTTACAACTCGGAGCTGGTGTATTCTGTAAAGTATCCACCAAAGCTGGTGTGGATTTTAATCCATCTCCATGTATCACATGGTCCAAATACGTGGCACTAGTCTCAGCAAATGAGCACTTAGAGAATTCTATTGTCAACCCATTCGGTTCAAAAAAGCCCAAAGCCTCCCCCATGTTTCAATCATGTTCTGATATGTTTTTTTCAAAAATAAGTATGTCATCTCAGAAAGAAATTTCACATTTTATTTTCCCAAAAATCTGGGGCATCAATCTTTGGAAGACTGCTATTACACAACACACTATCCACCAAAGAACTGTCAGTGTAGTTTAATAAGGCCCTGATTTAGAGTTTGGCAACATAGCATTCCAGTGCAAATGTGACAGTGCACCCTGACAATAAACCATAGGTTCACCTGCTTCATTTGAAACTGGTAGACCTTAAGTTGTTGGTTGACAGAGCCCCTTATGATTGAGTTCATGAAAAGTTTCCTCTGATGGCCCAACGGAGTAGGGGCTGTTGGACGAAGGACATTATGCCACCCACCCTATTTACAATGGGTGGTGCAATGTCTTTTTTTGTCTGTTTGTTACTGGCAGTAAACACCTAGTGGTGAGGGACAGAAAAAGCAATAATGACTCCCACATCCTGGGAGAAAACTTTCAGGGTGTGGGTGCCATTATTTTTCAGAAACAATCTACTGCTATGGGAGTTTGTTTCTAAAAAAGGAAAGCTTTGGGAAGGTTTGGTGAAAGGACGTCAAAACCAACAGCGGAAGTCCACCAACCTTTTTGTACAATGAAAGGAACAACAATCATGGTGGTTCCTTTCAATAAACAGAAATCATTGCTAGTCTGGTGGTCAACTCTAAATTTGGCGGATTGCATTTCATCAGGGTGAGGAAAGTAATGTCCTCTGTCGCCCTGATGTACAGCGTGCCACCTCTCAAACAGTAATTCCGGCCTCAAATCTAATGTAGAAAGGACATTTGTACACTGTTACCATGTATAAAGGCAATACTTTTGGTAATCCCACTCACTCATATGCTCTGACATGCCAGAAGTGCTAGTAATGTGATAGCTTCTCACATATATCATTTTTGTATAAATGCACCCTTAATGAAATAGCAGCAAAATCTTCACACCCTTTTACTTAAAAGACTGAGGTGATTTTTTAATTAACCCTTACATGTATATGGTTCAATTTCACTCTACATTTTCATCATTGTTAAAGAATAATTAGAAATGTTTGGCTTGCCCTGGCTGGGTCAGTTTAGATCTACCCCTTCCTGTAGAAATTAGGCCAACATGCAGAATGAGAGGCATGCCAGAGTTCAATACCTAACAGGTCCACACTGAATATATGTCATATTAGCACATATCGAGGCTACATGCTTATAGTTGCCTAAACAAAATGCGTCCAGGCACAACCACATCTCTAAGGCATATAAAATGTGAACAGAGGTATCGATATAAGTAGTACAAGGGCATGTGAGAGTTAATTCAGTCTAGCCCAGTTTATAAATTGATAGATTATTTTTGTTCCAGGAAAAATGACACTTGTTTTACAGAGGGTGTTAAAAATTGTGTTCTGTCTTATACGTCTTTCCTGCAGATGCCTGATCAAAGATCATTGTGCAATCTGGCGTGGCATCTGTAGATACAATTTTAGATTTCGATTTGCCTTAAAAAAGAAAAAACACAGGGGAAAAAACCTTAACTTATGCTGAATGGTGCAGGAACAATGCAATATTTTGAAAAGACATTTATTGGTCCCACTCGAAATTAGCGATTTTTGTAACTTCGGAATAGACATTAAAAAATGTACATTTGTAAAAAGAAAAAAAACTTGCTAAATGTTTTAAGTTCAATGTGAACAAGTTAGGGGACATTTACTATGGAGCCCATTAGTTTAAAAGACCCTTAAACTGCTCTGGGTCATTGAGAGCCCACAGGTTAATAGGCGCCCTTCAGCGGTAATGCTATTTCTGTGAGTCATAACAGCAGCATTTTAGAATTTTCCAGTAAAGATGAGGACTCAGCTTCAATGAGGATATTACCTTTTATTTTGCAGCTTCATGAGTGCACTTATCGTGGCCAGAACACTTAGTTGATAATAATTGTCCAGTTCACAGAGTTACTGCAACTTTGTAACTTAGGGAAGCAGTTAAAATGTCTAATAACAAGATTACCAGATATTTGTGCTCCTCTGCCATGCTCTAAAGAGGTCTCTGTAAACACCTTAGCATAATCTGCACAGTTGCCCAACATTAGCCTACCTGTAGGTCACAGAGATTCTTGCTTTATCTATAAACATGCACTTGTGTAGGTTTGTTATGCAGTTGTTGGTGGGAGTAACTCACAAGGATTCAGTGTCCAAATGGATTCTTTGCCTAGATGTTTCTTGGGGGCACTCTAAATGCATGCCATGCCAGGAATTTAGAAGCATTTTATATGCAAAGTGCAATCTTTACTTTGTCTGTCAGGGCGGTGGAGAACATTACATCCTGACGGATGGAAGACCCCCATACATTATGATCACCATGTTGGGTCTCTACAACAGATCTCTGCAGCAGTGAACTCTGTACCTTCAGAGGAACCCCAGTTACAGTGGTTATTGTGAAGATACCAAAAGTGGGATGGACGGCTGCCTTATGACCGCTCAGCCATTCACCAAACTTTTTGTTTTTCAAACGCATACTCACAAATTGACAGTTTGTTTTTGAAAAATAAATAGTTATTGACCCCAATACTCAAGGAATTGTTATTCCCTGGGTGTGTGTTTCATCATTTTACTTTTTCTTTTCCTCTCCATCTGATTTTCCAAGGTGGTTACAGACAGAAAAAAGGACATTAGACAGTCAGTTGTTTTTGAGTAACATTTCTTTCTTGTATTTTTAGGTACATTGCTTGTGATCGACAACCAAAATAATGAGGAAAATCAGGAACACAATCCAACATGTACATTACTGAAGACTTTCGAAACAAACTCAAATATATCCCTTTACCTCTCATCTCAGAGAACTATATAGATGTACACCCTGGCTGTCAGACTCCTACTCCTGTTCTGGGGATCAAAGTGGTGGAAAAAGAAAAAAATAACTACAGTATGAGTCCATGTAGGCTGCCTCCCATACCCCTCTAGAGTACAGAGCCTACTTTCTATTCCCGTCCCATGACATTGCGTACATCTAAAGATGATGATCTTCTCAACTCCAGACCGGTACTAAGGGACAGCGGCAGAGTGTTCAAAGTACCTATGGTGTCCTGCAGCTTGACTCAGCTATTCTGTCCCTATCACAACCCTCCAGGCTCAATATCCCACCACCCCTGTTCAAACTGTCTAACCTTGAAGGCCCTCCGTTTTATGGAGATCACATTTAGTTCCCTCATATGTTATTTAATTTTTCAAGTTTGTCGTTGGCGCTAGCTAGTTGCTTGTATGAGGCAAATTTATACATTTCCTGAATCCTGTCCTCTTATATGGGGCAGGTATTTGTTCTCCAGAGTCTTAAAACATCCATTTTAGATGTGGCTAGCACAGTGGCTAGCCATCATTATTGTGAAAAAGTTATGTATGGAAATGCCTCAAAATCATGCCTCAACACCTCTTGCTAGGTCAGGAGGCCTCCCATCTGCCAATATCTTTGCAGGCATTCTCTATGTGAGCCTGGAAGGGTGCCAGTGGGGGGCAGCCCCAGATCAAGTGCATGATGTTCCGGTCTGATGAGCCACATTTCCAGAACATAGCATGTGGGAGAGTCTTGGCAGCACTCAACCTCTTGTGAGGCTATTGCTACCTGTACAACACCTTAAAGTAGCTTAGTTTGAGGGGGGCATCCTGCAACAGTTTATCATGTTCAGCTAGTAGTTCTGCCCAGTCCTCATCCTCGTATTGCACTTGTAGTAAGGTGAACCACTGTTCCTTCAAGGATTGAGAGACAGTGCTCGAAAAGGTACGATCCATCAGCAACTTCTGGAGGCCTGAAACCACCCCTTGAGTATACACCTTTTGCTTAAGTATTGCAACATAGAAACAGTTTCAAGTGTATAACAACTGTGGTAATCCCAAAAGTGATGTAAGAGTAGATTCTTTTGTGTGTTCAACAGATTTGAAGTCACCCTCATGAAGGAAAACAGAAATGGTGAGTATGCCTTTATCGTCAAACTCTGTTTCACCCCTGTGCCTTCAATTTTAACTGTGGCATTATGTCATATTGGTGCTGAAGCATGAATCCTATACTGCTCACCCAGTAATTTGTGAGTCTCCCTCCCAGGTTCTCCGAGGTGCAAAGCACCAAGTGATATGCTGCTGACTTGTTTGGATCCCCCATACAGAACATACTAAGAAAACCTCTCAATGCACCCAAGGAAGCTGGCTCCAATGACACCCATCTAGGTGTGTTTATGGCGTTGTGCAGAGTGTATCTAATGTGTACCAATTGGGATCCCAGTCAGTATATAGGTATGTGGGGAAGCTGCATATCCCATGCTTCTGCTCAGACATGGAATTTCCCCAGTTTGAGACGTGGTTTCCGGCCTGTCCAAAGAAATGTTTTCAAAGTTGTGTCTATGGCAGACATCAGGTTTTGATGGGTGCCAAATGGAATCATACAAAGAGGCATGTGAACAGTCTATCATTCTTAAATAGAGCGAGCAGTGTGATGATCTTACTCCAACAGCCTGCATTCTTCAGGGTGATGCAGAAGGCTTTCCACAGATGAAGCTAATAGGTCACTGCAGACAGAAATCTGACATTCTTCATGTACATACATACGACAGGTGTACTGAGAGTTTGGGGAACAGGGTACTTCATCAGACTTTTAGGGGAGTGCCAACGTTGAGTACTTTTTTCAAACCCCTGAAAGCACCTTCCAAGCTTGAACTAAAATCCATTAAATCAATTTTCTCATAAGCTTTTTCCAAGGTCACCAAGGCTGTTTTTTCCCCCAGCTCTCTATAACTCTGTGACATCTCAGATGCTATATTTGATATAAAACAGATATATGTCTGTTTTTTGTCTCTGGATTTTCATCCCTCTTTATGCCATTTCCCCCATCATAAAATGTTCTTTAAACATAACAAGCCCATAGCAGCATAGTATGCCACTGAGTTTGCAACCACCAAGTGCTTTTACAAAACGTTCAATCACGTGTGGAGGTCCTACGACTCTCAAATTGACAAGTGAGGCTTATATCAGATCCTTTAACACTTATAGGGCTCTCATTTAACAGACTCGCTCTAAGCACATTATGCTTTGCATTGGACCTCCTATTAACTTTCTCCCAAGAAAGTTCAAGATAGTCAGTGAGCTTAGTAAACCTGATGACTTCCAGAGCTCCTTCGTTCCGGCAAAAAAGTTCTACAATTCTTTGTTCATCTTTTTTGACAAAATTGAAAGCATTTGGTGTTCCAATAGTCCTAGCCTACTGCAGAGCATGATCTATGCCATGACCCACCTACTTCTTTTACTCTGCTCACACCTAATTCTATGGAGCAAATTCTTGAAATCATTCATTCCAGTTCCACTCTTGATTCCTGACCAGCATTTGTACTTGAAAAAATCCTGCATGTATGTGTCCTATCCTTACTTCTCTTCATGCATCCTTAATCTTTGTTCTTTTCAGGGTGGAAAAAAGATTTTTGTTTCTCCTTCTAAAAAGAAGTTTCAGTAATGAGCAACTTCCATCCTATCTCTGGAAGGGTGTTAGAGGGAAAACGGGGGTCTGCCCGTTTGTGGCGAGAGCTGCCTCTGTCGCTTATGGGGAGGATACCTTTGATTAAAATGGAGGTCCTGCCTAGATGTCTATACATAATACTGCACTCTTTCTTTAGGATCCCCAACACTTTTTAAATACTTTTGGACAGGCTTCTGACAGATTTAGTGTGGGGACCCAAGCGTAAACGGGTCTGGCCACAAAGCAACAGACGTGGCACGGTGGAGGTCTTGAGGTCCAGTGTCTTGAGTTCTATTATGCGGCTTCACAACTACAGCACGTGGTACACTGGATGGATGGGATGATAACTGGGAGAAGGCCCTGCTGACGGGGACCTTGGGGGACAGGGAGCTGCCCGAATTCCTAATGATGGGAGCATGGGCGCCCGCGGCATGTCCATACATCGTCTGACATGTGGCCGAGGTCTGGGAAATTTTTAGTCCGGAGAGTAGTGAAGAGAGCATCATATGCCCCAGACATGCCCTAAGGGTTGTTCAACCCTTTCAACAGATCTCCGCTTCTATGTCCATCCGGAAGTGGCGGGAGGGCGGATGCCTGACCATTGGCGATCGCTACAATAACCGGCAGTACCTCACGAGCGAGCAGGCTGTGGAAGCTTTTGAGCTAGGTCCGGGTCAGTTCCTTCACTATGGGAAGATAACCCTGGTGGCGAGGGAGCTATGGCGTATGTTCCCGGATGAACCTCCTGTCTCCTCAGTGTTACAAACTCTTCTAACGATGGTTAAAGGGTGCAGATTAATCTCATATTTCAACTAGGTGATAAGAGATGACAGGGCAGAAGGAGTACTGCCCAGTCTGGCTAAATGTGAGGCACTGCCTGGCGACTCTATTGCTGTAAGGGATTGGGCCAAAATTCACAAGTGAGTGCGAACGCAAGGTTCAAACTTATCCAATACAATTATGTGCACCAGACATATCTGACCTCAAAGTTGCTACACAAGCTTTACCTGGAGCGATCAGGGCGGTTTCTTTGCTGTGGGGAGATGAAAGTGAAGTATATCCACATGGTCTGGGCCTGCCAGGTGCTTCAGGGATATTGGACGGAGGTTCTAACCGCGCTGAGGGAAGTGACGGGGTGGGAGATAGCAGGAGATCCAGGTGGTGCTGCTCGAGTTGTTACCCCAGCCCAAGAATAAAAATCTCAGTAGGAAGTTTGTCCTCCTAGGACTGGTGCTTGCGAAGCAATCGATCACCATCACGTGGCTATGCCGCCACCCGTCACGTCAAGGAATGGGCGACAGCATAGGTGATCCGGATGCAGCAGACCAGGCAGGATGAAAAGTTAGAGAATGACGTTCAGGCCTGGAGGGTAATGATGGGAGAGTTGACTAATGATGGGGGTGACACTGACACACACGAAGGGGCTAGGGGGAGTGCACAAGCAGGGGCTGAACCGGATGGGGCCAGTGCTGACCGGTCTTTAACATCATACCAGACGTTGAATGGGAGCAGACGGGGGGTGAGTGAAATGGACATATATAAAAGCTGGGATGTACATCAGACATGGCAGGGTGGGGGTTTAGTTGAGGGTGGGGGGAGTTAGGAAGGGGCTTTAGTAAACGCTGGATGGTTTCTAAAGTTTGGAGGCATGGTCCAAGGTAGACACCCTTGGGGTTGGAAACTGATGAAGTAGCATGCATGGCGGTAGCCATGTTATTTGTGTAGGTCAAATGTAATACATATCTGGAGTGTACTCAGATCATTGTTCTTATGTCTATGATAAGTTACTCCTCTGTAGA
This sequence comes from Lissotriton vulgaris, assembly GCF_964263255.1. Classification (NCBI taxonomy): domain Eukaryota; kingdom Metazoa; phylum Chordata; class Amphibia; order Caudata; family Salamandridae; genus Lissotriton; species Lissotriton vulgaris. The sequence goes on from NC_141696.1 coordinate 1,211,350,835, forward strand.
TGGCTACGAAAAAATACATGCCGACTCTGTATGGTTGTTATAAATGCCGATAAAGATAAAACATTTTTTTTAAATTCCATCCCATCTCACTCTTACAACCGCTATCAAATATTTTAGAACATCAAGGTGACCTCCAACATTCCTTTTTTGAAAATGATCACTTTTTTATCCTTCCAAATCAGATTTGCACCTATTTGATGGGACAGAAACAGGTCTCTTGGATGTTACAATGTTACAGATGAGCTCTCGATGACCTTACAATGGGGTTCCTAATCCTTCTAAATCTTAGTGCACTCTTCAAGACTGTCTCACAGAGCACCCTCATTTATCGCCTCTTCCAACTTGGTTTTCAGGATCCAGCCCTGTCATGTTTAAGGTCATTTCACACTGGGCGATTGAAAGAAGTCTAGCTTCTCACTAGAATACTCTTTCTGTCTTTCTGCCTGAAAACTCATCTCTCTTGCGAGACCAACATTCAAACAAAATAGACTCACATGGTGCAAATGAAAATTTCATCCGCAGGTGAGGCTGAGGAGATGATCCATAAGCATTATCTTCAGGCCCACGACAACTCCACAAATGCCAGGAAGGCTGCAAGTAAGAAGTATGAAAAATAAGAAATTCTGTAACCTTATAAAGGTACTGAACCTGTGACTTTTTTCTCTCCATAGAACTTCTTGGTGACTTACACTATCCGTATAATGTCAGTGACATAACAAAGGCGTCAGGAGTCATAATGCAAGAAAAGAAAACGGGCCTGCTTCACAGTGGGACAGTAATAAAAGACAAACATAATTGTGGTGCAATTGACCTCTCAAACACCTAGGTCAGGGTGTCATTGCACCTGCTGCCTCAGTAGTAGCTACAGGTCCCCAAGTTGTTCATTCTACCTGTGTTTACCACTCTTATCCGTATCTCTAACTGTCACTCATCTCCATTATTCTTTTACCCACTCTCCACTCTGTCCCTTCCCCTCCTGTCTCTCCCTCCATCCTCTCACTTTTTCACTTCTTGCTTCCATTAAAACTACTCCTCTCTTTCATCTCTCCATCAGCTCTCCAATAACCTCTCTCTTCTGTCTACATCTTATCCTTTTTTCCCCTTGACCGTACTTAATCTGCATATTTTCTCTATCTCATTCCTCCAATATCTGTATTCTGTCTTCTTTGCTTCTTCCCTGACATTCTTATTTCTGATTACTTTCTCTTCCCTTTCCCCTTTTGCTTAGCCTTATCACTTTCTCACTTTCTGCCACTCCGCCCCCTCCCCTTTTTGCCTCACGTTAGCTCTGTTACTCTGGCTGTTGCTCGGCCCCCGTTCGGGTGACCTGTTACTTTGCTCCTTATATTGATTTTAAATCTATATTTATCTCTGCTGCTATTTTAACATTGTGCTAATAGTTGCTGCTATCTTTTTTAACGCTACACCACCTTTAGTATTTTGAATTTAAATTGTGAATTTCGTTGCATGCACTGCATCACCAAATGCGATGCAGTGCGCGCACCGAAATTCGTTTTATTTATTTAAATGTTTACTTATATGTTAAACTTCGTACTCCATACATTACTACCCCACACCCTGCCCCTCCGCCTCCCCACTTCACCGCCCGGCAGGTACTCCCACTACCGGCCGCGGATGCGAGACAGCCCTACTCGCCACCACAGATGACATCCACACGCTCCTGGACCAAGACCACTCAGCAGCCCTCATCCTACCCGACCTATCAGCATCCTTTGACACCGTCTCCCACCACACAGTAGCCACCACACTGCATGACGCCGGCATACAAGGAACAGCCCTAGACTGGATCCGATCATTCCTCACCGGAAGAAGTCAAAGAATCAGACTACCACCCTTCCTCTCCGATCCCACAGATATCACCTGTGGAGTCCCACAGGGGTCTTCACTGAGCATGACCCTCTTCAACGTCTACATGACCCCCTTCTTCACCATCATCTGACAACACGACCTTAACTTCGTATCAAACGCTAACAACACCCAACTCATCCTCTCCCTACCCAAAGACCCCACCACCGCCAGACTCAACTTCCAGAAAGGGATGCAGGATATCGCACTCTGGATGACCAACTGCTGCCTAAGACTCAACGGTGAGAAAACAGAAGTCCTCGTCCTTGGAACTACCCCCTCAGCATGGGACAACACCTGGTGGCCGACCGCCCTCGGAAGCCCACCAACCCCTGTGGACCACACCAAAAACCTCAGCATCGTACTCGACTCATCCCTCACCATGAACCGCCAGGTCAACGCCCTCACCTCCAGCTGCTTCAACACTCTATGCACCCTCCAAAAGACTTTCAAGTAGATCCCCCTACGTCAAGAAAGACAGTCACCCATGCACTCATCACCAGCAGACTGGATCATGGAAACACGCTCTATGCTGGCATAAACAAGTTCCTACTCAGCAAACTCCACACAATATAAAACACCGCTGCTAGACTCCTCCTCAGCATCCCCTGGTATGAACACATCAGCCATCACCTACAAAGACTCCACTGGCTCCCGGTTGAGAAAAGAATCACCTTCAAAATCCTCACCAATGCCTACAAATGCCTGCACAACACCGGACCCGAATACCTCAACAACAGAATCATCTTCCAACCTTGCACTGGCTGAAACTCTGTGTATCCACAGAGTCAGAGCAGAGAGAAGATCCTTCTCCCACATTGTGGCCAAGACCTGGAATGAGCTCCTGGCAGACAGCAGACATGCCCCCTCCCTGAACACCTTAAGGAAGACTCTCAAGACCTGGCTCTTCGGCTAAACAGATCTGTTGATTCCTCCCCTCAGCTCCTTGAGACCCCCACGGGTGAGTAGCGCTCTTATAATACCATGATTGATTGATTTATTGACTTATTGCTGGATGGAGGGTGGGAATTGAACCTGGAGTAGGGAGTTTAAATGCTGAGATGGAGTGCCACCATTTCGACTGGGGAATGCTCTAGTTGTTCAGCTTTGGGTAATATGAGGCGGGAAGCTGCACGGACACAGTTTGCCTCACGTTACCTCCGTTACTACGGCTGTTGCTCGGTCTTCGTTTGGGTGACCTGTTATTTTGCACCTTAAATTGATTGTTAATCTGTATCTATCTCTGCTGCTATTTTAACATTGTGCTAATCGTTGCTGCTATCATTTTTAATGTTACATCACCATTTGTATTTTGAATTTGAATTGTGTTGGAGGGAAGGCGGAAATTGAACCCGGAGTAGGGAGTTAAAATGCTGACATGGAGCGCCGCCATTTTGACAGGTGAGTGCTCTAGTTGTTCAGCTTTGGGTAATATATGGCAGGAAGCTGCGCGGACGCAGTTTGCCTCCCATTAGCTCCATTAATCTGGCTGTTGCTCAATCCCTGTTCAGGTCACCTGTTACTTTGCACCTTATATTGATTTTAAATCTGTGTCTATCTCTGCTGCTATTTTAACATTGTGCCAATTGCTGATGTTATTATTTTGAATATTACACCACCATTTGAATTTGAATTGTGTTGGAGGGAGGGTGAGAATTGAACCCGGAGTAGGGAGTTTGAATGCTGACACGGAGTGCCACCATTTTGACAGGTGAGCACTCTAGTTGTTCAGCTTTGGGTAATATAAGGGGTGGCACTGTGCGGACGCGACGCAGGCGTGCCGACGGCACGCCTAAGGCAAGCCCGTCTGCACCTGTCAGTGTCCCTGAGGCAGCCGGCGCAGGCCATGCTGCCAGTTTTTCCCTTGACCAAGGGAAGCACTTAGCCTACAGTAGAGCAAGGTTACTTGACATCAGCATGAATGCAAGTTGCCTTTTCCGCTTGGCTTTAAATTCGGATGGCTCCATCTCCACGTGCACATATTGCAACTGGATGGGCTCTGTCTCCGTCGGTTAGATTAATTCTCGGAGGGAGGTTAAGAATGCCTGGGCTCTTTGAATAGGTACACAATCTTGGAATGAGGGCATTTTTACTCAATACCCGCTGTTTAAAAAAACACATAAATTGCATGTCTTAGGCCTGTTGCAAGAATCTAATCCTGATATAATGTTTCTAACAGAAACATGGCTCACAAAGGCCTCTAACCCTACTATCGCGAGCGCTATTCCTGCCGGATATCAGATCCTAAGGAGGGATCATGTGGTGGGTAAGGGTGGTGGAATTGTGATTATTTTTAAAAACTACATTTCCTGTACCATAGTCCCCACAGGAGAGTTAGACAGGGCAGAATGCATTGGATTTCATGTTGTTCTCTCTGCCCACCAATCCTTGAATGGAGCCTTAATCTACTGGCCCCTGGCCCTGCCAGGAAGTGTCTTGAGTCTATTAGCGGCTCCCTTTCACCCCTAGTTTCCAAACACAAGCACTGCCTGGTATTAGGTGACTTCGGTATTCATTTGGATAAACCAGCAGAGTAGGAGTCCATCACATTGCGGGAGTCGCTGGTTATTTCCAATCTCCTCCCTTATGTCCATCACCACACCCATGATAAGCAACACACACTCAATCAGATTTTCTCCAATGTAGATATCGAAATAGACGTGCATCTCCCTCTAGTATGGTCTGATCATCACCTGTTAGGTTTTAAAGTGTGTAAATTAATAAACTACCCTCAACCCTATCGGAAGCCTCGTTCCACCACTTTCAGACCTTTCCATCGAATTACCCAAGCAGCCATGAGTGTAGAGCTTATTCACCATCCACTATCCCTCAGTGGCAACCTCGAGAGTGTTTGGAGAACTGGCTCCAGCAACACTCCTTGGAGCTTGCTCCTTTTTCTACTCTCCCCTCTAAATCCGCTAGAATTTCAGCCCCATGGTTTAATGAAGCTATCAGGATCTGAAAAAGCGCCTGTAAACGACTGGTGAGAGCATGGAGGAAATTTTTTTATCCTGAATGTGAGAAGTTGGCCTGATATATGATGCTCACTAGTTCTAGTGATCACCTTGTATCAGTCCAAACAACCCTTATGGTGATTAGTTGTAAGTCAACCTTATAGACCAGCTATCCTTATGTTAGCATGGACAAAGCAGTCTTAGGCTAAACTCTTTTGGCATGTGAAGCCAGCTGTTTTACCACATATAACCCCTTGAATACCAAATGAAAGGACACCACACTGGTAGTAATGAAAATAAACAATATATTTATTAACTAACAAACACCTCTGAACTCTTTATGAGGTCAGAGGGCTAAGCACATGACAAGACTCTTAAGAAAAATATGTTAAGTTGCACGAGTTACAATGTTGCTCTAGGGGCGCAACAAACCATATACTAAACAAGTGGTATAAGGAAGTCGATAGAAGGAATGGAGCTGTCCAGAGGCTGTAGGATCGCTGGGACTACACTACCCTAACTTTAGGTAAGTAATAGGAGGCCCATGGAACGCGTGTGCAGAGTGTGAACTCACACGCGAGATGCGTAACAATGTCTATGGACAATACAGTTCAAGAAAAAGGTGAGTATGGACAATCCTGACTAGTTAGGACTAAAACAACTGGAAATCTGGACACTAGGAGAGTCAATCTACCCTTGAGCACCGAAATGCTCTTGTTACCTCACCCACGGGCTGCGGGTGCATAGGTGTGAAGTCGTGTCGGGTTTCCGCGTTGAAGTCTATGGAGCCTGAAAGAAAAGATGCTGCAGGCGACCAGGAGGAAGATGTCTGGTGTGATCCAAGGGTGGATCAAGGAAGCTGAAGACCTGAAAGCAGAAGGGACAGTGTTCAAAGTCACTAGCCAGTGACTGGAGTGGAACCAGGAAGGAACCAGATGCTGTTGTCGCGATCAGGTGAAGAGTAGACGCTTGACTCTGCAGCCAAGTGGACCGGGAGGTGTCTTTGACAACCAGAACGGAGGCACGAGCTGTCCCACGCAGGCTATCACTGTCAGCAGCGTCGGATCCGGATTCGGAGTCAACAGTCCTTGGCAAAGGCAACCCATGTGGTGAGTGGAAAAGACGTCTGGTGCGGACCAGGAGGGTCCGGGATGCTTCTCCTATGCAGGGAAGCAAGGGCCAGTCTGGAGCAACCAGACCAGTGCTGTAGTTTTCAAGGATCTTTGTCTAGGAGGTCACTAGCCAGCCGGTAGGTGACCAGACAACGCGTCGCGCAGCAATCAAGCAAAAGGGCCCCACGCAGATCTCGTGGATGCTGGGCTGATCTTCTGTGCAGGAGCTGCTCGGGGCTGGGGCTTCTCAATCCCCAAAGCAATTTGTTGAGGAAGCCTCTGAAGTCGTGCTGGAAGCGAAGTGCAGTTTCTTCAAGATGGCCAGTCCCACATGTCTCGTCGCACCCACGGATCTCAGCTGTGCTGCAGGTGTGAGTTGAGGTCGGAGAGGTCTGGAAGTCTGGGTCTCGTCGGGCTCTGAAGTCTGGATCCACCAGGGAAGACAACAAAGTGAACTGCTGGACGCTTGATGGTGCCTGCTTGTGCAGGGTGGTAACTCCTTGGCCACAAGGGAGATTTCTTCTGTCTTCTGTGGAGCAGAACGTCGAAGTCCAGAGTTTCTTCTTGTAAAATCAATTCAGGATAATCTAATCTGGAATGGGACCAGCTCCTACCTTTATTCTGCTAAAGGGGGCTGTATTATCACTAGGTCCCTCCTATGGGTGGGACCAGGAAGGGGGGTGGTTACACCCCCTATCCTTTGTCCGGTTTCGCACCAGAGCTGGGGCTGGAGTGCCCCAGCAACTGGTTTGAACCGGTGTATGCACAGGGCACCTCGTGTGCCCCAGGCATGTCTCATTCCTTTCAGGCCTGTCCTACCTAATACACAAAATCCTGTCTGGGGTGGTGCTAGCACCTCCCAAGGCAGGAAACCCTTTGTCCAGGCCTCCCTCGCTGGAAGGACTCCCAGCAGCAGGAGGTCAGACTTGTGTCTGTGATGGCAGCATTCATTTTGTGATGCTGAGGCTCGAGTTAACTTTAACCGGGGTTCACAGTTACATACATGTCGTATCCCTCTAAAAGGGTGGAATGCTACCCCTGTCGCCAGAATTGGCAAGGGGGTAGTATTCCAATTCGTATGACACCTTACTCAACATGTTTTGATAATGCTATGCCAAAGTTAGCAATAACTGCGAGGAATATAATGCACTTAAGAGTATATGTAAATGTAAATGTAAATGTATATATACTTGTAAAGCGCACTATCACCTGACAGGCATCTTGGCGCTGTATACCGCTGTGGAACCCGTCCTGGCTTTCCCTGTGAGATGCTCCGTACTGGGCACCCCCAAGGTGAAACCAGGCATCCCAGCGCTTTAGGGCCGTTGTGGAGATTAAGCAAGCTATTGCCCAGAGTTGCAGAGTGGGACCCATGATTAGAGTAGGCACCGAGGCGAGAATTATTGAGTCCGTGGACAATGAACCCTGGTCCCGGCCAGACCTCTGCATCAGGGTCTGCCGCTCTTACCATTGATAAAGAAAAGGGGGTGGTGATGAACAGAGTGTCTGAATTAAGCAGACCACTCTTACCCAGTCCAAAGATCAGGGCTTGATCCATCACTGTTTTTTAGCTCACTGCACCATCCCAGCTCAGAACCTGGCTACATGCAAATTAATCTGTTCCTGTCCCAGTGCATGATGGGAACAGGGCAAACCAAACTACCAAGACAATTCTTATACTGGGAAGGAAACAAGCTTCCGGGGACCGGTTTCTGGCATTTCAGCCGTCGTCGGCCCAGCTTGCTTGAATCCTGATGGTGCAATGAGCAAGGGACTCTCATCTGAGTATACCCTTCCACGCTTATGGTGGACAAAATGATTCAGAAAAGGGGGTGGTGATGAACAGAGTGTCTGAATTAAGCAGACCACTCTTACCCAGTCCAAATATCAGGGCTTGATCCATCACCGTTTTTAGCTCACTGCACCATCCCAGCTCAGAACCTGGCTACATGCAAATTAGTCTGTTCCTGTCCCAGTGCATGATGGGAACAGGGCAAACCAAATAACCAAGCCAATTCTTATACTGGGAAGGAAACAAGCTTCCGGGGACCGGTTTCTGGCATTTCAGCCATCGTCGGCGCGGCTTGCTTGAATCCTGATGGTGCAATGAGCAAGGGACTCACATCTGAGTATACCCTTCCACGCTTATGGTGGACAAAATGATTCAGAAAAGGGGGTGGTGATGAACAGAGTGTCTGAATTAAGCAGACCACTCTTACCCAGTCCAAAGATCAGGGCTTGATCCATCACCGTTTTTTAGCTCACTGCACCATCCCAGCTCAGAACCTGGCTACATGCAAATTAGTCTGTTCCTGTCCCAGTGCATGATGGGAACAGGGCAAACCAAACTACCAAGCCAATTCTTATACTGGGACGGAAACAAGCTTCCGGGACCGGTTTCTGGCATTTCAGCCGTCGTCGGCCCGGCTTGCTTGAATCCTGATGGTGCAATGAGCAAGGGACTCACATCTGAGTATACCCTTCCACGCTTATGGTGGACAAAATGATTCAGAAAAGGGGGTGGTGATGACCAAAGTGTCTGAATTAAGCAAACCACTCTTACCCAGTCCAAAGATCAGGGCTTGATCCATCACCGTTTTTTAGCTCACTGCACCATCCCAGCTCAGAACCTGGCTACATGCAAATTAGTCTGTTCCTGTCCCAGTGCATGATGGGAACAGGGCAAACCAAACTACCAAGACAATTCTTATACTGGGAAGGAAACAAGCTTCCGGGGACCGGTTTCTGGCATTTCAGCCGTCGTCGGCCCGGCTTGCTTGAATCCTGATGGTGCAATGAGCAAGGGACTCTCATCTGAGTATACCCTTCCACGCTTATGGTGGACAAAATGATTCAGAAAAGGGGGTGGCGATGAACAGAGTGTCTGAATTAAGCAGACCACTCTTACCCAGTCCAAATATCAGGGCTTGATCCATCACAGTTTTTAGCTCACTGCACCATCCCAGCTCAGAACCTGGCTACATGCAAATTAGTCTGTTCCTGTCCCAGTGCATGATGGGAACAGGGCAAACCAAATAACCAAGCCAATTCTTATACTGGGAAGGAAACAAGCTTCCGGGGACCGGTTTCTGGCATTTCAGCCGTCGTCGGCCCGGCTTGCTTGAATCCTGATGGTGCAATGAGCAAGGGACTCACATCTGAGTATACCCTTCCACGCTTATGGTGGACAAAATGATTCAGGAAAGGGGGTGGTGATGAACAGAGTGTCTGAATTAAGCAGACCACTCTTACCCAGTCCAAAGATCAGGGCTTGATCCATCACCGTTTTTTAGCTCACTGCACCATCCCAGCTCAGAACCTGGCTACATGCAAATTAGTCTGTTCCTGTCCCAGTGCATGATGTTAACAGGGCAAACCAAACTACCAAGCCAATTCTTATACTGGGACGGAAACAAGCTTCCGGGACCGGTTTCTGGCATTTCAGCCGTCGTCGGCCCGGCTTGCTTGAATCCTGATGGTGCAATGAGCAAGGGACTCACATCTGAGTATACCCTTCCACGCTTATGGTGGACAAAATGATTCAGAAAAGGGGGTGGTGATGAACAGAGTGTCTGAATTAAGCAGACCACTCTTACCCAGTCCAAAGATCAGGGCTTGATCCATCACCGTTTTTTAGCTCACTGCGCCATCCCAGCTCAGAACCTGGCTACATGCAAATTAGTCTGTTTCTGTCCCAGTGCATGATGGGAACAGGGCAAACCAAACTACCAAGCCAATTCTTTTACTCGGAAGGAAACAAGCTTCCGGGGACCGGTTTCTGGCATTTCAGCCGTCGTCGGCCCGGCTTGCTTGAATCCTGATGGTGCAATGAGCAAGGGACTCACATCTGAGTATACCCTTCCACGCTTATGGTGGACAAAATGATTCAGAAAAGGGGGAGGTGATGAACAGAGTGTCTGAATTAAGCAGACCACTCTTACCCAGTCCAAAGATCAGGGCTTGATCCATCACCGTTTTTTAGCTCACTGCGCCATCCCAGCTCAGAACCTGGCTACATGCAAATTAGTCTGTTTCTGTCCCAGTGCATGATGGGAACAGGGCAAACCAAACTACCAAGCCAATTCTTATACTGGGAAGGAAACAAGCTTCCGGGGACCGGTTTCTGGCATTTCAGCCGTCGTCGGCCCGGCTTGCTTGAATCCTGATGGTGCAATGAGCAAGGGACTCACATCTGAGTATACCCTTCCACGCTTATGGTGGACAAAATGATTCAGAAAAGGGAGAGGTGATGAACAGAGTGTCTGAATTAAGCAGACCACTCTTACCCAGTCCAAAGATCAGGGCTTGATCCATTACAGTTTTTTAGCTCACTGCACCATCCCAGCTCAGAACCTGGCTACATGCAAATTAGTCTGTTCCTGTCTCAGTGCATGATGGGAACAGGGCAAACCAAACTACCAAGCCAATTCTTATACTGGGAAGGAAACAAGCTTCCGGGGACCGGTTTCTGGCATTTCAACCGTCGTCGGCCCGGCTTGCTTGAATCCTGATGGTGCAATGAGCAAGGGACTCACATCTGAGTATACCCTTCCACGCTTATGGTGGACAAAATGATTCAGAAAAGGGGGTGGTGATGAACAGAGTGTCTGAATTAAGCAGACCACTCTTACCCAGTCCAAAGATCAGGGCTTGATCCATCACCGTTTTTTAGCTCACTGCACCATCCCAGCTCAGAACCTGGCTACATGCAAATTAGTCTGTTCCTGTCCCAGTGCATGATGGGAACAGGGCAAACCAAACTACCAAGCCAATTCTTATACTTGGAAGGAAACAAGCTTCCGGGGACCGGTTTCTGGCATTTCAGCCGTCGTCGGCCCGGCTTGCTTGAATCCTGATGGTGCAATGAGCAAGGGACTCACATCTGAGTATACCCTTCCACGCTTATGGTGGACAAAATGATTCAGAAAAGGGAGAGGTGATGAACAGAGTGTCTGAATTAAGCAGACCACTCTTACCCAGTCCAAAGATCAGGGCTTGATCCATCACCATTTTTAGCTCACTGCACCATCCCAGCTCAGAACCTGGCTACATGCAAATTAGTCTGTTCCTGTCTCAGTGCATGATGGGAACAGGGCAAACCAAACTACCAAGCCAATTCTTATACTTGGAAGGAAACAAGCTTCCGGGGACCGGTTTCTGGCATTTCAACCGTCGTCGGCCCGGCTTGCTTGAATCCTGATGGTGCAATGAGCAAGGGACTCACATCTGAGTATACCATTCCACGCATATAGTGGACAAAATGATTCAGAAAAGGGGGTGGTGATGAACAGAGTGTCTGAATTAAGCAGACCACTCTTACCCAGTCCAAAGATCAGGGCTTGATCCATCACTGTTTTTTAGCTCCCTGCACCATCCCAGCTCAGAACCTGGCTACATGCAAATTAGTCTGTTCCTGTCCCAGTGCATGATGGGAACAGGGCAAACCAAACTACCAAGCCAATTCTTATACTGGGACGGAAACAAGCTTCCGGGGACCGGTTTCTGGCATTTCAGCCGTCGTCGGCCCGGCTTGCTTGAATCCTTATGGTGCAATGAGCAAGGGACTCACATCTGAGTATACCCTTCCACGCTTATGGTGGACAAAATGATTCAGAAAAGGGGGTGGTGATGACCAAAGTGTCTGAATTAAGCAAACCACTCTTACCCAGTCCAAAGATCAGGGCTTGATCCATCACCGTTTTTTAGCTCACTGCGCCATCCCAGCTCAGAACCTGGCTACATGCAAATTAGTCTGTTTCTGTCCCAGTGCATGATGGGAACAGGGCAAACCAAACTACCAAGCCAATTCTTATACTGGGAAGGAAACAAGCTTCCGGGGACCGGTTTCTGGCATTTCAGCCGTCGTCGGCCCGGCTTGCTTGAATCCTGATGGTGCAATGAGCAAGGGACTCACATCTGAGTATACCCTTCCACGCTTATGGTGGACAAAATGATTCAGAAAAGGGGGAGGTGATGAACAGAGTGTCTGAATTAAGCAGACCACTCTTACCCAGTCCAAAGATCAGGGCTTGATCCATCACCGTTTTTTAGCTCACTGCGCCATCCCAGCTCAGAACCTGGCTACATGCAAATTAGTCTTTTTCTGTCCCAGTGCATGATGGGAACAGGGCAAACCAAACTACCAAGCCAATTCTTATACTGGGAAGGAAACAAGCGTCCGGGGACCGGTTTCTGGCATTTCAGCCGTCGTCGGCCCGGCTTGCTTGAATCCTGATGGTGCAATGAGCAAGGGACTCACATCTGAGTATACCCTTCCACGCTTATGGTGGACAAAATGATTCAGAAAAGGGGGTGGTGATGAACAGAGTGTCTGAATTAAGCAGACCACTCTTACCCAGTCCAAAGATCAGGGCTTGATCCATCACCGTTTTTTAGCTCACTGCACCATCCCAGCTCAGAACCTGGCTACATGCAAATTAGTCTGTTCCTGTCCCAGTGCATGATGGGAACAGGGCAAACCAAACTACCAAGCCAATTCTTATACTGGGACAGAAACAAGCTTCCGGGACCGGTTTCTGGCATTTCAGCCGTCGTCGGCCCGGCTTGCTTGAATCCTGATGGTGCAATGAGCAAGGGACTCACATCTGAGTATACCCTTCCACGCTTATGGTGGACAAAATGATTCAGAAAAGGGGGTGGTGATGACCAAAGTGTCTGAATTAAGCAAACCACTCTTACCCAGTCCAAAGATCAGGGCTTGATCCATCACCGTTTTATAGCTCACTGCACCATCCCAGCTCAGAACCTGGCTACATGCAAATTAGTCTGTTCCTGTCCCAGTGCATGATGGGAACAGGGCAAACCAAACTACCAAGACAATTCTTATACTGGGAAGAAAACAAGCTTCCGGGGACCGGTTTCTGGCATTTCAGCCGTCGTCGCCCCGGCTTGCTTGAATCCTGATGGTGCAATGAGCAAGGGACTCTCATCTGAGTATACCCTTCCACGCTTATGGTGGACAAAATGATTCAGAAAGGGGGTGGTGATGAACAGAGTGTCTGAATTAAGCAGACCACTCTTACCCAGTCCAAATATCAGGGCTTGATCCATCACAGTTTTTAGCTCACTGCACCATCCCAGCTCAGAACCTGGCTACATGCAAATTAGTCTGTTCCTGTCCCAGTGCATGATGGGAACAGGGCAAACCAAATAACCAAGCCAATTCTTATACTGGGAAGGAAACAAGCTTCCGGGGACCGGTTTCTGGCATTTCAGCCGTCGTCGGCCCGGCTTGCTTGAATCCTGATGGTGCAATGAGCAAGGGACTCACATCTGAGTATACCCTTCCACGCTTATGGTGGACAAAATGATTCAGAAAAGGGGGTGGTGATGACCAAAGTGTCTGAATTAAGCAAACCACTCTTACCCAGTCCAAAGATCAGGGCTTGATCCATCACCGTTTTTTAGCTCACTGCGCCATCCCAGCTCAGAACCTGGCTACATGCAAATTAGTCTGTTTCTGTCCCAGTGCATGATGGGAACAGGGCAAACCAAACTACCAAGCCAATTCTTATACTGGGAAGGAAACAAGCTTCCGGGGACCGGTTTCTGGCATTTCAGCCGTCGTCGGCCCGGCTTGCTTGAATCCTGATGGTGCAATGAGCAAGGGACTCACATCTGAGTATACCCTTCCACGCTTATGGTGGACAAAATGATTCAGAAAAGGGGGAGGTGATGAACAGAGTGTCTGAATTAAGCAGACCACTCTTACCCAGTCCAAAGATCAGGGCTTGATCCATCACCGTTTTTTAGCTCACTGCGCCATCCCAGCTCAGAACCTGGCTACATGCAAATTATTCTGTTTCTGTCCCAGTGCATGATGGGAACAGGGCAAACCAAACTACCAAGCCAATTCTTATACTGGGAAGGAAACAAGCGTCCGGGGACCGGTTTCTGGCATTTCAGCCGTCGTCGGCCCGGCTTGCTTGAATCCTGATGGTGCAATGAGCAAGGGACTCACATCTGAGTATACCCTTCCACGCTTATGGTGGACAAAATGATTCAGAAAAGGGAGAGGTGATGAACAGAGTGTCTGAATTAAGCAGACCACTCTTACCCAGTCCAAAGATCAGGGCTTGATCCATCACCATTTTTTAGATCACTGCACCATCCCAGCTCAGAACCTGGCTACATGCAAATTAGTCTGTTTCTTTCCCAGTGCATGATGGGAACAGGGCAAACCAAACTACCAAGCCAATTCTTTTACTCGGAAGGAAACAAGCTTCCGGGGACCGGTTTCTGGCATTTCAGCCGTCGTCGGCCCGGCTTGCTTGAATCCTGATGGTGCAATGAGCAAGGGACTCACATCTGAGTATACCCTTCCACGCTTATGGTGGACAAAATGATTCAGAAAAGGGGGAGGTGATGAACAGAGTGTCTGAATTAAGCAGACCACTCTTACCCAGTCCAAAGATCAGGGCTTGATCCATCACCGTTTTTTAGCTCACTGCGCCATCCCAGCTCAGAACCTGGCTACATGCAAATTAGTCTGTTTCTGTCCCAGTGCATGATGGGAACAGGGCAAACCAAACTACCAAGCCAATTCTTATACTGGGAAGGAAACAAGCTTCCGGGGACCGGTTTCTGGCATTTCAGCCGTCGTCGGCCCGGCTTGCTTGAATCCTGATGGTGCAATGAGCAAGGGACTCACATCTGAGTATACCCTTCCACGCTTATGGTGGACAAAATGATTCAGAAAAGGGAGAGGTGATGAACAGAGTGTCTGAATTAAGCAGACCACTCTTACCCAGTCCAAAGATCAGGGCTTGATCCATTACAGTTTTTTAGCTCACTGCACCATCCCAGCTCAGAACCTGGCTACATGCAAATTAGTCTGTTCCTGTCTCAGTGCATGATGGGAACAGGGCAAACCAAACTACCAAGCCAATTCTTATACTGGGAAGGAAACAAGCTTCCGTGGACCGGTTTCTGGCATTTCAACCGTCGTCGGCCCGGCTTGCTTGAATCCTGATGGTGCAATGAGCAAGGGACTCACATCTGAGTATACCCTTCCACGCTTATGGTGGACAAAATGATTCAGAAAAGGGGGTGGTGATGAACAGAGTGTCTGAATTAAGCAGACCACTCTTACCCAGTCCAAAGATCAGGGCTTGATCCATCACCGTTTTTTAGCTCACTGCACCATCCCAGCTCAGAACCTGGCTACATGCAAATTAGTCTGTTCCTGTCCCAGTGCATGATGGGAACAGGGCAAACCAAACTACCAAGCCAATTCTTATACTTGGAAGGAAACAAGCTTCCGGGGACCGGTTTCTGGCATTTCAGCCGTCGTCGGCCCGGCTTGCTTGAATCCTGATGGTGCAATGAGCAAGGGACTCACATCTGAGTATACCCTTCCACGCTTATGGTGGACAAAATGATTCAGAAAAGGGAGAGGTGATGAACAGAGTGTCTGAATTAAGCAGACCACTCTTACCCAGTCCAAAGATCAGGGCTTGATCCATCACCATTTTTAGCTCACTGCACCATCCCAGCTCAGAACCTGGCTACATGCAAATTAGTCTGTTCCTGTCTCAGTGCATGATGGGAACAGGGCAAACCAAACTACCAAGCCAATTCTTATACTTGGAAGGAAACAAGCTTCCAGGGACCGGTTTCTGGCATTTCAACCGTCGTCGGCCCGGCTTGCTTGAATCCTGATGGTGCAATGAGCAAGGGACTCACATCTGAGTATACCATTCCACGCTTATAGTGGACAAAATGATTCAGAAAAGGGGGTGGTGATGAACAGAGTGTCTGAATTAAGCAGACCACTCTTACCCAGTCCAAAGATCAGGGCTTGATCCATCACTGTTTTTTAGCTCCCTGCACCATCCCAGCTCAGAACCTGGCTACATGCAAATTAGTCTGTTCCTGTCCCAGTGCATGATGGGAACAGGGCAAACCAAACTACCAAGCCAATTCTTATACTGGGACGGAAACAAGCTTCCGGGGACCGGTTTCTGGCATTTCAGCCGTCGTCGGCCCGGCTTGCTTGAATCCTGATGGTGCAATGAGCAAGGGACTCACATCTGAGTATACCCTTCCACGCTTATGGTGGACAAAATGATTCAGAAAAGGGGGTGGTGATGACCAAAGTGTCTGAATTAAGCAAACCACTCTTACCCAGTCCAAAGATCAGGGCTTGATCCATCACCGTTTTTTAGCTCACTGCGCCATCCCAGCTCAGAACCTGGCTACATGCAAATTAGTCTGTTTCTGTCCCAGTGCATGATGGGAACAGGGCAAACCAAACTACCAAGCCAATTCTTATACTGGGAAGGAAACAAGCTTCCGGGGACCGGTTTCTGGCATTTCAGCCGTCGTCGGCCCGGCTTGCTTGAATCCTGATGGTGCAATGAGCAAGGGACTCACATCTGAGTATACCCTTCCACGCTTATGGTGGACAAAATGATTCAGAAAAGGGGGAGGTGATGAACAGAGTGTCTGAATTAAGCAGACCACTCTTACCCAGTCCAAAGATCAGGGCTTGATCCATCACCGTTTTTTAGCTCACTGCGCCATCCCAGCTCAGAACCTGGCTACATGCAAATTAGTCTTTTTCTGTCCCAGTGCATGATGGGAACAGGGCAAACCAAACTACCAAGCCAATTCTTATACTGGGAAGGAAACAAGCGTCCGGGGACCGGTTTCTGGCATTTCAGCCGTCGTCGGCCCGGCTTGCTTGAATCCTGATGGTGCAATGAGCAAGGGACTCACATCTGAGTATACCCTTCCACGCTTATGGTGGACAAAATGATTCAGAAAAGGGGGTGGTGATGAACAGAGTGTCTGAATTAAGCAGACCACTCTTACCCAGTCCAAAGATCAGGGCTTGATCCATCACCGTTTTTTAGCTCACTGCACCATCCCAGCTCAGAACCTGGCTACATGCAAATTAGTCTGTTCCTGTCCCAGTGCATGATGGGAACAGGGCAAACCAAACTACCAAGACAATTCTTATACTGGGAAGGAAACAAGCTTCCGGGGACCGGTTTCTGGCATTTCAGCCGTCGTCGGCCCGGCTTGCTTGAATCCTGATGGTGCAATGAGCAAGGGACTCTCATCTGAGTATACCCTTCCACGCTTATGGTGGACAAAATGATTCAGAAAAGGGGGTGGTGATGAACAGAGTGTCTGAATTAAGCAGACCACTCTTACCCAGTCCAAATATCAGGGCTTGATCCATCACAGTTTTTAGCTCACTGCACCTTCCCAGCTCAGAACCTGGCTACATGCAAATTAGTCTGTTCCTGTCCCAGTGCATGATGGGAACAGGGCAAACCAAATAACCAAGCCAATTCTTATACTGGGAAGGAAACAAGCTTCCGGGGACCGGTTTCTGGCATTTCAGCCGTCGTCGGCCCGGCTTGCTTGAATCCTGATGGTGCAATGAGCAAGGGACTCACATCTGAGTATACCCTTCCACGCTTATGGTGGACAAAATGATTCAGAAAAGGGGGTGGTGATGACCAAAGTGTCTGAATTAAGCAAACCACTCTTACCCAGTCCAAAGATCAGGGCTTGATCCATCACCGTTTTTTAGCTCACTGCGCCATCCCAGCTCAGAACCTGGCTACATGCAAATTAGTCTGTTTCTGTCCCAGTGCATGATGGGAACAGGGCAAACCAAACTACCAAGCCAATTCTTATACTGGGAAGGAAACAAGCTTCCGGGGACCGGTTTCTGGCATTTCAGCCGTCGTCGGCCCGGCTTGCTTGAATCCTGATGGTGCAATGAGCAAGGGACTCACATCTGAGTATACCCTTCCACGCTTATGGTGGACAAAATGATTCAGAAAAGGGGGAGGTGATGAACAGAGTGTCTGAATTAAGCAGACCACTCTTACCCAGTCCAAAGATCAGGGCTTGATCCATCACCGTTTTTTAGCTCACTGCGCCATCCCAGCTCAGAACCTGGCTACATGCAAATTATTCTGTTTCTGTCCCAGTGCATGATGGGAACAGGGCAAACCAAACTACCAAGCCAATTCTTATACTGGGAAGGAAACAAGCGTCCGGGGACCGGTTTCTGGCATTTCAGCCGTCGTCTGCCCGGCTTGCTTGAATCCTGATGGTGCAATGAGCAAGGGACTCACATCTGAGTATACCCTTCCACGCTTATGGTGGACAAAATGATTCAGAAAAGGGAGAGGTGATGAACAGAGTGTCTGAATTAAGCAGACCACTCTTACCCAGTCCAAAGATCAGGGCTTGATCCATCACCATTTTTTAGCTCACTGCACCATCCCAGCTCAGAACCTGGCTACATGCAAATTAGTCTGTTCCTGTCTCAGTGCATGATGGGAACAGGGCAAACCAAACTACCAAGCCAATTCTTATACTGGGAAGGAAACAAGCTTCCGGGGACCGGTTTCTGGCATTTCAACCGTCGTCGGCCCGGCTTGCTTGAATCCTGATGGTGCAATGAGCAAGGGACTCACATCTGAGTATACCCTTCCACGCTTATGGTGGACAAAATGATTCAGAAAAGGGGGTGGTGATGAACAGAGTGTCTGAATTAAGCAGACCACTCTTACCCAGTCGAAAGATCAGGGCTTGATCCATCACCGTTTTTTAGCTCACTGCACCATCCCAGCTCAGAACCTGGCTACATGCAAATTAGTCTGTTCCTGTCCCAGTGCATGATGGGAACAGGGCAAACCAAACTACCAAGCCAATTCTTATACTGGGACGGAAACAAGCTTCCGGGACCGGTTTCTGGCATTTCAGCCGTCGTCGGCCCGGCTTGCTTGAATCCTGATGGTGCAATGAGCAAGGGACTCACATCTGAGTATACCCTTCCACGCTTATGGTGGACAAAATGATTCAGAAAAGGGGGTGTGATGACCAAAGTGTCTGAATTAAGCAAACCACTCTTACCCAGTCCAAAGATCAGGGCTTGATCCATCACCGTTTTTTAGCTCACTGCACCATCCCAGCTCAGAACCTGGCTACATGCAAATTAGTCTGTTCCTGTCCCAGTGCATGATGGGAACAGGGCAAACCAAACTACCAAGACAATTCTTATACTGGGAAGGAAACAAGCTTCCGGGGACCGGTTTCTGGCATTTCAGCCGTCGTCGGCCCGGCTTGCCTGAATCCTGATGGTGCAATGAGCAAGGGACTCTCATCTGAGTATACCCTTCCACGCTTATGGTGGCCAAAATGATTCAGAAAAGGGGGTGGTGATGAACAGAGTGTCTGAATTAGGCAGACCACTCTTACCCAGTCCAAATATCAGGGCTTGATCCATCACAGTTTTTAGCTCACTGCACCATCCCAGCTCAGAACCTGGCTACATGCAAATTAGTCTGTTCCTGTCCCAGTGCATGATGGGAACAGGGCAAACCAAATAACCAAGCCAATTCTTATACTGGGAAGGAAACAAGCTTCCGGGGACCGGTTTCTGGCATTTCAGCCGTCGTCGGCCCGGCTTGCTTGAATCCTGATGGTGCAATGAGCAAGGGACTCACATCTGAGTATACCCTTCCACGCTTATGGTGGACAAAATGATTCAGGAAAGGGGGTGGTGATGAACAGAGTGTCTGAATTAAGCAGACCACTCTTACCCAGTCCAAAGATCAGGGCTTGATCCATCACCGTTTTTTAGCTCACTGCACCATCCCAGCTCAGAACCTGGCTACATGCAAATTAGTCTGTTCCTGTCCCAGTGCATGATGGGAACAGGGCAAACCAAATAACCAAGCCAATTCTTATACTGGGAAGGAAACAAGCTTCCGGGGACCGGTTTCTGGCATTTCAGCCGTCGTCGGCCCGGCTTGCTTGAATCCTGATGGTGCAATGAGCAAGGGACTCACATCTGAGTATACCCTTCCACGCTTATGGTGGACAAAATGATTCAGGAAAGGGGGTGGTGATGAACAGAGTGTCTGAATTAAGCAGACCACTCTTACCCAGTCCAAAGATCAGGGCTTGATCCATCACCGTTTGTTAGCTCACTGCACCATCCCAGCTCAGAACCTGGCTACATGCAAATTAGTCTGTTCCTGTCCCAGTGCATGATGGGAACAGGGCAAACCAAACTACCAAGCCAATTCTTATACTGGGACGGAAACAAGCTTCCGGGACCGGTTTCTGGCATTTCAGCCGTCGTCGGCCCGGCTTGCTTGAATCCTGATGGTGCAATGAGCAAGGGACTCACATCTGAGTATACCCTTCCACGCTTATGGTGGACAAAATGATTCAGAAAAGGGGGTGGTGATGACCAAAGTGTCTGAATTAAGCAAACCACTCTTACCCAGTCCAAAGATCAGGGCTTGATCCATCACCGTTTTTTAGCTCACTGCACCATCCCAGCTCAGAACCTGGCTACATGCAAATTAGTCTGTTCCTGTCCCAGTGCATGATGGGAACAGGGCAAACCAAACTAACAAGCCAATTCTTATACTGGGAAGGAAACAAGCTTCCGGGGACCGGTTTCTGGCATTTCAGCCGTCGTCTGCCCGGCTTGCTTGAATCCTGATGGTGCAATGAGCAAGGGACTCACATCTGAGTATACCCTTCCACGCTTATGGTGGACAAAATGATTCAGAAAAGGGGGTGGTGATGAACAGAGTGTCTGAATTAAGCAGACCACTCTTACCCAGTCCAAAGATCAGGGCTTGATCCATCACCGTTTTTTAGCTCACTGCGCCATCCCAGCTCAGAACCTGGCTACATGCAAATTAGTCTGTTTCTGTCCCAGTGCATGATGGGAACAGGGCAAACCAAACTACCAAGCCAATTCTTTTACTCGGAAGGAAACAAGCTTCCGGGGACCGGTTTCTGGCATTTCAGCCGTCGGTGGCCCGGCTTGCTTGAATCCTGATGGTGCAATGAGCAAGGGACTCACATCTGAGTATACCCTTCCACGCTTATGGTGGACAAAATGATTCAGAAAAGGGGGAGGTGATGAACAGAGTGTCTGAATTAAGCAGACCACTCTTACCCAGTCCAAAGATCAGGGCTTGATCCATCACCGTTTTTTAGCTCACTGCGCCATCCCAGCTCAGAACCTGGCTACATGCAAATTAGTCTGTTTCTGTCCCAGTGCATGATGGTAACAGGGCAAACCAAACTACCAAGCCAATTCTTATACTGGGAAGGAAACAAGCTTCCGGGGACCGGTTTTTGGCATTTCAGCCGTCGTCGGCCCGGCTTGCTTGAATCCTGATGGTGCAATGAGCAAGGGACTCACATCTGAGTATACCCTTCCACGCTTATGGTGGACAAAATGATTCAGAAAAGGGAGAGGTGATGAACAGAGTGTCTGAATTAAGCAGACCACTCTTACCCAGTCCAAAGATCAGGGCTTGATCCATCACCATTTTTTAGCTCACTGCACCATCCCAGCTCAGAACCTGGCTACATGCAAATTAGTCTGTTCCTGTCTCAGTGCATGATGGGAACAGGGCAAACCAAACTACCAAGCCAATTCTTATACTGGGAAGGAAACAAGCTTCCGGGGACCGGTTTCTGGCATTTCAACCGTCGTCGGCCCGGCTTGCTTGAATCCTGATGGTGCAATGAGCAAGGGACTCACATCTGAGTATACCCTTCCACGCTTATGGTGGACAAAATGATTCAGAAAAGGGGGTGGTGATGAACAGAGTGTCTGAATTAAGCAGACCACTCTTACCCAGTCCAAAGATCAGGGCTTGATCCATCACCGTTTTTTAGCTCACTGCACCATCCCAGCTCAGAACCTGGCTACATGCAAATTAGTCTGTTCCTGTCCCAGTGCATGATGGGAACAGGGCAAACCAAACTACCAAGCCAATTCTTATACTTGGAAGGAAACAAGCTTCCGGGGACCGGTTTCTGGCATTTCAGCCGTCGTCGGCCCGGCTTGCTTGAATCCTGATGGTGCAATGAGCAAGGGACTCACATCTGAGTTTACCCTTCCACGCTCATGGTGGACAAAATGATTCAAAAAAGGGAGAGGTGATGAACAGAGTGTCTGAATTAAGCAGACCACTCTTACCCAGTCCAAAGATCAGGGCTTGATCCATCACCGTTTTTTAGCTCACTGCACCATCCCAGCTCAGAACCTGGCTACATGCAAATTAGTCTGTTTCTGTCCCAGTGCATGATGGGAACAGGGCAAACCAAACTACCAAGCCAATTCTTATACTGGGAAGGAAACAAGCTTCCGGGGACCGGTTTCTGGCATTTCAGCCGTCGTCGGCCCGGCTTGCTTGAATCCTGATGGTGCAATGAGCAAGGGACTCACATCTGAGTATACCCTTCCACGCTTATGGTGGACAAAATGATTCAGAAAAGGGGGAGGTGATGAACAGAGTGTCTGAATTAAGCAGACCACTCTTACCCAGTCCAAAGATCAGGGCTTGATCCATCACCGTTTTTTAGCTCACTGCGCCATCCCAGCTCAGAACCTGGCTACATGCAAATTAGTCTGTTTCTGTCCCAGTGCATGATGGGAACAGGGCAAACCAAACTACCAAGCCAATTCTTATACTGGGAAGGAAACAAGCGTCCAGGGACCGGTTTCTGGCATTTCAGCCGTCGTCGGCCCGGCTTGCTTGAATCCTGATGGTGCAATGAGCAAGGGACTCACATCTGAGTATACCCTTCCACGCTTATGGTGGACAAAATGATTCAGAAAAGGGAGAGGTGATGAACAGAGTGTCTGAATTAAGCAGACCACTCTTACCCAGTCCAAAGATCAGGGCTTGATCCATCACCATTTTTTAGCTCACTGCACCATCCCAGCTCAGAACCTGGCTACATGCAAATTAGTCTGTTCCTGTCTGAGTGCATGATGGGAACAGGGCAAACCAAACTACCAAGCCAATTCTTATACTGGGAAGGAAACAAGCTTCCGGGGACCGGTTTCTGGCATTTCAACCGTCGTCGGCCCGGCTTGCTTGAATCCTGATGGTGCAATGAGCAAGGGACTCACATCTGAGTATACCCTTCCACGCTTATGGTGGACAAAATGATTCAGAAAAGGGGGTGGTGATGAACAGAGTGTCTGAATTAAGCAGACCACTCTTACCCAGTCCAAAGATCAGGGCTTGATCCATCACCGTTTTTTAGCTCACTGCACCATCCCAGCTCAGAACCTGGCTACATGCAAATTAGTCTGTTCCTGTCCCAGTGCATGATGGGAACAGGGCAAACCAAATAACCAAGCCAGTTCTTATACTGGGAAGGAAACAAGCTTCCGGGGACCGGTTTCTGGCATTTCAGCCGTCGTCGGCCCGGCTTGCTTGAATCCTGATGGTGCAATGAGCAAGGGACTCACATCTGAGTATACCCTTCCACGCTTATGGTGGACAAAATGATTCAGAAAAGGGGGTGGTGATGAACAGAGTGTCTGAATTAAGCAGACCACTCTTACCCAGTCGAAAGATCAGGGCTTGATCCATCACCGTTTTTTAGCTCACTGCACCATCCCAGCTCAGAACCTGGCTACATGCAAATTAGTCTGTTCCTGTCCCAGTGCATGATGGGAACAGGGCAAACCAAACTACCAAGCCAATTCTTATACTGGGACGGAAACAAGCTTCCGGGACCGGTTTCTGGCATTTCAGCCGTCGTCGGCCCGGCTTGCTTGAATCCTGATGGTGCAATGAGCAAGGGACTCACATCTGAGTATACCCTTCAACGCTTATGGTGGACAAAATGATTCAGAAAAGGGGGTGGTGATGACCAAAGTGTCTGAATTAAGCAAACCACTCTTACCCAGTCCAAAGATCAGGGCTTGATCCATCACCGTTTTTTAGCTCACTGCACCATCCCAGCTCAGAACCTGGCTACATGCAAATTAGTCTGTTCCTGTCCCAGTGCATGATGGGAACAGGGCAAACCAAACTACCAAGACAATTCTTATACTGGGAAGGAAACAAGCTTCCGGGGACCGGTTTCTGGCATTTCAGCCGTCGTCGGCCCGGCTTGCCTGAATCCTGATGGTGCAATGAGCAAGGGACTCTCATCTGAGTATACCCTTCCACGCTTATGGTGGCCAAAATGATTCAGAAAAGGGGGTGGTGATGAACAGAGTGTCTGAATTAGGCAGACCACTCTTACCCAGTCCAAATATCAGGGCTTGATCCATCACAGTTTTTAGCTCACTGCACCATCCCAGCTCAGAACCTGGCTACATGCAAATTAGTCTGTTCCTGTCCCAGTGCATGATGGGAACAGGGCAAACCAAATAACCAAGCCAATTCTTATACTGGGAAGGAAACAAGCTTCCGGGGACCGGTTTCTGGCATTTCAGCCGTCGTCGGCCCGGCTTGCTTGAATCCTGATGGTGCAATGAGCAAGGGACTCACATCTGAGTATACCCTTCCACGCTTATGGTGGACAAAATGATTCAGGAAAGGGGGTGGTGATGAACAGAGTGTCTGAATTAAGCAGACCACTCTTACCCAGTCCAAAGATCAGGGCTTGATCCATCACCGTTTTTTAGCTCACTGCACCATCCCAGCTCAGAACCTGGCTACATGCAAATTAGTCTGTTCCTGTCCCAGTGCATGATGGGAACAGGGCAAACCAAACTACCAAGCCAATTCTTATACTGGGACGGAAACAAGCTTCCGGGACCGGTTTCTGGCATTTCAGCCGTCGTCGGCCCGGCTTGCTTGAATCCTGATGGTGCAATGAGCAAGGGACTCACATCTGAGTATACCCTTCCACGCTTATGGTGGACAAAATGATTCAGAAAAGGGGGTGGTGATGACCAAAGTGTCTGAATTAAGCAAACCACTCTTACCCAGTCCAAAGATCAGGGCTTGATCCATCACCGTTTTTTAGCTCACTGCACCATCCCAGCTCAGAACCTGGCTACATGCAAATTAGTCTGTTCCTGTCCCAGTGCATGATGGGAACAGGGCAAACCAAACTAACAAGCCAATTCTTATACTGGGAAGGAAACAAGCTTCCGGGGACCGGTTTCTGGCATTTCAGCCGTCGTCTGCCCGGCTTGCTTGAATCCTGATGGTGCAATGAGCAAGGGACTCACATCTGAGTATACCCTTCCACGCTTATGGATGGACAAAATGATTCAGAAAAGGGGGTGGTGATGAACAGAGTGTCTGAATTAAGCAGACCACTCTTACCCAGTCCAAAGATCAGGGCTTGATCCATCACCGTTTTTTAGCTCACTGCGCCATCCCAGCTCAGAACCTGGCTACATGCAAATTAGTCTGTTTCTGTCCCAGTGCATGATGGGAACAGGGCAAACCAAACTACCAAGCCAATTCTTTTACTCAGAAGGAAACAAGCTTCCGGGGACCGGTTTCTGGCATTTCAACCGTCGTCGGCCCGGCTTGCTTGAATCCTGATGGTGCAATGAGCAAGTGACTCACATCTGAGTATACCCTTCCACGCTTATGGTGGACAAAATGATTCAGAAAAGGGGGTGGTGATGAACAGAGTGTCTGAATTAAGCAGACCACTCTTACCCAGTCCAAAGATCAGGGCTTGATCCATCACCGTTTTTTAGCTCACTGCACCATCCCAGCTCAGAACCTGGCTACATGCAAATTAGTCTGTTCCTGTCCCAGTGCATGATGGGAACAGGGCAAACCAAACTACCAAGCCAATTCTAATACTTGGAAGGAAACAAGCTTCCGGGGACCGGTTTCTGGCATTTCAGCCGTCGTCGGCCCGGCTTGCTTGAATCCTGATGGTGCAATGAGCAAGGGACTCACATCTGAGTATACCCTTCCACGCTTATGGTGGACAAAATGATTCAAAAAAGGGAGAGGTGATGAACAGAGTGTCTGAATTAAGCAGACCACTCTTACCCAGTCCAAAGATCAGGGCTTGATCCATCACCATTTTTAGCTCACTGCACCATCCCAGCTCAGAACCTGGCTACATGCAAATTAGTCTGTTCCTGTCTCAGTGCATGATGGGAACAGGGCAAACCAAACTACCAAGCCAATTCTTATACTTGGAAGGAAACAAGCTTCCGGGGACCGGTTTCTGGCATTTCAACCGTCGTCGGCCCGGCTTGCTTGAATCCTGATGGTGCAATGAGCAAGGGACTCACATCTGAGTATACCATTCCACGCTTATAGTGGACAAAATGATTCAGAAAAGGGGGTGGTGATGAACAGAGTGTCTGAATTAAGCAGACCACTCTTACCCAGTCCAAAGATCAGGGCTTGATCCATCACTGTTTTTTAGCTCACTGCACAATCCCAGCTCAGAACCTGGCTACATGCAAATTAGTCTGTTCCTGTCCCAGTGCATGATGGGAACAGGGCAAACCAAACTACCAAGCCAATTCTTATACTGGGACGGAAACAAGCTTCCGGGACCGGTTTCTGGCATTTCAGCCGTCGTCGGCCCGGCTTGCTTGAATCCTGATGGTGCAATGAGCAAGGGACTCACATCTGAGTATACCCTTCCACGCTTATGGTGGACAAAATGATTCAGAAAAGGGGGTGGTGATGACCAAAGTGTCTGAATTAAGCAAACCACTCTTACCCAGTCCAAAGATCAGGGCTTGATCCATCACCGTTTTTTAGCTCACTGCACCATCCCAGCTCAGAACCTGGCTACATGCAAATTAGTCTGTTCCTGTCCCAGTGCATGATGGGAACAGGGCAAACCAAACTAACAAGCCAATTCTTATACTGGGAAGGAAACAAGCTTCCGGGGACCGGTTTCTGGCATTTCAGCCGTCGTCTGCCCGGCTTGCTTGAATCCTGATGGTGCAATGAGCAAGGGACTCACATCTGAGTATACCCTTCCACGCTTATGGTGGACAAAATGATTCAGAAAAGGGGGTGGTGATGAACAGAGTGTCTGAATTAAGCAGACCACTCTTACCCAGTCCAAAGATCAGGGCTTGATCCATCACCGTTTTTTAGCTCACTGCGCCATCCCAGCTCAGAACCTGGCTACATGCAAATTAGTCTGTTTCTGTCCCAGTGCATGATGGGAACAGGGCAAACCAAACTACCAAGCCAATTCTTTTACTCGGAAGGAAACAAGCTTCCGGGGACCGGTTTCTGGCATTTCAACCGTCGTCGGCCCGGCTTGCTTGAATCCTGATGGTGCAATGAGCAAGGGACTCACATCTGAGTATACCCTTCCACGCTTATGGTGGACAAAATGATTCAGAAAAGGGGGTGGTGATGACCAAAGTGTCTGAATTAAGCAAACCACTCTTACCCAGTCCAAAGATCAGGGCTTGATCCATCACCGTTTTTTAGCTCACTGCGCCATCCCAGCTCAGAACCTGGCTACATGCAAATTAGTCTGTTTCTGTCCCAGTGCATGATGGGAACAGGGCAAACCAAACTACCAAGCCAATTCTTATACTGGGAAGGAAACAAGCTTCCGGGGACCGGTTTCTGGCATTTCAGCCGTCGTCGGCTCGGCTTGCTTGAATCCTGATGGTGCAATGAGCAAGGGACTCACATCTGAGTATACCCTTCCACGCTTATGGTGGACAAAATGATTCAGAAAAGGGGGAGGTGATGAACAGAGTGTCTGAATTAAGCAGACCACTCTTACCCAGTCCAAAGATCAGGGCTTGATCCATCACCGTTTTTTAGCTCACTGCGCCATCCCAGCTCAGAACCTGGCTACATGCAAATTAGTCTGTTTCTGTCCCAGTGCATGATGGGAACAGGGCAAACCAAACTACCAAGCCAATTCTTATACTGGGAAGGAAACAAGCGTCCGGGGACCGGTTTCTGGCATTTCAGCCGTCGTCGGCCCGGCTTGCTTGAATCCTGATGGTGCAATGAGCAAGGGACTCACATCTGAGTATATCCTTCCACGCTTATGGTGGACAAAATGATTCAGAAAAGGGAGAGGTGATGAACAGAGTGTCTGAATTAAGCAGACCACTCTTACCCAGTCCAAAGATCAGGGCTTGATCCATCACCATTTTTTAGCTCACTGCACTATCCCAGCTCAGAACCTGGCTACATGCAAATTAGTCTGTTCCTGTCTCAGTGCATGATGGGAACAGGGCAAACCAAACTACCAAGCCAATTCTTATACTGGGAAGGAAACAAGCTTCCGGGGACCGGTTTCTGGCATTTCAACCGTCGTCGGCCCGGCTTGCTTGAATCCTGATGGTGCAATGAGCAAGGGACTTACATCTGAGTATACCCTTCCACGCTTATGGTGGACAGAATGATTCAGAAAAGGGGGTGGTGATGAACAGAGGGTCTGAATTAAGCAGACCACTCTTACCCAGTCCAAAGATCAGGGCTTGATCCATCACCGTTTTTTAGCTCACTGCACCATCCCAGCTCAGAAACTGGCTACATGCAAATTAGTCTGTTCCTGTCCCAGTGCATGATGGGAACAGGGCAAACCAAACTACCAAGCCAATTCTTATACTTGGAAGGAAACAAGCTTCCGGGGACCGGTTTCTGGCATTTCAGCCGTCGTCGGCCCGTTTTGCTTGAATCCTGATGGTGCAATGAGCAAGGGACTCACATCTGAGTATACCCTTCCACACTTATAGTGGACAAAATGATTCAGAAAAGGGGGTGGTGATGAACAGAGTGTCTGAATTAAGCAGACCACTCTTACCCAGTCCAAAGATCAGGGCTTGATCCATCACCGTTATTTAGCTCACTGCACCATCCCAGCTCAGAACATGGCTACATGCAAATTAGTCTGTTCCTGTCCCAGTGCATAATGGGAACAGGGCAAACCAAACTACCAAGCCAATTCTTATACTGGGAAGGAAACAAGCTTCTGGGGAAATGCCAGAAACCGGTCCCCGGAAGCTTGTCTCCTTTCTGGTTAAGAATTGGCTTGGTAGTTTAGTCTTCCCTGTTCCCATGATGCACTGGGCCAGGGACAGACTGATTTGCTTATAGCCAGGTTCTGAGCTGGGAGGGTGCAGTGAGCTAAATAACGGTGATGGATCAAGCCCTGATCTTTGGACTGGGTAAGAGTGGTCTGCTTAATTCAGACACTCTGTTCATCACCACCACCTTCTCTGAATCGTTTTTGGCCACTAGAGGTGTGGCAGGGTATACTCAGACATGAGTCCCTTGCTCACTGCACCATCAGGATTCAAGCAAGCCGGGCCGACGACGGCTGAAATGCCAGAAACCGGTCCCCGGAAGCTTGTCTCCTTTCTGGTGAAGAATTGGCTTGGTGGTTTAGTCTGCCCTGTTCCCATGATGCACTGGGCCAGGGACAGACTGATTTGCATATAGCCAGGTTCTGAGCTGGGATGGTGCAGTGAGCTAAATACCGGTGATGGATCAAGCCCTGATATTTGGACTTCGTAAGAGTGGTCTGCTTAATTCAGACACTCTGTTCATCACCACCCCCTTCTCTGAATCGTTTTTGGCCACTATAGGTGTGGCAGGGTATACTCAGACATGAGTCCCTTGCTCACTGCACCATCAGGATTCAAGCAAGCAGAGCCGACGACGGCTGAAATGCCAGAAACCGGTCCCCGGAAGCTTGTCTCCTTTCTGGTGAAGAATTGGCTTGGTAGTTTAGTCTGCCCTGTTCCCATGATGCACTGGGCCAGGGACAGACTGATTTGCATATAGCCAGGTTCTGAGCTGGGATGGTGCACTGAGCTAAATAACGGTGATGGATCAAGCCCTGATCTTTGGACTGGGTAAGAGTGGTCTGCTTAATACAGACACTCTGTTCATCACCACCCCCTTCTCTGAATCGTTTTTGGCCACTATAGATGTGGCAGGGTATACTCAGATATGAGTCCCTTGCTCACTGCACCATCAGGATTCAAGCAAGCCGGGCCGACGACGGCTGAAATGCCAGAAACGGGTCCCCGGAAGCTTGTCTCCTTCCTGGTGAAGAATTGGCTTGGTAGTTTAGTCTGCCCTGTTCCCATGATGCACTGGGCCAGGGACAGACTGATTTGCATATAGCCAGGTTCTGAGCTGGGATGGTGCAGTGAGCTAAATAACGGTGATGGATCAAGCCCTGATCTTTGGACTGGGTAAGAGTGGTTTGCTTAATTCAGACACTCTGTTCATCACCACCCCCTTCTCTGAATCGTTTTTGGCCACTATAGGTGTGGCAGGGTATACTCAGACATGAGTCCCTTGCTCACTGCACCATCAGGATTCAAGCAAGCCGGGCCGACGACGGCTGAAATGCCAGAAACCGGTCCCCGGAAGCTTGTCTCCTTTCTGGTGAAGAATTGGCTTGGTAGTTTTGTCTGCCCTGTTCCCATGATGCACTGGGCCAGTGACAGACTGATTTGCATATAGCCAGGTTCTGAGCTGGGATGGTGCAGTGAGCTAAATAACGGTGATGGATCAAGCCCATATCTTTGGACTGGGTAAGAGTGGTCAGCTTAATTCAGACACTCTGTTCATCACCACCCCCTTCTCTGAATCGTTTTTGGCCACTATAGGTGTGGCAGGGTATACTCAGACATGAGTCCCTTGCTCACTGCACCATCAGGATTCAAGCAAGCCGGGCCGACGATGGCTGAAATGCCAGAAACCGGTTCTCGGAAGCTTGTCTCCTTTCTGGTGAAGAATTGGCTTGGTAGTTTAGTCTGCCCTGTTCCCATGATGCACTGGGCCAGGGACAGACTGATTTGCATATAGCCAGGTTCTGAGCTGGGATGGTGCAGTGAGCTAAATAACGGTGATGGGTCAAGCCCTGATCTTTGGACTGGGTAAGAGTGGTCTGCTTAATTCAGACACTCTGTTCATCACCACCCCCTTCCCTGAATCGTTTTTGGCCACTATAGGTGTGGCAGGGTATACTCAGACATGAGTCCCTTGCTCACTGCACCATCAGGATTCAAGCAAGCCGGGCCGACGATGGCTGAAATGCCAGAAACCGGTCCCCGGAAGCTTGTCTCCTTTCTGGTGAAGAATTGGCTGGTAGTTTAGTCTGCCCTGTTCCCAAAGATGCACAGGGCCAGGGACAGACTGATTTGCATATAGCCAGGTTCTGAGCTGGGATGGTGCAGTGAGCTAAATAACAGTGATGGATCAAGCCCTGATCTTTGGACTGGGTAAGAGTGGTCTGCTTAATTCAGACACTCTGTTCATCACCACCCCCTTCTCTGAATCGCTCTAACCATTGAGCCACACTTCTCCATATGGTATAGCGTTATCATGGAAACAGCTAAAGGACTTATTTCCAAAAGCTGCAGATAGGCTCAGCTCATGCTAGAGCACCATCTCACATAATTCCAAGCACTCTGCCTCCAGGATTGTTAAGGCCTGCCATAGGAGTGACTTATGGGAGTATATGTGTCCATTTTAGGTTTAGATATAGAGATACTATATCTAAAGCAAAGGGAGATTACACCACATTGCCCCAGCTGATTGATCAGCCAGTTGTGTCAGATTTGGATGGCCAGCCAGGGGTGGCATAATACATGCTGCACCCCCTGGTAGGCCTTGGGTTCACCTATGCCCTGGGTACCTATGGTACACTGTACAAGGACTTACAAGAGTGACCCAATACCAATTAGATATGTACCTAAGGTACATGGAGTCCATTTTAACAGAGAGAGCAGGAAGCCTGGGTTCCTGAATAGCAGGATCCCAGGCCAACTAAGTCAAAAACCAGCAAAACACTAGGCAAAAAGTTGGGGGCAACCATAGTCAGATATCCACCTTCCTACACTGACGATAAAGAAATGTATATGCATGCCCTCAAAGTCCACTACAACAATTTTTTTTAGGAAAAGCAGAATTTTTTCTCATCTAAAATCGAGGCATCTGGGAATGAAAGTAAAGAAATAAAATAGTGAAAGACTTTTCCTCTCCGAGTGCGACTGACAGACATTTTACTCCCACCTGTGAATGACTAGCCATGTTGCCTCATATTTTTATGACAAAAATAAAACTATCCAAGATTCCCTTGTGGAATCCACCTTGGCCAAAGGAGTGAACATAGTCCTCCCACCCTCCGGCACCCCGGAGACAGGCCCCTCTCTCACACAGTTTCCTCCAATTTCTTTGGAGACATCCTTGGAGATTATGAAAGGCCTCAAGTCAGGCATGCCCTCAGACCCTTGTCCAGCCAAAGGGCTGGCATCTTCAGCAGAGATTATTATTCCAGCTGCTAATATGGTCTTCAATTCCTCACTGAAAATTGCTAGGTGCTGGGTAGATTGAAAAACTCGAAAAATCCTCCCACTATTTAAAATCCCTCTGCCGACCCCTTGTTGGCATCAAACTACAGGCCAATATCTCTGCTCCCTATTTTCTCCAAAGCCCTTGAGAAATATGTGAATTTAGTTACCATAGAATACGTGGAATCCAACAATTTGCTCCACCACAGCCAGTCCGACTTTAGAACTAATTTTAGAACAGAGACAGCCTTGCTTGAAATCTCTAAGGTTATAAGGAGAAACTAGATAAAGGAGGCAAAGCAATGCTGATCTTGTTGGACCTCTCCGTGGCTTTTGACGCCGTGCCCCATGACCGACTCGTGCAGAGACTTCAGTAGTGCAGGCTGGGAGGCACAGTACTCAAGTGGGTCACCTCCTTTTTGAAAGACAGACATCAAGAGATCTGGTCTCCTCCTTTCGCTGCTTCCACTCATTCTATGAAGGTAGGAGTCCCTCAGGGTTCCATTTTGAGCCTGACACTTTTGAATCTATATATGGCTCCCATTGCTCGCTTGGCTGAGGCATGCAGAGCGATAATAATTTCATATGCGGACGATACTCCGCTTCTGTTCACATGCGACAAGGGTGCGGACTTCAGAGGGGACGATATCAACAAATGCCTGACAGGGGTTTTAACATGGCTCAGGATGAATCAATTAAAGTGTAACCCAGAGAAATCTGAGATAATTTTCTTTGGCTCTTCATCTTGTGACAAATGGCGTCAATGGTGGCCTTCAGACATGTCACCTCTCTTAACTTCAGTCAATACAGTTAAGAATCTGGGTGTCAAGCTGGATGACACCCTATCTATGAAAGCTCAAATTCAGACTGTAGACGGATCCTGTTTTGGCCTACTAAGAATGCTTAAGAACTTTCTTCCCTTACTACCGATCACCCACAGGAAGACCGTAGTCCAAGCTCTCATTGTCTCCAGGTTGGACTACATAAATGTCCACCTGGGTCTCCCAGAATATCTATTGAGTAGACTCCAGGTGGTCCAGATTGCGGCCGCCAGGCGGTTCTTATGTTGGGACCCAGAGCCCGGGTCCCCACTCCCCTGATAGCTCTGCACTGGCTTCCGGTTCGAAAGAGAATTTGTTTCAAAGCCCTGGTCTTAGCTTTTAAAGATTTACATGATACGGATGCCCATTATATCAGAGAGTTCTACTTTATATTACCGGTAGAACCTTGAGGTCCTCTTCTCTACAGCAGGCGACTGTTTATGAGTTCTCCCACGCCTCTATTGGCGGCCGCTACTTCCAAGTTTAGGCTCCCCGTCTGTGGAACTTTCTGCCGGGTACCTGACTTACTCAACTACAGGAAACAGCTGAAAACCTGTCTATTTCAGCACTAGCCTTAAGGCCTCTTGCCTCCTCAGCAATAGTAACAGTTCTGCCCTGAGGTTCTTTAGCACCGGGACACTCTTCCTGAGTAGCTGTGCGCTCTATAAGTACCAATTAACATAAAATAACATAACATAACATATCTTTCACTCTTTTCTTGCTTTCATTTGCGCTCCTCCATTTCTGTCGGGCCCACACCATCCTACTCCATCTTTCCTCTTCACCTGGCTCCTTCCTTCCATCGTTCAGAGAGGGTGACCTGAAAACTAGCTGCAGCAGGTACAGGGCAGGCTTCTACCACATCCCAAATGTATGCCCCGGTGCCACTGCACTGGATGCACCAGTGATAGCTATATCCCTGTATGATGGACAGTTCTGGTAGAAAGGAAAAGTTGGTGGTTACAGAGCGTAGACAGGTAGTAATTCAATGTTATTTTAAATATTAACTTTCTGTTTATTGTATCAAGGCCATTAGTTTGGAGATGTAAAAAAAACAACAGAGTTGGCACCTCCACTGACAGTGAAAAACCCCCTTGAAAATTCTAAAACCATCAAGCACGGATAAACGATGTGAAGCAAACAGCCTTTCAGTAAACCTATCACATCGAAATACCGCCTCGACCTGATGGCGTCCTTAAAAACATTGCTTATTTACACTGCATCTCCTTTTTGTCAAGGTCAAGAGGCCCTCGGATTCCATCCCTAAGAGGGGCGCTCGGGGGATTGTTTTATTTCCGCCGACGCTGCGGCTAAAGGATGCGCCTGCTTGAGATGCCGGCGAGGAACCGGGATGAGTCCAATTACTTTTCAGCCCTCTCGAGGCCCCGCGCGCCGAGATTGGCATCAGACGTGTTTACACTGAAGTGTTGCAAAAGGCAAGAGCTCCCCGTGCCCTGAGCAGCTCTCACTTCTCGTTGAAGCAAATAGAAATGATGCGAGAAGTCTGCAGGAGGACCACAGGAGACGCGATCTGCCCGGTTAATTGGAAACAACTGACGTCATTTCCGAAAGTAGCAAGTCACCTCTCGCATAGAAATCAGCGTTCCGTTGGCAACTTTAGTTTGCCCCTCAGTTTTCACAGAATATCAGGGGTTATCACTGTTTAAGTCAGTCGCACAAGTGGTCCATGTTTGTTCGCTTTGCTTCCCCCTTCTCGACACATTAATCAAAGGAAAATGATGCCGCAACACGCACATGTATATGCAAGTCACTTTCTAAATTACTGGAACACCAGCGTGACATATTGTTATATTATTTAATCATATATTCTCTTGATGTGATATTTATTTACTTAAGGGGGTTTTAAACCATGAAAACCTTTCACCACTTCAAGGCGTTATACTCAGCACAACCTGCCTTTGGGATGACATTGCAGTGTTTTGCATAATCGACCAACGATTCAGAGGTTTCCACTGCAGAGCAGACTCTGCTTCAGCTTGTGAATAAGTGCTGTCCGTAATGTGAATATGTGTGTTTCTTTGTTAGGTTAATGTAGCATCCTCAATGAGTTGTGATTGATTGTTCCTGTTCTGTGACAAATATTCTCTTGCAATAGAAAGAGTTCTCGGTGTTCCACAGTTTAACACACGCAGGGTCACCCGCACAATTGCTAATAGTGGATGGAAAGATAATTGTGACAGGAAAAGCAAACATCTTCATTGCAAGATAGAATGGAATCGCCACAATTTGAGATAAAGGTCTGAAGCTGAGAGATAGTAAAGCCAACATGTACTGTGAGCACTGAATTTCTCATATTTTTTATTTATTTAGGAGTTATATGTACTGCTGGCAAAACCTGAGGGATATCAGAGCACTTTACAAAAATGTTACAACAATTTTCAGACAAACACGGTGCAATAAAAATACAAATTCGAGAGTCTAGACACATTTTCAGTCAATCTCAGAGGAATTAAAAAGATAACAGTTTCAAGACCTTAGTTATTCTCATTCAGTAATTGTGTATCATGATTGTGAAGTTGAGCTTCAAATCGTTGTGCAGAGCTTTCGGGAGGGGTAGCATGGAGCCAGGTGGAATTTCAATGGTGCGATAGAGTTGATATAATAGATTATTTGCTGGAGGGATAAAGGTGTTTTCATTAAGAGAAATTATTCTAGTTGTCTCTTGAAGCTCGTGAAGGAGTGGTTAGGTCTGATGTGCACGGGGAGAGAGTTCCAGATTTTGGGGGCGTTGCCTGAAAAAGAGCAGAAATAGGCTTTTTGCTTATGTCTTTTGGGGGGGGATGAGAAGAAGTGTGTTAGAACTTCTTAAGTTTCTCGATTGGACTGCTTTTTTGAGTTTGGCAGCAAGGTAATCTTGTTTGCCAGTGTGTAGAGCTCTGTAAGTGAGAATAGTAGTTTTGAAAGAGAAGCGTGCTTCGATTTGTAGCCAGTTTAGATTTTGGAGTGTGTGGGAGATGTGAACATGTTTCTTTGCTCTGGCGACCTTTCTTGCTGCTGCATTTAGGGCGGCTCTTTGGGGGTAATGTGAAG
The DNA here is from genome assembly GCF_964263255.1 of Lissotriton vulgaris. NCBI lineage: Eukaryota > Metazoa > Chordata > Amphibia > Caudata > Salamandridae > Lissotriton > Lissotriton vulgaris. The sequence goes on from NC_141696.1 coordinate 1,211,386,701, forward strand.
CTTCAGCTGCTCCTGTGAGTGTGGCATTGCCATAGTCTAGTCTGGATGGAACCAGTGCTTGTGTTGTTGGTTTTTAGATCATTAAGAGGGAGGAAGGGCTTGCTTTTGTTGAGGAGTTTGAAACTATAAAAGGCACCCTTTGCAGAAGGACCTTATGTGTGAGCTCATGTTTAGTCATGAGTCCAGAGAGATCCCCAGAGATTTGGCGGAGTCCACTAGAGTAAGCTTGCAGTTTAGGGTGTCCAAATTCTTTATCAATTCTTGGACCTGTGGTGAGTGACTATGATTGGAGAAGACAAGAATTTCAGTCTTTTCTTGGTTGATTTTGAGGTGGTGTTGTGATAGCCAGTTTTGTACCTTTAAGAGTGTGGCGTTAAGCTGGCGTATGTCATTTATGTCATTCAGAGAGGATATCTCTAGGTGGAGCTTGGAGTCGTCAGCATAGAGGTGATAGGCCATATTTGCTTGTCTCAGAATTGCAGAGAAGGGTTTATTGTGAATGTTGAAGAGTGTAGGAGAGAGGACTGAGCCTTCTGGGTCACCTCGGGTGATGGTTGAAATATCAGACATCACATTGTTGGTTTTTATTAGTTGGAATCAGTTTTTCAGAAATAAGGTGAACCATTGAAGAACAGTGCCATCTGCTCCAATTCATTGTTGCAGGGTGCCCAGATAATCCTATAGTCTGCCATGTTGATGATGTTGTTACATGATGAAAATAATGTTTTTTTAAACTACTTGCACATGCAAAGAAAAATGGCCAAATACTGCTAGTTACGACTGCCACCAAAACCGTAGTTGCCTCACAATCCCCTTAAGCTCTTCTACAATTCAACTCACACCTAACCATGCCTCAAAATGCCCAGGGGGCTCTGATCAGTGTATACTTTGTGCAGGTGGCTGGTGGTAGTATTGAGCACCAGCACTCATTTTGTAGGGTTTGGGCTTCATTTTCAGCGTCCTTAGACAAAGAGCAAAAAAGAGAGAAATACACTATAGGGATAAAGCAGGAATAAGAGAAAGCTAGATAAAATATTGACAACCAGAAAAAGAAGCAACCAGAAAAAGAAGGGATGGAAAAAAACCTCATTGGGTGAGCTAAAGAGAAAGGAGGTCTAGGATGACAGAAATTAGAAGTGGAATCAAAAGTAGAGAGCCTTGAAATTTTGCAAACCCAACACTGAGAAGTGCCACTAGCAGTCTTTTGGCCCAAGTAAGCACTCTTGCGTAACAAGCATACAACCACTGGTCAGACCTCTATTTTGGATAACTTTGCTCATAAGTCATCTGTAGAGCTATGGCTCCACCTTTAAAATCTCCTGCACTGGGATGCCTACTTTTCATTGGAGAATGGCAAATGCATCATTCAACATATAGCAGCAGCAGAGGTTACCCATAGTACACACTTGTAGGTCATGCAATAGAGAATACTTTCAAATACACTTGTCTTTGTGGCAGATGATGTCTGCATATTTGCACTTTCGTGTATGAAGATTGTACTACTGAATATCAGCACCAACAATATTGTGAATACTGCTGCAAATTACCCTTTCTTGCAGGGTTACCCCAAGCTTTTTGCCTTCCTCTTCCTCTTTTTCTGACACTCTTTGTGTTGGCTTTAGGGCTCTATTATGACCAGTGCTAGAGTGCATTTGCTCTCTCCTCCAAACATGGTATAATTGGTTTACACCTTTTTGGCATAATTGATTTGCTGGTTAAGTCACTTGTAAGGTGGTATACTATATAACCAGGACCTGTAGATTAACTGCTGTTAGTGGGTCTGCAGCACTATTGTACCACCCACAAAAGAAGACCTTTTACACCTGTCTCAGGCCTGCTACTTAAGGGACTGTGGGTGCAGTTAACTGCCACTTTGACTTGGCATTTAAAACTTCTTGCCAAGCCATAAATTCCCCTTTTATTACATTTAAATCATCCCTAAGGTAGACCCTAAGTAAACCTTAGGGTTGGGTGCTACATAAGTAAAAGGTAGGACATGTACCTTTATGTTTTGCATGTCCTGGTAGTGACAAACAAGCTATTTTGTTTTTCACTAGTGTGAGGCCTACCGCTCTCATAGGCCAGGATTGGCAATTCCTTTTACACTGTAATTCCTGATCAGGAAGGAGTAGCTTTTTCATGTTTGATCTGGTTGGAATGGTAAAGATACATCCTGCTTACAGGTGCAGTTGGATTTTACATTACTGTTTTAGAAATGCCACTTTTAGAAAGTGGAAATATTTATGTACTTACTGCTATTTGTACCCCACATCTGTTTCTGATGGAGATGTAGGTTGGGTGACAGCTACACTTTGTGCATTCCCAGTAAACATCCACAAACACTGACATCTGTATTCTGAGCACTCATCTGTATTCATCTGCATTCTGATTGGACTTCCACGGCAGGGAATGAATGGTAGGGGCTGACACTTATACATCAATAGGTAGTGGTGTGTCCAAAAACAAGGCACTGATTTACCCACCCAGGTTAGCCTGGCAGACAGGACTGGATTGAAAGTTATCTGTTGTAATTTCATTCTTCCCACTTGATACCTTTCTCTCCCCTCTCCTCTCCATTGTCAAATAGAATGTTTCCACTGTGGGGTTCTGAAGGCTACCTTAGAATGTTGGGCTTGTGAGGCACCTCTAGGCTGTGGCAGGAGTGGAGCAGTGGAGATGGTGAATAAAGCTTACCTGCATCCATCTGTATTCAGTACTTCTTTTGCCTGTAGACTATCTTTGTAACACTGGCAACGAGGATGGGATCCTAACCCATGCGTGCAAAATATAAGAAAGGTGAAGCAAAGGAGGAGTATGGAAAGGAAGCAGGGACGGGATGGAGGGAGAAGAACATTAATACAGCATATCCGTCTCCATAATTTGGGGACACACAGGAGAAAAGTATATAATTCACTACCTGAGCCGGAATTTGAAAATGATGAGGACGAAGATGAAGCAGATGAATTAACAGTATCTTTTTGCACTTCAGAGAGTTCCTTTGAAGTCACCCCTACATCAAATGGCACTTTTGGGTATAAGTACTGGGTCTCTAACTCCATCTATTCATGAACTGTGAGACATGTAAATAGACATCACTGATTCTACATCTGCACATTGTCAGAAGGAAATGCTGTGCTGCCAGGAGGAACAGCCACTTTGCTAACTGCATTGCAGTGTTGGCCTGCTGCTTACTATGTTCTGTGCTCCAGGAGATACTGCCACCGAGCTACCTGCTTTGTGTTGCTGGCCTGCTGCCTGCTATCTACTGCTTTGCTTTATACTAGGGCTTCCTGGCCTTCAGCCTGTTCCTGAAGTCTTAGGGCCATCGAAGACTTCATAGCCAATGTGCTGAACTCTACAGCTGAAGCTAAGCATGCTGGATTCTAAGCTTGCTACCTTCATCAGCTAGTACTTTGGCTGACTGTGGACAGCGCGCTTCAACTTTGTCCGGCATCAGCACTCCAGACTCTGAGAAGCACTGCAACTTCCAGCATATGTTTTTTTGACAATCATTCCCTCTGCCGGTGCCATTGTCACCCCCTGCAGTGCACCTCCAGGGTTGAGTTGTCCCGTTATTCAGGAGCGTGCTCGTGATCCGAGTTCCCAAGGCTCATCAGTCTGGACCCGACCCCACAGCAGCATGGAGTGTTCAACTCTAACATCTCTTATGCCATGCATCTACATCTACCCAGTCCGGGGCTTGTCGACTTTGATGATGATAAGAGGATGATGATGATGATGATAAGAGCCTTATATAGCGCAACTTAGCCCGTAGGCGCCAAGGCGCTGAGGATGAAATAATCTGTGTGGGGGGGGGGAGGAGGCGTGCCGACTTTGGATCTGCAAGGTCCGTGTAGTCTCGCTGCATGCTTGTGAGCATGTAGCACTGTGTTTACCCTTACACATTCCAAGTCCTAACTTGAAAAGTATTAATTATTTATATTGTTTTGGTTGTATTTTACTGCTAATACAAAGAGTGATTTTTATAACCCAGTGTGGAGTCTTTCGAGTTTTCTACCTTTTCTCTCAATTGGTTATTTTTTTAATTACTGTTGCTTTAACTCTATGAAATTGGGACTCTGTTGGCTTTTGCACCTGTAGCACCTTGACAGAAAAGATGGCTGTGGAAAAAAGATCCACCAAGCTGGATCTTCAGGCATCCCTGTATGCTTATGATGAAGCACACTGGCTAACAGCACCAATTGACTCTGAGGAGGACGAAGTCAGAGGATGAGGACCCCTTTGGAATTCTAAAGGATACAAGGCCTCATGGAGGATTCCTAACCAGAACCCCAAGAGTGCAGTGGCCCTGAGTAGGAAGAGGGGAGAAAAAATGACTGGGCAGAGGCTCAAGTGTCGAGAGGGGATCCCATGGAGAGGGAGCCCAGTGCTGGATTTATTGCTTGGAGCAGAGTTTCCTCCCAAACTCTGTCCCCTGAGGAGCTCTAGGACAGACAGCCTTCCAGGGGCCTGAGGTTGCAGCTGTCCCAGCTGGCTGCAGAAGAGAGAAGAGGTAAGGCTGAAAAAGCCCTGGCTGAGGAGAGGATGGCTGAGGCTGAAAGGGTCTTAATCAAAGTCAAACTGGCTCTTGAGGAGAAGAAATTGGCCCATGAGTTGAGTTTGAATGAAATGGACTTACAAAAAAAGTGGGTAGAGTCCAGTGGTGGCAGCATAACAGCATAACTACTGTGTCCAGTGCTAAGAATACAGTCCAAATACCCAGAAACTAGCCACATGTGCGTAGCTTTTTCTCGGTCACAAATGGCCCGATTCACAGAATCGGGCAATTTGCAAACAGTAAAAAGCCATTTTCTATGTACCAAACCCTGTTTAGCAATTCGGTAACCTATTAGCGAATAGCAAAATAGGTTAGCGATTCAGTATTAGGAAGAGGCGTATAAAGGGCTTAACTTCCTAATATCTATGTTTTGCAACCAAAATGCAGGTGTAAAACCTTCACTTTTTACTGCCAAATTCAATTTGGTGGTCTCCCATTTGTAAATGGGAAGGGGCTAGGCATGGGCGGAAAATCCGTTCCGCTCGCGGATTTTGCGGATTTTCGGGAAATCCGCAATCCGCGAGATTTGCGAATTTCCTGAAAAATCCGCAAATCCGCGAGCAGCGGATTTTGCTCGCACTGCTCGCACTGTTCGCGTGAGTTCGCGCCCCGCGAATAAGTGCGAAATTGCAGAAATACGATTTTAGCAAAACTGAAAGTAACTACTTACCAGGTTCAAAAGTTCAGGCTCATCATTAGTAGCCATTTCCTGTAGTGCTTCCTGAGGGGCCCCTCCAGAGTTCAGTTGCCAGTTGCAACTATTATGTGACCCTGCTCTGAACCTCAGAATAGTTACACATATGCCACAAAGGTCCTGAATTACAGCTAAGGGAGACAAGCAGGAGCCAGGCTGGAAGTTAAAATCCATTAATCAGCCCCTAATTCATTATTGTCAGTTGGGGCAGGGCAGGTGTTGTAACTAAATTTGCAACAATGAAAGCACTTAGCAAGTGCAAAAGATCACTAATCAGGGCGCACTAAGGAAGCAGGTGCCAGCTAAAAAAATATTCTGTGACACATTAATCAGCCCCAAATTAATTCAGGTCACTTGAGGCAGGGAAGGTGTGCTTTGCTTTGCCAAAAATAATGTACACTGGACAACCAGAGGGTGTGGTGATGAAACAGAGGGTGGCATGGGTGGGCCAGAGGGTGGCATGAGTAGTCAGAGAGTGGCAGTGGTGACAGAGAGTGGCAGTGATGAAGAAGAGTGTCCCAAACAGGTTGGACACGTAGAAACAACAAGTTCGCAAAACTTGCGACCCGACAGGTAAGTTCGCAAATTGCGAAATTGTAAAAACCCTCGCGAACTGGCAGAAACACGGGCGAACACAAAAAAAAAAAAAAATCCGCAAATTCGCGGGAATTCGCGGATTTTGCGGATTGCGAGTTTGCAAATCCGCAAATTCGCGGATTGCCAATCCGCAAAATCCGCTCATGCTTAGAAGGGGCCCCAAGGGATCCCTTCCACTTTGTGAATGTATGCAAAATATTTTTTTAAAGCAGGCAGTGGTCCCACAGACCACTGCCTACTCTTACACAATTCTAAGAAAATGTTTCATTTTTCTTTTTGAAATGCAGCCCTTTTTCCTTGAAGGAAAATGGGATGCATTTCCCCATTTTTCTTTGTTTGCATTGTTTAAAAGCAAACACCGAGATGGTGGTCTACTGTCCCCAGCAGGCCACCAACCCTGTGATTTTAGCGATTCCCATTTGGGTCACAAAGTGCTACCTACCTCATAAATATTAATGAGGTAGATCAACTGTGACCCACTGGGAATAGCAAACACTGTAAAACACAGTGTTGTACACAGCTGTTTGCAATTTCCTAATAGTGAATCTCAAAGAAACGCTAGGAGGAAATCGCAAATGGAAACAATCGTACATGTGGCGCCTGTGTCTAACTTCATGAAGGGGGATACATAAACAAGTGGTTTCAGGCATATGAGGTAGCTTTAGAAGTGCACAGGATCCCTGAGGACAATTGGGGAGCTGGCACATTGAGTGATATACCTGGTAACCAGGTGATAACCAGGAGTGTCGCAGTATGATGCCTTGTGCACTAGGTTGAGCTTCTTGAATGAAAAGGATATTTTGCTGTATTGTCTTCTGATTAATTCCAAGGTGTCTGGGTTACCTTGATTGTGGCGGAATCAGTTTGCAGTTAAAGTAAAAGGCACAGTTAGTGAACTCAGTAGAACAATAGTATGGTCATTGGAAGTCTCAAGAACGGGCGGGGGGCACTCACCAAAGTTACTCCAGTTAGCAGACTTCATTTTTGGTATGTTTTAATATAAGCTTGCAGTATTACAAAATGCTATTCGTCCAAAAAGTAAGAGTGTGCTGAAGAATACTTCGATCATTACAAATAGGTATTGTTGTTACTGCATATGCAAAAAAGAAGTTAATGCGTTTAATCGATGTAATATGTTGAAATATATGCTGATTCAAGGATAACAAGATTTGGAAATTGAGCATGTTCTCTCTTTTTTATTATTATTTTCAGATAAATGTGTGGCTTTTCCTGAAGAAGGCGTTGTGTACGTCGAAACGCGCGTCATTTAAATAAAGATATTACACTTTTTAACCCCCTTTTTTATATATTAATAAAATGTGATATATTATGTGATATAATTGAATGTACCTTTTTATGAATATATTTTTTTGCATAAAATAAGATAAGGAATTATTAAAATAGTAACAACTTTGAACACATTTTCCTAGTTTTCCTTTGTTTCTTCCTATGTCACATGTATTATGCATATTGCTTGTTTTATCTTGAATGCCTAGGAGTTACGTCCATGGCAGCTTACACCACACAAACATTATATCATTGTTGCAGCCTCAATTTTACTAGATTGTACCTAGCACCTTCTTATAAACATTACTTTATATGATTGTACCTAATTTCATCACACTTTGGCCCAAAGGAAATCCATCTGTTAGCCTAAGGGCTTATATAAACTCTCCCCACCAGTGTGTCCTTGCCCAGGCTGTAGCGTGTTCTAGGCTTGTTATTTCCAACTAAGTGGCAGTCTCCAGTTCACACCTGAAGGCACAGAGCACTTTTGGAGCCATGAAACGTGGTCAGGATGTGTGGCAGGACTGGTTTTAGACCTTCATTTTAATTGCACGTAACATCACATCCTTGAGCAATAATAAACCGCGCCATAAATTTTTCTTGTGGATTCCTAAATGTTTATATTTCTCAAATATATATTTAACTGTAAATAGTGTATAAAACATGTAACATAACATCCAAAGCTCAGTGCGGCCAAACACAGACTGTAAACAATGCATTATTCATTGGGTGCTCTTAGTGCGTCAAGCATAGGCCATACACACACTAGAATAGCGCCCCCTAAAAAAAGTGTGCAGTAATTTTATTGCTCTTCAATCGCTGGTGGCACAGCACCAAGGATAATCTTCTGTATGGCTAAATCCTTATAAGGACACCAAGTCAAAGAAAATTCCCTTTTGGGGCTTCTCAATAGCATACTATGACACTCAAATTTCAATCACACTTCACTCATATCCAAACTATTGCTATTGCCAAAAGACAGTATATAAATGTTTTATTCACCAGGTGAATGCACAATAAAATCTCTATTGCATATAGAAAACCTCAATGAAATACATTAAGCAGCAAATAATTCTGAATCATACATTGGTATACAATCTAATAATTAAAAAAACTTTTCATAATGCACATTGAGACAGTGGATGTCCCACAGTTCAACAATTTAATCAATCAGCATAAATCTTCATTTCACAGTTTAAAAGCATATAGTATGCATATCAACATTTCTTTAAATAACATCACAAGAAAAATATCACAATTTAATACAAGACAGCCAAAGGCAACGCTTTTCGGTGGCAGTAACTGGTCCAAACCACCTTCTTCAGGCATTCTATAAAAATGTGTCCAGGAATTCTAACACCTATATTAAAAGAAAATAATATATGTCTGTATGGATATGGCACTTCATTAAACAACAATGTAAATGTGCAGGGAAAATCAAAGCATCCCCATTAAACAAATCACCCATATACAGTACCCATGGCATTGCCGTTATTCACACAAACCTCTGAGTCACACATTCATCATTATATGTATCTAACTCCCCAAGAGTTAAAAATCTAATTCAACTTTTAACAACTGGCCATAAATGGTTGCCTTCATCAGGCATCCATCCGGGGGAAGGGGGGGGGGGGTGTGATGCAATAATCATGATGTCTATCTTTCAACCATTTATGGCCAGTTGTTAAAAGTTGAATGAGATTTTTTAACTCTTGGAGAGTTTGGGCTGGACTGTTCTCATGAGGCACAGGGTCAAGAATGATTTGCATATGGCCATGTCTGAACTGGGGTAGCTTGGTGAGCAAAATAACAATGGATTAAACCCAGATCTGTAACTGGGGGTGAATGTGTTGGCATTGTGCAACATTCCATCCATCATCTTGTGTGTTTTGCTGTTCACCCTATGTGGGAAGGGTATGCTCAGACATGGGTCCTGTGCTCACTACGCCACTGGAGTAAAGCTATCCTGGCTGAAGATAGCTGATAGCCAGAAACCGGTCCTAGGATGCTTGATTCTGGTCCAGGAACGACATGGCTTGGCAGTTCGGGCTGGACTGTTCCCATGAGGCACAGGGTCAACACTGATATGCATATGGCCATGTCTGAACTGGGGTGGCTTGGTGAGCTAAATAGCGATGGATGAAACCCAGATCTGTGACTGGGGTGAATGTTTTGCCATTGTGCAACAGTCCGTCCATCATCTTGTGTGTTTTGCTGTTCACCTTATGTGGGAAGGGTATGCCCAGACGTGGGTCCCGTGCTCCCTACACCACTGGAGTCAAGCTATCCTGGCTGAAGACGGCTCATAGTCAGAAACCGGTCCTAGGATGCTTGATTCCGGTCCAGGGAAGACATGGCTTGGCAGTTCAGGCTGGACTGTTCCCATGATCACAGGGTCAAGACTGGTTTGCATATGGCCATGTCTGAACTGGGGTGGCTTGGTGAGCAAAAAAACAATGGATTAAACCCAGATCTGTGACTGGGGGTGAATGTTTTGCCATTGTGCAACATTCCGTCCATCATCTTGTGTGTTTTGCATTATGCAACCAGCAATTAAGATGTGGAGCAGGGTGTTGGCCCCAATGCATGGCTGCTCCATACTTAGGCAGGAGCACCAGCATTGCAGTCAGTCGCTGGTCTATAGATGGAGCATCCTTCACATATCCCAGGAGGACCCCGGGGGGTGTCTGGGATCGGTTGTCTGATAGAATATCAAAGTTAAAAATATTGTGTGGACAAAATATCATGTCAAAAATATAGAGGACACATATATTGAGAAGGGAAGGGTAAATAGGTAAGATTAGATTTAGAATTCTTATCTCCACATCTACCTCCCGTGAATATGTATATTGTTAAAGTACATATGTGTGGAGTTAAGTTAAGTAAAACTGTGCTTACCCATAGAAACATTTCTTCTCAGCGTGTTTGTCCTCGATATTCTTGAAACAATATTTTGTCCAAATATTATTTTTAACTTAATATTTAGCCCAAACACCATGGGGCTAGTAATCTGTAATAAGGGTGAAAGTATTGAAGTTGCCGGACAAATATTGAGACACTGCAGGGCAGGTTCAAGCAAGGTGCAAGAAAGTGGCTGCTGCACATCTAAAACATTGAGTATCTTCCGAAAGCCCCATCTTGTATAATTGTACAGGTGTTCAATACATTCTGTGGATGAATTTAATGTGCAAGAGCGCGGTCTACAATTTGGCAAGAGTCACTGGACTGGGCACAGAAGTAGCGACACTGGTCTGCAGTTAGGGAGAGCACTAAGACTGCCTACCAGGCAGTCTTAGCCTTCAGATAAGTAAGGGAGCCTTCTCCTGCATTGTCCCGACTCGAGGCATGCTCTAAATGACGTATACTGTGCACTCAGCTGTAAAGGGTACATCAAGGTATTTTCAATGAGCATCTTTCATCCATGGGAATTGTATTGAATCAAAAAATGTTTTTTTTTTTTTTGTGGAGTTTTATATAGCGCAAACTAGACCCGAAGGTATCAGAGCACTTTACATGAGTACCAGTTACGTTACAGTAGGACACATTCATTTTTGTTAGCCACAGGGAGATTAAGTGATTTGCCTAGAATCACAGGATGTTGAGCATCCCTGCCGAGATTCAAACCCAGCTCCACAGCAAGGTCGACTGCTGTAGCTGCTAGGCCACATTCTCTCCCCTATTGTTAATTGATCAACATAATACACCACAGTTGAGTGCTACAGATCTATGTATAAGCTGGTCATAGTGTGTATATTGCCATCAGTATGGACAGTCTGTTGGTCATCAGCCAGTTCCGTGATGTAGTTGGTGGCCCAGGGTTTATGGGGAAGTCTGGTCTGAATTTTTTAGCTTTGTCCTCCTTCCCATAGCACCTAGCCACTGCCTCCCTTTTTAGATAGTGATTCTCCCTGATTGATGCCTCTTCGTATTCTACCAGTTATTTTATTTATTTATTTTTATTTATTTATTTAAAAAGTTTTATATAGCGCTGGCTAGTCCTGGAGGTATCAGAGCGCATTACATAAGGTTCCACAGAAATTATAAAATTACTTCAGTTACACCAGTTACTAGAAAAACATTTCAAGAGTGTAGAAGACGAAATAAATGGAGTTTAGAAGGGTAAAGGGGGTGGGGTAAAGGGGTAGGAGTTAGATAGAATGGACAGACGAAGGAGGGTCTGCCCAAAGTCCGGCTGGCTAGGTGACGACTGAGGGGGAAGTCCACAGTCCATCTCCTCTTTAGATATCAGGTAGCTCCACCAGGCATCAGCCAAACAGCTAGTTCTCAATGGGAAAACAATTAAAGAGCAAAAGCAGCGGCAGGGAAGAAACGAGACAAATGTCAGAAGTCCGGCTGGGTAGGTGACAGTCATGGCTGTGTGCCGGAGCCAATCTCCCCTATAGTTGTCGGTGCAACTACACCGGGAATCGGCCATGTATGTGTTTCTGGCTCCACCAGAATAGAGAGAGGAACAGGAGGTGAGCCAAGTCAAGACTCGAGAGGGGTAGGGGTAGAGAGGAGGGGGAGGAGGGAAGTAAGGTCAGGAGAGACATCGGTCCTGATGTTACTGGGGAGAGCCTTCCGCAGCATTCTCCTGCTGGCCACTAGGACAAAGATGGTGAGAGGAGAGGTGAGGAAGGTTCAGAGCTCCTCGTGGTGAACAGTCTCCCCTGGAGGCCATCTTAAGGTCAGGCAGGAAATGCAAACCCCTGTGGGTCCCCACATCTGGGCCCTTTTCAAGGATTGCTAAGACCCTTCCTGGGGTCCTGCTGTTACTGTTTTCCTCCCTCAGGGTGCCTCTGGGGTTCCCCCACGCCATACCTGAAAATGGGAGGGATGGCAGCCATTTTGGCATCAGGCGCCTCAAGGTCTCCTTCCCCACCACTCAGCAATAGTCAACAATAGGCAGGGATTCCAGTTTACATCTATTTGTGCCCCCCATCTCCAAATTCTTACTCTCTACAAAGTGTTCAAAGAAAACTCTCCAGTCCTTGGCCCAGTAATAGCAGAGGCGGGGGCAGGCGGTGCCGTGAAGCGTCTTCGGAACCTTCCGGGTGATTATTGCTGTATGAAGTGCGTCTTCTGCCCTCTTTGTCTATCAGGACAGGGTTTTCTGGATGTCCGGTGAAGCCCACACCGCCAGCTGTTGTCCCCCTCCTCCACCGGCACTTCCCAGTGCAATCCAGGCACTCGGGTTGTCCGCACACTTGGCTTTGTGTTAGTCACATACACATCAGGCAGTTACATCAGTGTTCAGCCTATTGCTGCTATGTGCATTGCTTTGGCAGTTATTTGTTGGGAGGTTAGCTTTTCTCTCTCAACATTCTTCAGAGTCGCCGGAGAACGCCAACAGTTTAGTAGCTTCCTCCATCTCTCCGGGCATCAGCAGGGTATTACAGCGCTGATTCAGGATATGTTAAGGCGCGCGCCGCCATCTTGTCTCGGCAGTAGAATATTGAGTAGCGCACAGATTGCATGGTTTTTCGCCGGAGTCTGCTCATGTGCTCATGAACCAAGTTCATTTTCTTCTGGCAGGCATATTCCGACGTCCGTTTGTATGCTTTTCCCGTTGTTTTAGAGACCAATTACATACTTTTTGATTGGATTAGTATTCCGGCCGGCGGAGTAAAGATGACAATGACAGAAGTAGCAAAATACTAGTCGGGGGCACCCTATGCTAAGTACAGATTTTAAACAGGTGTGTTTTTAATCCACACCACTTTAAAAGTCCTCCCCACCCCAGTGTTTTCATCCCACTTAAAGCCCTGACTGCTGAAATACTTTTAATAGCAGAATACTAGCACTTCTCAGTAGGAAATGGACACTCAGGAACAGCGGGTACCTTCACTTCCATTTCTAGCTCTGCCCTTATCCTACATACCAATGCCCCAGTCCACTGCCCTCTGCACCTCTGTGATGACCCACCCCTCCTAGATGTTAGTGTCCCTGCTACCACCTCCTCTCGCTCCTTTTTGTTTCTAGGCTGTGCAGTACCCACATGGGTTACTCGTCGGGCTTGTGGAAGAAACTCTTCCCTGCCCTTCCTCCTTTTGCAGTGCCCCGAACCCCACATTCAATGGCTCCAGTGTCTTCTCTGCGTGCCCCATGTCCACGCCCCCCTCGTGGCCGCCCAATGGCACTCTTCTTAGGGGAAATAGGTCTCCGTAGCACCCGTTGCCTAAGAGGATCCCACGCAAAGCCCCCTTCCGTGCTCCAGTTTATATCTGTTTGTGGTAAGTATATTTTTGTTCACATATTCATAGAAGGCAAGCTTGAGTGTGCGAATATTTATTTCCAGTTGAGCGAGCTGTGCTCCCAATGCCCTCAGCACCCAGCCTGTTTGGAACAGATAGGGTCCAAGAATCACAGCCTTGTAATGTTTCCCAAAGCGTTGATGCTGATTTCACTTACTGTGCATTATTGGAGAAGTACTCAAGGGTATCTGATTTAAATTTGTCTCAGAAGATGAGATCTCTGACTGCATTCAGAGGGGTGTTTCTACAAGAAAGCTCATCTGCAAATGGAAGGAGAAGTGATTTGCAACAGAGTAGGTCCATGATTTGACAGTGTCCTGGGGAGATGTTCTATTCACATGTGTTTCCGCAATGTAGCCAGCATGGAGGCAGGGGTTGGGGGTATTGGCATCAGTCAGATGCAGTTCCCATAGAAAACAGAAATCTATGTGGTGTTTATGGAGATAGGTGAGTACCTGTCTCGCCTTGTGCTAGTCGTTCATCCCACCGACATTCCAAATCAAGTATGTGATGGTACCTGTTGATTGAGAAGGGATCATGGCATGTATTCTAGAGTCCATGTGCAGTAGATTTATATACTGTGCGTGAGTACTAGTATGAGCACTTGAGAAGTCAACAATGAACACGGCAGCCGGGAAATCTAAAAGAGGGAGATCGACAACTACAAGGTTAGCTGCCTACGTTGACAAGACGGCGTACCCACCCACAAACAACGTAGTTCTCCTCCCGGTAAACTCTTCTCACGGGGAGTAACAAGATATCTTACAACCCGCTAAATTAATTGGATATCCAAACCAGGAGTCCACGCCACGCCCAGTCTGGGCGGTTTTCCGACCGAAAATCTACCAAAACTTTTTCTAACGAGGACACGGAACAGAGCCGTGTACACTGACCGGCTGTTTCCTTCAAAATTCACTTACCTAAAAATGACAGATGACTAGACATCCGCACGGATTGTTTCTAGTCCTAAAGGCTTTCCCAATCCAGCCCTGAAGATTCGCAGCTTGTTCCCTGCGATGAAACACGTGTTGGCTCTTGAAATGGAACAATAAAACAGAAGTCTCCACACTAAGAACAGACTGTGTTTCTACCTATGTATCTCCATGCATATATACTCACCCTCGGAGATTGACTACATGTTTGGATTTGTCTAAATGTATTATTTGCTAAGTGAAAGAAACCAATACTACAGTTACAATCTGTTTTCACTAAATTGTTTGAGTGCAGGGGCATAGTCGTTTTTCAACAATGAAAAACAACTCAGCATCCATCTCCCACCCACTTCAACACTCCCAAACGGTTGACGGATCATTTCCTACCTGTACCCATGCCGTCACCCCAATTCACAGTAAACATATAGGGATACATCCCAGGGGCCACCGGTGGCCGAACAAACAACTCAGTTAACAGGAAACCTTTGTGACCGAGGGTAAGAGAAGGACTCAGAAGGGAACAAAGGTTCCCCTTAGTGATAGAAAGGCCACAAAGCAGTGCCTGGTAAGTCTAAGTTCCACTGCCCATGGGCATGACACAATGGTGTCAGAGCTGAGCTGAAAGCACCACCATCATCACCAAGAGGTGGTCTCTGTCACTACACCCCAGGTGGCTGCCTGCCTCCTCCAGGAAGGGGAAGGGAGGCACTTTCCAGAACCAGATGTGGGGTAGCCAATAAATGTCCCAACTTCAAAGACTCTCACCAGGTATAAATATTGGACCTTCAAATTAACACTTCTGTAAACTCCTGGACCTGCGGAGGACTTCAGAAGGACTTCCTTGCATATGAGCGGAAGCTGAAGCTGACGCCCGATGCCACGGAGCTGATGAGCTCGGAGATCCTGAAAAAAACCTCCATTCTAGGATCCTTCCAGGGCTCCCCCCAAGGGGGCCTGTTGTATGCTGCCCCGCTCCCACCCTCCAGAGTCCAGCCCAGCTGAGACCGACAAGTACAGCGAGTGCGGCAGCTGTAGCTGGTGGCCCCCGTGTGTGTGCCCCAGGCAGTCTGTGGAGTTCAGAACCTGCTGCGGCTTGTGGTACCGCCTGGAGAGCACCGCTTGCCAGTTTTGACTTTTGTCTCTGTTGCACGTCAGGCACCATGTGAAGTGCAGCATGGTACAGTGTAGTGGGTGGCTACAGAGAGCTCACTGCTATTGTGTGCCTGTGATGTGTTTTGTTGCACCGGGCTGCATTGTGGTTGACCGGAGGCAGCGCTCAGTGAGGAGTGGTGGGGCAGTGGGGCCTCACTCTCAACCAAGCTAAACAGCTCCAAAAGAACCACATTTAACAGTTTGCAAAAAAAAAAAAATCTTTTGAAAATGTGGAAATAAATCAAAGGAGCAGAGGTGCCAATGGCATGATGAACGTTTGCTGAGTGTGTATATATTCCTAAATAAAATAAAATATATATATATTAAATAAAAAATGGGATAAAATAAGTTGCTGTGGAATAAAATATAACTAGTACTTCAATACATACAAGACAACTATGAGATCTGGCCGTTTGCATGGGCTGCTCAACAGCAACCAAAACAACGAAAAAAAGAAGCTAACAGAAATGTGCTAGAGGCAGTAGACATCGACCTGAACTTACCCCTTGTTGAAGAGGCAACTATTAGAAAAACAGCTTTGATTTCCCACTCTCCTTCTGCGGAGGGCTATTTCAATCATCATAACATAGACACCTCTCAACCAACCATCGCAGACTAATTTAAATACTCTGAGAGGACCAAGAAGAAACCTGTTATAAAAGCCAACTGGACCAAAACTACAACAACACTCGATAACATTAGCGTAAGTCCCGCCCCAATAATTGTAAAAGCACAAGTGCATGCTCCTTGCCACCCAAAAACAGCAGCCCAACTGAGTGATGTACCCAGCATGAGAGGAACACTGAAAGTTCGAAAAGAATCAACAACAGTATTTAATTCACCAATGATGGTCCCATCAAATGTTGCATCCAGTGAAGGGTAATCTACAGACCATAATATCGACACTCATGAGATACAATTTGTGAGAAGCTAGCCTGGTATACGATGTCCACTTAATTTTAAGTGGGCACCTTGCACCAGTTCAGACATCCCTTAAAGTGATATAAGAGGTCTTAGATAACCTTAGAAAGCTCTCTAAGTTGGTAGCTGTTGAGAGCAGCCTTCAGGCTTAGTCTTGAAGGAGCCTAAAGCAGCATTTTACCAGAATGTAATCTTATAGAATAGATTAAATGAAAAGATCAACACCAAGTATTTATAAAATATGTATTTATTATATAATACTCCCTAGTATGTTCCAATATCTCCAACATGGAAATAAACACAATGCACACACTACTTTAGCAAAGTAACACAGTAAATAGCACAAATTACACAGTGGGCCCAGGGGGACCAAACCGCATTCTAAGAAAGTGGTAAAAGAACCACGACTTAAGTCAGGACGATGTCGAGAGGATGTAGAATTTTTGGGGACCCACAGAACCACACAAAGTAAGTAGATAGGGACCCCACGGAAAGTGTGTGCAATGTGTAAACATGACTGCATGCTTCGTACAAGTCTATGTCCAAGTCGTGGCTGGATTTTTAAAGATTAAGAACCCTTCCCAGTGGCCCCTGAAAAAATACAGTGGAAGACAGAAGGTTGGAGATGCAGCCCACCTGTGGATACTAGTACCCACATTTCCTACACTAGGGCAGCCCGGTGCATACGTGTCAAGTGGTGTCGGAAAACGCAGTCAAACCCAATGGAGAACTTCAGGAAAGTGCTGCTGCTGGAAGTGTCAGTGGGAATCCAAACGTGGATTCTTGAAGAGGAGTACCTGAAAGCAGAGGGGACAGAGTCTATGCCATTCAGGAGTGACCAGGAGACTTGGAGGACGAAGGCCCCCATTGTCAGGGGCTTCAGGGAAGATGACAATGACCTTGACTCGGCAGCTGTGAGGAATCAGGCAATGCTGAGGATGATCAGGACCAGAGTATGAGCTGTCCCACAAAGGATGTCGAGTGCTGAGAGGTCGGTGTCCGGCAGGAGCACCAACAAGCCGTGGCAAATACAACCCACGCAGGACATCGTGAAGGTGCAAAGTTGAGACCAGCAAGTCCAGGGGACTCACCAAAGGCAGGTGAGTCAGGGCAGGCCCCGAGCAATCAGGGGAGCCCAAAAGAAACAAGGTGACCCTCAAGTGAACACACAGGCCGGGCACTGGAGTCGCACTAGGACCTCAAGCAGCTCACTAAAAGATGCAGGCTACGATGCACACTATGTGGTGTGGCTGAAGATTCTGGTCACTGGAGGTTCTCAAAGTTAGGGCTATTTGGAGGCCAAAGATCTTCTTGCAAAGAAGCCAACAAGCCTTTGCACCTGCAGGTTGAACATGGTGCACAGGGGTTTGGTTATTGCAACCCCCACAAGGGATACTGGCCTCAAATTTGGTAAGAGGACTCAGCAAGCCTTCGGGATCTGTCGAAACCCCCACCTGTGTTGCAGGGCCCACGTAGTCCGAAGGAGCTCAGGAACTGCAGACCGGTCGACTTTAATTGTGGTGCCTGCAAATGCAGGAGAGTGACTCCTTCACTCCAAGGTAGATTACTTCAGGTGTCTTTGATGCTTCACAATCCTTGAAAGTCTTCTGTATGATGCACAGACAATGCAGCAGACTATTAGGGAGACAAAGTCATGCCAAACGAAGTCCAGCGAAGTCCAGAGTTCCCAGACGATAGAAGTGTAATGGTGTCTGATCAGAATCTTACCTCACAGAAAATCTAGGGAACTACACCCAGTTAAGCCCTTAAATAACCCAGGAAAAGTGTTGGGATGATTCAGGGTACCCTCCCAGGGGAGGGCCTGGACAATGGGGAGGTTACTCCCATGTCGTTTGTCCAGTTTCGCACCAGATCAGGAGCTAAAGGCTACCAGGACTGGTTCGAACGGATGTATGTCGTTACAACGCGTCGTATTACCACGCGTACCATTGCAACGCAGGTTTTACAACGCAAGTCGTTACAACGACTTGCATTGGGGGGCGCTGGATAGTGGAATAGTTTAATTTACTATTCCAACTCCAGTCCCCGTGGATAGTAGGGAAGGTGTTGGATAGTAAATTAAATCATTCTCTATCCTACAGCGCCCTCCATCGCAAGTCGTTGTAACGACTTTCGTTGTAAAACCTGCGTGGTAACGGTACCGTGTGGTAAAAGGATGGTCCCCGGTTTGAACTGGACTATGCACAGGGACACCAAATGTGCCCCTCATGCACACTTTCTGGCACTGGCAAGCGCACCCACCAGGCCCTAATACACTAAATCCTGTCCTGGAGGTGGACACATCTCCCTGTTACAGGATGCCTTCTGTTCTACCTTCCTCTGCTCAAGCTTGGCTCAGCAGCAAGAGAGCAGAAATGGGTCTCCGGTCGGCAGCAACCATTTTGTGCTGTCCGGGACTAGAAGGCTGGTACAGGGGACACTGAGGACCTAACAGACCTAACTGAGGGCTCTTCCAGTACTTGGAATCATACCTCCCACACCATTTACGGTGTGAGGGGTATGATTCCAACATGGTTGGTGTCAAACATGATAGGATTCATTGCAGCCATATTTCGAGATGGTCATCGCGTATTTACGCAGTGCCCCTCTATGTAGTATATCGCTGCTTCAATGACAAACCAGGAGACTGGATTCCATAGGCTGCATGGTTGTCCTGCTCATGCAGGGGCAGCCTCTCACTTAGATCCAAGCAACCTGCCTTCAGGATTGCAAAGGCCTAATATAGGGGTGACTTATAGGTTTTAAGTGCAGTGACCCACAGATATATGAAAACTATATCTTTAGTAAGTGGTGCAAGCACCAACCTACCCAGGCTGCAATGGCCGGCCTGTAGTTCCATTTTGAATGGTCTCTCATGGATGGCATAATAGATGCTTCAGCCTATGGGAGGCCTCTGGGGCACCTATGCCCTGGGTACATGGGTACCATATACTAAGGACTTATAAGGGTACACCAGTATCCAATCTGGGATGTACCTACGTACTGAACACAACAATTTAGGGAGAAAGCAGATAGACTCGGGTCCTGATTAGCAGGATCCCAATCAGACAAGTCAAAAACAGAATCACATCAAGCAAAAAGTGGGGGTAATCATACAAGTAGATCGTACTTTCCTATGCAATTGATCTAGGTTCTGGCTTAACTCTAAAGTACCTAGTGATCGATTTAACATCAGGCACCGACTCAAGCATAGTCCAAGTGGCATTCCCAACTTCCCCCAAACTGTCATTTAAATCAGATCCAAGTACAAATCTTGTATACTCAAAACCTCAAAATATTCAAAATCCTATTGACCCAAAGGATACACGAGAAATGGACCCTTTCATTTGAATTCCAGTAACAGGAAGACCCGATCTGGACTTGAAATTGATTATGATGCCTGAGAATTTTTTTTTATTGAGATCATACCTACTACTCCGGAGCAAAGTGATGTAGAAAATGCCGATTTCATGAATAATTCACTAAAGTCAGCTGACTTTTCACTTCTGGCAAATTATGATGAAAGTTTCTCTACAGGGGCAAGCTCTTCAGTATATCGTAAGCAGGCTAAAACAGAAATATGGGATAGTATGCTAAACACAATGGATGTGATATCTACAGCCCTCAATCACCATTCGGATAAATTGAACATACAGGTGGAGTTGCATAACACCCTTGCCATATCGGGAGCCGGGATTGATTCAAAACTACATAACTTGACAAATTTAGTCATAAAGGCCCGATCTGAAAGAGACAACCAAATGATTACGTGCACATGCGCTCATATTATAGATAAAATGACAGAACTCACAAGTCTGGTCAGGTCCCTAGTTGACGAAGTTAAGCATATGTCTGAACAATAAAATTAGGAGCCGGTGACTACAGCAGGACACAGTTGAAGCCAACACCTTCATGCAAAAACATCTACAGCCCGAATACTTATTCACTCTAGGATTGACTAACATGAAATTTCTGGCTTATGCAAAGAAAAACACAACTCAATATGGCTCAAGATAAAAAGGTAGAAGAGAAAATAACATCATACTCTACTCTATGATAAACCCCCTACAGCAAAATAAAGTCCTCCCTCTCAAATATTACCAGCTGAATATGGTAGGGACAACCAAACAATAAATACCTCAAACATATCTTCTACCTCAAAAGCTCCCGTGCTAACCAAAACAGGAAGGAAAAAGCTAAGAAAAGCACACAATAAAATTAACCAAATATAAAGATCAGTCAGGACAAACATGATTGATCGACCAAAAGAAAGTTATCCAATC
This sequence comes from Lissotriton vulgaris, assembly GCF_964263255.1. Taxonomy (NCBI): domain Eukaryota; kingdom Metazoa; phylum Chordata; class Amphibia; order Caudata; family Salamandridae; genus Lissotriton; species Lissotriton vulgaris. The sequence goes on from NC_141696.1 coordinate 1,211,407,379, forward strand.
TGTAAACCTATCATAACAGCTTCTGGCCGGGCGAAAGAAGTAGAGAAAGAGTCGACTGGGGAATGAATCAACTAAGACTCATCTAATATCTTAACCAAAAGAAAAAATAATTGTGAAGTGACTGCAAATAGTTATCACCAAGATACAAAGATCACTTAGGGCAATGTCAAGCCAGCAGAGACATGCACATATCCGTGACTAGACGGGACGAGGCTTGGCAAACTTAAAATCTTCAGCATTATAAATCGCAATGCCCCATGCTGCCCCAATCCACTTTCTCATCAAAAAGTCTCCAACAATTGCAAGTTCATCCCAGAGAAAACCAAGGTAGCCAGGACATACCATACAACGCAGGAGGTTTTTCCAAGCGATCTGGGATACAATGCCCAATAACAAATCATAATCCTCCCAATATGAAAATGTCATCTAAACACTGGATAAGTGCTCATCCAATTCCACAAAACTTTGGTTTATCTCACAGTACATCTCAATGGGTACACATGATATTTTTAATTGTAGTAATATTTTAAAATTACTAGCAGCAATCCCAGCACTTAACTACTTAATACCTGATGTCTTAGGCTCTTTCAAATTGAAAAATAATCCCACTATCTCCCCTCAAGAAATATGATGTACCGTTTGGCATAACGAGGAGACGGTTAATAAAATCATGGAAAATATGTACCTTTTTGAAGAATGGGGGATTGAGATTAGGAAATGTACAGATAGCAACTAATCAACCCTATGGATTCCAATGCTAGTGGAAAAAAAGATAGCTCAGATAAATGATATAACACCTGGAAATCATGGAGGGCAAGGTAAGGTCCTAAAAGGGGCAATTGGTTCATTATTTAATTTAGCATCATCGTCAGGTATCACCATTACAAGCGGTATTTCAGACTCTAGTTCAAGCAAATCAATACAGAAGAAGCCAAAAAAAGATGGGGTTTGGGCTTGGCTACCATCAATTCTTACAAAAAGAAGATCTATAGAGAATGATTGAAGGTTAAATAGCCTGGAATGTACATGGCCTCTCAAGACTATTACAAGACCGAGAAATAATAAACTTTTGACAGAATTTTTACATTCTACTTTTCCAGGAACCCTGGAAAATTGATAATATGGCAATTATTAGCTATCAAGAATACTCCACCATCGCAACTTGTACATCTGCATTTGGTCGAGCGAAAGGCTGTCTTCTTATATTTCATTAGAACTAGGCAACAAGCACCAGGAAATCGACTTTCAACTTTCAACTTACGTGGTTACAATTAATCAAAATACACCTTCAGATACCAATATTCATTTAAAATGTGTATCTAGGTACTAAAAAGTCTATCACATAACTCAGCTCAGCACCATCTGGGAAATAAATGATACTCTGACTTATCAATACGTTGCTACTGGCCTAATGATCTCGGGTGATTTCAACATGCATATGGTCACTAGGACCTCTTTAGATAAACTAAGTATAAACATGACCCAGTTCTGCTGTTATCATCTTCAAAAAGACCATCAACTCAATAAAGTAGGTGTGTCAACCTTTAAAAACTCCAGGCAAAATTCTGTAATCGACTACACCATCGTCTCTAGGCGATTAACATCTGGAAATGATGGGTATCATGTTGCAGCACAAATGAAGAGCTTCACAATCCTCAAATTGTATCATTGGCCCTAACAGCTGAATACCAGCCAAAGACAAGAAACCTAAACCAATTGCCTACCGCCTTTAATTTAAGGAGAATGATGTGGGATCTAGACAATGAATCTAAGATCCTGGCCATTATGGAAACCAAAATAGAATTGCCACTCGTAGATTTCCAATCAGCAAGACAGATTGAGAAAATCTGGCCCAGTCAAAGTTCTTCATTAACAGACCTCTATCCCCCTAAAACAACTAGGCCAAAAAACAACATGTAGTACTCACAAAAATTTTACCTTCAAAAGAAGACCCTTAATAAAGCAACAAGGGCAATATATAAGCAACCAAACTATGTTCATAAAAATCTTAAAAAATGACCATTGCCAAACTCGAGAAGAACATATAGGAATCAGATCTGGAACGCAAAAGGGCTTACCATGAAGAAATATGGGTAAAGCTGTAGTATGCTGACAAAACTAACAACTCAAATGCTGTTTGGGGAACAAATAATGATCTACGGCATGGTTGCAGGTGAGCAAATAGCGGGAACATCTCCGAATCAACCTGGGGTTCCTACCTCTACAATGTGTATACGGATCCACTGGCAAATAATATTCAAAACATTGTTCAACACAAAATGCCAGTCTTCACAGGGGATAAGTGGAATAAAAAAACAGGAAAGAACCCACGAGGAATATCTACTTCTATTGGAATCTATACAAGAGAAGAACACTATAAAGATGGTAGGTAGGATCAAATCAAACAGCACTTATGGCCCTAATGGAATTCCTGATGCTGTGTTTAAGGCAAAACCAGATATGTGGGCAAGAATTCTAACACCTCTGTTTTTAAGGAAGCTGCCATGCTCAAATTCTGGCCTCCTGGCAAGGGAGTATTATCCACCCCATTTTCAAGAGTGGTCCCCCGACAATCCTGCCAACTATCGCCTCATATTCCTAACCGACGTGGAGGGGAAATTTTCGCAACATGCCTACTTAAGGACCTGGAAGAGTGGGTCGACTCACTAAAGATAATACCGATTTTTCAACCTGGATTTAGAAGTCGCCAGTCTACAATCACTAATTTAATATCCCTCACACTGTTAGCGGAGAAAGCAAAAAAAAAAGTTATACATTTGCTTTGTGAAAGCTGCCTTTGACTCTGTTCCCAACAATCTATTTTGAAAAAATTTAGCAGCGTGCGGTATACCCAAAAAATTACTGGACATGGCTATTTTGTTATACTCAAATACATGGATCCCAGCAAAAATGGGTGATGGTACCTGCACTACTTGCCATTTTAAAACTTTTAGTGGTTTGAAGCAAGGCTGTGTATTAGCGCCATGTCTTTTTAATCTTTTTATGATGGATTAACTTCTTTATTTGCAGAAAGTTAATGCCCATTCACCAAATCTTTCGGCATTAAATTTGAACAACTTGCAGTACGCCTATGAAACAGTATTGTTTAGCCATACTCCAATAGTCTTACAGTGGTCAATAAGTGCATTGAACAACTACATTTTAGCAAATGGCTTTCAACTGAATATTCAAAAAATAAATATTATAATGATAGGGCTAGTTAAACATGGTAGGCATGTATGGAAGGCTAGTTGGCTAGTAATTGAAACAATACAATTCTACAAATATCTAGGAATCACATTTGATGATAGGGTATCCTTTAAACATAATTTTTCCAATTTAAAGGCCAAAGCTACATTCCTCTCATTTGCTTTTAGAATCTTGCAAGACAAACTGTTATGCCCTAGCCATGAGCACTTAGTTAAATACATTAAGACCAAGATGATTCCCCCCTTAGCCTACAGGTCTGTAATCTTCTGGGGCAAAGATTATAAAATCTTGGATAATTTACAAATTAAGGTTTTTAAATCCACTTTAAGGATTCTGAAAAATATTGGACATGTAAAAATCCAACTGGAGTTTGGCATTTTGAGCCAATCCCTAGTCAGACTATCTGCATGCCTGAAGAGCTTATACTCCTTATTTTAATCTGATCCTGGCAGTCTTGCAAATCTGTGTTGGTAAGAATTTATAAAATCTGATAATGCATGTAGGTGGAGGTCTTATTTAACTGAGAGTCTAAACACTTTTAACCTACAGACTTTTGATTACGGGGATAGAAACAAAAACATCCATAAAAATCAATTAAATTGAACAACAGACATTTTATCCCTGATGCTGGATAAGGAGGCCATTTCACTAAAAAAACTGCTTGGTTGATCATTAATTATTTTGATAAAAAAGTAGCCCCAACTCTATTTACTTTCCCATCTACAGCAATTTATTAGGGATACATTTTAAAAATTTAGATTTGGTCAATATCCAACGAAGGGTGGAACCCAGAGGTAGATACGCAATTGGCTAACGCCAAACTGTAGACTCTGTGTGCTTCCCCCAAAAAAGTTAATACAGACTGTGTGTATTTGTTCCAGTCTACTAAAGAAAAAGGCAAGCATTGTTGAAACCCACCTTTATTGAATGAGGGGTGAGAACATGTCATCAAGCAATAATCTTCTGCCGTTCCAGGAAATCAATCCATCTAATTTGACAATTTGTTAAGTTTATCCTTATAGCAGATAAAAAATGTAATTCAGAATTAAACGGAGAGTAGGAATGCGAGGAACATGTGGAAACACTTAACTGATACCTTGCCTGCTCATAGAAACTCAATGTTTACTGCGTGGGTCAGCATCGAGCCACTGCACATAGGCACTTTATTGCTCAGAGGCATTATAAAAATTGTACACTAAATACAAAGGACCTCAGCACATTTTTATAAAAAATTGATTTCAATACTGTTGCCCAGTAGGGTGAAATAAGCATGCAGTCACTTTATAGATTTGCATTTAAGAAAATGAAACTACGCAATGATTCTATGTAAATATGGAAATATTTTATCGGTCACTGAACTGCCCATGGAATTGATTATGATTATTGACAACAGAAATGCTATTTTTAGGTTGTGTTTATGTGGTATCAGTGTTATTAGAGCTGCATGTAATACCTAAATTATTCACAATATTAGTTGCATGTTTATTGAAATTGAAGACATTTTAGTGGGCTTCCCTTATTTTATTTATTTATTCTCATACATTTTTTCGAACCGATTTTATGAACTACAGGGATTATGGCTGACCATAAGATTGTAATGATTTTTATTTATCAAACAATGAAGACTTGCTTATTTACAAAAAGGACTCTCTTGGTCCCCCAGAGGACTGGCCTGCTGCTTGAGTCTTGCCTCGTACCTCAGCGGGCTACCCTTCTACTATCAGAAGACTGCTCTGCTGCTTGAGGCTTAGCTTGTACTCTCAGAGGACTGCCTTGCTGTTTGAGGCCTGCCTTGCTGCTTGAACGCAGAAAAACTGGAGTGGCCCCATGGGCAAGTTGACTGGCTCTCTTTGTGTGACACAGGGACCTAACAATCTCTGGAAATCTTGACCCCTCCAGCTGGCCTCTGCTGGAGGGAGTTCTGACTCCTAAGTAGTGCCCCTCCAGGTGTGGTCCCTTGGTGGTGGTGCTTAAGGTGCTGCTCCTGACTAACCCTGAAATTGGGACTAAGAACATTTTTAAACAAAAATTGGTTTGAGAATCAACAGAAAACCAGGACCAACCTGATCACCAATCCGCCCAAAGTGCACTGCGGGTCCCCCTGACTTCGTGGTAGCTCTCACTTCATTCTTCTCCACAGCAGCCAATCCTGTTCAGGAGGACCTCTCACCGAAGGTATCAGACCTTGTGAAACTCTTGTCAGCCCCAACCAGCAGCTCCATCCCACAGGAGATTTTCAGCTTCTTCACCGGGACTCCATCTAGCACCTCCCTGCTGCTGCTACCTGTACTTGGACACCCCCAGCTGCCTTGACCTACTGAACTTTACCTTCACTGGAACTTTGGTTCGAAATTTCTGCTAAGTCTGAAGGTAAGCAGAGACTGGCCCCAATTCATCATGTGAAGCTGAACTGCATTCCAATGCAGTTGGCTTTGATTTTGATATGCAATCAGACACCCGAGGTTGGCATTTTGATCTTTTATGCCCTATTTTTCACCTAGAAATTTTAAAAATCATAACTCCCGTTCTATTGATTTGATTCCAGGGCGTAACTGATTACCTGTTGCTGCCCACGGCCGGGCTCTGCTCCATTGTTTGTTTTTGGCCGGGCTCGGCTCCGCCACTTGGTTTCTTGCTGTGGGTGCTCCTGGCCGGGCTTGGCTCCGCCAGTGCAGGACTTTTGCTGTGGGTGCTCCTGGCCGGGCTTGGATCCGCCGGGGGACATTAAAAACTACATCCCCCAGCAGCCCCTTTGCGGCAAGGACGCTGCCGCCGCCACACTCAGTCCGGAAGCCCCCGGAGGCGCATAAAGGAGAGCACGCCCTGAAGTCCTGTGGGAGGCGTAACTGATTACCTGTTGCTGCCCACGGCCGGGCTCTGCTCCGTTGTTTGTTTTTGGCCGGGCTCGGCTCCGCCACTTGGTTTCTTGCTGTGGGTGCTCCTGGCCGGGCTTGGCTCCGCCAGTGCAGGACTTTTGCTGTGGGTGCTCCTGGCCGGGCTTGGCTCCGCCGGGGGATATTAAAAACTACATCCCCCAGCAGCCCCTTTGCGGCAAGGACGCCGCCGCCGCCACACTCAGTCCGGAAGCGCCCGGAGGCGCATAAAGGAGAGCACGCCCTGAAGTCCCGCGGGACGCGCGCGGGCGCGCCCGGGAGAAACCCGGGACAAGGGCGGGCCCTCTGTGGCCCTCAGTGGCCGGAAGAGGACGGGACGGGCCATGGACCCTGGTTCCAACTCAAGGGCCTAGAACATTCACGTTAGACATTGAACGGCTCTTCATTTTTCCTGCATTATAGGGAAATTGTTGCATTACACTGAGGTAACATAGCCTTATTGTTACCTACTAACATGCCTACAATTACTACGGATTTAGCGACATCTGGCCTACGCACCATGGACAACTTCCTGGTAAAAAAAGTTACGCTAATAAACCAGGAACGCAGGGCCTCATTAGGCAGTAAAAGTCCTCCCCCCGCCATGGTAACTGTGTTAAATGAGACTGCAGAAGGATTAGAAGGCAGTTTACAACACGCCCCATACAGTATAGAGGGTCCCAGCATAGCGGTACAGGCACAGGTCCACTCTGAGAAGCCCGTGGACCCGCTGAACACTTCGGAGGAAGACTCAGCAGGAGAAGAGCTAGTAGAGGCCCCTTCTACACAAAGACCAGTGAGGAAGTGCAGAAAGACTTAGGGGAGGCGTGGGGGGAAATCTTTAAAAACTAAACCTCATATTAATCCACCCAATAACTCTAAAGCCACTAACACTAACAACGCAAGCAATCAGGGCCTAGAAGAAACTAACCAAGAGGGCAGTAATAACGAGGGAAGTGTGATCCTCTCTGATACCAACTTAGAAGCATTAATAAATACTATAGTAGGAAAACTGGAGGCCAAAATTTCAGATCTAATTAGCCCAATATTGTCCAGATTGGACACAGTAGCTTCTGAGGTAGATAGACTGGGCAGTTTGGTGGTGGTATATCTGACCCCCGCCCCAGGAGTTACAACCCCTAAAGCTATTCCTGTTAGGGATGGGAAGGAGAATGCAGCCAGGGGACAGAGTGTGCAGCAGCAGCAGTCAAATCCTCAAAGTTTGGTTGGCGCTGGGGCTGTGTTACCTACAGCTCCAGTAAACCAGCCAATTCAACAGGCCCCTGTACCCTTAGATACCCGTGCAGTGACTCCACAGAGGACTAGACTTAGGAATGTTAATCTCCCCCCTGATTGTGTGCCATATGTGGTGGTGCTTACCAATGTTCCACGTTACGAGGAAGTACCAGCCCAACCACATGGAGAATCTCATGACTCCCTAAAAAACAAAACAGTGGCGTGGCTAAATAAAAACTGTGGTTTCCCATCTCACTACTATGACCAAATCATATCTACTGAAAGAGTCAATTGGGTTGGCCCCTCGAGGAAAGCGACCACGGGTGATTGCGTGGTTGTTAACTTCCAGCACCCCCAACATGTCGCCACAGTCTTACTGCGCGCATCCTCACTAGTTTACAATGCAAACAGTGTCTGTGTGCGCCCATTGAGATACTTCTATGCGTCTGACCAGAACTCCCCCAAAAATTCCTTTAAATATCCTCGTGGGTACAGGCCTATATCACAAACTCAGACCCCAAGTCCGGTAGCACCATATATGTATAACAATAATAGCAATGGGCTGAAGGGCTGGCAGACACCGGCAGCAAATTTTAATGGTTGGCGGACATCGGTAGCAAGCCTTAATGCTGACAACCAGAATATGTGAGGGTACAATGTTCCCGTACATAATCGCTTCTAAATGTTTTCTGGGCTGGATGCCTGCGACTGACTGAGGGCTCCGGAGGGTCAGAGTACCGCACAGTCCCCTGTAGCACAACAGACAGAGGAGATTTCACCAACAACACCAAAAAATAATGTTATATGTTGGAATGTGGCGGGCTTAGAAAACAAAATGCAAGATGAAAACTGGTTGTCATACATCAAGGGTTTTCAAATTATCTGCTTACAAGAGACTTGGTCTGTAAAATATGAAATGTATATTGAAGGTTATAAGGCATACTTTGTACCTGCTGTATCAGTAAAACGGGAAAGACCAAAGGGTGGTATGGTAATGTTTGTATCGATAGCACTGAAATGTACAATTGTTAGCAGGCCATCAAGCAACCATGGTATACAAGGTCTAGTTTTATCTGCGGGCAACTGTAAGGTTGGTCTGATCAATTCTTATAACTCTATTAATAATGTTACAAGTTACGGCAACTTAGAAATTTTAAGTGATTATATAGGTACCTCAATGAGGGATTGCTCACATAACTTGCTGATCATGGGCGACTTTAATATTCACCCTTGTGGTGACCCCCTAGGGAAAAACCTCCAGGAATTGCACTGTCCCAGAATAAACGGTTTATATCTAGAACACACCGTGGAGGGAACCTGTTTTAATAACTTCCTTAACGATCATTGTCTCACCATAGCAATGGCACTATGTGACCCCACAAAGCACCTTCTCACCCCAACTTTTAAAGGGCATGGGAAGGGGACGTTTATTGACTATATGCTGTTAACCTTGCCCATGCAGGTTTTTGTGCGTTCATTTTCCATAGACAATAATCCACTTAGCGACCACAACCCTCTGACCATACATTTAAGGGGGCTTTGGATGGCTAGTGAAAGCCGTAACCTGGTTAAGGGTAGGGTAACAGCAACTGATGGCAGACGCCGCCTAAAATGCTCCATGTGCACCCCGGCCCTCATATACCAGAACATCCAAAATAACTGCAGTGATATAATCGCCAGATGCACTCAGGTCGATCCTGATCCAACTCAGGTCCTGTCTGACTTACAGAGATTAACTGACAAAATAGCTACCTCAATGACAGAACCTCTAAAGATTAGAGGGAGGGAGGGCTCGAGGTGGTTCAATAGGGAATGCTCTAAAGCAGCCCGTGATCTCAGAGCGGCCTTGTCGTTAAAACCAAGAAACAAGGAATTAGTACTGAGATCACGTAAAGAGTATAAATCAGTCATTGCCTTACGAAAGGAGGAACTGAATGAGGCTTGGGCGGAGATCCTGGAACCACAAACTTTGAAAAACAGTGCCAGATTCTGGGCGGTGCTTAAGAAACCCTTCCTGGTGAAAGACTCGGGGGAGGGGCTAGAATGTATTATAACAAAAGATGAATGAGTTGCACATTTTAAACAATTGTATGGGGGATGTGAAACTAATGCGGTACACTTTTTATGCACCAATGGGGGTCCTTGTATGAATGTCAGTATAGGAGAGGTTTTGGAGGGAATAGAGGGGCTCACAGGGGGCAAATCACCAGGCCCGGACGGGATACCCCCGGACCTTTTTAAATCTGATCCTAATTTTTGGGCCCCGATTATTGTCGCGGTTATCAACGCAGCCGCAATAGTGGGTTGCCCGCCATCATGGGGGCTCTCCACCATTGTGCCTATATTTAAAAAGGGGGATAGGGATAGCCCCCTCTGTTACAGGCCTATCTCCCTGATTAACTCCATGGCGAAACTGGTGGGGAGAATTGTATTGCGGAGACTCTCTGAGTGGACGCGGGAAAACAATATTATGTCTATCACCCAATATGGTTTCTGTAACGGCTGCTCGACCACAACTCAATGTCTAAGGGCCCGATGTAGGTCGGTCGGCAACGGCCGAAAATCGGTATTTTCGGCCGTTACCGATCGGTAAATAGGCGAATGGTATGTAGGGGGCATTATTTTACCGAATCGGTAAAATTACCGATTCGGTAATTTTACCGATTCGGTAAAATAAGTAATCGGTAAATTTACCGATTCGGAGCCACCCATATGTAGCTGGGACTCTTCAGAGTCCCAGGAGCCTTAACGAATCGGTATTTTACCATCAAATCCAATTTGATGGTAAAATACCGATTCCGGTGTGCATGCACATGTGTGCATGCACACCTATGCCATGTAACAGGCAGACCTGCCCTTAGGCCAGGTATGCCTGCCACATGGCACCCGTGCCTGTTTTGGGGGTGCCAGAGGGTGTCAAAGTGACACCCCCTGCACCCTTGTGTGAATCGGTATTTACCGATTCGGTAAAATACCGAATCGGTAATGCCCATTCATTCCTATGGGTTTCAAAGCCCATAGGAATGAATGGGCATTACCGATTCGATATTTACCGAATCCGTAAATACCGAATTCATCCGATTCGGTATTCCAGCACATCTGGAATACCTACATGTCGGACCCATAGATTTACCGATTTTAAATTACCGAATCGGTAAAATTAGGTAATTTAAAATCGGTAAATCTTTCCTACCTACTTCTAGCCCAAAATCTCTTTCTAATACTCAGTAAATATACTATTGCCCAAAAGGGCACAGTCCACCTTGTCAGGGCCAAGCTCCGCAGGATTCGATTGAAGCAATATGTAATCCACCTCCTGACCGCACCAACACCCTCTTTTGCACACAGGGTGTTCGAGTGATCAAGCGAGGGAAAAAAGATAGTAAAACAATAACCAGGAAGGGACAGCTGGGAAGAGACTGCTGAAACGAGAAAGAAAACACACACGGTTACAACACAGATAGTAATCCTACGCTCATTTCATTCTCGCTACCCTCCTTTAATTCTATAATCACCTGTCTCATTGAAAACACAGCTCCTCTCTTTGACTAGCACCAAGTACTATCACGAGTAATCAGCTCCCTATATGAAATAAAAACACCTGTTATTACCCTAGAAAACCTCCTCTGACTTATATATATTGGAGGTAACACCTAGATACCCTCCTGTTTTGAATTAAGAGTGTTAACAGTCTCCACAATATGATTTCCACTCTGTATAAAAACGTTCTTCAGAAATAATAAGTGATTCCCCAAAACTTATAGCTCCACAGAAAAACTGTTTGGTTCACCAAAGTATGCAATCCAAGCTGCAATGCTCTTTACACGGCAAGATGTAGCTTCCCATTACTATCTTCCGCTCTATATTCAGTCACAATATTCTCATTAATCCTTAGCATCAAACAACCTTGCAACCCTCCAGACACGGTAGAATGTAGGGAGCTACCCCACTATCCTCCGCTCTGGCACCGGATGAATCCTCTCCTTCTCTTTTGATGCAACGAACAAAAAAGCGGCCCACACGGAAATGCAAACATGAAAGTGTCAAAAACTCCGTCTGCTCCTGGTAACCACAAATATCCGTGCCTTAAAATAGAGGGCTTGCCTCAGATGATCAAACAGACTCCCACGAGGTGTTTACAACTCCAGCCTCAAGTCCGTGGAGTAATGCGTTTAACTGCAACGCTTACCTTGTCCTCAAGTGCGACTCGGATTTATGTTGTTTGTACCGTCACAACGAACCCGTTGAATCTCTCCTCCGAGGTTTCTCCCTCTTTCACCGGGAAGAGCGAGACTCCAATTATCTGCACGGCGCGAACTGTTCAAACTCACAATCCGCCCGTGAATCCTCGCAGCAACCAGCAGAACTCTGTCCCCACAGCCTGCGGAAACTCCTACCCTTTTTTTCTTCACAAGTTCCTCTGAAGTCGCTCTGGATCCAGCGACAAAGACTTCTCCAGGAACACTCCAGAAAACAAATTACGTGCAATGTCTAAAGGCCACGCCCCCTCTTTTATCCCACTAGAAAGTACAGGGAATTCTGGGCGATGTAGTTCTTAACATTGGGCAGGCGCGATATTGTTTGCAAACCCTGACAGTATGTCCCCGTCCCTAGCGCCTCCTAGGACCTGGCTTATCCGGACAACGCAAATGGAAGGATCTCACAGCTCTAGGGGCATGTACATTGGACCAGGGCTCCCAGGAATCATCCTCCGCTCTATATCCCTTCCAGGATACCAGGTACCAGAGCACGCCTCTGCGCATTTTGGCATCTCGTACACTCCTAACCTCATACTTCACCTGATCTGTTGTTGCAATTGCCTGCACTTCCTCCTCTTTAGGTACCACTGGTAAAATCTGTCTAGACAACGCACAGACCCGACAGGTAGGTATGGTGGCCCCAACTACCAGGTCTATACGACCATTGTCCTCCCGATATGGAGGCAAAGATTCTGCTTGTTTTTTACTGAAAACATCCTTCTCTGCTGCAATGGCTACAAAAAACGGACTAGCCAATACTGCTACATGAGAAACCACACCGGGAACTAAGTGCTCTTGGCAAAATTCAGGCAAGAAATTAACCGTTCTGGATTTCCAGTCTATCGTGGGATTGTGATACCTCAACCAGGGCATACCCAGAATGATCTCAAACTGAGGGGCGTCTATTATATTCAATTCCAACATCTCAGAGTGCCTCCCCTCTTCCACCTCTATGGATACCAACAACTCCGCTGTCTTTTCGGTGATGAGCCCAGATGAAATTGGTTGCCCATCAACCGCCAACACTTCCTCTGGACTATCCCTGGGAACCCTTGGCAATCCTAATCGTGAGACCAACCCGTTATCTATAAAGTTGCCGGTGGCACTAGAATCTAACATCACTAGGACTGTATGAGTTCTATGTTCACATTCGACCAGCATGTTCAATACAAAATGTGACTCTGTCTCACTTATACCCTTTGTGGATAAGGAAGTAAGCTTCCACTGAGGGGTTTCATCTTCTCCTTTGTACAGGGAATCTCTACCCTCAGACGCCTGTACTATCGAAGGGGCTGCCATTTTCCTGTTTTTATCCCAATTGTTCGCACTCTTATTTTTCACTGGACACTCCCTGACATAGTGGCCTTTCCTGCCACAATACATACACAAACCCTGGGCCCTCCTACTCTCTCTTTCATCTCTGGACAAGGGGGCCCTTAAGGCACCTATTTCCATGGGTTCTGGTTCTGGGTCTGTTGTGCTCCATATCTTGGGGGAAAAACGGTCATAACGATAACTCCCCTTTTCCCATCTCTTCCTATCCCCACTTCTATCAGATATTCTACTATCCAGTCTCAATGCCAAGTTTATCATATCTATACAACAAGTGGGTTGAGGGTCTATCTGAGCGACCATATCCTTGATCTCATCTCTGAGCCCTTGATAGAAGAGAGACATCCGTTTTCCTTCTGGCCACTCGGACTCTGCCACCAGGCGATTAAAGGATGTTAAATAAGTGATTAATTCTCCTCTACCCTGTTTTAACTCCATTAATTCTTTGTCAGCACTAAAGGTATTTGCCCTTCGGTCGAATACCTTTTCAAATTCAGTTCTGAATGCTGACCAGTCAGAAAGTATAGCATCATTATTCTTTACCAATGGGACAGCCCAATTAGCGGCTTCGCCTACTAAATATGAAATTGCAAACGCCACCCTGGAATGGTTATTCGGAAATGCAGCAGGTTTACACGAGAAATGGAGCAACACTTGAGTGAGGAACACCTGTATTTTACGGGGATCACCTGCATACCGCTCGGGAGTAGCCAAAGGAATAGGAGGGGGAACAGTAACCTGGATCTGAGCTGGGCCGGAGGAAAAAGGTTTTTTTGACAACTGTTCTACCCTGTCCTTCAATGCAACAGCCTCGGCCTTAGATGTTGCTAATTCTTGCTGCACCAACACTAATGCATGCAGTACATCCTCCAAGGTGGCCATATCTGCAACAATCGAATCAGGCGGAGTACAATTCGTGGGCACGTAATTCTGTCAGGGCCAAGCTCCGCAGGATTCGATTGAAGCAATATGTAATCCACCTCCTGCCCGCACCAACACCCTCTTTTGCACACAGGGTGTTCGAGTGATCAAGCGAGGGAAAAAAGATAGTAAAACAATAACCAGGAAGGGAGGGGAAGGGACAGCTGGGAAGGGACTGCTGAAACGAGAAAGAAAACACACATGGTTACAACACAGATAGTAATCCTACGCTCATTTCATTCTCGCTACCCTCCTTTAATTCTATAATCACCTGTCTCATTGAAAACACAGCTCCTCTCTTTGACTAGCACCAAGTACTATCACGAGTAATCAGCTCCCTATATGAAATAAAAACACCTGTTATTACCCTAGAAAACCTCCTCTGACTTATATATGTTGGAGGTAACACCTAGATAGAACATACCCTCCTGTTTTGAATTAAGAGTGTTAACAGTCTCCACAATATGATTTCCACTCTGTATAAAAACGTTCTTCAGAAATAATAAGTGATTCCCCAAAACTTATAGCTCCACAGAAAAACTGTTTGGTTCACCAAAGTATGCAATCCAAGCTGCAATGCTCTTTACACGGCAAGATGTAGCTTCCCACCACTATCTTCCGCTCTATATTCAGTCACAATATTCTCATTAATCCTTAGCATCAAACAACCTTGCAACCCTCCAGACACGGTAGAATGTAGGGAGCTACCCCACTATCCTCCGCTCTGGCACCGGATGAATCCTCTGTTTCTCTTTTGATGCTACGAACAAAAAAGCAGCCCACACGGAAATGCAAACATGAAAGTGTCAAAAACTCCGTCTGCTCCTGGTAACCACAAATATCCGTGCCTTAAAATAGAGGGCTTGCCTCAGATGATCAAACAGACTCCCACGAGGTGTTTACAACTCCAGCCTCAAGTCCGTGGAGTAATGCGTTTAACTGCAACGCTTACCTTGTCCTCAAGTGCGACTCGGATTTATGTTGTTTGTACCGTCACAACGAACCCGTTGAATCTCTCCTCCGAGGTTTCTCCCTCTTTCACCGGGAAGAGCGAGACTCCAATTATCTGCACGGCGCGAACTGTTAAAACTCACAATCCGCCCGTGAATCCTCGCAGCAACCGGCAGAACTCTGTCCCCACAGCCTGCGGAAACTCCTACCCTTTTTTTCTTCACAAGTTCCTCTGAAGTCGCTCTGGATCCAGCGACAAAGACTTCTCCAGGAACACTCTAGAAAACAAATTACGTGCAATGTCTAAAGGCCACGCCCCCTCTTTTATCCCACTAGAAAGTACAGGGAATTGTGTGCGATGTAGTTCTTAACATTGGGCAGGCGCGATATTGTTTGCAAACCCTGACACACCTGGCCTTCATGGACCTATCCTCAGCTTTCGACTGTGTCAACAGGGGGAAGCTGTGGGGGTCCATGAGGGATAAGGGAGTAGACAATGGCATTATAAACTTTTTGGTTGACCTCCATAGCAACACAAGTGCAAATATAAGGTACTGCCAAGACTTGTCAGTAACTGACGATTTTAGAACTGGGCAGTGGGTGCGGCAAGGCTGCATTTTAGCCCCTTTCCTTTTTAACTTTTATATAAATGAGCTGGATGGCATCTTACAGGAGGTGAATTCAGACAGTCCAAGAGTGGGGAAAAGAAGCATCCCCGTTCTGCTATACGCAGATGATGCGGTGCTGTTAGCAAGAACTGAAAAAGGCCTCCAATTGCTACTTAATGCATTTAAAAAGTTCATGGAAGATAGAGATTTGTTAGTGAACAACTCTAAATCTTTCATTATGCAGGTGGGGAAACAACCAAAGAGACAATACACCTTCAAACTAGATAATGTAGCAATACCATTCTCTAATACATTCTCCTATCTAGGAGTACTCTTTGACTCTAAATTATCTTGGGCCCCGCAACTTGCTAAGAAAAAATGTGATGTCTCTAAGGTTAATGCCTCCATTTTCAATTTTGCGTCAAAACTTGGTAAAAAGCCTACGGCTGCCTTGATTAAACTATATGACTCAAAGTCTGTAGCAACCGCAGCATACAGGAGTGAACTTTGGGGCTACATGGCTGGGGAACAACTTCAGACCACAGAAAACTCATTTTACAAACGGCTCTTGTGTGTTCCGGCATCCACCTCCAACTTTGTGGTTCACAAGGAACTAGGAGTGGGGTATTTGAGCGATATCCTGTCCCTACGACCTCTGTTATGCTGGCTGAAAATGTGGTTATGTGAAGAAATTCCCCTAACACATTTAATTGTTAATGACTTCATGGCTCTCGAGAAGGCGTCACGCACTCCATGGCTGAAGTACTTAAAAACCTGTTTTACTGAGATGGGACGCCCTGATCTGTTTGAACACCCGTCAGGAATTGGAAAGGCGGACATTGATCTAGTCAAGCAGGTGTTCCTTCAGCGTAAGAAGGCTAAGAGGGAGGGTGCTGAGCTACAAAAAGTTAGTGTAAGGAAATTTATCATGGTTAAAACATGTCTGACAACAGAGCCTTATCTACTCGGCACTTTCAGTACTCACGACAAGTTCATGCTAACAAGATTCAGATTTAACCTGTTTCAACATCTGCTTATCAGACCTAAAAAGGAGAGCTTCTGTAAAAATCCATCATCCTGTGGCTGCGACGGAAAGTCTCCACAGGATATGTTGCACTTTATGTTTTTATGTAGATTCTATGAATTCCCTCGTAAACGCTTTTTAATTGCTCTTTTAAAAGAAATGAATTTTAACCAGATACGACCAGCCTTTTTATATTTACAATTGCTACACAGTAATAGTGTCCTTCAAGTTCTTGAATTTTTAAAATTGGCTCTTAAACTGCGACTTTGTCTGGACCAATGAATGGATTAATGTATGTAATGTACACAGTTCTCTTACCACCTGTATTTAGAGTGAAATTTGATGTATGGTACTGTATGTTTTTAATGCACTTTTATGGTTGACATACACCGAATAAAGTCTTTTTGAATTTAATTGAATTGATTCCATTCATGTTGGTATCATTTTATGTATAAAAAATGTCTCTTATTTATATTGCTGTGGGATTGTTCTTGTGCTGTTTTCACTTTCTTACTGTTTGTGTGCTGCATAAATATTTACCACAGTGCCTCTAAGTTAAGCCTGATTGCTTTTGTGACAAGCTGCTAGTTGTGACTTTTGAGGTTTACCCTGACAGCAATTGTAATTATTGCTTGGAAAGGGTTTACACCTCCCTCAACCAAACACCAATTTTCTTACATTTAACTCATGAGTGGCGTTTGGTGCATCTATGTCAAGAAATACCGATTTTATTCAACCTCTCTGAAGATGGTTATAAATCTCCTGAACTGCACAACTGCTTGTCATTACACTCCATTACTGTGCCAAAGGCACCTCAGAATATTTGCATGCCTCAGGGCAGGGTACAGGTTATCAAGTGGGCACTTGGACTTGTTGCAGCTTCATCGTGGTTCTGCCATGCTGAAGCTCTAGGTCATAGAGAGACACGTTGCTGCCTCCATTGAGGATATAACATTCATCTTAAGTGTTGGAATTTGAGTGTAGACGTAGGCCAAGAATCCAAGAACGTCAGTGAACGAAACCTGGGTACACCTTTTTCAAGTACACTAATAAAAGATCACCTCTCTTTACCGACAGCCATCCATAATGTAATGAGTGATATCTCATGTACTATAATAAATTAAGTGATTTGTTTGTCAATATAAAATCTATCTTGTTTGTTATGAATTCAAGAAACCAAGATTGCATCTTGTGAGTAATATGTGTTCATGGAAATTAATGCCCCTCCACTTGAGACACAGTACTTTGTTTTATGTTTAGCCTTCCATTACTTTTGAAATACTCTGTCCTTACTATATAAGAGACCCAAAGATGGACTCAGCCTGTCAGGGTCAGTGCCTCCTTTCTCCCCATCAGGATCTTGTAATGACTCACTCGACATATTTTAGTGCTTTCATGTAAGGAAGAGCTTCTCTATGTAAGTCGTTGAACTGTGAATGTTTAGTCCACGAATCTTCAAACAGTGTACCACATTTCACCAGAAGTTGAAATGTGGTGTCTCCTAGCTTTGCTTGTACTACTGCCAACAGATCTTTCTGGATGGTTTGCTCACCACAACGAGAGCTAATTAATTTTACTTTGCCTCCATTATTTATAAATCATCAAAGCTGCTTTTGAGACAGGAACGCAATGGAGGTAGGGGTACCAATGAGCTGGAAACTATACCCTGATGCCCTGTTGAGTGTTGCCAAGCTGTCAAAGGGAGATGTCAGTTGGAGAATGTAATCGGTGGGTGAGGTAGCACGCCTCAAGCTGCCCCCTTCTATGCATGAACCTTTTTCTCAACCATTCTCTCTTCGTTTTGTTTTCTGACAGTAATGTTTATCCACTGACCAACCAAAATCTTCTCCCAGCTCCATGACATATTCTCTTCATCATTCTACTTTTCTTGCATTTCGTTTCTGTATATTCTTCATAAAATATTTTACAAACATGAAATATCCTTGTCTACTTGCTCTGGCATTCAAGCTTCTCCTTAGTAACTGAAAAAATACAGCTAATCTTAAATCGGATGTTTGGAAAATTGGTTCTCCTTTATTAGGGGTGCCAACAATGTATCCATACAGACCTCTCTCTGGAAAGGAAACTCAATATCAATATGGTCCATACTGGACAATGTTATGGCAAACACTAAGCCCCTGCGAGCAGTGTCCCTGAGGAGAGTATAAGAAAATCACATAATGTGAGCTCCCATAACCTCCACCCTTTCTACCAGGGGATCCTACGCCTTGGAATCCTATAACGATCCCACTGGCAGCATTGCCCGTTCCTCTAACATTCCTTGTTCCAGAACCTGGCACTCATTCTTTTCTTACTAAGCTGGTGTTATTTTGTTCGTTAGGTACTTCTTAAATATTCATTTGATTATTTATTTAGGTTATTGTGATGATACACTATGCTGTCTGACAAACCTGGCAGTCTGCACTCATTTGTATAGCAGCAAGTGATACAAATCATTCGTCCTAGCTGTATTCATTATGACCCTACCCTTCATAGATTTTTTTTTTAATTACTTTCTTGCAAATCCCAATAAAGGTTTCTGAATGACAACAAAAATGCTTCTAAACTGTTCTTTAAAAATGTTTAGGTTTCCTCCAATTCCTTCCATTCTCGTTCGCTTCTCATTACCTTCTTACTCAAATTTCCTTTTTCCTTTCATGATGTATTCCTCCTAGGATTTCCTGCATTTAATGGTGAAGATGTTGACTAGCTTCTATCCCTCTTTCCTTTGGTCTGCGGGTGGTCTGACAATGTTTTGACTACGGTCATATTTGCATTTTATCCCGCAGAAACCCCCGTCATGTCGAAATGAGTATTTCTTACAAATATTTAGTAGTGGCGACCTCATTGTCTTTAAAATGAAACATGTTTAAATCCATTCCCCTACCTTTGCCCTGTTTTCCGGCAACAGAGCCGACTCTCCATGACTCATTCCAAAAGTTATTTGTCCACCTTGATCTCATTCTCCCTGAACTCTGATGGTGCAGCGAGCAGGCTATCAATATTCATCAGGCACGGCTGCAGCATCCCTGATGCACGAGAGGTCTTCGGCTTGCTACTTTTACATTCTATTACTGGGCTCTGCTGCGATGGATTGAATTTGAAATATCTCTGATATGTGTTGATGAAAATGGGAGTCTACCTCTGCCAATCTCTCTCCTTAAATGCTTTTCTTTTTCCAGCTTCAAAGCCATTTTTTTTAAATTACTTTCAGCCAAAGAGCCATCTTCAATGATTAAGGTCTGATGGGTCACATTATGTTGCTTTCCACAACCTCCAGCAGTCTCACTTGGCTGCTTTGGCAGTGCATGGCAGCCCTGGGACTAAAAAGTACCAGCCCATACGGATCATCAATGCAATGATTTGCATGAAAGCAGATGCTGTCAGAATAGAACATGCCCTGACGAATAATCCCTGCTGGTGGAGTGAACCTCCGCTGACTGTGTGGGTGGGAGGGTTGCTACTCAGTTGGAATATTTTATTCACCTTATAAAGCAGCATTGTTTCTTTCTTTTTTAATTGACGTTTGAAATACATCGACCCAGCGTTACTAATTTGATTTTTCGAGAAGTATTCAAAACATGACTGTATGAAAGTTGTTGAACTCAAAGGAGGAAATATTCTGCGGGCAGACTAGAGTTAATTTTGGTTGAGGAAAGTACAGAAGAAACTTTCTCCTGTAATGTGGAGTGTCCTTTTCCCTAAACTCTTCCTGCTTTCAACAAGCTCCACAGGACGTCTTCAGCCCATGACTAGGGGTACATTTGGGTGTGAAGGTAGAGATTGGAGGCAGCTTTTCTGTGGTTAAAAAACAGTGAATTCATCAGCTACTTGCACAACAGCACCTCTGATGGTGGCTGCAAGAATGCCAAGAATAAAGGGAGGAGCACTGAAAGTGGCACTTGAAGTGGTAGGGGTGGTATCGCTGTAGAGCATGGGCACTCGCAAACATTTCCCCTGGGGCCACAAAATATTGTCTGTGGCTTACCGAGAGCCGCACTGATGACAGCAGGGCAATGTTCAGGGTGATGAAAGGAGCTCATAGGGAGACGTGAGGCAGATGCATGCTAAAGATAAGTTATCGAGGAAACATTCTTTGCTTCTTTACCTTTTGTTTAGTCAACATGCAAATAAAGTATGCCTGTTTCACAGCTTTCTGAATGTTCCTGCTCTGTCAAGTTAACAGCCCAGTGCTGCTGTTCAGCAGGGGGTCTTAATTAAAGGCCAGGAGGGCCGCATGAGGCCCTCGGGCCGTACTTTGAATATCCCTGCTGTAGCGGTCGATGAAGCCCAAGCATAGGTGGTGTGTGGAGCCATGGGAAGGCTCCTTGGAGTTACCTGCTGGTGTTTATGCTTCTGGGACCTTTCAGTGACATAGCAGGTCACGCGCTGCTGACCCACCAATGGTTGCTAGAATGCCTGTGGCTTCACAGCTGGGCTGAAGGTTCTTGGAGTGAGAGGGAGTGAGTTCTAAGGTGCCTTCAATTTTGCCTGTGCAGGGACGAGTGGCTATACAGCCACAAAAAATTAATGTTAAGAATTTGTATTAGTTTTACTTGCAGACATCATAAATGTATGAAGCATGGAAGACATTAAATAATGACTTACCTGAGATTGTCCACATACAACTAAAGCAGTGGCAATGGACAGCTAGTAGCTTGTGCTTATCGTCAGGCATATCAGCCTCGCCCATTGGACTCTAAGGGGTCGTTTGGTGGAGCGAAAACCTCACTGTTTTTAACACTTGGGCTCTTTATTAGCAGAGCTGCACTCATTTTATTAGGCATAAACAGAGATTTGCTCCCAAAGTGGGTTTACAACGGTGGGGTAAATATCACACTTTTCCCTTCGCATCAATATTTCTTGGTACAACCTGGCCACAAATTCTGAGCTTTTCAAGTCAAAACAGAGGAAAGCATGCAGCATTACCATATTATTCCCCGATCTGAGCAGCGCTTAATTTGATCTAGTGGTTTCCGGTGCTTGGCACCGGCCCTTAATTGTAAACAAAAGCACTTGTGGCAGTCTGCAACAAGGTGGCAATGCCTGGCTAATTTAGAGATGTCCACAACAATAAGCAATTATTAATTCAATTTCTCTTTTAAATTACTAGTACCTACGCCCAAGCCATTCTTCTAGTTTTGGGTGGCCTGAAATAGTCTGAATTTTCACACTTTAATTAGCACCATGGCAGGGGCAATATTTGGTGCAAGCTGCAATGGCCTCCTGTCAAGAGCCCTGGCACTTTTTGTTGTTTACAAACTAAGCACTGGATCTAAGGTGCATAACCCGGAATAATATCACACCCGCTATATAACACATCTTGAAGTACCAGCATTTAACAAATGAAGCATTCCGAATGAGGCTCTGTGCGTTGAATGTAGTCTGTTAAAATAGAAAGAAATGCTTGCAATATTTTTCGTTAAATACAAAACCAATCCAATCCAAAAATTATTTATTTCGGTCATATAGGCCATAAAAGATACAGTACAAAGACACAATGATAAAACTTGACTATTATAAACACATTTCATAGAATTCATACAATTGATTTCCCAAATAATCAAGGCATAAAAGGGATTAAAACAGTTTGTAGCATTGTCCACACATTAGAGGATTTTTTTCTTCCTTATCTGCCAGATAGCCATTAAAAATTTAGCAACCGCAAACACAATATGGGGCAGAGTGCTGGTTTTCAGTACTCTGTGCGCATGCAGATAATTCCTGAATCCCAGATTTCTGCAAAGCGGTGCCAACCAATATTTTCTGGATTCATTACAGGCAGGGCAGACAAACATTATGTGAATTTCATCTTCCCCAAGAGTGTTACAGCATGGACAAATTTTGTCATTACCCTTTAGCCATTTACAAGTAAAGGTTCTGATGGGCAAGGAGCCTAGCCTCCATTGTTCAAACAATTTTCTCGCTAAAATGGGAAAGATAAAATCCATAAAACTTTCAAATACATAGGAATTTTTGGATTCCAGGAAACGGTTTGTTAGAGTGCCACTATTTTGTGCAGACGACAGCAGCGCTAGTCTTTTTTCTTTATGAGTTTGAACCAGACTTTTGCGGGAAACCCTTCGACAACCTTGTTCAGGATCCTCCCATAACTCGGACAAGTTCATGGAATACAGTTCTTTTTTTACAAAAGCAAGCCAAGGGATTCTGTCGCGTTGGTTCAGGTTCATGACGTGGATAAGGTTTTGCCTGTAGTGAACAAGTTTGTTAGTAGACCAAAGCCTATGCCAGAACCTCAATGGCTTTGATTCTAGCTCCTCAGCGATAGAAGGGAGGCCCATGTCTAATCTTAGGGGCAAGAGTGGTGTGCTTCGAGGCAGGGCCAGGAGGCGTCTGAGAAAGTTATTTTCCACTCTTGCTAATTCTTTGCCTGCTTTATGCCCCCATAATTCACTCCCATAGGTTGCAACCACCTTGGCTTGGGTTTTGTACATTTCAACTGCCGGACTAATAGGCTTGTCGGTTGAGGTGTTTACAACCTTCAAGATTGCGCCAGAGAGCTGAGACAGCTTAAGCCGAGATCTTACTATCTGGGGGTCCCAGGATAAGTTTTCCTGTAGCGTTACCCCCGAGTACAGAAAAGTTGTTACCCTCTCAAGGCTGGCTGTACCCAAAGTGGGGTTGGGTCTGGCTTTTTTTGGTGGATTAAATATCATGAATTTGGTCTTTTCTGTATTGATCTCTAGACCATGTTGTCTACAGAAAAGACCAAATCCATCCAAAATCCTTTGAATCCCCATCGGGGATTTGGAAAGCAGGAGGGTGTCATTGGCAAACATAATAGCCGGCACCCTCCTGCCTGCCAGACATGGGGCGTCATTGTCCTTAACATTGTCCAAGTGGGATATAACACTGTTGACAAAAAGGCAAAACAGGGTCGGCGCCAGGACGCAACCCTGCCTCACCCCCCTATGCACAGGGAACCTTGATGACAGGGCACCATCCCTCCCGCATCTGACCTGCGCATAATTATTGTCGTGGAGCCTAATTATAATGTTTAGTAGTTGAGCAGGTACCCCCAGCTTCTTCAGGACCTTCCACAATTTCTTGCGTGGGACCAGGTCAAAGGCTGACTTCAGGTCCACGACCACCATGTACAGCCTCCCCGCCTCAATCCTCACCGTTTTCCAGTAAAGCAGGACGAGGCGGAAAATCTGATCCATGGTGGACGTGTTTTTCCTGAAGCCAGCCTGGAGGGGACTCAGAATTTCATTGGCCTCTACCCAGTCTAGCAGGTGGTTCAGGACAAGGCGAGCGAATAGCTTTTGGGGGACGTCTATAAGGCTGATCGGCCTGTAGTTGGCTGGGAGCAGAGGAGAGCCCTTCTTATATATAGGCACGATCTCCGCTCCCAGCCAAGTACAGGGGATCTCCATACCTCCTAGGATTGCATTAAAGAGGATGAGGAGGTACGGGCCCCAGATCTCAGGATGGTGTCTGAATAGATCCCCAGGTAGTCTGTCTAGCCCAGGGGCCTTCCCCATCGCCAGTCTCTCTATTGCGCTCACCACCTCGCCAAGGGTGAAATCCAGGCCAGCTTCAGGAGAAGCAAAGTCCTCAAGGGCCATATCGTTAGCTAGTGGCCTGGTATCTTGATAAAGTACCCCAAAATGGGCCTCCCAAACAGAGGAGGCAATATTGGGCTCCACTGCTGCTTTGGCTTCTCCTGTGCCAGTGTTCACAAGGGACCAGAATTTCCTAGAGTCTTTTACTTCTAATGCGTTAGAAAGGTCATGCCATCGGTTCCAGTCCCACTCCGACTTAGCCGTAGCCATTGCTGCTTTGTAGTCCCTCCTAAGCCCAGCAACCTTAACCTTATTAGAGCCTGCTTTTATTGTAGCAATTAGCTCAGTCTTGATCTTCTTGCATGAGGAATTGTACCAAGTTGGGGTTCGAGTCTTTTTCCTGCGTGTTGCTACCACTGGATAGAAGACCTCATCAAGACCTCGCACTAGTTCAGCGTGAATTTGAGCCAATTCCTTGTTATAGTCTGCGGGTCTAGGTTGTTCGATTAGATTGTCCACTTCTTTAAACCTAGGGAGTGCTATTTCATATATTTTATTCATGCTACCTTCCGCATTTAACAGCTTCCCCCATTTTACTCGGCGCCTGTTTGAGGTGAGAACCAAGTTCCCAGGGTCATCGCTAGGAATGGAAGCTGACGACCCAGCTACAGGTGCAGGGTGTTGCATCTCCAGTAGGAGCGCATTGTGGTCACTATCTAATCTAGGTACCACCCTGAAGTCCTGAACTTTGGGCCACATACCAATGTCTATAAAAATTTAATCTAACCTCGACTCGTGGTCCTTCCTATTGAAGGTACACAGTGAGGGGGTGTCAGAAGGGGTGCGTCCATTGCAGGCCCTTATTGCAAAATTTAAAGTAAGGGACATGATTTGTACTGCAAGCGGGGACCAGGATTTAGGGTGGGGGGATAAGCATGGTGGAACTCCCCAGAAATCGTCCTCAGTAGTGAGGGCGCCCTCCTTTAATCCTTCTAGGGGTTCAAAGTGGCAATTGAAGTCTCCACCCATCACTATCTTATGGTCACCTGACAATTAATGGACCCACCAATCCGACCTATTGTGTCAACATGTGGCAGTATACACCAACCAATAGGCCAGTATTTAGACCGCCATCTCCAACCCATTGTTCAATCTATGACTAGTTACATCCGTGACACTACAGACTTTTTGAGGAAACTTGGAGGTATTCAAATAGATCCCAATGAGGAATTATGGCTATGCACTGCTTATGTCAGCTCTCTATATACTTCTATCCCACACCAAGAAGGCATAGATGCCATGGAACAAGCCATTTTGAAACTAGACGTGGATGAACCTTTGAAAATATTCCTGATGGAATTAGCTATGTTTACCCTATATCACAGCTATTTCACCTACAAAGATAATTGGTTTTTGCAACTAGTGGGTACCAGCATGGGAAATAGCGCGGCTCCGGCATACGCGAATATCTTTATGGGAGAATTTGGAAAGACCAACATCTGGTTGAACCCGTTGTGAAAAGATCACCTAAAAATGTATGTACGCTACATAGACAATTTATTTATACTTTGGAAAGATACACGGGACAATCTGGAACTTGCATTAACAACTCTGAACTCAGCCAATCAGCGAATCCAATTCACTTGGACCATAGATCCTACTACCATAACATTCTTGGATGTCCGAATCACTTTAAAAAATGATCAAATTATGACAGACATTTTCCGAAAATCTACTGTCCGTAACAACATGTTACACTACTCTAGCTTTCATCAGCCATCGTTGAAAAACAACCAACCTAAATCTCAATTGCTAAGAGTAAAACGTATCACCTCGGATCCCACAGTGTCAAAAGTAAGAATGGATTAAATGGTTGATCGTTTCAAAGAGAGAAACTACCCAGAAGATCTGCTCAAAAAAGCAAAAAATGAGGTGGAAAAACTGGATAGACATGAACTGTTACAAAAACCAAGTAAGAAACAAGAGAGTGACCAGATGGTCATTGTATCGAAATGTTCTAACGTCAGCTCGGAATATAAAAAGATCATATTGAAACATTGGCCAATGTTAGAGTTAGAGACAGATTTTAAAGACATGTTCAAAGCCAAACCTATATTTGCCCATACCAGGGGGAAAAACTTGGGTGAAATTCTCAAACAACCCACAGAACAACCATTGACCTCCAACGGGACCAGACCGTGCAACAACTGTAACAACTGCCACAATAT
The DNA here is from genome assembly GCF_964263255.1 of Lissotriton vulgaris. NCBI lineage: Eukaryota > Metazoa > Chordata > Amphibia > Caudata > Salamandridae > Lissotriton > Lissotriton vulgaris. The sequence continues at coordinate 1,211,433,547 of NC_141696.1, forward strand.
AATCCCGGGCAACAAACTACCTCACCCAATGAAAGGCTATAACATCAACCTAAAAGTGACTGCCACATGTGATTCTAACAATCTTATTTACCTACTTAAATGCCCATGCGGGAAGGTATACGTTGGCAAAATGGAGCGCAAGTTAAAAACCTGTGTTAATGAACACAAATCGAACATTCGAACAAAGAATCTCAAATCATCAGTAGCGTCACACTTCTTGGATATGAACCACAACATAGCCCAGCTGAAATTTATGGCATTAGAAATCATCAAAAAACTAGAAGGAAGAGATAATAACAGGATGTTATTACAACGAGAAAATTTCTGGATTTTTAAACTGAATTCAATTAAGCCTTATGGCCTAAATGAACGAATTGAGTACTCATGTTATCTGTAACTTTATTGCTATTTTGAATAACAGCACCACTGGTGCCTCATAGTTCTGGACAGGTCTCCGCATTGTGGATAACCATTATTGTACATACATACATCTATCATATAGTTCTTTTGAATGTTAGATTGCATATTAGTTATTCATTCATCTATACATATCCGTTTTTGTCAACTCTGATAATTCTAATTTGCTCATTTTAGTGGTATCGTACCACACTAACACGGTAGTCTCCTTTCTTCCTCTACACATCGCAGTCACGTGATTCACTCACCCGTACGGCTTCTGTTTATGAAGCGCTTATTCGCACTTCCGGATTAAGCTTGCCGGTTGCGGTCTGCGTTTTGAAACGCTGTGAATTCCGATAATCGTAAGTTAGCAAGACCCCCGAGCACCGCTTTGTTGGCGCCCTTTCACTTCTGTGCACGCACGATAGCTATATCGTATTTAAACTACGATTTTAGTTTAGTTTGTAACATGTTTATCTTACTGCGTTCTCCTACCTACCTCTATTATTCTTCTAGTTCGTACTTACTTAGATCTCCTCGTCACTCTGTGTCACCTTAATGTAACTGAACCCTTGGCACCTTAAACCGTCTTTTTCACAAACCTTTTGGTGAAGCACTGGGCTAAGGTATTCTTTCAGCTTTATATGGATTTGCCATATTTTCGCCATGATGGTTACAAATATGTTCGTCTTTGTTTCTAGAGGCTCCCCGATGAAGGGCTAGAAGCCCGAAATGCATTGGAGCAGGAGTAATAATCTGTATTCCAAAGTTGAATATACTTCTTGAAATTGGATTGTCCTTTTGGAATCATATTAATGGATATGAAATGAATACCATATATTTGAGAAGAAAATAAAATATGGTTGAAAATACTCACCTTTAAGCGAATTCTTTGGAGGAATACACCAATTTGAGTGCCTAAGGGATGTCATAAATGTTCCTTTGATAACACTTTTACAGATCACCTGACAATTGACCCAGAAAGGATGATAAGTTTTCAAGAGTGGGTGATTCCATGGCCACAGCAACTGGGCGAGAGTATACATTATTAATTGCCAGAGTTGTTGGGCCAGGCCACCTGAGCAGCACACACTAGATGTCCTGCGAAAACGTGGGCATATTTCCCGCATAGCATCCAATGTGGCTAGCTACCCAAATCGCCAAGCCACCCGAAGGCCTCCCCTTGCCACTCCACCTGGCCGGGATTTCAAAAATTTCATAACCGTTCTACTCAGGGGTTCCCTCGCCCACGTCTCCTGGAAGAGGCATACATCACTGCCTCCTATCAAGAGATCCCAGTCAGTTGTGTGTACCTTATTTGCAATCCCCGCCACGTTCCATGAGAGGACCTTCAAACATTGAGTGCGAGCCCTAGATCCTGCCCCGTCAGATGTATTAATGAATGAATGAATGAATGAATGAGGGGAATCTTGTATCGCGCAAACTTAGCCCAGTGGGCGTCAAGGCGCCTAGATTAAATACAGCAACTTAAGACCTTACCTAGTGATATTTAATCATGAGTAAGCCTTCTTAAAGAGAAAAGTTTTTAAGGCTTTCTTAAAAGAGTCGATGGCAGGGAGAGTTTTAATCTCCATGGGGAGGGAGTTCCACAATTGAGGAGCGACGACGGAAAAGGCTCTGGCTCCCCATCTGACCGATTTGATGCGGGGAACAGCTAGTTGGCAGAGTCCCGCAGAGCGTAAGTTTCTTGTGGGGACATAGCGCGAGAGGAGTGAGCCAATGGCACTAGCAGGACCATCCATCAATGCTCTATAGGTGAAACAGAGAATTTTGAAGGCAATTCTGTGCTGTACCGGAAGCCAATGAAGCTCCTTCCTGGCTAAGGTGGCAGAGGAAGCTTTGGGGAGATTCAGAACAAAGCGTGCTGCAGAATTCTGAAGAGTCTGCAAACGGTGGATCAACCCTTTGTTGACTTCCATATAGAGGGAGTTGCAGTAGTCCAGTCTTGAACCCACCAGGGCGACTGCAACCTGTTTACGCGCCTGGGGGGAAAGATACCCACGGATTTTGTTGAGTACCCGAATCACACCACAGCAGGTAGCAACGGTCCTGTTGACTTGCAGGGACATAGAGAGTGAGGTGTCAAATATCACTCCCAGATTTTCTGGCAGAGAGGGAGGGAGTGGGGCAGATGCCAAGAGAAGAAGGCCACCACTCGTTCGACCACAGATTCTGGTTCTTCCCAAATATTAACACCTCGGTTTTTTCACCGTTTAGCTTCAGGGAATTTATAGTCATCCAGTCTGCCACGTACTGCATGCAGACCCTGAAGCTGGCGGCAGATGTCTTAACCGAGGTGTGAGCAAGAGAGACCATAATCTGCGTGTCGTCTGCATAGGATAAGGATTAAGTGCAATATCCATAAGTGGATCGGCAGTTTCCGGGACAGTTAGGGCAGCTAGTGTGGGGATCGGAGCAGACACGGCTACAGATATTGAATTTGTACCCGGTGTGCCCTGGGATAAAATGGCTACTTAGCTCCTGGGGCTTTCAGAAGGTAAACTGCTCCTTAAGGGGGGTTCCAGTTTCCGGGTGGTAATCTCACAAGCAGCTCTCGCCATCCCCTTACTTGCGTATTCATTGACAGTATTTTGGTATGCCTGTGGGAACGCACCCTTTTGTGGTCAATCAACATGATCAAGGCAGGAAAATCTGTTTGGATGCATGAAGTTACCATGAGTGGGGAGACCATTATGCTTGGGCCTATATCGTGAGCCGTCCACTGCAAAGCCCACTCTAATCCAGCCATCGTCCCTCCTCATGGTTGAGTTACGTGCACTTGGATAAAAGTATGAGAGGGGGACCAATTCAATAGAGGTATTGCCTACTCTGCCAAGCCAATTACAAATGTAGGGGGCAACCTGTGGGCTCCTAAAACTGACAATTATACAGTCCCCCACACATTTCTTGGAGGTGAACCCGATCCATGGGACCCTTCTAACCTTAAGAACATCTCCTTTTAAATTAGGTGGGAGTGGCCTATGGATATTTAACCAACTGATTACCATGTTGCGTAGGGAATCCTGCGGTTCCGTTATGCCGCCGGTAAGCTCTGGTACCCCCATCAGGATCACGGTATAGGCTTCTGCCTCAGGGGACAAATTTACTGCCATACGCCTGGTGTTAGGGCTAGTAGGGCAGTTAGTTTCCCCATTAGTTGATCTCTCCTGACTAGATTGATTTGGTGGAGCAGGTTGTTTTGACCTCCTGGGAGCAGGTACCGGGGGCCTCATCCTTTTGGATACTAGTGGTACAGGTTGGGGGATTGGCACAATGCTATTGGTGGAGGATTCCCCTGACTGGGCTAGTGGTACATTTGGAGCTTGGGTGGGTGTGACAGAAGAAGAATGAGTAATCCCAGCACTAGACCCAGGAGCCCTTTGTGAATTTACTCCTAACCCAGAATCAGCACCGTTATTTGTACTCAGTTTTTCTATGGCTGTCAGTCTTGCCTCAATTTAGTCCAGTTTGGCGGACAGGGGATTCAAGAGACTTTTAAAGATATCTGTGAGTGAACTAATAAGGAGATCTGTGGTATTGGAGGGGACCCCGCCGAAGATGAAAGGCCCAGTATGCACAGGTAGGGATGAGGCAGATGGAGAGCTAGATGTTTCCATTCCATTTCTCGTGGGTGATGCACCAGGAGAGGCCACATTATCTGCATTATCAGCATGAGTGGGCATTATTAGATCAACCTTAGCCCTTTTAGCGCCTTTAGGCATCCTTGATCTCTTCCTTTTAAACGCAAGATCCCATCTACTGCTCCTATGTTCTGTTAGTGCTACTACAGGGCCCTCCCCGTGGGCCTCAGACTGTGCCAGATCAGCATTAGGAGAGAGCTCTACAACCCCGGACAAGCGTAATGAGTCTCTGTCCCTGTGCGAAGTTGAAGGTGTCCTTAGTTGTTGAAGGACTGACTCTATGGTCTGATCGATGCTATCCATAAGAGACAAATGGGTAGCATCAAGCAATAGAGGTGTGCTGGCATTAATTGAAGAGCCCGGAGAAGCAAGGGACAAGTTATCTGCACCCTCCTCAATTTGTTTTTCCAGTACATTAAGACCCTTATTGACCACGGAATTGGCCTTGGAGAGAAATTTGTCCATAGTACCTGAAACCACATGAGCAGCCTTGCTTCTGGATTCTCTACTGGCCATTTTGTGTGAGGCGCCTTCAGAACAGGAACCAACCAGAAGAAGAAGACGGAAAAGGCAAGGCGTCAGAGGGGTGGCCCGGTCCAGTCTCTACCGTCCTCTAACGGCCTAAAACGGCCCGCCCTTTGCCCGGGCTTAGCCCGGCAGTCGCCCACGCGCGTCCCGCGATGCGCATCTGTGGGCGTGATTTTATAGCAGCTCAGGGCGGGGAGGCGTGGCCAGCCGGGAAGAGTCTCCAGGTGCGGCGTATGATCAGCCGCTTGGAAACCTGGGACTCGCAGTCCCGCTGCTGTGCCGGTGCTGATGTTTTCTGCCCTTGCAATCCCCGCTGCAACCTTCAACGGATGGGGCACAAGTAAATCCAATGTCCTGCTTCCTCGCGTCTACGAGCGGCTCCCGCGAAGCAGGGGCCGCGAGTCGCGGTTTTGGCAGCTCAGGGCGGGGAGACGTGGCCAGCCGGGAAGAGTCTCCAGGTGCGGCGTATGATCAGCCGCTTGGAAACCTGGGACTCGCAGTCCCGCTGCTGTGCCGGTGCTGATGTTTTCTGCCCTTGCAATCCCCGCTGCAACCTTCAACGGATGGGGCACAAGTAAATCCAATGTCCTGCTTCCTCGCGTCTACGAGCGGCTCCCGCGAAGCGGGGGCCGCGAGTCGCGGTTTTGGCAGCTCAGGGCGGGGAGGCGTGGCCAGCCGGGAAGAGTCTCCAGGTGCGGCGTATGATCAGCCGCTTGGAAACCTGGGACTGTTTTGGCAGCTCAGGGCGGGGAGGCGTGGCCAGCCGGGAAGAGTCTCCAGGTGCCGCGTATGATCAGCCGCTTGGAAACCTGGGACTCGCAGTCCCGCTGCTGTGCCGGTGCTGATGTTTTCTGCCCTTGCAATCCCCGCTGCAACCTTCCACGGATGGGGCACAAGTATATCCAATGTCCTGCTTCCTCGCGTCTACGCTCGTTAAATACAAAACAGTTTTTGGATTGAACTCAATGTCACAGCACAGTAAGTGACTTAAAAGATCCACTGCTGGGACTGGAAGGCTGAAGAGCGAATTTAAAGGGTGAGCTGGCAGCTAAATTACTTCACATGGTACATAATATAGGGAAACTTGCCAATGACTTGTAAATCAAAAGTCAATTATATGTGTGGCTGGCAAACGCTTTTTAGGGGGCTTGTGGATGGTGCAGTATTGATGTATATGTGAAATGGCTCACATGAGGAACAATGAAACCATATCCATCTTGGGCACTCTTCGTGCTCTAACATGAAACAGCAAAGCCATGCACATTGTTTTTGGACGAAATAATATCTTGATATGGGCTGGTGCTACATTTAGATCACCACTTGCAAAGTAATAAATGGTGTAAGGATAAATAACTGTTAAGTGGAACAAAATGGAGTTTTGACAACTGCAGCAGTACTACATATAGGGTGACTACCCATCTGTAAATTTCACTGTGCATGTTCCCCTGAGAGAAGCCTCAGACATTTTCAGCACTCACTTTCGGGGCCAGCTAGCAGTCTTCATCTGAACTCAAAGCGCTGTAGCGGCCCCTCACTGACCTGGAATTATGAAAAGCCTTTATCATGTTTTATCATGATCTGCCCATTGTCATTCTGTCTGCCGGCCGACTGTCACATTCAGAATGATAATGAGTCAGTTGGGGCAGGTAAGACTTTTGGTGTGGCTACTCCTGCCCCGAACTAGGGCACAGCTTTCTTCTTTTGTCAGGGGCCTGTGCCACCCAAAATGAGACAAGCTCTAGGGGCAAGAGGGGTTGCATTTTTAAATATCCCAGGGACCACTGCCTGCCCTTAAAAAATAAAACTGAAAAGTTTAATTTTTTTTTTAAATGCATCCCGTTTTCTTTTAAAGAAAATGGGATGCATTTAAAAAAAACTGCTTTATTTAAAAGCAGTCCCAGACATGGTGGTCTGCTGACCCAGCAGGCCACCATCCCTGGGAGAGCTAGCCATTCCAAATGGGGTCGCAAATTGAGACTGCCTCATTAATATTCATGAGGCATGCAATTAGCGAACCCATTGGGAATCGCAAACAGTGTCTCAGACACTGTTGTACATAGCATTTTGCGAGTCAGAAGTTGCGGCTCACAATTTGCCACAGTTTGCGAGTCTCACAATGCTATGGTCGTACATCTGGCCCCTAATGTCTACCAGTACAAATGACATGTGACTTCTACACCTTGAAGCCCTCGTTGTCTTAAGTTTCAAAACTATCACTTTTAATAAGTACTTCCTAATGCTGTGCTATAATGTGACATACTAATGTGAGTGTTCACATGTTCAAGAATGACACTTTTTTGAATTATGAAGAGACTTTTCATGTTTTACGTGATGTTTGTTGTACGATTTACTAGGCAAACGTTTTCAGGGCTCGTCTCGTGCAGAGGCTCTAATAGTCAAATCCGACTCTAGCCTTGGCTCACCCTTGGCTCGCCCTTTCAATTTCTTGGTTCACTCCATTCTTGTTGTAGCTATCTTTCTTGTAGCCTGTGCATTGCCTGGGTGGAAGGCATAGACTATGAAAAGAAGACTATGTTTTTATCGTAATCCGTGTTTCTGTAACATTTTTATTTCAACATTTCAAGTTAATGGAGAATAGAGATCACAATTAGGAATGCCTAACATAACAAGACCAGTGTGCACTAATCCCAACATATTCGAGAGTCACAGTGTAACCTGAAAGACACGTGGTCTGTGCATGAGGAATAGTTGGAAGTGTAGGCAGCACTTTTATCATTAGATGCCCATATGACGTTCGATAGTATTGAATGGATTTATCTGCTTGAGGTTTTGAAGAGATTTGGCTGGCCCCCGGTTCCTCTCCTGGATCAAGTTGCTATACAGGAAACCAGTGGCGAGAGTTTGTGTTAATGGTTCAGTATCTCGCTCCTTCATTCTGCAGAAGGCACAAGAAGGGATGCCCTATATCGCCGATCTTGTTTGCACTGGCGATCGAGCCACTGGCTGCATGGGTTAGAGGGGACCGGATAATATCGGCTATCTACTGGGGCGATCAGTGGGAGGAAAGGATATCACTGTATGCAGACGATGCCCTCCTGTACGCACTGAGGCCACTGTTCACAATCAACTTGTTACTCCAGATTTTCAAGCTTTTTGAGTGGTATTCCGGGTACCAGATCAATTGGGATAAGTCCCTCTTAAATATGTCTTTGACTGGTCCCCTGCAAAAACTGAGAACTGACTCCAAACTCCAGGTAAAAGATAGTTTTAAATATCTGGGTATACAGCTAGAAAAGACGGATGCAGCATTTCAGGCGGGAAACTAAAGCCGCAGTTAGATGATTTGAAGAGTGGTGTTGCACATTGGAGGAGATTACCAATCTCCTTGATAGGAAGAGCAGTCCTCTTCAAAATGATGTCTCTGCCCCCGATGCTGTATGTCATACAAAACACTCCCTGTCCAATACCAGATCATTTCTTCATAGACATCAACAGTGAGGTAACAACGTTGATGTAGGATGTGAGATGGGCACGAATCCCACAGGCCAAATTACAGAAGGGGGTGTACGAGGGAGGTTTAGCCATCCCAGATCTTCAAAAGTAATATTGAGCATCGCATCTAATGGTTATTAATGACTGAGCTTTTGTGGACAGGATCGATCCAGCGTACATGGTTAAACACTGGGTGATAGGGGCCGATAAATACGTAAGGGTGGAATGACCCTGCATTGTCATATAGTGCTGATGGCATGGGCTAAGGCTATTCGATGTCTGGGCTGGGATGGCCGGCTGACAGAACAGACTCCTTTGTGGACTAGCACAATGATTCAGGAGGTGGGTCGACTACAGGGCTTCTTGAAATGGAAACTACTGGATATCGAAGCTTAGGAGATGTGAGGCGGCAACAGACAGTGCTGTTATTTAAAGAACTACAGACAGAATTTCAATTGGTGCCTACAGAGCATTATAAATACTTACAATTGATGCATGCACTGGGTAGGCACCTCAAAGATGGGGACCAGATTCCAGAGTATAGTCCACTAGAAGATAGGCTATTGCTAGACCCAATCCAGGAGATTGATGGACTGTTAGAGGATGACGATTGGGAAGAGGCAGTGCAGAGTCCTAGAGAGGTGGCAATGTGGGCATGATTTAGACTAGTCCAGCTTTGGATACTGCATAGGTCCTATTGCACCAGCACACTTATGTTCAAATTGGGGCCCATAACAACTGAGAACTGCCTGAGGGGGTGTTCTATGAAGGGTACATTTTTCCATACTTTATGGGATTGCCCAATTATACAGAAATTCTGGAAGAAGGTAGCTCGTACTATGTCAGAAGTGCTGGAGCAGAAAATCCCCTTGGACGCTAGATGGCACATACTGTGTGTTTCTGGGGAACAGACCAGGCCCAAATACCAGAGAATATGGCTGCACATGGCTGCAATGGTTGCTAAGAGGAACATTGCGGAGGCATCGGGGGGCAATTCAACCACCAAAAGCAGAAAAGACAATCTATGAAAGTCAGGGATGCCCCAAGAAAAGGGAGACAGTTTGGCAGCAGTGGGAGGACTATCGGGGATTTGGGAGAGCACTAAATGCTGAGGTGGGAGGGTCGCAGGGACTAATGGAATTCTACAGGTGGAAGCCAAGGATATCATTGTTACTGTACTGTGTCTCTGAATCATAGAATGTGTATGCCACCGTAAACGCATGTACCCAATTTTATGGTTATATGAATACTGATGGATGCTGACAAATGTTTAATACAAATATTTTTTTTAAACTCAGTAAGTGAAGTTTCTGTGCTGCTATGTGTGAAAGAGCAGAACATTGCCATATTTTTAAAGAGTGGTGCATGGGAATTCGGATTGAAAGCTCTGATATGCAAATCCTTTCTAAGGACCTGATTCACAAAGGTAAACTTACGCTTTCCTGTAAGTTTGCAATTGTTTTCTATTCACAAAGGGATTTATGAGAAGTATCTTTACGAATGCAGATTCTCCACACATCAAAAGATATCTCACTCCCTCACATGGTTTGCCTTGGATCCCGCTACCTCGCCTTTTATAAGTCCTATCTATCTTTTTTCTCTTTTTCAGCTTCTCTCTGTCACCCTCAGCATCTTTCTGTATCAGTTCTCAGCTCCTTTCTCTGCCCCATCTCCTTCTGTGATCCACTTTTCAATTTTCACCATCTTTTCTTTGTCTCTCTCAGGTGGTAGACCCTTTTTGTCTTTACTCTTCCCTAACTGTTCTAACCTTCTGTCTCTCCCTCTTTGTATATATATCTCTTTCCCATTCTTTCTCACCATCATTTCTCTCTGCGTTCCATACTCTCTGGTAGTGCTACTGCCCGTAAACTCTAAATCTATGCTCAGCAACACAGCGCTGCTTCTAGTACTATCATTCATGATATGGTGGAGAATTGTGATGACTGCCCCTGTAAAACTATGTTGTCGGTCAAATTCTGCTTGGAGTACGTATATGTTTGCTAGTTCTTTTCATCTTTAAATATGTCCAGCTGTGTGTGAATGTATACTTAATGTCCAATGTACAATATACACCTATTTTGGCTTTTTCTTCTTTCAGCTGTCTTTTCATAATCATGCAATGTCCTCAAATGTTCCTGTACAAATTACCTTTTGTCCTGAATTTTTGTCCTGACTTTTGAATCTTTGTCCTGAATTTGTACTGTCACTGTCAAGAATTTGCATGCTTGCCAGGTGGCCACCTTAACTGCATACAATCTAGAAATGCTACATTGCTGGTTATGATAGTCAATCAATCAATCAATCAGGGGTTTGTAAAGTGCTCTACTCACCCGTGAGGGTCTCAAGGCGCTGGGGGGGGGGGGGGGGGGGGGCTTATCTCTGCATAAGTCAAAGAGCCAGGTCTTGAGGTCCTTCCTGAAAGTATGCAGGGTCAAGGAACGTCTGATGTTCGCAGGGAGCTTGTTCCAGGTCTTGTCTGCGATGTACGAGAAGGCTCTCCTGCCTGTTGTGTTTCTGCGGAGGCGGGAGACCTCTGCCAGGGCAAGGTCGGCGGAGCAGAGGTTCCTATTGGGTATGTGGAAGGATATTCTCTTGTTGATGTATTTGGGTCAGATGTTGTAGAGGGATTTGTAGACGTGGGTGAGGAGTTTGAAGGTGACCTTCTTCTTGACGGGGAGCCAGTGGAGGTCTCGTGGGTGATAGGTCATGTGTTCGTGACGCGGTGTCCGAAGGATGAGTCTGGCTGCTGCGTACTGGATGGTTTGGAGTTTGTGTAGAAGGGTTCTGTTGATCCCGGTGTAGAGTGTGTTGCCGTAGTCCAGTCTGCTGGTTATGAGTGCATGGTGATGGTCCTTCAGCAGTTGGGGGGGGTCTACTTGAAGGTCTTGAGGAGGATGTGCAGACAGTTGAAACTGGAGGCAACAGCGACTGTAGCCTATCAGCGGTTACTCAGGGTCAGATTGGTAAGGTGGACACTCGGGCAAAGGCCGAAGGGCCGGTATCTGAGTTCAAGCTTTGTGCTGCTTTTTTGGGCATCCTGGGGGGAAGAGGGGGGCGATTTGGGTGGTATCTGTGTTTGGATGCCGCTAGCGGCCCAGCGGGTGCCTGAGTTGACTTTTTCGAGGCAGATGGATGTTCATTACCTCCCTTTTATCAAGGGGCAAAGGTGTCACTCCCTTTCTCTCGCTTGGCCTGCCCATTAATGTGTGCGGATTGCGTGGGGAGCGGGCCTGAGCAGAAGTGGCCTCAGTTGTATTCAGGTGTGTTTCAGCAGTGTGAACTAATCTGTGCACTTTTTAAAAAATCAAAGTAAAGTTTAGGCAACTTGCCTCTGTCAGAGGCCCCCACTTTTTTTTATAAAACTTCGCTGAAACAGTGCTTTGCAGAAAGGCAATATGCAAATGTGGGCCACTTTTCTTAACGTACCCACGTCGATTTTTAATCCTAAACCAACCCTGGTTACCATTCACTTTCAAATGAGTGATGGAGGAATGGGTAAGAAGCAAAACCTAGCTCGCAAATGGTGGCTTACATGACAGTTGCGTTTCCACGAAGAGAAGTCAATCCGACAACAAGAAAACCGTTCAGGTAGCAAAAAATTGAATCACAGATGGCTGAAAATTGAATTACGTGGTTGTTTTTCACCTCAGGGTTCTGAGTGACATCATACACAATTCCTGCTTCGATCTTGTTGTATATTTGATGTCGCTCAGAACACCTGTGTGAAAAACATCCCCATAATTCACTGTTACCCATCTAAAATTCTATGTGTTGCTACCTGACTGATTTTCTTGTTGTCGGATTGATCAACAAATAATCTTACCTTCACAATCAGGTCCCAGAAGGCTTTCTTTGATGAAACTACACATCAGAGTTCAAATAAAGGAAGCGCTTTAAACGGAAATATGGAACTAGAGGTACTCATTATCCAGCACCTGTTTTCTACTAAGAAGTGCTGGTACTCTCACATTACTGCCATATTGCTGAAAAGTCCTGGTATTTCTCTTTCTAATTGAAGAAGTGCAGGTACTTAGTACCTGCCTATTTACAGCACAGGAAGTATGTCATATTAAGTATGGCACACATATCTGCATGCACATAGTTTTATCTGGTGGGGTTGTATGTTCCCGTCTACCATACTTTCTGAGGTATAGGCTCCTCAGTGACCCAGGATATCAAAGCAATTGATGTAAATCTGAATTAATGTTAATAACAGAAGAAATCAAGTGTCTAAGAAGCTTCACCAACCGTCAGACCCTTAGATATCAGAATGCTGAGAACACCTATCCCTTGCTGTACCGTATGGAGTAACACTTACACTATTTTTAAAGGATTGGTAGTGATCAGAGAAATAATACAAACAAGTGCATAATTTGAGCCAGTGATTTCTGGTGCTCGGCACCAGCATTAATTCATCAAAGCCAGCACTTATGACACAGTGTGCCACATGGTGGCGATGTCTGTCTAATTTAGAGATTAGAACAACAGTTGTTTATTTATTCAATTTACATGTAAAATGACTGTTAGACCTGCCAGCCTTAGGGTGGTCTTCCCCCATTTGTTCTGCCTTTTCCCTTCACTTTTGCTGAAATTTGTTTTTGTTGGCCTTCAGACTCTGCATACTTTCACACTGCTAACCAGTGCTAAAGTGCATATGCTCTCTCCCTTAAACATGCTAAACAAGTCACCCCTAAGTGAGACCCTAGGTAGCCCATAGGGCAGTGTGCATTGCAATAAAAGGTTGGACATGTAGTTGTACATTTTATATGTCCAGGGCCCATATTACGATAAGGTTGCACTTCCCTTGTTTATGCCATGGCACATCTAAAAACAGGTACACTGAGCGCAAACAGGGAAAGCATGCCCCATTATGGTGACTGTGCTGCCCTCAAGGCAGCCGCGAACTAGCGCTGCCCTGCGGACAGCATATTGAAGTGAGATACGGAGTGGCTGTTTCAAAGCCTTTGTGTTTCCCTGTACAAGCGGCACTCACCTGCACTTTCAAGAGGAATTACAGATCCCCCTGTAGCGTGTGCAGTGCGTGACTGCACACAGTTGCCAGGGGATGTATGGGTAGCTCTGGACCCTCTTTCTTTCCCTCCTCCAGAAGGCTACTTTATACCAAAAGTGTGCAATCTTTTTGTGATGCACTTTAAGTTGGCTTCCTAAAGACATGTTTGCCTTTAAGCCCACATCCAGAATGCAGAGTGGGTGCAGAGGCAAAGTGATTCCCTCATTTGTAGGGGCCATGCCCCATGCAAATAAGGGTATACCCTCTTAAGATAGCGCTGGTGTCACATGTGCACCAGCGCTTTCAGTATTAAGGAAGGGGCCTCACAAGTGTCTGAGACCCCTTCTGTAAAGCTCCCAAGGTGTGCACAAAGCAGGTGCACATGCCACTTTTTGTAATGCAGCCCTTGGTAGTGAAAAACTCCCAAATCCTTTTTTCAATACTGTGCGACCTATTTCTTCCATAGTATAACATTGGGTTGCCTTATTACATTAAAATAGTGCTAACGTTTGATTGGTAACATGTTAGCATTTCGTGTTTGGTGTCTGAGAAATTATAATTTAAAAAAATGCGCTTTAATGGAAAAGTCAGACTTTAAGTTCCAATTTTTAAAAGGCCACTTTTAGAAAGTTTCCATTTTCCTCCCCATATTATTTAGTACTTGCACAATGTTACTGTGTCACATGACTGGGTGAAGTTGGCAGTTGGACTTTGTTTATTTATTCCAAATAGCCATACAATAGAGGGATTAGGTGTGCCTGGTTGGGCTATCACTGCCAGGATTAGGGGGGGGGGGGGTCAGAGCTTTGCATGGACCCAATTGCAACTGAATGGGCTGTAATCTGCCTTGACACAAAGAACTTGTCACCCCTGCATTGTTCATGGAGGCAGCTTGGTTCCAAGGCAGGAGAGTCAGGACACTTCAAGCACGTCAAAATAAACTCTTTAGAAGTGTCTCCTATTTTAAAGAAGGCACCAGGAATAAAAATAGGTCCATCAGACCTATTCTTCAGTTTACTTTCTGAACCTGTGGAAGGCCTCACTGAGAACTGCCTGCTGCTGTGGCCTGCTGTTTACTCCACAAGATTACTTTGCTGTACCTGGAAGGGCAGCTTTGCTGCCTGTAGCCTGCCTTGAACGATCAGAGGACTCGGTGGTGGTGCTAAAAGTGGCCAAATAGCCAAAATTAAAAATGTGTGACTTAGAAAATATTTGGCTAAAACTGCTCTGAGAACCAACTGAAGGCAGAGACCAACCTGTTCATTTATCCACCCAAGGTGTATTACCGGTTGGCCTAACTTTGCGGCAGTTCCTGCAATGTTCTTCTCCGCAGCAGCAAAACCTTCTCAGTGGTTCTTCGCTAAAGGGTATCTGTCCTCATGACATTCTCATTGGCTACAGCCTCTGGCCTCACCATGCTGGAGATTTTTAACTTCCAAAAAATAAACTACATTTGAATGTAGAAATCTTCACTGCGACTGCACCTACCAGCTCCCTGGCGATGACAGTCCCTCCTCGAACACCGCCTGCAGGCTTGCCCATCTGAACTTTACCTTCTTAGGATACTTCCCTTTGAAAGTCCAAAGGTAAGCACCAATTGGGCCCAGTTCACTTTTTTTAGCCAACCTGATCTTATGTGACGTGCTGTCCACTAGTTTGCGCTTTGATCTTTTAGGAGATAGTTTTTACCTTAAATGTAAAAAATTAATAACTCCCATTCTACTCATAGAAGGTTTTTCGTTTTGGTGTCAGATAATTTATTACAATTTACTCTATTTTTCTAAATTGGTGTGGGATTTTTCGTCTGTTGTGTTTTCACTTCATTAATGTTTGTGTGCTTCATAAATACTTCAACACATTTCTCTAAGTTAGGTCTGCCTACATTTGTGCTACACTCCCAAAGGGTTAAGCACAGTTTAATTCAGTGACTTTTGTTGCTTACAGGGAATGTAGCTGTCGCTTGAACAGGGGTCCCCCCCCCATTCAATCAGCACCCCAATTTTCCATAATGACTAATATCATCCACCCAAGCCATTCTTTTAGCTTTTGGACCTGGACTAGTCAGAATTGTCACACTTGTAGGAGTGCAATGGTTAATAGTTGTGTTCGTACTGTCATTGAAAGAGCTGGAAGGTGCAATGGATGGTGGGAGCTGCAGTGGCTTCCTGATGAGGGCCTTGGCACTTATTTTTTTTAAAAAATTAATCATTTATAAAAACTACAAAAAGTAATACTGGTATCCTCTACACTGATATTGCTGGCATCTGACAAGATAGGAGTAAACTATTTATCAGACTCATGAAAAAACTGAAAATAGAATAATCGCTCTGGAAGATTGTAATATCAAAAGAGATAAATCCACAAAAGACATGTTACTGAAAATCGTGCAACTATCATGACAAATAACAGAGTTGTGTCATGGAAAAAGAAAAGAAAATGTATGACCTTTGAGTTGGGAGAACGCTGTGGCAGAGTAAATCAACTATAACTCAGCCATGTACCACGCAGTGTTCTCCTAAATTATGTCATTTGAGATGGCATCTGTGTTGTTATGAATGCTATGATTTAACATGCTATGAGTGATGTAATATGAAAGCTTACACGCAATGCATGGTGAAGGCATGGGTTATAGTTGATCTACTCTGTCTAGCAGGTTTACAATACTCTGTATGAAGGTGTGTGAGTTATAGAAAGTTTTGGTTGTGGTGGAAATTATAAGTTTAAGTTAGGACTATAACTTTCTCAATTTCTAAGGTTTGTGTAGTTTAAGTTATTTTTGTATAGAAATAATAAATTATGTTTTATTAACTGTACCTAAGCTTTAATCTTAGTTTTTTTCCATTGAATTTCTATGGGGTTTTTTGTCTGGAAAAGTTGATTTCTAATCATATATCGTCGTTTATTTTGGTATCCATTCTGTGATATAGATTCTTTTTTTTAAAAACTTTTGAATATTACTGTGGTACTTTCTCAATAACGTCTCGTGGAATAGCATAGAGTGGAGCGGCATGTTTTAGAGTGTTGTGTAGTGGTGTCCAGTAGACTAAAATAGAGTGGAATGCAGTGGCGTACAGTGGAGTGGCGTACACTAAATTGGAGTGGAGTAGAGCTGAATAGAGTGCAGTGGCGTAGAGTACAGTGCTGCAGAGTGTGGTAAATGACATTGAGTGCAGTACCATAATGTACAGTGGTTTAGAGTAGAGTAGAGTTTCATATTGTGCACAGGGTAGCAAGCAGTGGAGTAGAGTAGTGCAGACTACAGTAGAGTGCCTTAGAGTGCAGTAGCATAGAGGACAGCCATGTACAGCTCAGTGGATTAGAGTACAGTGGCATAGAGTGCAGTGGGCTATAGTAGAATGGGGCAAACTACAGTAGAGTGTACAGTGTAGATTCATATAGTACAAGGCAAAGCATAGAGTACAGTGGCATACAGTGTGGTGGTGCAGAGTAGAGTGGGGCAGAGTGCTGTGGCATACAGTAGAGGAGTGCACAGTAGAGTGGTGTACAATGCGCTAAAGCAGAGTACAGTAGTGTAGATAACAATGGAGTGCAGTGGCATACAGTGGTGTGCAGTGGAGTGGAGTACAGTGGATTATAGCAGGGTAGAGTGGTGTAAAGTGGAGTGGAGTACACTGGCTATGAGTGGCATAGAGTAGGCTGACATTCAGTAGATCGGCGTAGAGTAGTGTGGCGTAGAGTAAAATGTCCTAGAGTAAAGTGGATTAGAGTTAAGGGGTTTGATAGAGTGAAGCGTGGTAGAGTACATTGTCGTCCAGTTGAGAGGCATAGAGTATAGTGGTTTACAGTGAACTGAGATTGATTCAAGTGAGGTAGAATGAAGTGGTAGAGGAGAGTTGAGTACAATGCATTTGGGTATACTAGAGTGACCAGAGTGAAGCTGGGTACTGTTAAGTGGGGTAGAGTTAAGTGTGGTAGAGTACAGTGGTACAAAGTACAGTGGTGTACAGTGAAATGGGTACAGTGAAGTGGGGTAGAGTAGAGGGGTGTACAGTAGAGTGGCATAGAGTGAAGTGGGGTAGAGTGAAGTGGGGCAGTGTAGAGTGGAATAGAGTAGAATGGAGTGCAACAGAGTTGTGTAGACTGAAGTGGGATGCTGTAGAGTGGGGTATGGTGAACTAGAGTACAGTGGCATAGAATAGAGTGGGGAAGAGTGAAGTAGAAACGGAAAGAAATTAAATTTAAGGGAATTTGAATTGGATGTAACTCTTCTAAAATGGCAGCACATCAATTATGTAATTCTCTTTAAGATATACAAAATTCGGTCCAGATAATGCTACTAATTTTGTATGAATACTCCTTAAGACCAGGACAACAGCTGAACAAATCTATATCCAAAATCATGCCCTTCAATATATTTTTGTACGAAAGAAATCGGGAGTAACATGGGCGTGATATGGCAAATTGGGCTCTTTACATGTTTAGGTGTTGAATTTGTTAATTATGTGACTGACACTGCTAGGATTAATTCTGAGAAAATATTGTCTTTATTTAAGAAAATATTGAAACCAGGACATCAAAATTCATGATTTGGTGTGCCACTCAAATGATCATTACATCCATTGTGAATGATTCATGTGCCCTGTTTCCTTTCAATGTCAATTTTATTGTTTTGGTTAATAAAAACTATAACAGTGTATATCCTTACAATAGTAAAACATGCATCCATGTGATAAAAATAATCACCATGGTTAACTGTTACATTAAAGTTATCGTTAAGAAAATAAGTTCCATTGCCAGGAGAGGAGAGGGAAATACATTAATTATTACGGTACTCCTAGGCTAAAGTGCATAAACAGGAAGGGGAGCAGAGACAAAGCGCTTAATATAGTGCAGAATGATGTTCCCAGCGAAAGCTAGTCCTGTGGCATGTTCACAGAAAGCAGTGAGACTTCTGGGACTAGACAACCTTTGTAAAACTCCCTGCAGTGATAAGGGGCTGATAAAGGGCGCTGGCATGACAGCTGACAGCAAAGAGCTCTTCAGCATCTTAAAGGAACTCTCCAACCCCAGCGCCAAAGCCATCGACATACCGCCCTCACAAGAACTGTGCAACTCACTAGCCATCTTCTTCCACCGCAAGATCGCTGACATCCATAACAGCTTCAACACCATGACCCCCTCGACCACGCCTGACCCCACCTCCCCTGTGAACACCACCAGCGTCAACCACCCAACCTCCTGGTCCAACATCAACGACGACGAGACACGCAAGGTCATGAACTCCATCCACTCAGGATCTCCATCAGACCCATGCCCTCACCACGTATTCAACAAAGCAGACGCTGCCATCGCACCCCAACTACGGAAGGTCATCAACATCTCCTTCGAAACAGCAACATTTCCTGAAAGCTGGAAACATGCCAAAATCAACGCCCTCCTCAAGAAGCTCCAGGCGGACCCCAAGGACCTCAAGAACTTCCGGCCCATCTCCCTGCTCCCGTTCCTGGCGAAGGTTATCTAGAAAATCGTCAACATGCAACTGGCGTGCCACCTGGAAGACAACAAAATCTTGGACCCGTCCCAGTCCGGGTTCAGTCGAAACCACAGCACCGAGACAGCCCTCATCGCTGCAACAGACAACATCAGACGCCAACTAGACAACGGCGAAACATCAGCCCTCATCCTCCTGGACCTGTCAGCCACCTTCAACATGGTCTGCCATCGCACTCTAAAGACACGCCTCCTAGAAGCCGGAATCCAAGAGAAGGCCCTTGACTGGACCACGTCCTTCCTCTCCGGCAGAACCCAGAGCGTCGACCTCCCGCCCTTCCAATCCAAGGCCACCGACATCATCTCCAGCATCCTCCAGGGCTCATCCCTCAGCCCGATGCTATTCAACGTCTACATGGCCCCCCTCGCACAAGTGGCCCGCCAACACGACCTCAACATTATCTCTTACGCCGACGACACCAAGCTCATCCTCTCCCTCACCAAGGACCCGCACACCGCCAAAACCAACCTCCACGAGGGAAGGAAGGCCGTCGCCGACTGGATGAGGAACAGCCGTCTGAAGCTGAACTCGGACAAGATGGAGGTACTCATCCTCGGACCCACCCCCTCAGCCTGGGATGACTCCTGGTGGCCAACCACACTGGGAACAGCACCGACACCCACCGACCATGCACGCAACCTAGGATTCATCCTCGAATCCTTCATCTCCATGTCTAAACAGGTCAACGCAGTCTCCTCCTCCTGCTACAACACCCTCCGCATGCTCCGCAGGATCTACAAGTGGATCTCGACTGAAACAAGAAGAACGGTGGCACCGGCCCTCGTTAGCAGCAGACTGGACTACAGCAACGCACTCTACGCAGGAATCCCAGCCAAACACATACGACAACTACAACGCATCCAAAATGCCTCTGCCCGACTGATCGTCAACGCCCCCCACTGCAGCCACATCACCCCCCACCTGAGAGACCTACACTGGCTCCCCGTTGACAAGAGGATCACCTTCAAGCTCCTCACCCACGCACACAAAGCACTTCAAAACACCGGACCAGCCTACCTGAACAGCAGACTCAGCTTCTACACCGGACTCGCCACCTCTGCTCCGCCAGCCTCGCTCTCGCTGCTGTCCCCGCATCCAACGAACAACTTATGGTGGCAGATTCTTCTCCTACCTCCCCGCCAAGACCTGGAACACCCTCCCTACCCACCTACAACAGACCCAAGACCTACTCGCCTTCAGTAGACTCCTCAAGACCTGGCTCTTCAAGCAATAGCGGCACCCCCTCCCCTCAGAGTTTTGAGACCCTCAAAGGTAAGTAGCATACTTTACAAGTACTCTGATTGATTGATTGATTGATGCATGGATGGAGCAAGCGGAGAAAAGGTGGTTTGAAAGAAAAAGTAGTTACTATGCCAGCCGAATTATCTCAGTATGGACTCCTTCTCCTCGCAGCAGCACCACCCCCTTCATGTGCAAAGGGGACCCCTTAAGCTAAAGTCCATAAACAGCAAAAGTCTAAAGATCATTTGTCAGATTCCCACCCTGATAAAAAGACCGTTGGCATGCAGAGGAGTGCAAGGGGGAACAAGCATTTGCAATGCAATAGGTCTCCCATTTCTGCTGAATGTTGCAGCACAGCATGTCGTGCCTGCAGTAGGAGACACTCACTTAAGAAAATAGTGCTTGCAGACTAAATAAGACATATCGTGTAACTACAGAAGTAAAATGGCCAGTCCTCATGGGAGGTTACAAATGAAGACAAGGCTGTACTAAGGAAGGACTTACTAGCCTATTAACGAATCAGAAGCCAGAATTTACAAAGGACAATGACAGAAGCCAATGAAAAATATGGGCGAGAGTGGGCAGAGCTCAAGTCCATACTCCAACACAGCATGCCTCGCCCTAGAAAACGAAGTGTTCCAGGATCTCCGCATGTAGGGAGGAATGGTCCACAGCTAGAGCAAGCTGAGTCTGTTCCAACTTGATAAACTGAAGGGGCAGTGGAGTGGGGAAATGCACATACTCCCAAGACTGCCTTCAAAATAGACTACAAACATTTAGCATCTAAATTTCTTGCCATCAAGCGACTATTCTCAGGCCTAATTTAATCAGAATGCATGCAGATCCTTTAACGTGTTGTCACAGTTGATATACATTAGTTAAAACATCTATTTGTCATCATGGGGCATGTGGCCTGGAGCCAGTTGCCATTTTTTTCCTCAGCTATTACACTTCTTTCAAAGAATCACCGTGAATGTAGGAACAAACATTTATAAAGCACTAAACAAGTTCACTTTGGCAAAGTCAAGAGCAACTCTATCAATACTAAAAGATCAGTAGAGAAGGGGAGGACTGAGAATTCCATACAATGCGGTATACTCTTGGGCATCACAACTTAAATCTGGAGAACAATGAGAGATAGAGGCTTTCCTTCTTGGAATGTGAGACTTGCTGCAAGGGAACAGCATGCCTACACATTCACTTTCCAATCAGTTACAGGTGATCGAGAGATGATGGGGCTCAAGCTTATACAAGGCGAAAACATAGGCACGCTTCACATTGTTAGGGCTACATACTTCTTTTGACTGGCAGCTGGATGAACACCGAAAGAAGTAGAAAGGCAGCAGTTACCTTAAAATGGACCCTGGTCTTTACAATCATCAACTCTGCTCTAGTGGCAAGAAGGGGAGAGCGAGTGCTACCATCCAGGAGAACTTCAAAGCACTCGTTCACAATCCTAAAATAATGGGTTTACACACGTGTTGGCAGATCTGGATGAAGGCAAGTGTCAACCAACTACACAGAGAGCTGTGTGTGGTGATAGGTCACTAACACCCCAAAGGTGTGCAGACAAATAGGGCACAGGGTTGAGCATTCAACACAAACTCAGTGAATTGTAAGTAAAGTATGAATAAATACTAAACAGATGTTCATTGATCTTGGCCTGACTAGCTGGCCCGGAAGGGTTTGGGGTCCCCTAAAGGTGCACACCCTCACCCCCACACACCGCACTCACTGCAGGGGCTTGAGTTACACCACAAAACATGTGTACTTGGTGAATGATATACATAGTCCAAGATATTAAACCGTTGTAAGTTTTTTTATACCTGGTGACTAAGTTAGAAGGGAATACAATCTAGAGCTTTTTAAAGTGTATATGGACATGCAAGGAGGCTTTTACTGAATAAAGAGCTATAATACCAATGCATATTTTTTTAATGGTAATACATAGCATGCAGATTATAGTGTTATGGTTTTAGAAATCTTGTGTATTGATATTTATTGTATATTGTGTATATTTATTGCATATAGTTTTAAAGAAAACATAGACAATAAAATGTATTCATGCATTCAAGTAAAGTATTGATAAATGCAAGACCTAATTTTAAAAAGTTTAATATGTTAGAACATTCATCATATGTACCTCGTGAATGAAATACAGGGTCTGAGATATTAAACTATTTTAAAATAGATGGCAATAAAAACTGTGAAAACTGTGGGGGGAGGACTTGATGCTAAGTGAATGGAAATAGTTCATAGACTTTCTGTTGTGCGTTTCTGGCATAATGGTCCATCAAAGACACTGAGGGGCCGATTCCGATCTCGGTCGGTGAGCCCTCCGAGATGTGTCAGTAGCCTTACCTTACGGCTGAATTGTACCAGGAGCAGAACCGTCCGGGCGATGAAGTAAGATGCGGAAAAGGGCCAAATTCCTGACCGACATGTACGCTCCGACTCCATCCACATTTTCCGTCCGAGCCTAACCCGTAAACACACAATTCGTGTCACACGGCTCCATAAACACAGCTACTTCTGGCCGGTCAAGTACGATGCGTACTTCCTACATTCCGGACGGGTCACCACGTACAGCATGTCACAGCACCCGGAAGAGCTGCATATGAGCTACGAATCGCACCACTAACACAATCCACGGATTCGAAACACAGCAGCTAGCAACGGTTTGAGACGGAGCAACACAAATCCAATCGCGCAGGTCATACCAGTCCTGTACATATATGACTGGATCAGGAACAGACGCGGACGGCGCAGACGGTAAGTCGGACACTCACCATACAAACAAACGACACATACACGCCAAATGTCACACACACCCAGGGAGTCCAGACCCTGTCCATCAGCATCAGGCCTCCTCAGTGAACCCATGGCCACCCCCACTGCTACCCCACCCATAGGGGCACGTTGCCTATCACTGATGCCACCCCACCCATAGGGGCATGTTGCCTATCACTAATGCCACCCCACCCATAGGGACAAGACATAAAGATCCGTTTTTTTATTTGCGTCACTAGTTTATTCATTTATTTTCACACTAGTGAATCAGAGGATTATTTTCAAAAAACAAACAATATTCATGTGTATATACAAACAATTTGAAAAAAGCTTTATAAAGAAAACATACTATACAAAACAATTTATACAATATTTATAACACATCCACCCTTTCACTTTGGCCAAACCATTCATCCATCTACATGCATACTACAAAGCAAAAAATGATTAGGGCCTAATGTCAAGCAACGTGAGTTTATATAAATTAATAGACAATGGATACAGATGGAAATCAATGTACTAAACACAATCACGTTAGTATTAGTCCTATTTCATAAACACTATTTATCTACTAATTTCAATTTGACGGAAGAACCCTAAAAAACTTTTAAACCTAATAAACTAGTGACGCAAATAAAAAAACGGATCTTTATGTCTTGTCCCTATGGGTGGGGTGGCATTAGTGATAGGCAATGTGCCCCTATGGGTGGGGTAGCAGTAGGGGTTGGCCATGGGTTCACTGAGGAGGCCTGATGCTGATGGACAGGGTCTGGACTCCCTGGGTGTGTGTGACATTTGGCGTGTATGTGTCGTTTGTTTGTATGGTGAGTGTCCGACTTACCGTCTGCGCCGTCCGCGTCTGTTCCTGATCCCAAAAAGTTTTATTGTTTGTTTTAGTGACGCAAATAAAAAAACGGATCTTTATGTCTTGTCCATAGGGGTCATTCTAAAAAACAGTTAATCAGATTCAGTACTGGCAGTTGTGTTGTTGTTTAGATATTTTGGGCTCAGCCTTACTGGTTCAGAGTCACAACCCTGTGTCGTTTTCAGACCCCACCCATAGGGGCATGTTGCCTATCACTAATGGCACCCCACCCTTTAGGGGCATGTTGCCTATCACTAATGCCACCCCACCCATATGTGTCATGTTGCCTGTCACGAATGCACCCCACCCATAGGGGCATGTTGCCCACCCATACTGCCACCCCACCCATATGTGTCATGCTGCCTATCACTAATACCAACCCACCCATATGTGTCATGTTGCCTATCACTAATGCCACCCCACCCATACATGTCATGTTGCCTATCACTAATGCCACCCCACCCATATGTGTCATGTGCCTATCACTGATGCCACCCCACCAATAGGGGCATGTTGCCTATCACTAATGCACCCCCACCCATAGGTCCATGTTGCCCACCCATATGTGTCATCTTGCTTATCACTAATGCCACCCCACCCATATGTGCCATGTTGCCTATCACTAACGTCACCCCACCCATATGTGTCATGTTGCCTATCACTAATGCCACCCCACCCATATGTTATGCTGCCTATCACTGATGCCACCCCAGCCGTAGGGGCATGTTGCCTATCACTAATGCACCCCCACCCATAGGGGCATGTTGCCCACCCATACTGCTACCCCACCCATATGTGCCATGTTGTGTATCACTAGTGCCTCACCCACCCATAGGGGTCAGTGTGTCTGACAAATAGTGACACCCCTACCCATAGGGTGGATGATGCACCACACATCCATCAAACATCCACCACAGGTATGTCAGCCAAATACATCTCCCCACAACATCATGCCAACAGTGCCTAGTGCCTGATAAATACCCCCAACAGTGAATTTGATTTACTACACACAATGTAACTACCATCACATGTGTGACCAACACCAGAGTGTGGGCTACACAAGTCAAGCTTCGCAATAGCACTGGGCCAATATGTTCAAAAAACCCATAAGTGTGTATATTCAATGTAAAATGTGTGGATACAGACGGCAGCTAAAGTTGAGCATTGTGGCAAAGGGTCTAAATCCTCCATCATCACAGTGACCTCAAGGTAAGTGTCATCATGGAAATAGCAGCACATGCCAAACAGTATGTATGATTTCTGGTCATGTCAGCACAACACTTGTTCAGTCAACCATCATTTACCACCCAATGTAGGCACTGGTGACATCCGCCTGGGTACGGTATTACCCCTTAAGTCACCTGCAAATACACAATACATATGTCTAGCAAGTTGCACAGAGGACACAGTTGACTTTACATCAAGGATGCCCACACCTACATGTACAGTGGAGATGGGCCAACAGTCAGGGAAAGTGACAAATTGTACAATGTGAAGCACATCATATGTGCATGGGTGCAAACCACAGATGTGGCCAGGCTAATGACATGTTAACATCCCTGTGCTAAATTAGTTAATCATGACATGGATACCAACCTGAACAGGAAACATATATAATGGTCCACATGGAATACATCACATCAACACCTCAGTATCAGACCATTTTTAAATCCTGCATCATCACAGCAAGGTCAGGGTAAACAGCCTCAACATAATGCACTTCTAAATGAAATGCACAAGGATAACAACAAATGCTATATTCAGCAAATTAAAAGCTGAAAGGGAAAATCCAAAACAAAATTAAGTCCAATGTCATCTCAAAATACAAAGTCCAATGAGGGTGTGAGTGACACCTGTCACCCATTGCTTGCCTGCTCTGCTAAGGACTGGGTAAATCCACTCTTAGGGGCATACATAGGGCAGACTAGGCACCGCAGGGACAGGATCAGGGCTCATCAGAATGAGGCTGTGAAGGAGTGGTGGGTGCAGGAGAGTCAGTGGCAACTGACATGGTTTGTGCCATCGCAACTGTGGGGTACAACTCTGTTGGGGTGGGTGCTGGAACCACTGCAGTGGGCAGGTCAGGTGTAGTGGACATGGTCCCCACTGCAGTACCCATGTCAGACTGGGTGGTCGTGGACTCCACTGGGGTGCCTAACTCCATGGAAGTGGAAAGGGGTCCAGGTGAGGTTGGCAGCACAGCTGGGGGGGCCACGGTCCCCACACTAGTTGCACTTACAGACAGACTGGTGGTGGTGTCAATGGAAGAGCAAGTGGAAGTTGGGGAGGGCCTGAGCATTTTGAGGATGATGTACCTTTGGGTGGGGGAACCTGGGACAGGGAGTGGGTGGGGAATCTGTGGTGTGCTGACCTGGGGGATGGAGGAAGGAGACTGTGCAGTGGAGCTGGGGGGTAGGGGTAGGGCCTTGCTTTCCCAGGTACGGGATGACTTGCGGGTGGGGGCCTCAGTCTGCCTGCACCTGGGGAGGGTGTCCGGGTGTGAGGGGCACTCTTCTCTGTGTGTAGGGACTTCCTCTTCCCCCTGTAGTCTGGATCTGCTGGATCGGAGGGGAAGAGGCCTAGGTCACACAGAAAGAGCTTCTTAGGAGATGGGTTTGCAGGTGAGGCAAGGGAAGGGCTCTTGGAGGGAGAGGGATTGGAGGACTGCGGAGTGGTTGTGTATGCCTGTGTGTGTGTTTGCGACCCACCCCTTGTGTGTGTGGTATCAGTCCCCTAACTTTTCTTGTGTGCACGTTTTGACTTTTGTTTGTGTGATTGTCTGCTGTCTGTGTCTGTGTGTTTGGGTGACTGTGATGGTGTGAGTGTGCTGGGGACAGGTAGGGTGCTAGGAGTTGTTGATGGGGCAGAGGCTGAAGGGGTGAGGGACTCTTGAAGGAGGGATACTGCTGCCATCAGAGAGGAGGCCAGGGTCTGATTGGTCCTCTGTAGGGCAGTCATGCCCGATGAGATGCCCTCCAAAGACGACACCAGTTGTATCAACAGACTGGTGTGTGCATGGAGGACACTCAGCATTGATGTCTGCCCTACATGGATCTGTTTAAGCAAGTCCACAAACTCCACACTCAGGGGGGCAGCAGGGGACACAGATACCGGGAGTGCAGTGCCTGTCAGGAAGGACACATGCTACCAAACACGAGAGCTGCCACAGACCTCTGGGATGGGAGCCAAGGGGAGGGTGGTGGTGGTGGTGGTGGTTGTGGTGGGAACCGCCTCACTATCTATGGTTTGCTGTCTGCTGACACCCACCCGACAAGGGAGTCATCCACCTATCTGCTGTGGTCCTCAGCTGAGGTGGATGGTGCTGAGGACTCCTCGGTGTGGCTCCCCTTACACCCCGTGCCACTCGGTCCCTCCGACTCCTCAGTCGCTGGCCCAGGCTGGCTCTGGGGCTCCTACATATAAGTCGCCTGCACTGACTGCACACAACACTGTAAATACAGCACATTACAGGGCATGCACTGGCATCCTCATCTGACATTTGCTCAAAATGCCCACACAGGTTTACATAGGGCAATAGCCAGTCTGAACATCAACCATGGCACCCATATCCCTCCTGGACCTGTACTCATATGTCTGTTGCATGCTGGATGATAATACCCCAAAGTGCACACATGCACCACATACACAGTTGTTGTACATGCAAATGACCATGTAGAAGTTTAATACTATAAACATACATCACATCACATGCCAATCACTGTCAGGATGAATGTATGCCCAGAGCCACATTTCACAATCTTGTGATGCCTAGCAGCACCACACACAATGAGTCCTCATGTCCTGAAAGCCAATGACACAATGGGGTGCATGGAGCACCTCTGACTCCAATGCAGGATCCCTCTTCTCAAGTCAATGCCCTGGCACAGACATGCATGGTAAGTCAGTCTTCACTGCCACATGTCATGGGGCAATGCATCCGGACAACATCAGTCTGCAGTGCATCACATTCATACGACGAGGAGGCGGCAGCTTCAGCTGGACCCTTGCGATCCTCCGAGTCCAGCCACGTAGGTCCTGCCATCTCTTCTGGCAGTTGCGGATCCGGCGCTTGTAGACCCCCACAGATCTTACTTCCTGGGTGATGGTCGCCAGATCTCTTGCTTCTGGTGGGCATTAACCTGTGAGGATGACAAAGTGAAGAGGACATTAGCACACATGCCATATAATTGTTCTGCATACAGTTTAAAATACATTTATTCATCACAAAGCTAAATGAGGCACACAGGTAGTGCACACATAGAAATGTGCATTTGTGCTGCAGGTCTGAGATGGTAACATTGCCTAGGAATTAAAGGCTAGCACTGCTGCACTACTGCAGCAGAACACCTGTTCATCACATGTACCCACATAAATTGGTTGCTGCAAGTACTCAGGGCATATGCCTCCCACTGCTGTGCACACTTCTATTACTGCTAGTCAGACAACTTACAGGAAATGGTAGGCAGTGGACTGCACACTCACCTGCTCCCCTGGTTTCCCATGCAGTTTGCTGTTTTCTGGGAGGAGCCCGTCCAGCAGGGCCTGGTTCTCCTCTGTGAATGCTAGGGCCCTCTCCAGAGTACGTGCCATTGCAGGATCCAGAGGAAGTATAGACAGCAGCAGTGGAATCATACATGTGGTCCTGTAGCATGTGGTGCGGGCAAATGAGCTCCCTAGGGGCCTGCCAGCCTTAAATCAGTGCTGAAGAGGCAGATTCTGTGACATTGCCACTTACTGATAGGCGTGACATGGTTGCATTCTATGAATCTGTCCAATCCATGGAAATGTAAGACTCCTACACGTCTTCTGCATCGTTCAAAACTTTCACCTTCAGGACACCCTAGGATTGCAACATTGTTGCAGGCATCCAACTGAATTTCCAGCGCACGACTCAAACGATTTTTGAATTTGCGTCCATCTCCATGACAGCCCATTGCCAACGAGTGCGCACGGCTCGGTACACTGACTATACAACGCGTATTTTTTTAAACCACACGCATCCGTCCCAATACGATTCTATGGGCTGTGCATGCGCACGTCTCGGTCCATGCCTGTATGACGCGTCTGCTTAGAAGTCACAAGCATTGGTTCAGATTACAATCCATGCCTAAGCCGTGCACACGTCTCGGTCCAGAACTGCACGACGCGTCTCTGTATAAGTCACCCGCATTGGGTCACATTGCATACGTGTCGTACATGCATGAACCGAGCCGTGCGCACGCATAGCCCATTGTCGTCAATGTGACCCGACGCGGGTGACTGTAATGCATACGCATTGTGCAGTCAATGGAGAAGGTGTGCGCACTACTCTGTCCATGCATGTATGGCGCGTCTGCATACTAGTCACCCCCGTCAGTTCACATTGGTGTGACTTGCATACAGATTCCACAGAGATTTCATTGCCATGGCCACACCTTCAACAGCACAGCATGTCCCCATAGCTACCAAGGTTGCAAATTGCTATATGTTACATTTTCAGAAATTCAGAGTAATTATGATTGACATGTGCACGACTATGAGTGACAGTTTTTCACAATCAAAAACAAGCAATTAAGACTATGCAACATGTCAAAAAATAAATATTACACCCATTTGAGTTAGAAAGAAAATGTAAGATGATGCATGAACTGCTGCAAAGCACCAGAATACAAGAACACTAACCTAGTCCCCTTGTAACCTGATTGTACTGTTAAACAAATGTATTATAATGATATTAAACAACGGCTTGAGAGGCAGTACTTTAGAAAAATGTAGTGCACATTAGCAGGCATGCGCAGTTCAATCAATCAATCAATCAATCAATCAATCATCGCATTTATATAGCGCACTACTTACCCAGAGGGTCTCAAGGCACAGTTAAAATACAAAAGATAACACTTACTCAACACAGTCAGCTGACTCGCAGACACTGACAGGCACCGGGTATTCATTGCGAAGCCTCAGTCTGAGGCACACACAGTCACATAGGTCACTCACAGCCGGCAGCCAGGGCGCTCCGATGTAGGTCATTATACTCTAACACTACATTAATGGCCTGAAGCGCATAGACTGACTCCTGCAATGATAGGCTACACCGCCTGGAAATCAGACTCGGCTCTGCAAAGCAGCTCAGTGGGGTGCTTTGGGCTCCAGGCCGCCTGCCGCTGTCCGTGGGGTTGGGTCCGGTATGGCGGAGGGGAGGATCAGCATTGCTTTGATGATTATACCACAGACTCCTAACACTTTATCATGATGTTGTACTGCTGCCTGAGCCCCGCAGCGCATATTTAAGTATGTGTTAGGAGTGGTGATATAGCGATAGCCACTGTCAAATGCCTATTCTGACGTGAGTCGCATCAGAACGTAATGATGTGCGGTCATATTGGGAATCATATTGTTACATTGTAGCACTGCCAATCCATTCAGCGAGCCCACTCAAACCTGCTGGGTGCAGCCCACACACCATGGCGAAGCTGCCACTGCAGCTTTCAGTTACTTTCACAGCAAGATGACCAGACGCCAGTTCCAGAGCTGTCACCAGAGTGCCTGCGGCCGGTCAGTGGGAAATGGGTGACAATGCATTTCAGTGCAGTGATGCGGAAACACCACACTGAAATGCCATTGCGTCACGCCTGGTATGTGGCACTTGGCAGTCCTGTGCCCCCACTACATCCCATGGCATGTAAGGCTGCATCACCTATGTGTGTATGGGGGGGACACATTTCTATTCTTGTGTAGCACTTAGGTGCAGTCACTCCAAGGCTGGCCACGGGTTCATGGGGACAGAATACTTTTTGTGTTGTGCACCTCACAAATGTCATGTCCAAGTGTTCGCTTATGGGCATGAGTCATGGACACAGTACCAGTTTGGAGATGTGTATGACCTGTCACATACACCATGAATACAGGTTTGCATGTTATTTATGTACATCACAGCAAGACCCATGGACACATTCATGATGTACACCCACAGTATGTGTGCATGGTGTGTCTGTGATGTTTGTGGTTCCATGTGCCCAATGGGAGCCAGAGTCCACCATGTGCTTTGTGCATCAACATTTATGCTGTGTGTGTGTGTGGCTCAGGGATGCCCATGTATGGCCTGTAGGGACCAATTGGGCTACTACCTGTGGGACTCATGATTGGTTGTGGGATGCCCATGATACGCCATGTCATTCTGGTGCACATGTGGCAATATAGGGACCATGGCTATCTCCCTGACATGGAGTTGTGATGCCTGTGAAGCATCAGTCCTCACATGTCACTGTGTTGTGTGTTTTGAACGTGACAGCAGTACATAGGTACTGTGCCACAGCCCAATGAATTGCCACTGCGTTCCATGGAAATCATGTACACATTCCTCATTGATATGTGAGATGATGGGCATGTAGGTGATATATGTGTCCATGACCAACAGCACACACCTCAGTTCGCGCTCAGAACGCGCGCTTTACCAGAACAGGGATTGCTCACTCTGGTATTCTTTGCCACATTTTTTAAAAACAGACTTGTATTTTAAAAAATGTCGCGGCATTTCCGAAATTGCCTCCACCTAATTGTTTTGACTCACCCGCATTCCTGTACCCTTCGACACCCGGCTCCCCGCACCTCCCCGGTCCACCACGGGATTTTCCCCGATTGCTGTGGAGGGAGGAGCGGAACATTCCCCACTTCCGGGTTAGAGGGGAGGAGGGGGCGGATCTCACCGGCAGCTGACATAAAACCGGCTGCATTTCACTCTCGCAGGGGACGCGCGCTGTACCAGAACAGGGATTGCTCACTCTGGTATCCTTTGCCACATTTTTTAAAAACAGACTTGTATTTTAAAATATTTTGCTACATTTTAGAAATTGCCACCACCTAATTATTTTGACTCACCCGCACTCCTGTACCCTCCGACACCCGGCTCCCCGCACCTCCCCGGCCCACCACAGGATTTTTCCCGATTGCTGTGGAGGGAGGAGCGGAATATTCACTACTTCCGGGTTAGAGGGGAGGAGGGAGCAGATCTCACCGGGAGTGGACATAAAACCGGCTGCATTTCACTCGCGCAGCAGATGTGCGCTTTACCAGAACAGGGATTGCTCGCTCTGGTATCCTTTGCCACATTTTTTAAAACAGACTTGTATTTTAAAATATTTCGCCGCATTTTAGAAATTGCCTCCATCTAATTGTTTTGACTCACCCGTAATCCTGTACCCTTCGACACCCGGCACCCTGCACCAACCCGGTCCACCACAGGATTTTTCCCGATTGCTGTGGAGGGAGGAGCAGAACATTCACCACTTCTGGGTTAGAGGGGAGGAGGGGACGGATCTCACCGGCAGAGGACACAAAACCGGCTGCATTTCATTCGCACAGCAGACGCATGCTTTACCAGAACAGGGATTGCTCACTCTGGTATCCTTTGCCACATTTTTTATAAAAAGACTTTTATTTTAAAATATTTCGCCGCATTTTAGAAATTGCCTCCACCTAATTGTTTTGACTCACCCACACTACTCTACCCTCCGACACCCGGCTCCCTGCGCCTCCCCGGTACACCACGGGATTTTTCCCAATTGCTGTGGAGGGAGGAGCGGAACATTCACCACTTCCGGGTTAGAGGGTAGGAGGTGGCCAATCTCACCGGCAGTGGACATAAAACCAGATGCACTTCACTACGCGCAGCGGATGTGCGCAGCGGGCGCGCCAAAGGCAAGCCCGTCTGCGACTGTCCACGGACGGCTGGGGCCAGGGGCCACAACCCCTGCCCGTCCACCCTCCCACTTCAGGAGTTACAGTCTGAACTCTCTTTACAATCTAAGAGGGGAAACCCCCTCCTCATGCCACTCCTCCTGGGACCCAGCAGCCCAACACACTATCTGCCCTCAGTGCGGTTTCTGACTCCACCCTGCCCCCCCAACCAAAACCTTGCAGCATAAAATGTACCTTTTAAACTGCAGGTCTCTTCCCAAGCACTCCTTAGAAATCTCAATGTTACTAGAGGAGCTAAAACCCGATGCTCTATTTCTGACAGAGACATAGCTGCGCGATCAGTCAGAACCTGACCTCGTCCAAGCCCTCGTCCAAGAATATCAAATACTACGCAGCGACCGTAAAATGGGAAGGGGTGGAGGATTAGCAGTGATTCACAAAAACTGCTTTGGATGTCACAGCTCACCTACCTCTATTCCAGACTGTGAAAGTCTCCCCTTCACTATTGACTTTTCCCCTACCAGCACCATCTCGGGGGTGCTTTTATATCGCTCACCTGGTACACAAGGGCAATTTCTCCATGCTCTCCCACCTATTATAGCCAACCTATCATACAGCCCATCCAACTTCACCCTTCAAGGAGACCTCAACATTCATTTCGATAACTCCAATAACTCCAATGCCAGAGAAGTAACCACCAGCCTCTCAACTCTCGAGCTTATACAGCTAGTGCCCTCATCGACCCATCTTAAAGGCCATCTCCTTGACCCCATCTTTAGGAACTGCTCTGACCTACAAGTGGGAACTCCTTCCCCCCTTCCTTGGATGGACCACATTCTTGTCCTACTCGTGTGGACTGTTCCAAATCCACGCCCTCTCAGGCCCACAGCAATTCGCAAAAACCGGGATTGGTCGAAACTCCCCCAATTGGAATGGTTGGGAAGTCTTGAAACTACCAAACCACCTAGCTCCTCCGACCCCACTCTGGGGAATGAGGACTACAATAAGTGGATCTCCAACTCACTTGATTCAGTGCTTCCCATCAAAACCATCGAATCCAAACGCTGCAATAAGACCGCCCCCTGGTATTCAGCAGAACTTCGGGAATCAAAATGCATTTGCAAAAAGATGGAGAGTAAATGACGCCCAGACTACTCCCTCTCCAGGAAAATCGCTTACAGAGCAGCGATCAAATCCTACAAGGCCAGGATTAAACTCGCACAGGCATTTTTGTTTAGGAAAAAACACCAAAGCAGCCTCAAAACCCAGGGAAATATAGCGCATAGCAAAATCCCTTCTTCAATTACCTGAGAAACCCCAAAATTTCCTGAATGCCCATACTCATTGTGACAATCTAGATCAACACCTCCTTCTCCCACCCCGTCACTCTGCTCAAGAACCTTCTTGAACCCGGGCCTCCGGCCGCAGCCACACTTGATCAATTCCCTCTTCTAGACTCCACCAATCTAGAAGCCATCATGCATCAGGTAAAATCTGGGTCCCCAAATGACCCCGCATCTCCACGCACCCTACTCTCAGTCATCAATCACATTTTACCTACCATTCTTGAACTACTCAATACCTCCCTATCCACCGGCATTGTCACACTCCCATGGAAACAAGCCATGGTCAAAGCCCTCTTAAAAAAACCAAACCTAGATCAAAACAGTCCTTCCAATTACAGACCCATCTCCCTACTGCCCTGTCTAAGTAAACTCCTTGAAAAACACGCCAATACAGTACTAACAGATTTCCTAGAGTCCAACAAACTCCTAGACCCCTCCCAGACGGGATTCCGCCCCCTC
The DNA here is from genome assembly GCF_964263255.1 of Lissotriton vulgaris. Lineage (NCBI taxonomy): Eukaryota > Metazoa > Chordata > Amphibia > Caudata > Salamandridae > Lissotriton > Lissotriton vulgaris. Next base: position 1,211,467,490 of record NC_141696.1, read on the forward strand.
CATGGGACCGAAACCGCTCTAGTGGTAGTAACAGAGGAGGCCAGGAGGATCTTGGATGATGGTGAGTCGGTAGCCATCATCCTCCTCGACCTAAGTGCCGCCTTCGACACTGTAAACCACAACATCCTGCTGCACCGACTCAGCAGGAAGGTAATCTCAGGAACGGCAATCACCTGGTTTAAGTCTTTCCTCTCCAACCGCTCCTTTCAGGTATTCGAAAGTGAATGTATCTCTTCCAGCAGGCCTCTGAACTGTGGCGTCCCGCAGGGCTCCTCCCTAAGCCCCACGCTATTTAATATTTATATGAGCCTCCTAGCTGAGATCGTCTGCCCCTTCGTAGTAAAAATCATCACCTATGCGGACGATACCCAGCTAGTGGTGGCTCACAATCCCCCGCAAGACGCACCCCACATCCTGAAGAACTGTCTGGAAGCAGTCACCGAATAGATGACATCCTCCTGCCTCAAATTAAATGAGGATAAAACGGAGCTCATGCTCCTTTGCAACTTCATTAACATCACCATTGACCCACTCTGGCCCTCATGCCTTGGACCTCCCCCTGCACAAAAAGATTCAATCAAAAGCTTGGGCATTTGGCTGGCCAAGTCACTCGACTTTAACCACCTGGAGACTAAACTATCAGCCACCTGCTTTGGTCTACTAAGACTCCTGCGCAAAATCCTCCCCTTGCTACCTTTTCACGCCAGACAGATAATGGTTCAAGGTCTTATCTTGTGGGAATGCCCTTTATCTGGGGGCACCCGAGGCCACTCTAAACAAGCTGCAGAAAATTCAGAACTGCGCACCTAGAACCCTCCTCCCAATTCCCCTCCAAGTTTCAATCAAACCCATACTGAAGGACCTTCACTGGCTCCCAGTGAGGGCAAGGATCGAATTCAAGGCAATGTGCATTGCACATCAATTCTTCTGGAAAACAGGCACCATCATTAATTGGCCCCTGATAACACCCTACCATCCAATAAGACAGCTCAGATCTGGGTCCTCCTTCCTGGCTGTAATACCTTGGATCAAGAACCCTAGGTGTGAAGGCCGCTCATGCTCCCATCATCTCGCCAGGTTTTGGAACTTCTTCCCCCTTCTACTCAGATCAGAGCCCAAACTACTCACCTTCCGTAGACTCCTAAAGACCCTGCTCTTTAATAAACCTGAGTAGCTTTCAACTGTGTTACAATAAGCGTGTCCTCTGCAGTGCTGGGACGCCTAAGGGTAGCTATCGCGCTTTATAAATGATCTTTTCATTTCATTGTGTATTGCTATGATGTATCATGTGATTTTTTTCAAGGTGAGTGCCACATGGGTAGATGAATGTATAATCTTACTTTACCCATCTCTGTACTGCAGGGCTCCAGCTGTCCATAGACGATTCCTGGACCTTGAGACCATGGTGGAACCTGACAGCGTCCAACGGTACCCCTTTACCAGGAGACTGATCGATGAATTTGCGGAGCAGTTGGCGCCACATATGCTAACTGGCCAGACATACACAACAGCACTGACACCAAAGGTGAAGGTGATGGCAGTCTGCACTTCTTTGCCACCGGTACCTTTCAACACACTGTGGCTAGTGCTGGTGGTATGTCACAAACTATGTTCAGCCGTGTGCTTCGTGATATCTTGGAGGGAACGTTGCATTTCCTTAGCTCATACATCAGGTTTCCTAGCCCTGGTGAACTCACTGACATAAATGATGCTTTTTATAGACTGGGGAGGATGCCAAACGTCATTGGATCAATTGATGGTACACATGTGGCACTGATACCACCACAGGCACATGAGCAGGCATACCACAACTGGACCTTACAGGCATAATGTGAGAAGCCTGAGCACTCCTTTGTGCTATATAAATGCAAGTTACACAAAGATATTTGAATGTTCAAAGTTTTATTCACTTTGTAGTTTGATACATATGATTCATCCTTCTGAATCAAGAGTGATCCTTTAGGTAAAGATGGCTCGAATTAAACATTGCGTAATAATTCCATAATCACAAAAGTTCAATACATCATGGTTGTGAATATGAACATGAGTCAGTATCCACGATGCATTTCGAGCTGAAAAGCTCTTCTTCAGGGGGTCAATGTGTTCTAGAAAAAAGGAGGAAAGTCCGAAATTACTAATCAGGACCCGAGTGATATGGGAGTAATCAAAATAATGAGAATACAATGGTGATTAAATCGAGTGATGGCGGATGGAGAAAGTGACAAAAAATAGATGGGGAACTTGAGGTTAAAAATTACGATCTGAAAATGGTGCAAGAGAACTATTAGTGACTATAAGTACACCCGAGAATTACCGAAATTGTAAAATGCCGTTAAGGTTATAACGTGGAGTGTAAAATGTGAACAATAACATAGGTGAACTGTGTGCAGAAAAGCCCCAAGTATATGGTGATTATGCCATGCAATGCTCGAGTAGAAATCGTTAATATTGCATGTCAACAATAAACGAAGTGTTACGAGTGAAATCGCTAAAAGTGCACATTAATAGCCTGGTGACCCTTATTTTAAAATTGTATCTTGCCGGTGAAACTGCTTCGCTTACCCAAAGTGTAACGCGGTAAACGCGTAGATTCAAAGCTTCAAACACGATGAAACGCTGCCCATGGAGTGCATAAGTGCCGAAAAGGTTTGCGCGTGCACAAAATATCATGGGCGTGTAAAATAGAAAGTGGACTATAGTGGTGGGTCGCGAGGGAAAATGCAAGTGAAACGGGTGAATCAATAAAGAAACTTGAAAAAAAAACAGTGGGCAATGAATACCAAGAAGGAATTCAATGTTTAAATACAATGTGCAAGTAATCATACAAGTGGATCCTATACAAGAGAAGCAATATACATATTGAATAATCATATTGAATAAAATAACCCATGAACAGCAGACAGTATCGAAAAAAGTAAAAAAAGTGAAAAATAGAATGAAAAGAAAAGAAAAGAATAAATAAAAAGAAAAAGAAAAGTAAAACGATTATTGAATAGAGTAATAAAAAGTGTATGAAAATGAGATCGAGGAGGGATGATGAAAGCTGAAACCAAAACCATAAATTTGGAAAAAATGCAGTGTGGGAAAATGTGACGAAAGGATACTTACAATCAGGTATGAATGGAGAAATTAACTCCTTCGATGCTCATGAAGAGCTCAGCTCGTCATGAGGCACAGTGGAGCTGTGCTGATGACGAGCTGAGCTCGTCATGAATAGTAGGAATGACCCTCATGCAGCACCGGAGGGGAAAATGCACAGCAGCCATGTGGTTAAAAAGTAAAACTAAAATGGAGATTGGTGTGGATGGACGCCAAGATACAAAAAAAGGGGGAAATATGTGAGGGTGTGAAGGAAAAAATGGATAAAATAGGGAAAGATGGAGACCGAATAAAGAACAAAGGAATGTGAATGCAGATAAAATGTATAAATACAGTCAAAAAAGGAAACCAAGTAAATTGAACAAAATTGAGGATGCAGGTTAAAGGAAACTGCTAAATTCCAGACGCTCATTGAGTCCTTTGGGGTGGGCGGTGCCCAATTTGAATATCCAATACAGTTCTCTCTGGAGAAGATGTTTTCTTGGGTCTATGCCCTCCGGTTTGTTGGCTACCTCTAGGATGAGAAAGCAAATTTGGATTATATTATGGTTCTGTTGTGTGAAGTGAGCAGAAACACAAGATTTCAGATTTTTATTTCTGATGTTACCCCGATGTTCATTTAGTCTGGTTTTGATCTTACGTTCAGTTTTCCCTACGTAGGGTAGTCCGCAAGGACACTTCAATAGATACACAACATTCGTGGTGTCACATGTGGCATTGACTTGTAACAAAATTTGTGTGCCTTTGCTGGGATGAGTTATGCTGTTCCCTGGAATTATGTTGTTACAATTCTGACAGTTAGGGCCATAACTGTCAGAATTGTCACAACGACTTGCGTGCAGTGATGTGTCCTGTCTGATGGTCTGTGGTCCACAATGTTGTCGACATGCCATTTTATTACTGTGTAGGTTTCTTGTGACAAGGTTTGTGCATGTTCATTGCATTTCCATCCTGTTCTGGTGTGCTTCTGACTGTGTCTTATGTCTGTCCTTCCAAAGGTACTTTGGCTGGTGCTTGGTCAACTCTGACACCCAACAACCAGAATCCAATGCCAGGGTGGAACTTCTAGTATCCCATTATGTGATGTGATACACACCCCTGAAGCTCTAATCAACAAGACTTGCTGACCGTGTGCCCACTGTCAGGTGGACTTACCTTGGTATTGTTGTGTAATAAACTTGTTGCTGATGTGTGATGGAACTGTGCTTCACTTGTTACGTGTGTTGTCTATCTTCACACATCTGACAGACCTTTGGTTACCTCACCTGTGGGCTTGTTAGCATTGACCCTGGATAGGTGTGGTGTCTGTGCATTTCACTGTATTTCTGGTAGACATCTTTGTAGACAATGTGTCAAATGTCCATGGTGAGTATGTGTAGTGGGGCCCTATTGGTGTGTCTCCTTCATATGTGTCACATCAACATAAGTCACATAACAGTAATTACATTGCTGTAGTAGTTTGCATGCACTGTATACTTCAGCATTTCATTAGCTCCATGACACATACTAACTTTTAATCACAACATAGGCAGGTATAGTGTAATAGTGAATTTATTTACATACATGTGTGGAGATAGTGCTATACATGAGGTTTAGAATCCAAAGTTCTAAACCTCTAAGTTCTCTACCGAAGTCTTGGTAGATGAAATGTCCAGAGTGAAGTCCACATTCATCTCATACATTGGAACAACATAGACCCTCCATGTCATGTTGGGGAGTTGTGTCATGTGCAACAAGGGGAATGCTTTGCACACAAAGGCCAATATCCAAAACAGGTCTGGGTTCCTGGGGGATGTGCACGGACAACTGTGTCTCACTTGTACTTCTTCGGACGACCCCTCTTCTTCTTCTGGGGGGGATCCTCAAGTGCAGGCCTCAGCGGTGCATAAGACTCTCCACCAGATTCATCCTCCCTCCCTGTGGCATTTACAGATGTTGCCGCAACAGATGCTGTGGGCACACAGGGAGGTGTGGACATATTTCTGCTGATCTGGCGACAAGTCAAGATGTCGCTATGTACTGCAGTAAGTTTGTCCCACTTGGCCTCCATGTGTGCATGGTGGCCAGCCTGCTACTGTTGCATGTCCTTGAGGATTCCCACTACCTGGCCGTATCCTCCGGTGCTATCCTGGTATGCATCTATGATGCGTAGCAGTTGTGGGTCATCATGCAGGCCATGTCCCTCTGCAGGCCGTGACCTCTGCCTAACACCCCTCACACCACCCCTAACCACACGGGCAGGACCTGCGATGGCACTCACAGATGACACTGGGACACCTTGAGTGTTGCTGCTGGTGGTATTGTCCGTTGCTTCCTGGGTGGCCGGTGGCCCTGTACGGGTTGGATTTGGTGTCCAAGGTCTGTCCGTGTTGGCAGGGGTGCTCGGTCTGTTGCCAGTTTGGCGTGGGTGCAGGGGATGCAGATGTCAGAGCTGCTGGGGCTGCATGATGACTCACACTGGAGGTGCCAGGTTGTTGGTCGTCATCCGAAGAGGACAGAGCCAGATCCACACTAAAGAGCTCATTCTCCACCAAAGTCTGGGCCTGGATCTCCTCTTCACTTGCTGCTGTGTCCCCACCAGCACCTGTGTTTGGAAGAGTAAGACATTGTCAGTTATGTTACTACAGGCATTGATGGTTCACATTTGTATTTAGCAACGGGAGGGAGGAAGAGGTACAGATCGATTCAGCTTGCAATGGGTAGTAATGACAATGAAGGGGGAAATGGATCACTCGTCCTGTGAAACCAGGGTATTTATATATTTTCATTCCTTACTAAATGCCATGATATACGTACACAGGAATGGGGCGGTACATCTTGGTTCACCGCCTCAGTGTTCTGTAGCTGCATTTCCATTGGGTCACCATTTGTGCAAATATGCTGTGCCTCCACCTGGAGGTGGACTGGCTGCTTCCACAAGCGTGTCTAGAGAAGCAAAAGGTGCTAGGATCACATGGGGCTGCAACATGTTGTCCAACAGTGAACAACCCTGGTGCATGGATCAGTAGCTGGATCCACACACGCAACAGCTTTGTTTGTAACTTTGTACATCACAATGTTCACCATTTTACCTTTGCCTTTGGGTGATGTGAGTGGTTTTGACTAACCGTGGGCGTAGCACTTCACTCTGCCCACGGAGTGGCCGTAGTGTTGCCTACTACGCGCTTCACAAAGTAGGCGTAGTAGGCAACACTACGCCCACTCCGTGGCGGTGCGAAGTTGCCCGCCACCCGCCTCCCTCTACGCCGCATTCAAGGTAAGTTATTTTCCTTTTATTTTACTGTATGTAATATGAAAAATAGGGTTGTAGAAGAGGGCGGGAGGGAGGCGGGCGGCTCGTAGTGGGGCTACACGCAGTGTGTGGGTAGGCGTAGCACCCACCCCACTTCGCGGAGATTCGCGGAGCCCCACTACGCGGACTACGCCTACCCTTAGTTTTGACTCACAGCACGTGGCACAGACACGCACTCTTAAATATCATCTTTGGATACTCTTGGGAAAGCTGCCAGTTTAAATCCAGGTGGGGGCACCGCATATTTGCTGACATGGTGACCCAATGAAACTACTACTACAGTACACTGATGCGGGAAACAAAGGTATTCCGCATTACGCGTGTGTACGTATGTGAGGTTTTCAATGAAGGCAACACAATACGTTATGATCCGGGTTGCACAGGACAAGTGAACCATTCCCCCCTCCTCGATTTTTGGATCAATGGTTAATGTACATGACATTTGCAACAGGATGTTAGGATGCGTGCCTGTACACTGCATTGTCTTCAGTCGTCACAGACAGAGATTGATATTGTTGTTGCACATTGTCCAGCCATCATGATGCCTTTCAACGTGCATGTTGGAGTGTGTACATGGCCAGCTCATGTATGTATTTAGATGTACATGGTCATTGGCACTCAAGGGCCATCAGGTGGCTGAAACAGGACTGTCATCCCTGTTCACATTTGACTCTTCTTCCCTGCGAGGGAATGTGGCAGCAATGGCACAATGGCTGTCTGTTTTGGCCTGGTGTCTGTTGGTGCACAGTTCCCAGCAGGGCCTTGTGCCCCCCACTACAGGGCCCAGTCCCAGAGTTCTTGCCAGTCCATTCCCACTCCCTGTGAGGTGAGCATGGTGCAGTGTGAGCTTCCTGGGCCACGTAGGTGGCTAAGAATTGTGAGTGACTGCAACTCCCAGCATGCTCTGGGCTACATCCCCCTTCCCAGCATGCCCTCATATCCTTCCTTTGGACTCTGCTTCCATGTGAAGGGGTGTGCCTGTGCTGAAAAGATGACTGACAGTGGAGTTCTGGTGTTTGGTGGTGGTCAATTCCCAGCAGGGCCTTGTGCTCCACACAACGGTGCCCTGTCCCAGAGTTCCTGCAAGTACAGTCAACACCCTTGTGAGGTGAGAATGGTTCAGGGAGGTGTTGATGGTCCAATTGGGAGGGGGAGCATTAACTGTGGCAACAACACCATCATGCTTTTGGATACACTCACTATACCATCATACCCACTATTCATTCCTTCACTGCGAGGTAGTGGTTGTGGTGGAAGAAATGTCTGACACTGTTTATTTATATTGGTTCCACTGGCTTGCTGTATTTGTTGTTAGATTTGTACATGTCATGACACAGTTAGGTATCACCATGAGGTGGGCGGTATTGTGTTTGTCTGACTAGCATGCACTCCTTGGGCTGATTCACTTTTGTTTACTATGCCTTTGCAATCAGTTCAGGTTTTTACTGCCCCCTTAACAGTGATGTGTGTGTATTGTGACACAATTTTGAGTATATTGGTTATGTACTCACCAGGTTCTGGTATGTCTGGTAGGCCATGGACGCTCTCTGGTGGTAGCATGTCCTATACCTTCTCCTCCCAGGACATGAAATAGACTGGTTTGGCAGGAGGGCCACTGCCGGTGTGATGGGCCAACATGTAGCCCTTGCGGATGAGGTTCTTGACCCTCCTGCGCACATCATACCACCTGTTCTGGATGTCGGTCTTTGTGTGCAACATTGATGCCTGTGTGTTCACCTTGTCCACAATCCTCTCCCACATCTTGGTTTTCTGTCACATGGGGATCCTTTGTACCAATGCACCAAACAAATGTGGCTCCACTCTGAGGATTTAATCTACCAATATTTCTAACTCACTGTCTGTGAACTGTGGATTCTTCTTAGGTGGCATGGTGATGGGTGGTGGTGGTGAGTGATGGGTGTGTGTGCGCAAGTGTGTCTATTTTGCTAGGTCTATGTGAGAGTGCTTTTGGAGGGGTGTTGATGGTGTTAAGGTTGTTTGATGGGTGAATTGTCTGTGTGTCTGTGTTTGCTGCCTGAAGTAGTTGTGTGCTGGCCAGTCTGTTGTATGTGCAAAGGATCATGGTAGTGAATTTTTGACTTTTTATAGGTGGAGTTGTGTGTGTGTCTTTGTTGCTTCTTTTTTGTTGTTAACTATTTATTGACTTTACTAATGCTTGATTGTTCCTTTTTTGGTGTTTTTCCTTGTGGTTTTGTGGGCATGTAGGAGACATTCTTCGGACCGAGTTGGACGCTCATGTTGGTTCGTGCGTGCTGGTTTTATTCAGTGTTGCATGCGAGTCGGTAGCAGGGCTCTCTCTCGCTTCAGGTACCTGATTTCAGTTCGTATCGATCATGCAGCTTGTGCTCCGTGCGGGTCGGTCTGATTTCATATGCATTGCATCGTACTGGCCGTGTCGGACGTCACAGGTACATCTTGGCCGGGTTCATTTTGGGTTTTTGTCGGTCGGTGCGGCTCGTGTCCATTTTTCGTCCGGAAAGCTAATTTCTGTACGGCTCGGTCATATGCTTGTTTTCTGGACAGGTCACTTGAAGTTCATGGGCTTATCATCGTACTGCGTGAGTCGTACGGTGCATGTGGGTGTCGGTTGGACTCTGTTCTGGGTCCAAGTCGGTCGGTCTGATTTCCAACCGAAATCGGAATCACCCCTGAATTGGATTAAAGTTATGGCCGCACGAGTGAGAAACAAATAAAAGACAAAGGGTTCAGTGACTAAAAATTGAGGGACATTATATTGACTGTCTAGACTATCGATTCAAAAATATCGAGGGACAGAATATAGAATCCCTATCTACAAACAGGTAAGTACTCAAATATCGAGTACAGAATATCGATAGTTATAATATAGTTAATTAAAATATCAAATTTTTAAATGAATTAAAAATAATTTAAAAGTAATTAAATAATAAACATAATTAAATAAAACATAGTTAAAATGTAGTAAAAAAGCTTAAAATGTAAAAATAATAAATGTAATGTAAAAAAAACATATATTTTTTAACATACATATTTAATGAATAATATTATAAAACAATTATTAATCTTAATTATAAAATATTTAAAACATTAAAAATATATTTATGTATATATAAATAACCCTATTATATAAATGTAAAAATAAAAATTATATAATAATTGAAATAATTAAAGTAATACTTTTTATGTTAATTAATAATGTACACTACATTAAAAATAACAAAATTAAAACATTACATTGCTAAGGGAATAAAATTAGTATTCACACTCCAACAAGTGCAAAAGTAGAGAATTTTTTGGATAGTGGGAGGATAAAAATTACTATTACCACTCCAGTGAGTGCAACAGTAGGGAAAGCGTTGGATAGCGTAGGTGTAAAAAATACTATTCTCACACCAGTGAGTGCAACAGTATGGAAAGCGTTGGATAGCGGGAGGGTAAAAATTACTATTTCCACTCCAGTGAGTGCAACAGTAGGGAAAGCGTTGGATAGCGTAGGGGTAAAAATTGCTATTCCCACTCCAGAGAGTGCAACAGTAGGGAAAGAGTTGGATAGCGTAGGGATAAAAATGACTATTCCCACTCCAGTGAGTGCAACAGTAGGGAAAGTGTTGGATAGCGTACAGGAATAATTTAGTAGACGCAGTCCTACAATTAAATTTGAATTAATTTAAAAAAAATATATATGTTATTATTTACATTTAATTTACTTCCCAATATTTTCCACTATACACGTCACCTCCAATAGCCTAATATATTAATAAATTACCATAATTAATTAACATTTAATTAATTAGCTAATCACAATTAACAAAAATATAAAAACAATGATATATAAATTAATTAACACAATTAACAGAATAAGATAACTTTGAGTACATATTATATAAATATTAATAAAAATGTACTTTCAAATATTTTAATAAACACCATACTCCCCTAAAAACACCCAACACACTCCTCCAAAAAATGAACATAATTACAATATTAATACATGAATTATTAATATTTATTATTTAATTAATTACTAATTAACAACAATTTACACAATTTATCAATTAATTAAAAACTTTGATTAATAACTTTTTTATTATTTAATATTACATTAATTAACAGAATTTACTATATTAAATATTAACCATACAAATTTTAATAAATACATATTTTTTTAATTTAAATTAAATTACTTCCCACGCTATTCCCCTATGAACCCACAACCACTACGGAACTAGCATATGCAAAAATGAATTACCAATATTAATTATTAACCATAACATTATTATTAATACATTATTATTTTTTTATTTTTTATTATATTACTTCCCACCCTATTCCCCTATAAACCCATAACCCGCAACGGAACTAATATACGCAAACATTAATTACCAATATTAATTATTAAACAATAAATTATTAATTAATACATTATTATTACTTTTTTAATTTAAATTAAATTACTTTCCACGCTATTCCCCTATAAATCCACAACCCGCTACGAAACTAATATATGCAAAAATTAATTAACATATAATTCATTACCTTAAAAAAAATTGTAACATAAATTAAAAAAATATTACATACTTTTAACACATATACTAACATATAATACAATTTAAAAAATGTCATATAATAACATTCTCTATTAGGACATTCTATATTGTATCATACTATATAATAACATTCAATATAATGACATTCGATATTAATTACCTATATGTCGATATTATTTCCAACTATATTATGTTAATTCTATATTCTGTCCTCTCGATATTTTTCATTCTATATTATATCCTCTCAATATTTTTTATTCTAGATTTTGGGTGTTTACCAAAGCAAAGTACAGCCGTGAAAACATGAGATGCTCTCTTTCTATTTGCCATTTAGTGAGCACCTGTAAACTTGGATTCCTTTACTCCATTTTGTTGCTCAGAGTATTAATGCATTGACTCATGAGGAAGCTGCCAAGTATGTGTACAAGATGAATTTCAGGGAAAATCATATATGAAGTCATGAGCGTTGTGTTACTGAAATAGAATCTTAATAAAAAGTATTTTTTATGGCCATGCGTAATTCAGAAGGCTATAACTGCGAACCCCGTACACTCCAACTCACTATAATACAACCACAATTTACCAGGACGACGAGAACCAAGGAATACACAGACTTGACCTTGCTCAAAAGAAGACTGACGACCGAGGCAAAAACTGCAGCTATAATTGTGAGCACATCTCTCTGAGCTTCAACGGTAGAAGTGTCATTCTTACTCTCCTGTGCCGACAAGGTGCTCAGGGTAAATCACAAAACTGCAACCTGCAAGTAATGGAGAGGCTGACACCCACACCTCACTCCTCCCCCTCACATGAAGAGGTTCGGAAGAGCTCCTCGACAACAGCCTGTGTGTCAGTTGCACAGTAACACAAGCATTTGCAATGCAATCGGTCCTGCATTTACACATGTTTAAGCTATTGGCATTGTTAGAACTGGGGGTCTCTAGTTGGTGGAGGTAGGTCGTTGACCAAATAGGGACCCTTGCTTCAAGTTAGGGAAAGAGAATTACACTCCTGGATAACCCCTGGAAGCTGGGCATGAGCAGACAGGCTTATCTCAGAGGCAGTGTGTTAACACCTTTGACGCTTATGACGAGCTCAGCTTGTCATGAGGTACAATGGAGCTGTGCTCATGACGAGCTGAGCTCGTCATAACTGCCACGAAACGCCCACGGGGGGCTAATTCATCTCCTGTGCAGGCATTCTAAACGAGTTGGCGGAGTCATGACGAGCCCAGCTCGTCATGAGCACAGCTCCATTGTGCAGCGCTCGTCACGAACACCGCGGCACCGCGGGTGGCCCCTCCCCCCCACACCGAGGTGGAATTAGCCAGCGTGGAAGGGGTTAAGCATTTGTGAACACATACAGTAATGCAGTGAAAACACTGCAGATGGACACCACACAGCTTTTATAAAAATAAGTATTCTTTTTATAAACTAAACACGAGGCAACAAACGACAAAAATCCACAATACTGTAATCAAAATAGAAAGATAGTAGAAGTATCTTAGTTCAAGTTGATGATAAATGCGACACGTTTCTCACAACAGTACCTTGGATGCGTAATGCAAAACAAACGAATGGTCCGCAGGGCGGGTGATGTGTAGGTTCCTTGCTTCGGGGGAGGCAATGCGTCGTGCCTCAATGCTTGCGCAGCGTAGGGGATGTGTCTGTTCCTTACCGGAGAAGAGATGATGCATTGATTCTCATGCTGCGCCCCGGTGCAATGCGATAAGAAGGCGCCCTTGATGCAATATGATGAAGTGAAGATGATGCTTGCACGCCTGACAGACGTGTGGCGAACTCTGTAACTCTGGAGCCACGACAGGCCCTGCCACACGCTTCTGCGGTGATGCGACCAGGATCCTTGCGGTGGCGACACGTTTCTCCGGGGATGCGATGGCAAACAGCTGCGACTGAGACACGCTTCTCTGGTGATGTGGCGGCGGCCTCTGCGGCGGTGACACACTTCATCTTGTTGAGTTGCGCTTCCAGCTCCCAGCGACACCCAGGCTTCAGCAGACAGAATTCCCAGCAAGAGGGGAGCTGGTGGTGAAGTCTTTTAGCCCTGAGACTTCAGCAGGAGGCAAGTTCAAGTCCTTGAGAAATATTCTGCAAGATGTTGAAAGTTATTTAAAAGTTCCTTCTCCTTTCCTTGGCAATGAAGACACCACTGCAGCCACCCCATCTCGTTATTCCAGAAGTGATCTAAAGTCCTTGGCCCTAATATTTATACTGCGAAATCCTTTGTCCTCTGAAGTCAAAGGGTCTTTTACCTAGTCCAAACCAGTTCTGTGCCGTCCTGGAGCACTTTAGTTACAGGACTTCTTCTTTCCTTTGTCAGGGTGGGCCAGGGCCCTCAGACACACCACACGAGGTGGAGCAGGCATTGTGGAAGGCAGGCACAGCCATATTCAGGCCCAGGTGCTACTCCTCCCACCACTCTACATGCAAATAGGTCTATTCAGCCCTGTGCTGACTCAGCCTGTCTCCTGGAGCCTCCCCAGCCCCTGTCACTCACACGCCAGACATGCAATACACAAGCTAGCAGAGGCAGGCTGGATGGTTAGGTAAGAAAATACCTACTTTCAAAAAGTGGTATTTTCAAACACAAAATGTTAAACCCCACTTTACTAAAAGATGTAAGGTGAGGTCCTGCATACCAAATTCAAATTTCTACCATGTTCTCTGGGTCAGGTAGGATTATAAAATGTTATATTCAAACTGCCCATTCTGGCCTATGAGGACATGTAGCCTTGCAATAGTGAAAAATTAAAATGGCTGTCATTAACCATCAGGACATGCCACACACATCAGGGCATGTCCTACCTTTTACATACAATGCACCCTGCCCTTGGGCCTACCTTGGGGGTGTCTGATATGTAGAAAAGGGAAGGTTTAGAGACTGGTAAGTGGGTGCACTTACCAAGTCAACATGGCAGTACTAGACTGCACAAACGCTCTGCAGTGGCAGGCCTGAGGCACACTTTACAAGCTTCTTCTGTAAGTGGCACAATCAGTGCTGCAAGTCCACCAGCAGCATTTGATTTACCGGCCCTGGGCACACATGGTGCACTGTACTAAGGTCTGACAAGTAAATCAAACAAGCCAATCATGGAGTCACTAATCAACACATCAATTTACCATAGGGAGCACTTGCACTGTGGCACTGAATAGCAGTGGTCAAAAAACAAATTGATTCCCTTGGGTTGTGTACAAGAAAAGCTGGAAATTAGCTATAACAAAGTCAAATTATACTACACAAGTTAAAAATGTATACAAAATTAAGAGTACATAACAGTTTATTGAAACATTAAAATAGCATACAGTACACTTATAAATAATGTGAAAGCGCAATTAAAAACAAATTTATATTTTTGTGACCTGCACAAAAGTGTGAGACAGACAAAACTAAATTGTAAAACATGGGACTTGAAAATTACAAGGCGTACATTCACAGAAAAAGTTTCAAGCGACCCTTCAAGGGGTTCCTCTCTCTCTTTACATTACTGAATAGCAGTGGCACAGTGCCGAAAGCATCTAAACCAGCAAAACATATCAAAAACAGAGGAGGCCATCTGTGAAAAATGGAAGGGAGACTCACGCAAATGGTACCAGGTCTAATGCCCTTTATTTATGTTTTAAAACCCAAAACATAAATAAAAGACATTGTCTTTTACAATGCCAATAGCGCAAACTCACGTAAATGCGAGACCTATTGCATTGCAAATGGTAGGCATCACGGACATCATGAAGGAGGTAGAGTGGGTGGGCGAGCGGGGTGGTTGAAGCTATAGATGACAGGAGGGAGGGCGGGCGGGGGGTAAAGAAGGCATGACAACAGGAGGGAGGGCGGAGATTAAAGAATATACAGACAACGGGAGGAAGGCCGGGGTTGTAAAGAAGGTACCAAAGCACGTAGTGCCTGCAGTGAGGGAAACTGGATAAAGAAATAGTGCTGAAAGACTAAATAACAGGCACCATGTAACAACTAAAGTAAAAGGGCCAGTCGCAATGGGAGGTGACAAATTAAGAGAAGGCGGTACTAAGGAGGGACTAACAAGCCTATTTATGAATCAGAAGCCAGCATTTAGGAAGGACAATGACACAAGCCACTGGAAAATATGGGCAGAGAGTGGGCCTGGTTTCTATTACCTATTCCACTACAACAGTCTTGCAGAGCAGTGCTTGCGCGCTGGCTCTAGGGTCGACCTAAAAAGGGGATTTAAAAGACAGAAAGAACAATAAAGCACCCCAAACCAGTATGTTTTCGGAGCAGCAAGGCGGGGTAGGGGGCACAGTTAACACGACGAAATAATAAAACTATTCTTTTACAAGACTGGCCACTCAAACAAGAATCATGATTGTGATTCCCCCTGCCCGAACAACGTTAACATGATCAGGCCAAGGACCTCTTTATCCACACAGTTTACACAGTTCAGGTTTTATGTGTGCAAAATCCGTTCTCTACTTTTGGGTAAAAGTAATATAATGAGGTTCATGAATTTGTGGTTGAAGCTGAGCTCGAAGTTCTTTCACAAATTTCTCTCACCTCGATAAGGCTGAGGCTCTTGCACCTGATTGAGTGAAACATAACGATGATGCCTCCAGACAGGTACGAACTGCCTGGGTCAGATAGACTGGCTTCAGCAGAGACCTCCTAGAGGCATCCAGCTTGGGACAGCAACACAGAAGATGCAGCCATGATTCACACTCAAAGTTACATAACCTACATGCCCCTCACTCTCCCTGTTGGGCCCATACCAAATTGAAGTCAGCCACTGGTAAGCCTAGTACGCACATATACAGGATGTCTCTGCGTACTGTACATTAATAGCTTCTGATAAGTATGATTGTGCCTTCCCTACCATGTATGAGTTGTTCAAGGGAAGTAAGACAACAGAGGTCTTTAGGAAGGATATATCCTGGTAGTTGAAGAATAATTTCAGATGCCTGTTTATCTTTTTCCAGGCAATGTAGGAGACGTCACTGGACGTTAACATTAACTTTGAAAAGAGGTGATTGCTTTGTGTTTTTGCTGGTTTCAGGGATTGCCTGGAGTCTCGAATGTACCTTTCGGGCAGGCTTAGAGCGAACTGGCTGGTGCTTTCAGGACCCGAATGCAATATTTCAATATATCTGACTCACAGGGTAAAGTTTGTCTCAGCAACACAAATTCCAATCGGAGTCTAGTCCTGCAGATGTAACGTGGCAGCTGAAATATTTTCTTGTAGCGTGTACACTGCACTTGATCTAGGTTAGAAGTGCAGGTCCCAGGAAAGGCCTGATTACCATATTACTGCGCAGGGAGGAGAGTTGCCTTCATAAATCTAACAATGGGGGCTGCAGAGGCACTTTTTAATTTCGTGTTCAGTCGGTTGATACTGTATATAATAGCTGTACCATTCTTTTTCAGTTAGTCCATGTGGGCAGTAGGTTTGAAGGTCTCAGAGAAACAGACACTCAAGTAGTTAAACTTCCTGGGTGATTCAATGGTCTTGCTGCCCATATGCCGTATGAGGCGTTTCTTTTTCTATAGCGGCCAAAAATGATGTCCTGATTTTTCACAAGATCGTTTGAATCGTTGTATATGTGGAGGTTGCTTAAGGGCAAGGCTCACTGAATACCGACTATAGGGGTCGTTAAGGATGGCGGACTGACGGACAAAGTCCGTCCGCCATCCTGTCTGGGGCAGGGACCGTCCGCCACAAGGGCGGAGGTACTGCATCCCGGATTTTTAACATTGCGGCCGACGGTGCTGAACCGTCCGCCGTAATGTCAAAAATGCATGTTGTGCGTTTCACTGCACAACATGACAGGCACCTGCCCTGTTTTACTGTGAAACGCAGGGGGTACCATAGGTACCCCCCATGTGCACCTCCCACACCCCCCTTAATCTTGGGGGCCCGCAACGGCAAGGCCTATGTAAGGCATTTCCCTCAGACCATCCTAATATGGCTGGCCGTGTCTGATAGACACCGCCACCATATTAGACCTTTTCCGGCGCGGTCGCAAGGCGACCATGGCGGAAAAGCGTCTTGGACGGTCTTCACGTCCGCCACGGTCCTCCCCGCCATTGTAATATGGTGGGGGGGAAATAGGTGGCGGAGGGGCAAGGATGGCGGACGGATTGCCACCGCCTGCATGGCAGTGGCGATCCGTCCGCCATCCTAATCTGCCCCTTAGTTTGGTCCATTACCACTATATGGTATGCATAGTGCAGGATATGTAATTTGAACACACCCAATTTTGAGGGAACCAGGAATCCACGCTCCAAGGCATTGCTCAAAATCAGCTGTGTATAATTTAAAGAGGAGCGGCGCGAGGACACAGCCTTGCTTCAGGCTGTGGAGGGCGGTAATTTTCGAGGTGACAATATGAGAACCTGTTCTCACTCGCATCCATGTGCCAGTGTACAGGGTAATGATTGGCCCTTGTACTTTCGAGGGGATACCCCATAAATTTAATGTTTTCCCTAGAGTGGGCTGATCTTCCATGTCAATTGAGATACTGTAGTTATTAAAGCAGCAGAAGAGTGGTGGCTGATCTTTTCTCATTATTGACGTGGCGGCCCGGAACCCTGTCTGGAAGAAAGGCGAAGCATCATTTTCAACGACCCAGGCCTCTTGTTGTTTAAGTAATGTTCTTTCGAAAGCTTTTGCCTCTCGGTCTAAAAGCTCCATGAGGGGGTAATTTGAAGGATTTGTCGGTCCCCTTTCTTAAGTGTTGGGACTTTGGCTGTCAGAAATGTGTGGTTGAAAAGGAGGGGTTTAGACCGTTGACCATTCATCTAAGGCGCATTTAAATATACTTCTCAGGAGACCGTTAGGGCCAGGAGCCCCATCATTTTTATTTATTTTCTTAATAAGTTTACAGAGCAGGGCCAGAGAGGTCAGTTTCTGGTTGTTATCTATAATTGGTTCTACAATCTCCCACTTGGGACTGATCGGTCTATACCTCTTCTACGTGTCTCAACCATGCTTCCTCCAAGAATCCGTTTACTGCCTCCATTTGATTCTCTGTACACGTCTTGCTGTTTCAACCCCTGGCTGCAATGGGTGCTCCTAATTGTAGGGTGAGTGTCAAAGGACTGAGGTCACTTTGCAGCCTGTTAGTAATTTCACAATCAACAAGGCAACTCGCTAAAGAATCTGACAAGAAGATATAATTGATAGTTGAGATTCCCCTAAAGGTTTGAGGAAGCTGGCAGTGGGGACTTGAGCCTCATATCATTGTTGGGTGGAGGTCAGTTTATACATTGTAAGGAGGTCTTTTCATTTTTTCCTGTTTTTTGCAGTTTGGAACACAGTTGCTTGAGGTCACCAGACCCCTAATATTAAAATATCCCACAATAACGAGTTCATGTGCAGCAAGCTCCACGAGGAGCTGCTACAAGCTGCCACAGAGATCTTCAAGTGCCTGCCACTTCAAAGATTTTGGCACATTAAAAACAAAGAATTCACGAGCAACAAATGTGTTTTTTTAATGAAGAATTGTTGTACCTGTAACTATTACTGCTTACAAGGCTGGAGAATTGAGCTTGAGAGGCAGGGCCTCAATCTTACCCGTGTGTTTGATGAAAATAGACAGTCCCCCCCGAAGGGTGCCCGAAGAGATTGCATTGCTGGCTTGAAGATTTCTTAGAATCCATGTATAACTGAAGGAGTTAGTGCCCAAGTCGCTTGTAGGCAGAGGATATCACTTTTAAACCAGGTAAGCGCAGCCTTGCTTGCACTGGTTGTCTTGAGGCCCGCCACTTTCCAGTGGTTATTGTAAGATTGAACACTATCTTTATCTTCCTAGATTGGTGCCGGTCCAAAGAGAGATAGCTAGGGATGGTGCTCTTGGCTACCTCAGTGTTGGTACTGCCCCTAGTCATTTTGTTTATTTCTGGTGCAACTTACCTTTCTTTGATTATGAGCATCTGATACTTTTAAGGAGTTTGCAGCTTTAGGCCATCTTGGGAGCCAATCTTTAGTAGCACCCCTCACATGCTTCGAAACACTCCTATTTGTCTTTGGTTGCTGTGGTTGTAGCAACATATAGGGATATTTCGAGGATTGCGGATTTAATAGCTCTATGCCCCAAGCTTAAAAATTTATCGATTCACCCAAAATAATGTCTCTATGGGCCTCCTTCTTCCATGAGGTTATGGTGGCATCCGAGATTCCACTTTCCGACATTCGTGAAAACTTTGCTGATGTTTAATCGTCATATGTCAGCTCTTTCAAAGAAGGGATGTGTTGAAAGAGCCGCTAAAGTCTGCCTTTATTAAGTGTGTCATGGGAGCCCTTAGGTATATATTATGGAATAAAGGCCAACTCGAACAGTTCCAGGGTGGCGACGTGTGCAGCACGGCCCAACCTGAAAGGGGAGAGCTCCAGAGCTCTTAAAAGTTTGGTGGCTGGAGGCCTGGAATCAGTTTGGAGGTGGCTCATGAGGTCGGGGATGGGCTTTATGATGGCAGCATTCTGAATAACTCCATGGGACGGCTGATCATGATGATATCGGCTGTTGTTGGTCAGGGGCAATGCTATATTCGGGTTTGATGTTGGTCCACTGAGCACTTGACACAGTTGAGAGTTGTCTGTTGAAACATACTGGGAGTCTACCAGACCAGGACCATTACATAGCATAGAGGACCATTTTCACATTTGCTGACAGTTAGTTAGGACCCTGTTGTGACTTAATTTGGGTTTTTACAATAACCTCTTGATTAAATAGTGGCCTATTGATTGAATCAATGTGGGAGAAGTCTGGGTTGATGCCTATGTCCCCCATCCATTTTTCAGAGCGAAACAAAAGGGGATGATGGACGGAGCGTTTGAGCAAATCAAACACTCACCCCCAGTCAACTGATCTGGGTTTAATCCATCACCATTCTTTAGCTCACTCAGCCACCCCAGTTCAGACATGGCCATCTGCAAATCAGTCTGACCCTGTGCCTCATGGGAACAGTCCAGCCCAAACTGCCAAGCGATGTCTTCCCTGGACCGGAAACAAGCATCCTGGGACCGGTTTCGGATTCATAATCCTCATCAGCCAGGCTATCTGGAATCCAGCGGCCAAGTGAGCAAGGGACTCACGTCTGAACATACCCTGCCAACTTAGGGCGAACAAAGCGAAACAAAAGGGGATGATGGACGGAGCGTTTGAGCAAATCAAACACTCACCCCTAGTCAACTGATCTGGGTTTAATCCATCACCATTCTTTAGCTCACTCAGCCACCCCAGTTCAGACATGGCCATATGCAAATCAATCTGACCGTGTGCCTCATGGGAACAGTCCAGCCCGAACTGCCAAGCCATGTCTTCCCTGGACCGGAATCAAGCATCCTGGGACCGGTTTCGGATTCATAATCCTCATCAGCCAGGCTATCTTGAATCCAGTGGCCAAGTAAGCAAGGGACTCATGTCTGAGCATACCCTGCCAACTTAGGGCGAACAAAGCGAAACAAAAGGGGATGATGGACGGAGCGTTTGAGCAAATCAAACACTCACCCCCAGTCAACTGATCTGGGTTTAATCCATCACCATTCTTTAGGTCACTCAGCCACCCCAGTTCAGACATGGCCATAGGCAAATCAGTCTGACCCTGTGCCTCATGGGAACAGTCCAGCCCGAACTGCCAAGCCATGTCTTCCCTGGACCGGAAACAAGCTTCCTGGGACCGGTTTCGGATTCATAATCCTCATCAGCCAGGCTATCTTGAATCCAGTGGCCAAGTGAGCAAGGGACTCAGGTCTGAGCATACCCTGCCAACTTAGGGCGAACAAAGTGAAACAAAAGGGGATGATGGACGGAGCGTTTGAGCAAATCAAACACTCACCCCCAGTCAACTGATCTGGGTTTAATCCATCACCATTATTTAGCTCACTCAGCCACCCCAGTTCAGACATGGCCATATGCAAATCAGTCTGACCCTGTGCCTCATGGGAACAGTCCAGCCCAAACTGCCAAGCGATGTCTTCCCTGGACCGGAAACACGCATCCTGGGACCGGTTCCGGATTCATAATCCTCATCAGCCAGGCTATCTTGAATCCATTGGCCAAGTGAGCAAGGGACTCATGTCTGAGCATACCCTGCCAACCTAGCGCTAACAAAGCGAAACAAAAGGGGATGATGGACGGAGCGTTTGAGCAAATCAAACACTCACCCCCAGTCAACTGATCTGGGTTTAATCCATCACCATTCTTTAGCTCACTCAGCCACCCCAGTTCAGACATGGCCATATGCAAATCAGTCTGACCCTGTGCCTCATGGGAACAGTCCAGCCCGAACTGCCAAGCCATGTCTTCTCTGGACCGGAAACAAGCATCCTGGGATCGGTTTCGGATTCATAATCCTCATCAGCCAGGCTATCTTGAATCCAGTGGCCAAGTGAGCAAGGGACTCACGTCTGAGCATACCCTGCCAACTTAGGGCAAACAAAGCGAAACAAAAGGGGATGATGGACGGAGCGTTTGAGCAAATCAAACACTCACCCCCAGTAAACTGATCTGGGTTTAATCCATCACCATTCTTTAGCTCACTCAGCCACCCCAGTTCAGACATGGCCATATGCAAATCAGTCTGACCCTTGCCTCATGGGAACAGTGCAGCCCGAACTGCCAAGCCATGTCTTCCCTGGACCGGAAACAAGCATCCTGGGACCAGTTTCGGATTCATAATCCTCATCAGCCAGGCTATCTTGAATCCAGTGGCCAAGTGAGCGAGGGACTCATGTCTGAGCATACCGTGCCAACTTAGGGCGAACAAAGCGAAACAAAAGGGGATGATGGACGGAGCGTTTGAGATAATCAAACACTCACCCCCAGTCAACTGATCTGGGTTTAATCCATCACCATTCTTTAGCTCACTCAGCCACCCCAGTTCAGACATGGCCATATGCAAATCAGTCTGACCGTGTGCCTCATGGGAACAGTCCAGCCCGAACTGCCAAGCCATGTCTTCCCTGGACCAGAAACAAGCATCCTGGAACCGGTTTCGGATTCATAATCCTCACAGCCAGGCTATCTTGAATCCAGTGGCCAAGTGAGCAAGGGACTCACGTTTAGCATACCCTGAAAACTTAGGGCGAACAAAGTGAAAGAAAAGGGGATGATGGACGTAGCGTTTGAGCAAATCAAACACTCACCCCCACTCAACTGATCTGGGTTTAATCCATCACCTTTCTTTAGCTTACTCAGCCAACCCAGTTCAGACATGGCTATATGCAAATCAGTCTGACCCTGTGCCTCATGGGAACAGTCCAGCCCGAATTGCCAAGCCATGTCTTCCCTTGTCGGAAACAAGCATCCTGGGACCGGTTTCAGATTCATAATCCTCATCAGCCAGGCTATCTTGAATCCAGTGGCCAAGTGAGCAAGAGACTCACGTCTGAGCATACCCCGCCAACTTAGGGCGAACAAAGCAAAACAAAAGGGGATGATGGACGGAGCATTTGAGCAAATCAAACACTCACCCCCAGTCAACTGATCTGGGTTTAATCCATCACCATTCTTTAGCTCACTCAGCCACCCCAGTTCAGACATGGCCATATGCAAATCAGTCTGACCCTGTGCCTCATGGGAACAGTCCAGCCCGAACTGCCAAGCCATGTCTTCCCTGGACCGGAAACAAGCATCCTGGGACCGGTTTCGGATTCATAGTCCTCATCAGCCAGGCTATCATGAATCCAGTGGCCAAGTGAGCAAGGGACTCACGTCTGAGCATACCCCGCCAACTTAGGGCGAACAAAGCGAAACAAAAGGGGATGATGGACGGAGCGTTTGAGCAAATCAAACACTCACCCCAGTCAACTGATCTGGGTTTAATCCATCACCATTCTTTAGCTCACTCAGCCACCCCAGTTCAGACATGGCCATAGGCAAATCAGTCTGACCCTTTGCCTCATGGGAACAGTCCAGCCCGAACTGCCAAGCCATGTCTTCCCTGGACCGGAAAAAAGCATCCTGTGAAACCGGTTTCGGATTCATAATCCTCAACAGCCAGGCTATCTTGAATCCAGTGGACAAGTGAGGTGAGCAAGGCACTCAGGTCTTAGCATACCCTGCCAACTTAGGGCGAACAAAGTGAAACAAAAGGGGATGATGGACGGAGCGTTTGAGCAAATCAAACACTCACCCCAAGTCAACTGATCTGGGTTTAATCCATCACCATTCTTTAGCTCACTCAGCCACCCCATTTCAGACATGACCAAATGCAAATCAGTCTGTCCCTGCGCCTCATGAGAACAGTCCAGCCCGAACTGCCAAGCCATGTCTTCCCTGGACCGGAAACCAGCCTCCTGGGAACGGTTTTAGATTTATAATCCTCATCAGCCAGGCTATCTTGAATCAAGTGGCCAAGTAAGCAAGGGACTCACGTCTGAGCATACCCTGCCAACTAAGGGGGAACAAAGCGAAACAAAAGGGGATGATGGACGGAGCGTTTGTTCAAATCCAACACTCACCCCCAGTCAACTGATCTGGGTTTAATCCATCACCATTCTTTAGCTCACTCAGCCACCCCAGTTCAGACTTGGCCGTATGCAAATCAGTCTGACCCTGTGCCTCATGGGAACAGTCCAGCCCAAACTGCCAAGCCATGTCTTCCCTGGACCGGAAACAAGCATCCTGGAACCGGTTTCGGATTCATAACCCTCATCAGCCAGGCTATCTTGAATCCAGTGGCCAAGTGAGCAAGGGACTCACGTCTGAGCATACCCTGAAAACTTATGGCGAGCAAAGCGAAACAAAAGGGGATGATGGACGGAGCGTTTGATCAAATCAAACACTCACCCCCAGTCAACTGATCTGGGTTCAATCCATCACCATTCTTTAGCTCACTCAGCCACCCCAGTTCAGACATGGCCATATGCAAATCAGTCTGACCCTGATCCTCATGGGAACAGTCCAGCCCGAACTGCCAAGCCATGTCTTCCCTGGACCGGAAACAAGAATCCTGGGACCGGTTTCGGATTCATAATCCTCATCAGCCAGGCTATCTTGAATCCAGTGGCCAAGTGAGCAAGGGACTCACGTCTGAGCATACCCTGCCAACTTAGGGCGAACAAAGCGAAACAAAAGGTGATGATGGACGGAGCGTTTGAGTAAATTTAAACACTCACCCCCAGTAAACTGATCTGGGTTTAACCCATCACCATTCTTTAGCTCTCTCAGCCACCCCAGTTCAGACATGGCCATATGCAAATCAGTCTGACCCTGTGCCTCATGGGAACAGTCCAGCCCGAACTGCCAAGCCATGTCTTCCCTGGACCGGAAACAAGCATCCTGGGATCGGTTTCGGATTCATAATCCTCATCAGCCAGGCTATCTTGAATCCAGTGGCCAAGTGAGCAAGGGACTCACGTCTGAGCATACCCTGCCAACTTAGGGCGAACAAAGCGAAACAAAAGGGGATGATGGACGGAGCGTTTGAGCAAATCAAACACTCACCCCCAGTAAACTGATCTGGGTTTAATCCATCACCATTCTTTAGCTCACTCAGCCACCCCAGTTCAGACATGGCCATATGCAAATCAGTCTGACCCTGTGCCTCATGGGAACAGTCCAGCCCAAACTGCCAAGCCATGTCTTCCCTGGACCAGAAACAAGCATCCTGGAACCAGTTTCGGATTCATAATCCTCATCAGCCAGGCTATCTTGAATCCAGTGGCCAAGTGAGCAAGGGACTCACGTGTGAGCATACCCTGAAAACTTAGGGCGAACAAAGCAAAAGAAAAGGGGATGATGGACGGAGCGTTTGAGCAAATCAAACACTCACCCCCACTCAACTGATCTGGGTTTAATCCATCACCTTTCTTTAGCTCACTCAGCCACCCCAGTTCAGACATGGCTATATGCAAATCAGTCTGACCCTGTGCCTCATGGGAACAGTCCAGCCCGAATTGCCAAGCCACGTCTTCCCTTGTCGGAAACAAGCATCCTGGGACCGGTTTCGGATTCATAATCCTCATCAGCCAGGCTACCTTGAATCCAGTGGCCAAGTGAGCAAGAGACTCACGTCTGAGCATACCCTGCCAACTTAGGGCGAACAAAGCAAAACAAAAGGTGATGATGGACGGAGCGTTTGAGCAAATCAAACACTCACCCCCAGTCAACTGATCTGGGTTTAACCCATCACCATTCTTTAGCTCTCTCAGCCACCCCAGTTAGGACATGGCCATATGCAAACCAGTCTGACCCTGTGCCTCATGGGAACAGTCCAGCCCGATCTGCCAAGCCATGTCTTCCCTGGACCGGAAACAAGCATCCTGGGATCGGTTTCGGATTCATAATCCTCATCAGCCAGGCTATCTTGAATCCAGTGGCCAAGTGAGCAAGGGACTCACGTCTGAGCATATCCTGCCAACTTAGGGCGAACAAAGCGAAACAAAAGGGGATGATGGACGGAGCGTTTGAGCAAATCAAACACCCACCCCCAGTAAACTGATCTGGGTTTAATCCATCACCATTCTTTAGCTCACTCAGCCACCCCAGTTCAGACATGGCCATATGCAAATCAGTCTGACCCTGTGCCTCATGGGAACAGTCCAGCCCGAACTGCCAAGCCATGTCTTCCCTGGACCAGAAACAAGCATCCTGGAACCAGTTTCGGATTCATAATCCTCATCAGCCAGGCTATCTTGAATCCAGTGGCCAAGTGAGCAAGGGACTCACGTCTGAGCATACCCTGCCAACTTAGGGCGAACAAAGCGAAACAAAAGGGGATGATGGACGGAGCGTTTGAGCAAATCAAACACTCACCCCCAGTAAACTGATCTGGGTTTAATCCATCACCATTCTTTAGCTCACTCAGCCACCGCAGTTCAGACATGGCAATATGCCAATCAGTCTGACCCTGTGCCTCATGGGAACAGTGCAGCCCGAACTGCCAAGCTATGTCTTCCCTGGACCGGAAACAAGCATCCTGGGACCGGTTTCGGATTCATAATCCTCATCAGCCAGGCTATCTTGAATCCAGTGGACAAGTGAGCAAGGGACTCACGTCTGAGCATACCCTGCCAACTTAGGGCGAACAAAGCGAAACAAAAGGGGATGATGGACGGAGCGTTTGAGCAAATCAAACACTCACCCCCAGTCAACTGATCTGGGTTTAATCCATCACCATTCTTTAGCTCACTCAGCCACCCCAGTTCAGACATGGCCATAGGCAAATCAGTCTGACCCTGTGCCTCATGGGAACAGTTCAGCCCGAACTGCCAAGCCATGTCTTCCCTGGACCGGAAACAAGCATCCTGTGAAACCGGTTTCGGATTCATAATCCTCACCAGCCAGGCTATCTTGAATCCAGTGGACAAGTGAGCAAGGCACTCAGGTCTCAGCATACCCTGCCAACTTAGGGCGAACAAAGTGAAACAAAAGGGGATGATGGACGGAGCGTTTGAGCAAATCAAACACTCACCCCCAGTCAACTGATCTGGGTTTAATCCATCACCATTCTTTAGCTCACTCAGCCACCCCATTTCAGACATGACCAAATGCAAATCAGTCTGTCCCTGTGCCTCATGGGAACAGTCCAGCCCGAACTGCCAAGCCATGTCTTCCCTGGACGGGAAACAAGCCTCCTGGGAACGGTTTCGGATTCATAATCCTCATCAGCCAGGCTATCTTGAATCCAGTGGCCAAGTAAGCAAGGGACTCACGTCTGAGCATACCCTGCCAACTTAGGGGGAACAAAGCGAAACAAAAGGGGATGATGGACGGAGCGTTTGTTCAAATCCAATACTCACCCCCAGTCAACTGATCTGGGTTTAATCCATCACCATTCTTCAGCTCACTCAGCCACCCCAGTTCAGACTTGGCCGTATGCAAATCAGTCTGACCCTGTGCCTCATGGGAACAGTCCAGCCCAAACTGCCAAGCCATGTCTTCCCTGGACCGGAAACAAGCTTCCTGGAACCGGTTTCGGATTCCTAATCCTCATCAGCCAGGCTATCTTGAATCCAGTGGCCAAGTGAGCAAGGGACTCACGTCTGAGCATACCCTGAAAACTTAGGGCGAACAAAGCGAAACAAAAGGGGATGATGGACGAAGCGTTTGAGCAAATCAAACACTCACCCCCAGTCAACTGATCTGGGTTTAATCCATCACCATTCTTTAGCTCACTCAGCCACCCCAGTTCAGACATGGCCATATGCAAATCAGTCTGACCCTGTGCCTCATGGGAACAGTCCAGCCCTTACTGCCAAGCCATGTCTTCCCTGGACCGGAAACAAGCATCCTGGGATCGGTTTCGGATTCATAATCCTCATCAGCCAGGCTATCTTGAATCCAGTGGCCAAGTGAGCAAGGGACTCACGTCTGAGCATACCCTGCCAACTTAGGGCGAACAAAGCGAAACAAAAGGTGATGATGGGCGGAGCGTTTGAGCAAATCAAACACTCACCCCCAGTCAACTGATCTGGGTTTAATCCATCACCATTCTTTAGCTCACTCAGCCACCCCAGTTCAGACATGGCCATATGCAAATCAGTCTGACCCTGTGCCGCATGGGAACAGTCCAGCCCGAACTGCCCAGCCATGTCTTCCCTGGACCGGAAACAAACATCCTGGGACCGGTTTCGGATTCATAATCCTCATCAGCCACGCTATCTTGAATCCAGTGGCCAAGTGAGCAAGAGACTCACGTCTGAGCATACCCTGCCAACTTAGGGCGAACAAAGTGAAACAAAAGGGGATGATGGGCGGAGCGTTTGAGCAAATCAAACACTCACCCCCAGTCAACTGATCTGGGTTTAATCCATCACCATTCTTTAGCTCTCTCAGCCACCCCAGTTCAGACATGGCCATATGCAAATCAGTCTGACCCTGTGCCTCATGGGAACAGTCCAGCCCGAACTGCCAAGCCATGTCTTTACTGGCCCGGAAACAAGCATCCTGGGACCGGTTTCGGATTCATAATCCTCATCAGCCAGGCTATCTTGAATCCAGTGGCCAAGTGAGCAAGGGACTCACGTCTGAGCATACCCTGCCAACTTAGGGCGAACAAAGCGAAACAAAAGGGGATGATGGACGGAGCATTTGAGCAAATCAAACACTCACCCCCAGTCAA
Source organism: Lissotriton vulgaris (assembly GCF_964263255.1). Classification (NCBI taxonomy): domain Eukaryota; kingdom Metazoa; phylum Chordata; class Amphibia; order Caudata; family Salamandridae; genus Lissotriton; species Lissotriton vulgaris. The sequence goes on from NC_141696.1 coordinate 1,211,495,483, forward strand.
CTGATCTGAGTTTAATCCATCACCATTCTTTAGCTCACTCAGCCACCCCAGTTCAGACATGGCCATATGCAAATCAGTCTGACCCTGTGCCTCATGGGAACAGTCCAGCCCGAACTGCCAAGCCATGTCTTCCCTGGACCGGAAACAAGCATCCTGGGACCGGTTTCGGATTCCTAATCCTCATCAGCCAGGCTATCTTGAATCCAGTGGCCAAGTGAGCAAGGGACTCACGTCTGAGCATACCCTGCCAACTTAGGGCGAACAAAGCGAAACAAAAGGGGATGATGGACGGAGCGTTTGAGCAAATCAAACACTCACCCCCAGTCAACTGATCTGAGTTTAATCCATCACCATTTTTAGCTCACTCAGCCACCCCAGTTCAGACATGGCAATATGCAAATCAGTCTGACCCTGTGCCTCATGGGAACAGTCCAGCCCGAACTGCCAAGCCATGTCTTCCTTGGACCGGAAACAAGCATCCTGGGACCGGTTTCGGATTCATAATCCTCATCAGCCAGGCTATCTTGAATCCAGTGGGCAAGTGAGCAAGGGACTCACATCTGAGCATACCCTGCCAACCTAGCGCTAACAAAGCAAAACAAAAGGGGATGATGGACGGAGCGTTTGAGCAAATCAAACACTCACCCCCAGTCAACTGATCTGGGTTTAATCCATCACCATTCTTTAGCTCACTCAGCCACCCCAGTTCAGACATGGCCATATGCAAATCAGTCTGACCCTGTGCCTCATGGGAACAGTCCAGCCCGAACTGCCAAGCCATGTCTTCTCTGGACCGGAAACAAGCATCCTGGGATCGGTTTCGGATTCATAATCCTCATCAGCCAGGCTATCTTGAATCCAGTGGCCAAGTGAGCAAGGGACTCACGTCTGAGCATACCCTGCCAACTTAGGGCAAACAAAGCGAAACAAAAGGGGATGATGGACGGAGCGTTTGAGCAAATCAAACACTCACCCCCAGTAAACTGATCTGGGTTTCATCCATCACCATTCTTTAGCTCACTCAGCCACCCCAGTTCAGACATGGCCATATGCAAATCAGTCTGACCCTTGCCTCATGGGAACAGTGCAGCCCGAACTGCCAAGCCATGTCTTCCCTGGACCGGAAACAAGCATCCTGGGACCAGTTTCGGATTCATAATCCTCATCAGCCAGGCTATCTTGAATCCAGTGGCCAAGTGAGCGAGGGTCTCATGTCTGAGCATACCGTGCCAACTTAGGGCGAACAAAGCGAAACAAAAGGGGATGATGGACGGAGCGTTTGAGATAATCAAACACTCACCCCCAGTCAACTGATCTGGCTTTAATCCATCACCATTCTTTAGCTCACTCAGCCACCCCAGTTCAGACATGGCCATATGCAAATCAGTCTGACCGTGTGCCTCATGGGAACAGTCCAGCCCGAACTGCCAAGCCATGTCTTCCCTGGACCAGAAACAAGCATCCTGGAACCGGTTTCGGATTCATAATCCTCATCAGCCAGGCTATCTTGAATCCAGTGGCCAAGTGAGCAAGGGACTCACGTTTAGCATACCCTGAAAACTTAGGGCGAACAAAGTGAAAGAAAAGGGGATGATGGACGTAGCGTTTGAGCAAATCAAACACTCACCCCCACTCAACTGATCTGGGTTTAATCCATCACCTTTCTTTAGCTTACTCAGCCAACCCAGTTCAGACATGGCTATATGCAAATCAGTCTGACCCTGTGCCTCATGGGAACAGTCCAGCCCGAATTGCCAAGCCATGTCTTCCCTTGTCGGAAACAAGCATCCTGGGACCGGTTTCAGATTCATAATCCTCATCAGCCAGGCTATCTTGAATCCAGTGGCCAAGTGAGCAAGAGACTCACGTCTGAGCATACCCCGCCAACTTAGGGCGAACAAAGCAAAACAAAAGGGGATGATGGACGGAGCATTTGAGCAAATCAAACACTCACCCCCAGTCAACTGATCTGGGTTTAATCCATCACCATTCTTTAGCTCACTCAGCCACCCCAGTTCAGACATGGCCATATGCAAATCAGTCTGACCCTGTGCCTCATGGGAACAGTCCAGCCCGAACTGCCAAGCCATGTCTTCCCTGGACCGGAAACAAGCATCCTGGGACCGGTTTCGGATTCATAATCCTCATCAGCCAGGCTATCTTGAATCCAGTGGCCAAGTGAGCAAGGGACTCACCTCTAAGCATACCCTGCCAACTTAGGGCGAACAAAGCGAAACAAAAGGGGATGATGGAAGGAGCGTTTGAGCAAATCAAACACTCACCCCCAGTCAACTGATCTGGGTTTAATCCATCACCATTCTTTAGCTCACTCAGCCACCCCAGTTCAGACATGGCCATATGCAAATCAGTCTGACCCTGTGCCTCATGGGAACAGTGCAGCCCGAACTGCCAAGCTATGTCTTCCCTGAACCGGAAACCAGCATCCTGGGACCGGTTTCGGATTCATAGTCCTCATCAGCCAGGCTATCATGAATCCAGTGGCCAAGTGAGCAAGGGACTCACGTCTGAGCATACCCCGCCAACTTAGGGCGAACAAAGCGAAACAAAAGGGGATGATGGACGGAGCGTTTGAGCAAATCAAACACTCACCCCAGTCAACTGATCTGGGTTTAATCCATCACCATTCTTTAGCTCACTCAGCCACCCCAGTTCAGACATGGCCATAGGCAAATCAGTCTGACCCTTTGCCTCATGGGAACAGTCCAGCCCGAACTGCCAAGCCATGTCTTCCCTGGACCGGAAAAAAGCATCCTGTGAAACCGGTTTCGGATTCATAATCCTCAACAGCCAGGCTATCTTGAATCCAGTGGACAAGTGAGCAAGGCACTCAGGTCTTAGCATACCCTGCCAACTTAGGGCGAACAAAGTGAAACAAAAGGGGATGATGGACGGAGCGTTTGAGCAAATCAAACACTCACCCCCAGTAAACTGATCTGGGTTTCATCCATCACCATTCTTTAGCTCACTCAGCCACCCCAGTTCAGACATGGCCATATGCAAATCAGTCTGACCCTTGCCTCATGGGAACAGTGCAGCCCGAACTGCCAAGCCATGTCTTCCCTGGACCGGAAACAAGCATCCTGGGACCAGTTTCGGATTCATAATCCTCATCAGCCAGGCTATCTTGAATCCAGTGGCCAAGTGAGCGAGGGTCTCATGTCTGAGCATACCGTGCCAACTTAGGGCGAACAAAGCGAAACAAAAGGGGATGATGGACGGAGCGTTTGAGATAATCAAACACTCACCCCCAGTCAACTGATCTGGCTTTAATCCATCACCATTCTTTAGCTCACTCAGCCACCCCAGTTCAGACATGGCCATATGCAAATCAGTCTGACCGTGTGCCTCATGGGAACAGTCCAGCCCGAACTGCCAAGCCATGTCTTCCCTGGACCAGAAACAAGCATCCTGGAACCGGTTTCGGATTCATAATCCTCATCAGCCAGGCTATCTTGAATCCAGTGGCCAAGTGAGCAAGGGACTCACGTTTAGCATACCCTGAAAACTTAGGGCGAACAAAGTGAAAGAAAAGGGGATGATGGACGTAGCGTTTGAGCAAATCAAACACTCACCCCCACTCAACTGATCTGGGTTTAATCCATCACCTTTCTTTAGCTTACTCAGCCAACCCAGTTCAGACATGGCTATATGCAAATCAGTCTGACCCTGTGCCTCATGGGAACAGTCCAGCCCGAATTGCCAAGCCATGTCTTCCCTTGTCGGAAACAAGCATCCTGGGACCGGTTTCAGATTCATAATCCTCATCAGCCAGGCTATCTTGAATCCAGTGGCCAAGTGAGCAAGAGACTCACGTCTGAGCATACCCCGCCAACTTAGGGCGAACAAAGCAAAACAAAAGGGGATGATGGACGGAGCATTTGAGCAAATCAAACACTCACCCCCAGTCAACTGATCTGGGTTTAATCCATCACCATTCTTTAGCTCACTCAGCCACCCCAGTTCAGACATGGCCATATGCAAATCAGTCTGACCCTGTGCCTCATGGGAACAGTCCAGCCCGAACTGCCAAGCCATGTCTTCCCTGGACCGGACACAAGCATCCTGGGACCGGTTTCGGATTCATAATCCTCATCAGCCAGGCTATCTTGAATCCAGTGGCCAAGTGAGCAAGGGACTCACCTCTAAGCATACCCTGCCAACTTAGGGCGAACAAAGCGAAACAAAAGGGGATGATGGAAGGAGCGTTTGAGCAAATCAAACACTCACCCCCAGTCAACTGATCTGGGTTTAATCCATCACCATTCTTTAGCTCACTCAGCCACCCCAGTTCAGACATGGCCATATGCAAATCAGTCTGACCCTGTGCCTCATGGGAACAGTGCAGCCCGAACTGCCAAGCTATGTCTTCCCTGAACCGGAAACCAGCATCCTGGGACCGGTTTCGGATTCATAGTCCTCATCAGCCAGGCTATCATGAATCCAGTGGCCAAGTGAGCAAGGGACTCACGTCTGAGCATACCCCGCCAACTTAGGGCGAACAAAGCGAAACAAAAGGGGATGATGGACGGAGCGTTTGAGCAAATCAAACACTCACCCCAGTCAACTGATCTGGGTTTAATCCATCACCATTCTTTAGCTCACTCAGCCACCCCAGTTCAGACATGGCCATAGGCAAATCAGTCTGACCCTTTGCCTCATGGGAACAGTCCAGCCCGAACTGCCAAGCCATGTCTTCCCTGGACCGGAAAAAAGCATCCTGTGAAACCGGTTTCGGATTCATAATCCTCAACAGCCAGGCTATCTTGAATCCAGTGGACAAGTGAGCAAGGCACTCAGGTCTTAGCATACCCTGCCAACTTAGGGCGAACAAAGTGAAACAAAAGGGGATGATGGACGGAGCGTTTGAGCAAATCAAACAGTCACCCCAAGTCAACTGATCTGGGTTTAATCCATCAACATTCTTTAGCTCACTCAGCCACCCCATTTCAGACATGACCAAATGCAAATCAGTCTGTCCCTGCGCCTCATGAGAACAGTCCAGCCCGAACTGCCAAGCCATGTCTTCCCTGGACCGGAAACAAGCCTCCTGGGAACGGTTTTAGATTCATAATCCTCATCAGCCAGGCTATCTTGAATCAAGTGGCCAAGTAAGCAAGGGACTCACGTCTGAGCATACCCTGCCAACTTAGGGGGAACAAAGCGAAACAAAAGGGGATGATGGACGGAGCGTTTGTTCAAATCCAACACTCACCCCCAGTCAACTGATCTGGGTTTAATCCATCACCATTCTTTAGCTCACTCAGCCACCCCAGTTCAGACTTGGCCGTATGCAAATCAGTCTGACCCTGTGCCTCATGGGAACAGTCCAGCCCAAACTGCCAAGCCATGTCTTCCCTGGACCGGAAACAAGCATCCTGGAACCGGTTTCGGATTCATAACCCTCATCAGCCAGGCTATCTTGAATCCAGTGGCCAAGTGAGCAAGGGACTCACGTCTGAGCATACCCTGAAAACTTATGGCGAGCAAAGCGAAACAAAAGGGGATGATGGACGGAGCGTTTGAGCAAATCAAACACTCACCCCCAGTCAACTGATCTGGGTTCAATCCATCACCATTCTTTAGCTCACTCAGCCACCCCAGTTCAGACATGGCCATATGCAAATCAGTCTGACCCTGATCCTCATGGGAACAGTCCAGCCCGAACTGCCAAGCCATGTCTTCCCTGGACCGGAAACAAGAATCCTGGGACCGGTTTCGGATTCATAATCCTCATCAGCCAGGCTATCTTGAATCCAGTGGCCAAGTGAGCAAGGGACTCACGTCTGAGCATACCCTGCCAACTTAGGGCGAACAAAGCGAAACAAAAGGTGATGATGGACGGAGCGTTTGAGTAAATTTAAACACTCACCCCCAGTAAACTGATCTGGGTTTAACCCATCACCATTCTTTAGCTCTCTCAGCCACCCCAGTTCAGACATGGCCATATGCAAATCAGTCTGACCCTGTGCCTCATGGGAACAGTCCAGCCCGAACTGCCAAGCCATGTCTTCCCTGGACCGGAAACAAGCATCCTGGGATCGGTTTCGGATTCATAATCCTCATCAGCCAGGCTATCTTGAATCCAGTGGCCAAGTGAGCAAGGGACTCACGTCTGAGCATACCCTGCCAACTTAGGGCGAACAAAGCGAAACAAAAGGGGATGATGGACGGAGCGTTTGAGCAAATCAAACACTCACCCCCAGTAAACTGATCTGGGTTTAATCCATCACCATTCTTTAGCTCACTCAGCCACCCCAGTTCAGACATGGCCATATGCAAATCAGTCTGACCCTGTGCCTCATGGGAACAGTCCAGCCCAAACTGCCAAGCCATGTCTTCCCTGGACCAGAAACAAGCATCCTGGAACCAGTTTCGGATTCATAATCCTCATCAGCCAGGCTATCTTGAATCCAGTGGCCAAGTGAGCAAGGGACTCACGTGTGAGCATACCCTGAAAACTTAGGGCGAACAAAGCAAAAGAAAAGGGGATGATGGACGGAGCGTTTGAGCAAATCAAACACTCACCCCCACTCAACTGATCTGGGTTTAATCCATCACCTTTCTTTAGCTCACTCAGCCACCCCAGTTCAGACATGGCTATATGCAAATCAGTCTGACCCTGTGCCTCATGGGAACAGTCCAGCCCGAATTGCCAAGCCATGTCTTCCCTTGTCGGAAACAAGCATCCTGGGACCGGTTTCGGATTCATAATCCTCATCAGCCAGGCTACCTTGAATCCAGTGGCCAAGTGAGCAAGAGACTCACGTCTGAGCATACCCTGCCAACTTAGGGCGAACAAAGCAAAACAAAAGGTGATGATGGACGGAGCGTTTGAGCAAATCAAACACTCACCCCCAGTCAACTGATCTGGGTTTAACCCATCACCATTCTTTAGCTCTCTCAGCCACCCCAGTTAGGACATGGCCATATGCAAACCAGTCTGACCCTGTGCCTCATGGGAACAGTCCAGCCCGAACTGCCAAGCCATGTCTTCCCTGGACCGGAAACAAGCATCCTGGGATCGGTTTCGGATTCATAATCCTCATCAGCCAGGCTATCTTGAATCCAGTGGCCAAGTGAGCAAGGGACTCACGTCTGAGCATATCCTGCCAACTTAGGGCGAACAAAGCGAAACAAAAGGGGATGATGGACGGAGCGTTTGAGCAAATCAAACACTCACCCCCAGTCAACTGATCTGGGTTTAATCCATCACCATTCTTTAGCTCACTCAGCCACCCCAGTTCAGACATGGCCATATGCAAATCAGTCTGACCCTGTGCCTCATGGGAACAGTCCAGCCCGAACTGCCAAGCCATGTCTTCTCTGGACCGGAAACAAGCATCCTGGGATCGGTTTCGGATTCATAATCCTCATCAGCCAGGCTATCTTGAATCCAGTGGCCAAGTGAGCAAGGGACTCACGTCTGAGCATACCCTGCCAACTTAGGGCAAACAAAGCGAAACAAAAGGGGATGATGGACGGAGCGTTTGAGCAAATCAAACACTCACCCCCAGTAAACTGATCTGGGTTTAATCCATCACCATTCTTTAGCTCACTCAGCCACCCCAGTTCAGACATGGCCATATGCAAATCAGTCTGACCCTTGCCTCATGGGAACAGTGCAGCCCGAACTGCCAAGCCATGTCTTCCCTGGACCGGAAACAAGCATCCTGGGACGAGTTTCGGATTCATAATCCTCATCAGCCAGGCTATCTTGAATCCAGTGGCCAAGTGAGCGAGGGTCTCATGTCTGAGCATACCGTGCCAACTTAGGGCGAACAAAGCGAAACAAAAGGGGATGATGGACGGAGCGTTTGAGATAATCAAACACTCACCCCCAGTCAACTGATCTGGCTTTAATCCATCACCATTCTTTAGCTCACTCAGCCACCCCAGTTCAGACATGGCCATATGCAAATCAGTCTGACCGTGTGCCTCATGGGAACAGTCCAGCCCGAACTGCCAAGCCATGTCTTCCCTGGACCAGAAACAAGCATCCTGGAACCGGTTTCGGATTCATAATCCTCATCAGCCAGGCTATCTTGAATCCAGTGGCCAAGTGAGCAAGGGACTCACGTTTAGCATACCCTGAAAACTTAGGGCGAACAAAGTGAAAGAAAAGGGGATGATGGACGTAGCGTTTGAGCAAATCAAACACTCACCCCCACTCAACTGATCTGGGTTTAATCCATCACCTTTCTTTAGCTTACTCAGCCAACCCAGTTCAGACATGGCTATATGCAAATCAGTCTGACCCTGTGCCTCATGGGAACAGTCCAGCCCGAATTGCCAAGCCATGTCTTCCCTTGTCGGAAACAAGCATCCTGGGACCGGTTTCAGATTCATAATCCTCATCAGCCAGGCTATCTTGAATCCAGTGGCCAAGTGAGCAAGAGACTCACGTCTGAGCATACCCCGCCAACTTAGGGCGAACAAAGCAAAACAAAAGGGGATGATGGACGGAGCATTTGAGCAAATCAAACACTCACCCCCAGTCAACTGATCTGGGTTTAATCCATCACCATTCTTTAGCTCACTCAGCCACCCCAGTTCAGACATGGCCATATGCAAATCAGTCTGACCCTGTGCCTCATGGGAACAGTCCAGCCCGAACTGCCAAGCCATGTCTTCCCTGGACCGGAAACAAGCATCCTGGGACCGGTTTCGGATTCATAATCCTCATCAGCCAGGCTATCTTGAATCCAGTGGCCAAGTGAGCAAGGGACTCACCTCTAAGCATACCCTGCCAACTTAGGGCGAACAAAGCGAAACAAAAGGGGATGATGGAAGGAGCGTTTGAGCAAATCAAACACTCACCCCCAGTCAACTGATCTGGGTTTAATCCATCACCATTCTTTAGCTCACTCAGCCACCCCAGTTCAGACATGGCCATATGCAAATCAGTCTGACCCTGTGCCTCATGGGAACAGTGCAGCCCGAACTGCCAAGCTATGTCTTCCCTGAACCGGAAACCAGCATCCTGGGACCGGTTTCGGATTCATAGTCCTCATCAGCCAGGCTATCATGAATCCAGTGGCCAAGTGAGCAAGGGACTCACGTCTGAGCATACCCCGCCAACTTAGGGCGAACAAAGCGAAACAAAAGGGGATGATGGACGGAGCGTTTGAGCAAATCAAACACTCACCCCAGTCAACTGATCTGGGTTTAATCCATCACCATTCTTTAGCTCACTCAGCCACCCCAGTTCAGACATGGCCATAGGCAAATCAGTCTGACCCTTTGCCTCATGGGAACAGTCCAGCCCGAACTGCCAAGCCATGTCTTCCCTGGACCGGAAAAAAGCATCCTGTGAAACCGGTTTCGGATTCATAATCCTCAACAGCCAGGCTATCTTGAATCCAGTGGACAAGTGAGCAAGGCACTCAGGTCTTAGCATACCCTGCCAACTTAGGGCGAACAAAGTGAAACAAAAGGGGATGATGGACGGAGCGTTTGAGCAAATCAAACACTCACCCCAAGTCAACTGATCTGGGTTTAATCCATCACCATTCTTTAGCTCACTCAGCCACCCCATTTCAGACATGACCAAATGCAAATCAGTCTGTCCCTGCGCCTCATGAGAACAGTCCAGCCCGAACTGCCAAGCCATGTCTTCCCTGGACCGGAAACAAGCCTCCTGGGAACGGTTTTAGATTCATAATCCTCATCAGCCAGGCTATCTTGAATCAAGTGGCCAAGTAAGCAAGGGACTCACGTCTGAGCATACCCTGAAAACTTATGGCGAGCAAAGCGAAACAAAAGGGGATGATGGACGGAGCGTTTGAGCAAATCAAACACTCACCCCCAGTCAACTGATCTGGGTTCAATCCATCACCATTCTTTAGCTCACTCAGCCACCCCAGTTCAGACATGGCCATATGCAAATCAGTCTGACCCTGATCCTCATGGGAACAGTCCAGCCCGAACTGCCAAGCCATGTCTTCCCTGGACCGGAAACAAGAATCCTGGGACCGGTTTCGGATTCATAATCCTCATCAGCCAGGCTATCTTGAATCCAGTGGCCAAGTGAGCAAGGGACTCACGTCTGAGCATACCCTGCCAACTTAGGGCGAACAAAGCGAAACAAAAGGTGATGATGGACGGAGCGTTTGAGTAAATTTAAACACTCACCCCCAGTAAACTGATCTGGGTTTAACCCATCACCATTCTTTAGCTCTCTCAGCCACCCCAGTTCAGACATGGCCATATGCAAATCAGTCTGACCCTGTGCCTCATGGGAACAGTCCAGCCCGAACTGCCAAGCCATGTCTTCCCTGGACCGGAAACAAGCATCCTGGGATCGGTTTCGGATTCATAATCCTCATCAGCCAGGCTATCTTGAATCCAGTGGCCAAGTGAGCAAGGGACTCACGTCTGAGCATACCCTGCCAACTTAGGGCGAACAAAGCGAAACAAAAGGGGATGATGGACGGAGCGTTTGAGCAAATCAAACACTCACCCCCAGTAAACTGATCTGGGTTTAATCCATCACCATTCTTTAGCTCACTCAGCCACCCCAGTTCAGACATGGCCATATGCAAATCAGTCTGACCCTGTGCCTCATGGGAACAGTCCAGCCCAAACTGCCAAGCCATGTCTTCCCTGGACCAGAAACAAGCATCCTGGAACCAGTTTCGGATTCATAATCCTCATCAGCCAGGCTATCTTGAATCCAGTGGCCAAGTGAGCAAGGGACTCACGTGTGAGCATACCCTGAAAACTTAGGGCGAACAAAGCAAAAGAAAAGGGGATGATGGACGGAGCGTTTGAGCAAATCAAACACTCACCCCCACTGAACTGATCTGGGTTTAATCCATCACCTTTCTTTAGCTCACTCAGCCACCCCAGTTCAGACATGGCTATATGCAAATCAGTCTGACCCTGTGCCTCATGGGAACAGTCCAGCCCGAATTGCCAAGCCATGTCTTCCCTTGTCGGAAACAAGCATCCTGGGACCGGTTTCGGATTCATAATCCTCATCAGCCAGGCTACCTTGAATCCAGTGGCCAAGTGAGCAAGAGACTCACGTCTGAGCATACCCTGCCAACTTAGGGCGAACAAAGCAAAACAAAAGGTGATGATGGACGGAGCGTTTGAGCAAATCAAACACTCACCCCCAGTCAACTGATCTGGGTTTAACCCATCACCATTCTTTAGCTCTCTCAGCCACCCCAGTTAGGACATGGCCATATGCAAACCAGTCTGACCCTGTGCCTCATGGGAACAGTCCAGCCCGAACTGCCAAGCCATGTCTTCCCTGGACCGGAAACAAGCATCCTGGGATCGGTTTCGGATTCATAATCCTCATCAGCCAGGCTATCTTGAATCCAGTGGCCAAGTGAGCAAGGGACTCACGTCTGAGCATATCCTGCCAACTTAGGGCGAACAAAGCGAAACAAAAGGGGATGATGGACGGAGCGTTTGAGCAAATCAAACACTCACCCCCAGTAAACTGATCTGGGTTTAATCCATCACCATTCTTTAGCTCACTCAGCCACCCCAGTTCAGACATGGCCATATGCAAATCAGTCTGACCCTGTGCCTCATGGGAACAGTCCAGCCCGAACTGCCAAGCCATGTCTTCCCTGGACCAGAAACAAGCATCCTGGAACCAGTTTCGGATTCATAATCCTCATCAGCCAGGCTATCTTGAATCCAGTGGCCAAGTGAGCAAGGGACTCACGTCTGAGCATACCCTGCCAACTTAGGGCGAACAAAGCGAAACAAAAGGGGATGATGGACGGAGCGTTTGAGCAAATCAAACACTCACCCCCAGTAAACTGATCTGGGTTTAATCCATCACCATTCTTTAGCTCACTCAGCCACCGCAGTTCAGACATGGCAATATGCCAATCAGTCTGACCCTGTGCCTCATGGGAACAGTGCAGCCCGAACTGCCAAGCTATGTCTTCCCTGGACCGGAAACAAGCATCCTGGGACCGGTTTCGGATTCATAATCCTCATCAGCCAGGCTATCTTGAATCCAGTGGACAAGTGAGCAAGGGACTCACGTCTGAGCATACCCTGCCAACTTAGGGCGAACAAAGCGAAACAAAAGGGGATGATGGACGGAGCGTTTGAGCCAATCAAACACTCACCCCCAGTCAGCTGATCTGGGTTTAATCCATCACCATTCTTTAGCTCACTCAGCCACCCCAGTTCAGACATGGCCATAGGCAAATCAGTCTGACCCTGTGCCTCATGGGAACAGTTCAGCCCGAACTGCCAAGCCATGTCTTCCCTGGACCGGAAACAAGCATCCTGTGAAACCGGTTTCGGATTCATAATCCTCACCAGCCAGGCTATCTTGAATCCAGTGGACAAGTGAGCAAGGCACTCAGGTCTCAGCATACCCTGCCAACTTAGGGCGAACAAAGTGAAACAAAAGGGGATGATGGACGGAGCGTTTGAGCAAATCAAACACTCACCCCCAGTCAACTGATCTGGGTTTAATCCATCACCATTCTTTAGCTCACTCAGCCACCCCATTTCAGACATGACCAAATGCAAATCAGTCTGTCCCTGTGCCTCATGGGAACAGTCCAGCCCGAACTGCCAAGCCATGTCTTCCCTGGACCGGAAACAAGCCTCCTGGGAACGGTTTCGGATTCATAATCCTCATCAGCCAGGCTATCTTGAATCCAGTGGCCAAGTAAGCAAGGGACTCACGTCTGAGCATACCCTGCCAACTTAGGGGGAACAAAGCGAAACAAAAGGGGATGATGGACGGAGCGTTTGTTCAAATCCAATACTCACCCCCAGTCAACTGATCTGGGTTTAATCCATCACCATTCTTCAGCTCACTCAGCCACCCCAGTTCAGACTTGGCCGTATGCAAATCAGTCTGACCCTGTGCCTCATGGGAACAGTCCAGCCCAAACTGCCAAGCCATGTCTTCCCTGGACCGGAAACAAGCTTCCTGGAACCGGTTTCGGATTCCTTATCCTCATCAGCCAGGCTATCTTGAATCCAGTGGCCAAGTGAGCAAGGGACTCACGTCTGAGCATACCCTGAAAACTTAGGGCGAACAAAGCGAAACAAAAGGGGATGATGGACGAAGCGTTTGAGCAAATCAAACACTCACCCCCAGTCAACTGATCTGGGTTTAATCCATCACCATTCTTTAGCTCACTCAGCCACCCCAGTTCAGACATGGCCATATGCAAATCAGTCTGACCCTGTGCCTCATGGGAACAGTCCAGCCCTTACTGCCAAGCCATGTCTTCCCTGGACCGGAAACAAGCATCCTGGGACCGGTTTCGGATTCATAATCCTCATCAGCCAGGCTATCTTGAATCCAGTGGCCAAGTGAGCAAGGGACTCACGTCTGAGCATACCCTGCCAACTTAGGGCGAACAAAGCGAAACAAAAGGTGATGATGGGCGGAGCGTTTGAGCAAATCAAACACTCACCCCCAGTCAACTGATCTGGGTTTAATCCATCACCATTCTTTAGCTCACTCAGCCACCCCAGTTCAGACATGGCCATATGCAAATCAGTCTGACCCTGTGCCGCATGGGAACAGTCCAGCCCGAACTGCCCAGCCATGTCTTCCCTGGACCGGAAACAAACATCCTGGGACCGGTTTCGGATTCATAATCCTCATCAGCCAGGCTATCTTGAATCCAGTGGCCAAGTGAGCAAGAGACTCACGTCTGAGCATACCCTGCCAACTTAGGGCGAACAAAGTGAAACAAAAGGGGATGATGGACGGAGCGTTTGAGCAAATCAAACACTCACCCTCAGTCAACTGATCTGGGTTTAATCCATCACCATTCTTTAGCTCTCTCAGCCACCCCAGTTCAGACATGGCCATATGCAAATCAGTCTGACCCTGTGCCTCATGGGAACAGTCCAGCCCGAACTGCCAAGCCATGTCTTTACTGGCCCGGAAACAAGCATCCTGGGACCGGTTTCGGATTCATAATCCTCATCAGCCAGGCTATCTTGAATCCAGTGGCCAAGTGAGCAAGGGACTCACGTCTGAGCATACCCTGCCAACTTAGGGCGAACAAAGCGAAACAAAAGGTGATGATGGGCGGAGCGTTTGAGCAAATCAAACACTCACCCCCAGTCAACTGATCTGGGTTTAATCCATCACCATTCTTTAGCTCACTCAGCCACCCCAGTTCAGACATGGCCATATGCAAATCAGTCTGACCCTGTGCCGCATGGGAACAGTCCAGCCCGAACTGCCCAGCCATGTCTTCCCTGGACCGGAAACAAACATCCTGGGACCGGTTTCGGATTCATAATCCTCATCAGCCACGCTATCTTGAATCCAGTGGCCAAGTGAGCAAGAGACTCACGTCTGAGCATACCCTGCCAACTTAGGGCGAACAAAGTGAAACAAAAGGGGATGATGGACGGAGCGTTTGAGCAAATCAAACACTCACCCTCAGTCAACTGATCTGGGTTTAATCCATCACCATTCTTTAGCTCTCTCAGCCACCCCAGTTCAGACATGGCCATATGCAAATCAGTCTGACCCTGTGCCTCATGGGAACAGTCCAGCCCGAACTGCCAAGCCATGTCTTTACTGGCCCGGAAACAAGCATCCTGGGACCGGTTTCGGATTCATAATCCTCATCAGCCAGGCTATCTTGAATCCAGTGGCCAAGTGAGCAAGGGACTCACGTCTGAGCATACCCTGCCAACTTAGGGCGAACAAAGCGAAACAAAAGGGGATGATGGACGGAGCATTTGAGCAAATCAAACACTCACCCCCAGTCAACTGATCTGAGTTTAATCCATCACCATTCTTTAGCTCACTCAGCCACCCCAGTTCAGACATGGCCATATGCAAATCAGTCTGACCCTGTGCCTCATGGGAACAGTCCAGCCCGAACTGCCAAGCCATGTCTTCCCTGGACCGGAAACAAGCATCCTGGGACCGGTTTCGGATTCCTAATCCTCATCAGCCAGGCTATCTTGAATCCAGTGGCCAAGTGAGCAAGGGACTCACGTCTGAGCATACCCTGCCAACTTAGGGCGAACAAAGCGAAACAAAAGGGGATGATGGACGGAGCGTTTGAGCAAATCAAACACTCACCCCCAGTCAACTGATCTGAGTTTAATCCATCACCATTTTTAGCTCACTCAGCCACCCCAGTTCAGACATGGCAATATGCAAATCAGTCTGACCCTGTGCCTCATGGGAACAGTCCAGCCCGAACTGCCAAGCCATGTCTTCCCTGGACCGGAAACAAGCATCCTGGGACCGGTTTCGGATTCATAATCCTCATCAGCCAGGCTATCTTGAATCCAGTGGGCAAGTGAGCAAGGGACTCACATCTGAGCATACCCTGCCAACTTAGGGCGAACAAAGCAAAACAAAAGGGGATGATGGACGGAGCGTTTGAGCAAATCAAACACTCACCCCCAGTCAACTGATCTGGGTTTAATCCATCACCATTCTTTAGCTCACTCAGCCACCCCAGTTCAGACATGGCCATATGCAAATCAGTCTGACCCTGTGCCTCATGAGAACAGTCCAGCCCGAACTGCCAAGCCATGTCTTCCCTGGACCGGAAACAAGCATCCTGGGACCAGTTTCGGATTCATAATCCTCATCAGCCAGGCTATCTTGAATCCAGTGGCCAAGTGAGCAAGGGACTCACGTCTGAGCATACCCTGCCAACTTACGGCGAACAAAGCTAAACAAAAGGGGATGATGGACGGAGCGTTTGAGCAAATCAAACACTCACCCCCAGTGAACTGATCTGGGTTTAATCCATCACCATTCTTTAGGTCACTCAGCCACCCCAGTTCAGACATGGCCATAGGCAAATCAGTCTGACCCTGTGCCTCATGGGAACAGTCCAGCCCGAACTGCCAAGCCATGTCTTCCCTGGACCGGAAACAAGCTTCCTGGGACCGGTTTCGGATTCATAATCCTCATCAGCCAGGCTATCTTGAATCCAGTGGCCAAGTGAGCAAGGGACTCAGGTCTGAGCATACCCTGCCAACTTAGGGCGAACAAAGTGAAACAAAAGGGGATGATGGACGGAGCGTTTGAGCAAATCAAACACTCACCCCCAGTCAACTGATCTGGGTTTAATCCATCACCATTATTTAGCTCACTCAGCCACCCCAGTTCAGACATGGCCATATGCAAATCAGTCTGACCCTGTGCCTCATGGGAACAGTCCAGCCCAAACTGCCAAGCGATGTCTTCCCTGGACCGGAAACACGCATCCTGGGACCGGTTCCGGATTCATAATCCTCATCAGCCAGGCTATCTTGAATCCATTGGCCAAGTGAGCAAGGGACTCATGTCTGAGCATACCCTGCCAACCTAGCGCTAACAAAGCGAAACAAAAGGGGATGATGGACGGAGCGTTTGAGCAAATCAAACACTCACCCCCAGTCAACTGATTTATTTATTTATTTACGGGTTTATACCGCGCTAGGATCACCTCCCGAAGGAGTATCTCCGCGCCTTGAAAACCTTTTCAGCTTGTGGCAGTAGGTACACAAATATCACTAGTTGGAGAATAGAAAGGTTTTTAACTGTTTTCTGAACGGGAGATAGTCCTGGCAGAGTCTCAAGGAGAGGGGGAGGCTATTCCACAACCTTGGTCCGGCTATGGATAGCGCCCTTCCACCTTGCCTGGTCTTTCTAGCTCTTGGGACCTGTAGTAAGGCTTGATCACTAGATCTCAGGGACCGTACAGGTTTATAGAGGGAGAATCTGCTGTTTAGATACTCGGGCCCTCTGTTCTGGAGGCTCTTATGTATAGTACATCCAATCTTGTACTTCACCCTTTGTTTAATGGGTAGCCAATGTAAGGTGTTCAGAAGAGGCTTTGATGGTGTGCGGGGGGGCTGATTTAGTACAAGACGGGCCGCAGTGTTCTGGACTACTTGCAATCTCGCGATAACTCCCTCATTTGCTGATAGGAGCATCCCGTTGCAGTAGTCCAGACGACTCAGTATTAGGGCCTGCACTAATGTTCTCCTAGTTGAGTCAGGGAGCATAGGGAAGACTTTCCTCAGCATGGCGATCACATGGAAGCATGAGCTCACCACTTGGTTGCTGTATTGTTTCAGGGAGAGCTCCTGATCCAGGCGCACGCCGAGATTTTTTACCACCTGCTTTGGTTCTGGGACTGGGCCTAGATCTTGCGGCCACCAGTCTGGGGACCATAGTAGCTTTGCCTCACCGAACAGCATCACTTCCGTTTTTGCAACATTACATTGCAGGAAGTTAGATGCCATCCAGTGGGCCACTGCCTTCATCCCCGAGGAGAAAGAGTTCCTGACCGTCTCTGTGAGATGTTTGAACGGGAAGAGGAGTTGGGTGTCATCCGCGTATGACATAGGGATGAACCCATGAGATCTCATGATGTTTGCCAGGGGGGCCACATAGATATTAAACAGGGTCGGGCTTAAGCACGACCCCTGTGGCACCCCCTTTGAGATCTCCAACTCCTCTGACCGGTGGGGACCCAGGATGACCGTCTGGGTGCGGTCAGTCAGAAAACTCCTTAACCATGCCAGAGCTCCACCTTCAAGACCGATGTTCACAAGTCTGGTAGTCATGATGTCATGTGACACGGTGTCAAACGCCGCAGACAGATCCAATAGAACCAGGATGACGGAGTAGCCCCCATCCTGGTACATATGTAGATCGTCTGCGACTGACAGTAAGGTGGTCTCGGTGCTATGGCTTGGCCTGAAACCCGATTGAGAGGGGTCCAGGCCATGTGTGTCCTCAACGAACCTGGACAGATGCCTGTTAACATATTTCTCTATCATTTTGCCCATAAAAGGGAGGAGAGAGATGGGGCGTAGGTTGGCAAGATCCGTCCAAGGAATGGTGGTATTTTTCCTTAACGGTCTTACCAGCGCCCGTTTCCAGTCTCTCGGAACTTCTCCCGTACTTAACGATAGATTAATTAATTTCTGGATGCCAGGACCAAGAGTTTCAGCCAACATGGGCATGATACGGGCAGGAACGATGTCCTGCGGACTGCCGCTCTTAATAATTTTTGTAAGGGCGATAACTTCCTCTAAGGAAATAGGGGGAAAGTTTTTTAAATGATTAGCCTGTGTATCCCGCTGCGGGCTGTTATAAGCGGGGGTATTAGGATCGGCTACTTTAGTCGATTTAGTGGCCAGTATCTTTGCATAGATAGAGTCAATTTTGTTCATGAAAAAGTGTGAGATTCCATCACATAGTTCTTGTGAAGCAGTCTCCACCGTCTCGCATGCTACAGGCTTGGTGAAAGTTTGCAGGATTTGAAAAAGAACTTTTGAGTCCTTCCCAGCCTCTGCAAGTTGCATAACAATGTGGCTTTTACGGGCCGTCCTTATAGCTTTATGGTAAGATCTAAGGGATGTTAGATAACATTGTTTGTCCTCCTGACTCCGGGATTGTCTCCACACTTTTTCCAGCTTTCTGGACTTTTGTTTCATATGTCTCAGGTCTTCGGAGTACCAGACTTCTTGTCTGGCTGCTTGACGGGGTTTATACACTTTCAACGGAATAACGCTATCAATTGCTTTATTGACAGCATGTGTAAACCGATTGAGTTCATTTGACATCATTCCCTCTTGCTCATTGATCATAGGAGCTTGATAGGCTTCTCGGAAAGTGTCCTGTGTTATTTTGTGCCAAGGCCTTCTCTTGGTGGCTAAAGTGGAGGTTACATTAGATTTACCCATGGGCTTAGTGTAGAATTTTAAAATAAAATGATCTGTCCATTCTACTTGAGTGGAGGGTGTACACATATATAAAGATGAGTTGGAGAATACCAGATCCAACGTGTGACCTGCTTCATGTGTAGGTCCCTGATTCATCTTTTTAAGACCTATGTGTTCCATGTCCATAAGAAGTGTTCTGGCCTCCAAGCATGTCTCTAATTCACTGTGGAAATTGAAGTCCCCCACTAATAAGAAGTTCTGGTCATTTAAAATAAACGGCGCAAGAACCTCCATAAGTGAGATCGAAAAATCCACACTTGAGCCTGGGGGTCGATATACAACCGCGCCCCTTCTGTTCTCCCCGGAGGTGGAGCATAGTTTAAACTTTAAACTGATCTGGGTTTAATCCATCACCATTCTTTAGCTCACTCAACCACCCCAGTTCAGACATGGCCATATGCAAATCAGTCTGACCCTGTGCCTCATGGGAACAGTCCAGCCCGAACTGCCAAGCCATGTCTTCTCTGGACCGGAAACAAGCATCCTGGGATCGGTTTCGGATTCATAATCCTCATCAGCCAGGCTATCTTGAATCCAGTGGCCAAGTGAGCAAGGGACTCACGTCTGAGCATACCCTGCCAACTTAGGGCAAACAAAGCGAAACAAAAGGGGATGATGGACGAAGCGTTTGAGCAAATCAAACACTCACCCCCAGTAAACTGATCTGGGTTTAATCCATCACCATTCTTTAGCTCTCTCAGCCACCCCAGTTCAGACATGGCCATATGCAAATCAGTCTGACCCTTGCCTCATGGGAACAGTGCAGCCCGAACTGCCAAGCCATGTCTTCCCTGGACCGGAAACAAGCATCCTGGGACCAGTTTCGGATTCATAATCCTCATCAGCCAGGCTATCTTGAATCCAGTGGCCAAGTGAGCGAGGGACTCATGTCTGAGCATACCGTGCCAACTTAGGGCGAACAAAGCGAAACAAAAGGGGATGATGGACGGAGCGTTTGAGATAATCAAACACTCACCCCCAGTCAACTGATCTGGGTTTAATCCATCACCATTCTTTAGCTCACTCAGCCACCCCAGTTCAGACATGGCCATATGCAAATCAGTCTGACCGTGTGCCTCATGGGAACAGTCCAGCCCGAACTGCCAAGCCATGTCTTCCCTGGACCAGAAACAAGCATCCTGGAACCGGTTTCGGATTCATAATCCTCATCAGCCAGGCTATCTTGAATCCAGTGGCCAAGTGAGCAAGGGACTCACGTTTAGCATACCTTGAAAACTTAGGGCGAACAAAGCGAAAGAAAAGGGGATGATGGACGTAGCGTTTGAGCAAATCAAACACTCACCCCCACTCAACTGATCTGGGTTTAATCCATCACCTTTCTTTAGCTTACTCAGCCAACCCAGTTCAGACATGGCTATATGCAAATCAGTCTGACCCTGTGCCTCATGGGAACAGTCCAGCCCGAATTGCCAAGCCATGTCTTCCCTTGTCGGAAACAAGCATCCTGGGACCGGTTTCAGATTCATAATCCTCATCAGCCAGGCTATCTTGAATCCAGTGGCCAAGTGAGCAAGAGACTCACGTCTGAGCATACCCCGCCAACTTAGGGCGAACAAAGCAAAACAAAAGGGGATGATGGACGGAGCATTTGAGCAAATCAAACACTCACCCCCAGTCAACTGATCTGGGTTTAATCCATCACCATTCTTGAGCTCACTCAGCCACCCCAGTTCAGACATGGCCATATGCAAATCAGTCTGACCCTGTGCCTCATGGGAACAGTCCAGCCCGAACTGCCAAGCCATGTCTTCCCTGGACCGGAAACAAGCATCCTGGGACCGGTTTCGGATTCATAATCCTCATCAGCCAGGCTATCTTGAATCCAGTGGCCAAGTGAGCAAGGGACTCACCTCTAAGCATACCCTGCCAACTTAGGGCGAACAAAGCGAAACAAAAGGGGATGATGGAAGGAGCGTTTGAGCAAATCAAACACTCACCCCCAGTCAACTGATCTGGGTTTAATCCATCACCATTCTTTAGCTCACTCAGCCACCCCAGTTCAGACATGGCCATATGCAAATCAGTCTGACCCTGTGCCTCATGGGAACAGTGCAGCCCGAACTGCCAAGCTATGTCTTCCCTGAACCGGAAACCAGCATCCTGGGACCGGTTTCGGATTCATAGTCCTCATCAGCCAGGCTATCATGAATCCAGTGGCCAAGTGAGCAAGGGACTCACATCTGAGCATACCCCGCCAACTTAGGGCGAACAAAGCGAAACAAAAGGGGATGATGGACGGAGCGTTTGAGCAAATCAAACACTCACCCCAGTCAACTGATCTGGGTTTAATCCATCACCATTCTTTAGCTCACTCAGCCACCCCAGTTCAGACATGGCCATAGGCAAATCAGTCTGACCCTTTGCCTCATGGGAACAGTCCAGCCCGAACTGCCAAGCCATGTCTTCCCTGGACCGGAAAAAAGCATCCTGTGAAACCGGTTTCGGATTCATAATCCTCAACAGCCAGGCTATCTTGAATCCAGTGGACAAGTGAGCAAGGCACTCAGGTCTTAGCATACCCTGCCAACTTAGGGCGAACAAAGTGAAACAAAAGGGGATGATGGACGGAGCGTTTGAGCAAATCAAACACTCACCCCAAGTCAACTGATCTGGGTTTAATCCATCACCATTCTTTAGGTCACTCAGCCACCCCAGTTCAGACATGGCCATAGGCAAATCAGTCTGACCCTGTGCCTCATGGGAACAGTCCAGCCCGAACTGCCAAGCCATGTCTTCCCTGGACCGGAAACAAGCTTCCTGGGACCGGTTTCGGATTCATAATCCTCATCAGCCAGGCTATCTTGAATCCAGTGGCCAAGTGAGCAAGGGACTCAGGTCTGAGCATACCCTGCCAACTTAGGGCGAACAAAGTGAAACAAAAGGGGATGATGGACGGAGCGTTTGAGCAAATCAAACACTCACCCCCAGTCAACTGATCTGGGTTTAATCCATCACCATTATTTAGCTCACTCAGCCACCCCAGTTCAGACATGGCCATATGCAAATCAGTCTGACCCTGTGCCTCATGGGAACAGTCCAGCCCAAACTGCCAAGCGATGTCTTCCCTGGACCGGAAACACGCATCCTGGGACCGGTTCCGGATTCATAATCCTCATCAGCCAGGCTATCTTGAATCCATTGGCCAAGTGAGCAAGGGACTCATGTCTGAGCATACCCTGCCAACCTAGCGCTAACAAAGCGAAACAAAAGGGGATGATGGACGGAGCGTTTGAGCAAATCAAACACTCACCCCCAGTCAACTGATCTGGGTTTAATCCATCACCATTCTTTAGCTCACTCAGCCACCCCAGTTCAGACATGGCCATATGCAAATCAGTCTGACCCTGTGCCTCATGGGAACAGTCCAGCCCGAACTGCCAAGCCATGTCTTCTCTGGACCGGAAACAAGCATCCTGGGATCGGTTTCGGATTCATAATCCTCATCAGCCAGGCTATCTTGAATCCAGTGGCCAAGTGAGCAAGGGACTCACGTCTGAGCATACCCTGCCAACTTAGGGCAAACAAAGCGAAACAAAAGGGGATGATGGACGGAGCGTTTGAGCAAATCAAACACTCACCCCCAGTAAACTAATCTGGGTTTAATCCATCACCATTCTTTAGCTCACTCAGCCACCCCAGTTCAGACATGGCCATATGCAAATCAGTCTGACCCTTGCCTCATGGGAACAGTGCAGCCCGAACTGCCAAGCCATGTCTTCCCTGGACCGGAAACAAGCATCCTGGGACCAGTTTCGGATTCATAATCCTCATCAGCCAGGCTATCTTGAATCCAGTGGCCAAGTGAGCGAGGGACTCATGTCTGAGCATACCGTGCCAACTTAGGGCGAACAAAGCGAAACAAAAGGGGATGATGGACGGAGCGTTTGAGATAATCAAACACTCACCCCCAGTCAACTGATCTGGGTTTAATCCATCACCATTCTTTAGCTCACTCAGCCACCCCAGTTCAGACATGGCCATATGCAAATCAGTCTGACCGTGTGCCTCATGGGAACAGTCCAGCCCGAACTGCCAAGCCATGTCTTCCCTGGACCAGAAACAAGCATCCTGGAACCGGTTTCGGATTCATAATCCTCATCAGCCAGGCTATCTTGAATCCAGTGGCCAAGTGAGCAAGGGACTCACGTTTAGCATACCCTGAAAACTTAGGGCGAACAAAGTGAAAGAAAAGGGGATGATGGACGTAGCGTTTGAGCAAATCAAACACTCACCCCCACTCAACTGATCTGGGTTTAATCCATCACCTTTCTTTAGCTTACTCAGCCAACCCAGTTCAGACATGGCTATATGCAAATCAGTCTGACCCTGTGCCTCATGGGAACAGTCCAGCCCGAATTGCCAAGCCATGTCTTCCCTTGTCGGAAACAAGCATCCTGGGACCGGTTTCAGATTCATAATCCTCATCAGCCAGGCTATCTTGAATCCAGTGGCCAAGTGAGCAAGAGACTCACGTCTGAGCATACCCCGCCAACTTAGGGCGAACAAAGCAAAACAAAAGGGGATGATGGACGGAGCATTTGAGCAAATCAAACACTCACCCCCAGTCAACTGATCTGGGTTTAATCCATCACCATTCTTTAGCTCACTCAGCCACCCCAGTTCAGACATGGCCATATGCAAATCAGTCTGACCCTGTGCCTCATGGGAACAGTCCAGCCCGAACTGCCAAGCCATGTCTTCCCTGGACCGGAAACAAGCATCCTGGGACCGGTTTCGGATTCATAATCCTCATCAGCCAGGCTATCTTGAATCCAGTGGCCAAGTGAGCAAGGGACTCACCTCTAAGCATACCCCGCCAACTTAGGGCGAACAAAGCAAAACAAAAGGGGATGATGGACGGAGCATTTGAGCAAATCAAACACTCACCCCCAGTCAACTGATCTGGGTTTAATCCATCACCATTCTTTAGCTCACTCAGCCACCCCAGTTCAGACATGGCCATATGCAAATCAGTCTGACCCTGTGCCTCATGGGAACAGTGCAGCCCGAACTGCCAAGCTATGTCTTCCCTGAACCGGAAACCAGCATCCTGGGACCGGTTTCGGATTCATAGTCCTCATCAGCCAGGCTATCATGAATCCAGTGGCCAAGTGAGCAAGGGACTCACGTCTGAGCATACCCCGCCAACTTAGGGCGAACAAAGCGAAACAAAAGGGGATGATGGACGGAGCGTTTGAGCAAATCAAACACTCACCCCAGTCAACTGATCTGGGTTTAATCCATCACCATTCTTTAGCTCACTCAGCCACCCCAGTTCAGACATGGCCATAGGCAAATCAGTCTGACCCTTTGCCTCATGGGAACAGTCCAGCCCGAACTGCCAAGCCATGTCTTCCCTGGACCGGAAAAAAGCATCCTGTGAAACCGGTTTCGGATTCATAATCCTCAACAGCCAGGCTATCTTGAATCCAGTGGACAAGTGAGCAAGGCACTCAGGTCTTAGCATACCCTGCCAACTTAGGGCGAACAAAGTGAAACAAAAGGGGATGATGGACGGAGCGTTTGAGCAAATCAAACACTCACCCCAAGTCAACTGATCTGGGTTTAATCCATCACCATTCTTTAGCTCACTCAGCCACCCCATTTCAGACATGACCAAATGCAAATCAGTCTGTCCCTGCGCCTCATGAGAACAGTCCAGCCCGAACTGCAAAGCCATGTTGTGAGAAGTTGGCCTGGTATTTAATGCTCACTAATTCTAGTGATCACTTTGTACCATGCCAAGCAACCCTTATGATGATGGTTGTAATTCAACCTTGTAGACCAGTTATCCTAGTGGTAACGTGGACAAAGCAGTCTTAGGCTAAACTCTGAAAGGCATGTGAAGCCAGCTGTTATACCATACACAACCCCCTTGAATACCAAATGAAAGGGACACCACACAGATATATATTGAAAATATATATTGATTTATTAACTATAAAATCCCCTGGACTCTTTATGAGCACAGAAGCACAAGCGTTAAATCACAAGACAGTTTAAAAATACACAAAAGTTGCACAATATGGATGAGCCCTAGGGGCCACCTAAACCATATACTAAGAAAGTGGTATAAGAGATACCAAGAGGAAAGTGAAGAGGCCTAGGGCCTTGGGAATCGCTGGAGCTATTCGAGACTGGAGTTAACTAAGTCGGGAAAGGCCCACGGGACTCGGGTGCAGTGTTCAAAGTGCACGCACTTCTCAATACAAAGTCTATGGTGCGTAAAAAGCCCAAAGTTAGAAAGTTAGGAACCTTCCGAGTGACCTACGGAGCTGAAACTTAAAACACAGGCCCTTGGGATGTGTACCAGTGCAGGAGCACCGGCGGAGCTGAGTTACCTCACCCACAGGAAGCGGGTGCACAGGGTCGAAGATGTGTCGGGTTTCGTCACGCTGGTCGATGGTGCTTGGAGCTGAAGATGCTGCAGGCGGCTCGATGAGAAGAGTTCCGGTGGATCCAAGGGTGGATCTGAAGAGTTGAAGACCTGAAAGCAGAGGGGACAGTGTTCAAAGTCACTAGCCAGTGACTACCGTGGAACCAGATTGGAACCAGGCGATGTCGGGTGCAAACAGGCGTTGTCGGGTAGCTTCTTTCTGCAGCCACGTGGATACCCGGGGTCGAGGACGTCCAGGAGTCGGTCACGAGCTGTCCCACGTAGGCTTCTCGCTGTTGGCGGTGTCGGCGACCTGATCGGAGCAACCAGGCCTTGGCAAATGCAAGCCACGCAGGAGTTGAAAGATGCTGTTCACTCGGACCAGCAAGGTCAGAGCGAGTGCTCCTTTTCACAGGAGCTTGGGTAGGTCTGGAGCAACCAGACCTGCTGTTTAAATCTTCGGGTTCGTCGCCAAGATGGCCGCTGGCCGCGTGGCTAGTGGCCGGGATGGCGCGTCGAGTGGCACAATGCAAAAGGGCCCCACGCAGATCGTGGAGATGCTGGAGGGCTGATCTTCGGTGCAAGGGCTGCTCGGTGGTGGGGGTTCTCAGTCCCCAAAGCACAACGTCGAGGATGCCTCAGAAGCTGCGCAGTCAGCTTTTCGGGTGTCTTTCAAGAGGTCCGGTCCCACGTCACTCGGTGCCTCCACGGGTCCCTTCTTCGCAGGGACTGTGGATCGGGCTCTGAGAGGTCTGGGAGTCTGGTTCTTGTTGGGCTCTGGGCTCGGTCTCCGGCGGGAGGCGGCGGCAAAGCAGACGTCGAGTTGCTGGTTGGTACCTGTGTTCACAGGGTGGTCACTCCTTGGCCACAAGGGAGATTCTTCTTCAGTCTTCTGTGCAGCAGAATGTCGAAGTCCAGTCTTCTTCTTAGTTTTAAGTTGATTTCAGGATGATCTGCTCTGCAATGGCACTGCTCCCCCTCTTATTCCCAAACTGGGGGTGGATCACCTACTAGGTCCCTCCTCTGGGAGGAACCAGGAAGGGGGGCGGTTACACCCCCTTTCCTTTGTCCAGCTCCGCGCCAGGACTGGGGCTGGAAGGCCCCAGAACCGGTTTGGGCTGGCCTATGCACGGGGACACCTTGTGTGCCCCGGGCATGTCTGATTCTTTTCAGCCCTGTCCTACCTAATACACAAAATCCTGTCTGGGGTGGTGCTCGCACCTCCCAAGGCAGGAAACCCTTTGTCCAGGCCACCATCTGCCGAGTTTCGGTCAGCAGCAGGAGGCCAGACTTGTGTCTGTGGTGGCAGCGTCCATTTTGTGAAGCTGAGGCTCTGTTTAACTTTAACCGGGGTTAAGGCTACACACATGTCGTGTCCCTCTAGAAGGGTGGAATGCTATCCCCGTCGCCAGAATTGGCGAGGGGATAGTATTCCAATTCGTATGACACCTTACTCGACATGTTTTGATAAAGCCAAACCAAAGATAGCATTTAACCGCGAGGATTATAATGCACTTAAGAGTATATGGTATGGCAATATCCCGGAACGGCTTAGGGAGTTGTTCCCGACAGCTGCAGACAGGCTCAGCTCACGCCAGAGCACCATCTCACATATTTCCAAGCACTCTGCCTCCAGGATTGATGAGGCCTTCCATAGGAGTGGCTGATAGGAACATATGTGTCCAGTTTAGGGTTAGGCACAGACATACTGTACCCAAGTAAGAGGTGGTTACACCGACTTACCCCAGCTGAGTGATCAGCCAGTTGTGTCAAATATGGAGGCCAGGCCAGGGGTGGCATAATACATGCTGCAGCCCCTGGTAGGCCTTGGATACACCTATGCCCTGGGCACCTAGGGTGCACTAATACAGGGGCTCATAAGGTGAACCAGTTCCAATTCGTAATGCACCTAAAGTGCATTGGCATCAATTTAGAGAGAGAACAGCAGGCTGTGGGTCTGATTAGCAGGCCCACAACCACATTGAGTCAGAAACCAGTGAAGCAAAAAGCAAAAATTTGGGGTGACCATAGGATAGCAGACCCTACTCTCCTACATAACCCCCCCCCAAACGCAGGGACATTAGACTAACCTTGACCAGTTGTGTCTTCATGTTCTAAGTGGAAGTACCTGGAGAGACCATCTGCGTTGCCATGGTCAGTCCCTGGGCGGTGCTCCACTGTAAAGTCCATCCCCTGTAGGGAAATGGACCACCTGAGTAGTTTGGGGTTTTCACCCTTCATCTGATTAAGCCATAGGAGGGGCTTATGGTCGGTCTGAATCGTGAAGTGAGTGCCAAATAAGTATGGTCTCAACTTCTTCAGGGCCCACACCACAGCAAAGGCCTCCCTCTCTATAGCTGACCAACGTTTCTCTCTGGGGGTCAGCCTTCTGCTAATGAAAGCAATGGGCTGGTCCTGGCCATCTACATTAAGCTGTGAAAGCACTGCTCCCACTCCCAACTCAGAAGCATCTGTTTGGACAATGAACTCTCTTGAGTAGTCAGGACTCTTCAGGATAGGTGCAGAGCACATGGCCTTCTTCAGGTCATCAAATGCCTTTTGACAGATTTCTGTCCACTGAACCTTTTTGGGCATCTTCTTGGATGTCAGATCATTAAGAGGAGTCACAATGGACCCATAGTTCTTAACAAACTTCCTGTAGTACCCAGTCAGGCCCAAGAAAGCTCTGACCTGAGTCTGGGTAGTTGGAGGGGACCAGTCCTTGATGGTCTGGATTTTACTCTCCAGTGGTTGAACTTGGCCTCCACCTACAAGGTGGCCCAGGTATACAACCTTGCTCTGCCCTATCTGGCACTTTGTTGCCTTGATAGTGAGGCCTGCCTTCTGCAGAGCCTCAAGCACTTCCTTCAGGTGGATCAGGTGATCCTCCCAGGTGGAGCTAAAGACAGCAATATCGTCCAGATAAGCTGCACAAAAGTCATCCAGCCCAGTGAGGACTTGGTTCACCAACCTTTGGAAGGTGGCAGGTGCATTTTTCAAACCAAAGGGCATCACCACAAACTGATAATGCCCACTAGGGGTAGAAAATGCTGTCTTGGCTTTAGACTCCTCAGCTAACCTGATTTGCCAGTAGCCAGCTGTCAAGTCAAATGTGCTCAAATATTTGGCAGAAGCCAACTTGTCAATGAGCTCATCTGCCCTTGGAATAGGGTGTGCATCTGTCCTGGTGACAGCATTGAGTCCTCTGTAATCCACACAGAACCTCATCTCTCTCTTGCCATCTTTGGTGTGAGGTTTGGGGACCAGAACCACTGGGCTAGCCCAGGGGCTCTCTGAAGGCTCAATGACACCTAATTCCAGCATCTTTTGCACCTCAGTCTTTATACAGTCCCTGACGTGGTCAGGTTGCCTGTAAATTTTGCTCTTTACAGGAAGACTGTCACCAGTGTCCACCACATGTGTACACCAGTTAGTCTGACTGGGTGTCAAGGAGAACATATGCCTGTATGCCTGTAGAACTTGTCTGCAGTCATGTTGCTGATGTTCAGTGAGGCTGCCACCTAAGGCCACACCATCAACTGAGCCATCCTCAGGGTTCTGAGTGAGCAGGTCTGGGAGAGGGTCACTCTCTTCCTCCTGTCCCTCATCTGTAGCCATGAGCAAGCCCATGTCTGCCCTGCTGACATATGCCTTCAATCTGTTCACATGGAGCACCCTGTGGGGGCTCCTGGGAGTTCCTAGGTCCACCAAGTAGGTAACCTCTCCCTTCTTTTCCAGAATTGTATGGGGTCCAGACCATTTGTCTTGGAGTGCTGCTGGGGCCACTGGCTCCAACACCCATACCTTCTGTCCAGGCTGAAATTCAACAAGGACAGCCTTTTGGTCATGCCAAGCTTTTTGTAATTCTTGGCTAGCCTCAAGGTTTTTGGATGCCTTTTCCATGTACTCTGCCATCCTGGAGCGGAGACCAAGTACATAGTCCACTATGTCCTGTTTAGGCTTTTTGAGAGGTAACTCCCATCCTTCCTTCACAAGACACAGGGGTCCTCTTACAGGGTGCCCAAACAACAATTCAAAGGGGCTGAAGCCAACCCCCTTTTGAGGGACCTCTCTGTAAGCGAACAAAAGGCAGGGCAGAAGGATGTCCCATCTTCGCCTGAGCTTTTCAGGTAATCCTTTAATCATGCCCTTTAGGGTCTTGTTAAATCTCTCAACAAGCCCATTGCATTGTGGGTGATAAGGAGTGGTGAACTTGTAGTTTACACCACATTCCTTCCACATAGCTGTCAAATATCCAGACATGAAGTTGGAATCTCTATCTGATATTACCTCCTTAGGAAACCCCACTCTGGAGAAAACTCCAAGTAAGGCCCTGGCCACAACAGGAGCTGTTGTGGTCCTAAGGGGAATTGCCTCTGGGTACCTGGTGGCATGATCCACTACCACCAGTATGAATCTGTGCCCAGATGCTGTAGGGGGATCCATTGGACCAACAATATCAATCCCCACTCTCTCAAAGGGAACCCCCACCACAGGTAGTGGTATCAGGGGGGCCTTTGTTGTTCCACCTGCTTTACCACTGGCTTGGCAGGTTTCACAGGAGCGACAAAACTCCTTGGTGTCTTCAGACATGTGAGGCCAGTGAAAGTGAGGGACAAGCCTGTCCCAAGTCTTGTTCTGGCCTAGGTGTCCTGCTAAAGGAATATCATGGGCCAAGGTGAGTAGGAAGCCCCTAAATTGCAGAGGTATAACCAACCTCCTGGTAGCACCAGGCTTGGGGTCTCTAGCCTCTGAATAAAGGAGTCCATCGTCCCAATATACTTTATGGGCACCTTGAGCATTCCCAGCAGCCTCAGCAGCAGCCTGCTGTCTGAGGGGTTCAAGAGAAGGACAGGTTAACTGAGCCTGCCCCAAGTCTGCCCTAGAAGGTCCCCCTGTCCCCAGAAACTCAACCTGATCAGGTTCAAGTTCTTCAGGGACAGTTCCTTCAGGGGTCTCAAGATCAGTTTCCTGTGAAGCCTGATCCTCACTTGTAGGCAGTTGGGAAGGCGCAGCCTTAACCCTCCTGTTCTTCTTCTTGGGAGGTATTTGGTCCATTGTTCCAGGATCCAAGACCTGAGGTTCAGAGAGGCACTTTTTGGCCTGTGACCTGGTCACAGCAAGGACATGTGATGATATCCCTAACATCTCTGCATGAGTCCTGTACTCAACTTCTGACCATAGAGAGTTCTCCAGGTCATTGCCCAACAAACATTCTACTGGGAGATCAGCACTAACCACAACTTTCTTTAGGCCAGTTACCCCTCCCCAGGAAAAGTTAACAAGTGCCACACTATGTGTAGTAGTGACATTGCTGGCATTGGTCACCAGGTAATCATCGCCTGGCATGTATTGTCCAGGGTCCACAAAGTTAGGTGTCACCATAGTGACACTGGCACATGTGTCCCTGTAAGCTTGAGCCACTTTGTTGTTAATCAAAGGTGTCTGTCTGTATTTGCCCAGGTTACTGGGACTTATGTCAGGGGTCAAATCTATGTCCCCTTCACAAACCAGAACAGCCTGTGTAAGGGTTCTGACTAGGTCAGAATCTCCTTCAGTTCCCAAAGTGATTCCCACTAAACCCTTGGCTTGAGGACCAGCACTGCTAACTGTACTAGTGGGTGCAGGTGCCTTAGGGGCTGCAGTGCTGGGGGCTCCACCCTTTTTACACTCACTTGTCCAGTGAGAGGTGTTTTTACAAGTTTTACACCAGGGTTTCTTCTGACCTTCTTTCTTCTTCTTCTTGGAAGTTTGGGACCCACCCTCTGTCTCAGTTTGGGGCCCTGTTGAAGACTTCTGGTCTTTAGCTTTCTGCTCCCCACCCTTCTGGTCTGTTTTCTTCTGGTCACCACCCTGGTTCTGGTTCTGGTTCTTTTGCTTAACTCTGGTTCTTACCCATTTATCTGCCCTCTTTCCCAATTCTTGGGGAGAGGTCAAATCTGAGTCAACCAAATGTTGATGCAACTGCTGGTTCTGACAATTATTTAAAATGTGTTCTCTCATCAGCAAATTGTACAATCCTTCATAGTCTGTAACCTTGCTTCCCAGCAACCATCCCTCCAGAGCCTTAGTGGCACACTCAACAAATTCAGACCAGTCCTGAGTCTGTGTCTTCTGGGTATCTCTGAACATTAACCTGTACTGTTCAGTGGTTAAGCCTAACCCATCAATCAGAGCACTCTTCAGGACCAGGTAGTTTCTAGAATCCCCATCACTAACTGTGAGGAGTCTGTCTCGGCCTCTACCTTCAAAGGAGAGCCACAAGATTGCTGCCCACTGCTCCTGAGGGATCTGCTGTACTCTGCAGGCTCTCTCCATTGCAGTAATCCATTTATGGATATCATCCCCAGCTTTGTAGGGGGGCACAATCTTACTCAGGTTTCTATTATCAAAAGACCTGTCTTTATCCTTGTGGATATTGCTGCCACCAGTGGGTTCTATTACCCCACTCTCTCTAGGCTGTCTTGCTCTAGCAAGTTTCTCTTGGGCCAGGGCAATCTCTAACTCTTGTCTCTGGACTCTCAATTCAGCCTCTCTAATTTGAGATTCTCTCAATTTGGTCTCATGCTCCCTTCTCTGAGGGCTAGTCATCCTCCTTCTGGAGTGACCATGAGAACCTCTAGAAGCATAGGAGTTGTCAGAGTCACCTGAGTGAATCCTTCTCCTCCTAGGCTCCTGGTTAAGTCCACCTGGGGGTCTGAACGGGTTGTTACCTGATTCATTCCCAAGTTGACTTAAGTTAGCCTGGTTCAGTCTACTGACCAGCACCTGACTATCTCTGTCATCATCTGACTCACTGCTTTCCACCTCCTCCTCCTCTTCTTCTTCCTCTTCCTCTACATCTACTTGAGGAGCTCCAGTGGTGGAGGCTTCCTC
The DNA here is from genome assembly GCF_964263255.1 of Lissotriton vulgaris. NCBI lineage: Eukaryota > Metazoa > Chordata > Amphibia > Caudata > Salamandridae > Lissotriton > Lissotriton vulgaris. The sequence goes on from NC_141696.1 coordinate 1,211,527,485, forward strand.
ATCTACTAAGATGATAGGGGCAGGGGGGTCTACAGTGTCATCCTCTGAAGGATGGCCTCCTTCAGCATCCCCTGTGGGGTTTGCCTTAGAGGGCTTTAGAGTCTCAGACTGGTCTAAGAGCTCTCTTAGGTGGTCTGTAGTAGGGGAAGGCCCTGTCTTCAGACCCCTTAAGACACAAAGCTGTCTTAATTCCTTAAAGGAAAAAATAGCAAATTTGGATGGTGCCCTTGGAGGGTCACTCTCAACAGGAGTAAGTCCACTGGACCCCTCTGTTCCAGACATTGCTCTAGTGTGGGTGGATGTGTTGCAATCTACCTACACTGGTGTTTACCTACTAAACCTATCTAGTAGTTGTAGCTAGGGTGTGCTACTCCCTTTGCTCTACAACAACTAAGTTCAGTAGAACTTAAGTATACTAGTCTTGTTTTATATGTACCTAGCAGGTACCTGTATGATCTTTCAAATGATAATCTCAAAGATTGTAATGGTAAAACAACAGCAAGCTCAGATCCCACCGCTGCCACCAATGTGAGAAGTTGGCCTGGTATATAATGCTCACTAATTCTAGTGATCACTTTGTACCATGCCAAGCAACCCTTATGATGATGGTTGTAATTCAACCTTGTAGACCAGTTATCCTAGTGGTAACGTGGACAAAGCAGTCTTAGGCTAAACTCTGAAAGGCATGTGAAGCCAGCTGTTATACCATACACAACCCCCTTGAATACCAAATGAAAGGGACACCACACAGATATATATTGAAAATATATATTGATTTATTAACTATAAAATCCCCTGGACTCTTTATGAGCACAGAAGCACAAGCGTTAAATCACAAGACAGTTTAAAAATACACAAAAGTTGCACAATATGGATGAGCCCTAGGGGCCACCTAAACCATATACTAAGAAAGTGGTATAAGAGATACCAAGAGGAAAGTGAAGAGGCCTAGGGCCTTGGGAATCGCTGGAGCTATTCGAGACTGGAGTTAACTAAGTCGGGAAAGGCCCACGGGACTCGGGTGCAGTGTTCAAAGTGCACGCACTTCTCAATACAAAGTCTATGGTGCGTAAAAAGCCCAAAGTTAGAAAGTTAGGAACCTTCCGAGTGACCTACGGAGCTGAAACTTAAAACACAGGCCTTTGGGATGTGTACCAGTGCAGGAGCACCGGCGGAGCTGAGTTACCTCACCCACAGGAAGCGGGTGCACAGGGTCGAAGATGTGTCGGGTTTCGTCACGCTGGTCGATGGTGCTTGGAGCTGAAGATGCTGCAGGCGGCTCGATGAGAAGAGTTCCGGTGGATCCAAGGGTGGATCTGAAGAGTTGAAGACCTGAAAGCAGAGGGGACAGTGTTCAAAGTCACTAGCCAGTGACTACCGTGGAACCAGATTGGAACCAGGTGATGTCGGGTGCAAACAGGCGTTGTCGGGTAGCTTCTTTCTGCAGCCACGTGGATACCCGGGGTCGAGGACGTCCAGGAGTCGGTCACGAGCTGTCCCACGTAGGCTTCTCGCTGTTGGCGGTGTCGGCGACCTGATCGGAGCAACCAGGCCTTGGCAAATGCAAGCCACGCAGGAGTTGAAAGATGCTGTTCACTCGGACCAGCAAGGTCAGAGCGAGTGCTCCTTTTCACAGGAGCTTGGGTAGGTCTGGAGCAACCAGACCTGCTGTTTAAATCTTCGGGTTCGTCGCCAAGATGGCCGCTGGCCGCGTGGCTAGTGGCCGGGATGGCGCGTCGAGTGGCACAATGCAAAAGGGCCCCACGCAGATCGTGGAGATGCTGGAGGGCTGATCTTCGGTGCAAGGGCTGCTCGGTGGTGGGGGTTCTCAGTCCCCAAAGCACAACGTCGAGGATGCCTCAGAAGCTGCGCAGTCAGCTTTTCGGGTGTCTTTCAAGAGGTCCGGTCCCACGTCACTCGGTGCCTCCACGGGTCCCTTCTTCGCAGGGACTGTGGATCGGGCTCTGAGAGGTCTGGGAGTCTGGTTCTTGTCGGGCTCTGGGCTCGGTCTCAGGCGGGAGGCGGCGGCAAAGCAGACGTCGAGTTGCTGGTTGGTACCTGTGTTCACAGGGTGGTCACTCCTTGGCCACAAGGGAGATTCTTCTTCAGTCTTCTGTGCAGCAGAATGTCGAAGTCCAGTCTTCTTCTTAGTTTTAAGTTGATTTCAGGATGATCTGCTGTGCAATGGCACTGCTCCCCCTCTTATTCCCAAACTGGGGGTGGATCACCTACTAGGTCCCTCCTCTGGGAGGAACCAGGAAGGGGGGCGGTTACACCCCCTTTCCTTTGTCCAGATCCGCGCCAGGACTGGGGCTGGAAGGCCCCAGAACCGGTTTGGGCTGGCCTATGCACGGGGACACCTTGTGTGCCCCGGGCATGTCTGATTCTTTTCAGCCCTGTCCTACCTAATACACAAAATCCTGTCTGGGGTGGTGCTCGCACCTCCCAAGGCAGGAAACCCTTTGTCCAGGCCACCATCTGCCGAGTTTCGGTCAGCAGCAGGAGGCCAGACTTGTGTCTGTGGTGGCAGCGTCCATTTTGTGAAGCTGAGGCTCTGTTTAACTTTAACCGGGGTTAAGGCTACACACATGTCGTGTCCCTCTAGAAGGGTGGAATGCTATCCCCGTCACCAGAATTGGCGAGGGGATAGTATTCCAATTCGTATGACACCTTACTCGACATGTTTTGATAAAGCCAAACCAAAGATAGCATTTAACCGCGAGGATTATAATGCACTTAAGAGTATATGGTATGGCAATATCCCGGAACGGCTTAGGGAGTTGTTCCCGACAGCTGCAGACAGGCTCAGCTCACGCCAGAGCACCATCTCACATATTTCCAAGCACTCTGCCTCCAGGATTGATGAGGCCTTCCATAGGAGTGGCTGATAGGAACATATGTGTCCAGTTTAGGGTTAGGCACAGACATACTGTACCCAAGTAAGAGGTGGTTACACCGACTTACCCCAGCTGAGTGATCAGCCAGTTGTGTCAAATATGGAGGCCAGGCCAGGGGTGGCATAATACATGCTGCAGCCCCTGGTAGGCCTTGGATACACCTATGCCCTGGGCACCTAGGGTGCACTAATACAGGGGCTCATAAGGTGAACCAGTTCCAATTCGTAATGCACCTAAAGTGCATTGGCATCAATTTAGAGAGAGAACAGCAGGCTGTGGGTCTGATTAGCAGGCCCACAGCCACATTGAGTCAGAAACCAGTGAAGCAAAAAGCAAAAATTTGGGGTGACCATAGGATAGCAGACCCTACTCTCCTACACATGTCTTCCCTGGACCGGAAACAAGCCTCCTGGGAACGGTTTTAGATTCATAATCCTCATCAGCCAGGCTATCTTGAATCAAGTGGCCAAGTAAGCAAGGGACTCACGTCTGAGCATACCGTGCCAACTTAGGGGGAACAAAGCGAAACAAAAGGGGATGATGGACGGAGCGTTTGTTCAAATCCAACACTCACCCCCAGTCAACTGATCTGGGTTTAATCCATCACCATTCTTTAGCTCACTCAGCCACCCCAGTTCAGACTTGGCCGTATGCAAATCAGTCTGACCCTGTGCCGCATGGGAACAGTCCAGCCCAAACTGCCAAGCCATGTCTTCCCTGGACCGGAAACAAGCATCCTGGAACCGGTTTCGGATTCATAACCCTCATCAGCCAGGCTATCTTGAATCCAGTGGCCAAGTGAGCAAGGGACTCACGTCTGAGCATACCCTGAAAACTTATGGCGAACAAAGCGAAACAAAAGGGGATGATGGACGGAGCGTTTGAGCAAATCAAACACTCACCCCCAGTCAACTGATCTGGGTTCAATCCATCACCATTCTTTAGCTCACTCAGCCACCCCAGTTCAGACATGGCCATATGCAAATCAGTCTGACCCTGATCCTCATGGGAACAGTCCAGCCCGAACTGCCAAGCCATGTCTTCCCTGGACCGGAAACAAGAATCCTGGGACCGGTTTCGGATTCATAATCCTCATCAGCCAGGCTATCTTGAATCCAGTGGCCAAGTGAGCAAGGGACTCACGTCTGAGCATACCCTGCCAACTTAGGGCGAACAAAGCGAAACAAAAGGTGATGATGGACGGAGCGTTTGAGTAAATTTAAACACTCACCCCCAGTAAACTGATCTGGGTTTAACCCATCACCATTCTTTAGCTCTCTCAGCCACCCCAGTTCAGACATGGCCATATGCAAATCAGTCTGACCCTGTGCCTCATGGGAACAGTCCAGCCCGAACTGCCAAGCCATGTCTTCCCTGGACCGGAAACAAGCATCCTGGGATCGGTTTCGGATTCATAATCCTCATCAGCCAGGCTATCTTGAATCCAGTGGCCAAGTGAGCAAGGGACTCACGTCTGAGCATACCCTGCCAACTTAGGGCGAACAAAGCGAAACAAAAGGGGATGATGGACGGAGCGTTTGAGCAAATCAAACACTCACCCCCAGTAAACTGATCTGGGTTTAATCCATCACCATTCTTTAGCTCACTCAGCCACCCCAGTTCAGACATGGCCATATGCAAATCAGTCTGACCCTGTGCCTCATGGGAACAGTCCAGCCCAAACTGCCAAGCCATGTCTTCCCTGGACCAGAAACAAGCATCCTGGAACCAGTTTCGGATTCATAATCCTCATCAGCCAGGCTATCTTGAATCCAGTGGCCAAGTGAGCAAGGGACTCACGTGTGAGCATACCCTGAAAACTTAGGGCGAACAAAGCAAAAGAAAAGGGGATGATGGACGGAGCGTTTGAGCAAATCAAACACTCACCCCCACTCAACTGATCTGGGTTTAATCCATCACCTTTCTTTAGCTCACTCAGCCACCCCAGTTCAGACATGGCTATATGCAAATCAGTCTGACCCTGTGCCTCATGGGAACAGTCCAGCCCGAATTGCCAAGCCATGTCTTCCCTTGTCGGAAACAAGCATCCTGGGACCGGTTTCGGATTCATAATCCTCATCAGCCAGGCTACCTTGAATCCAGTGGCCAAGTGAGCAAGAGACTCACGTCTGAGCATACCCTGCCAACTTAGGGCGAACAAAGCAAAACAAAAGGTGATGATGGACGGAGCGTTTGAGCAAATCAAACACTCACCCCCAGTCAACTGATCTGGGTTTAACCCATCACCATTCTTTAGCTCTCTCAGCCACCCCAGTTAGGACATGGCCATATGCAAACCAGTCTGACCCTGTGCCTCATGGGAACAGTCCAGCCCGAACTGCCAAGCCATGTCTTCCCTGGACCGGAAACAAGCATCCTGGGATCGGTTTCGGATTCATAATCCTCATCAGCCAGGCTATCTTGAATCCAGTGGCCAAGTGAGCAAGGGACTCACGTCTGAGCATATCCTGCCAACTTAGGGCGAACAAAGCGAAACAAAAGGGGATGATGGACGGAGCGTTTGAGCAAATCAAACACTCACCCCCAGTAAACTGATCTGGGTTTAATCCATCACCATTCTTTAGCTCACTCAGCCACCCCAGTTCAGACATGGCCATATGCAAATCAGTCTGACCCTGTGCCTCATGGGAACAGTCCAGCCCGAACTGCCAAGCCATGTCTTCCCTGGACCAGAAACAAGCATCCTGGAACCAGTTTCGGATTCATAATCCTCATCAGCCAGGCTATCTTGAATCCAGTGGCCAAGTGAGCAAGGGACTCACGTCTGAGCATACCCTGCCAACTTAGGGCGAACAAAGCGAAACAAAAGGGGATGATGGACGGAGCGTTTGAGCAAATCAAACACTCACCCCCAGTAAACTGATCTGGGTTTAATCCATCACCATTCTTTAGCTCACTCAGCCACCGCAGTTCAGACATGGCAATATGCCAATCAGTCTGACCCTGTGCCTCATGGGAACAGTGCAGCCCGAACTGCCAAGCTATGTCTTCCCTGGACCGGAAACAAGCATCCTGGGACCGGTTTCGGATTCATAATCCTCATCAGCCAGGCTATCTTGAATCCAGTGGACAAGTGAGCAAGGGACTCACGTCTGAGCATACCCTGCCAACTTAGGGCGAACAAAGCGAAACAAAAGGGGATGATGGACGGAGCGTTTGAGCAAATCAAACACTCACCCCCAGTCAACTGATCTGGGTTTAATCCATCACCATTCTTTAGCTCACTCAGCCACCCCAGTTCAGACATGGCCATAGGCAAATCAGTCTGACCCTGTGCCTCATGGGAACAGTTCAGCCCGAACTGCCAAGCCATGTCTTCCCTGGACCGGAAACAAGCATCCTGTGAAACCGGTTTCGGATTCATAATCCTCACCAGCCAGGCTATCTTGAATCCAGTGGACAAGTGAACAAGGCACTCAGGTCTCAGCATACCCTGCCAACTTAGGGCGAACAAAGTGAAACAAAAGGGGATGATGGATGGAGCGTTTGAGCAAATCAAACACTCACCCCCAGTCAACTGATCTGGGTTTAATCCATCACCATTCTTTAGCTCACTCAGCCACCCCATTTCAGACATGACCAAATGCAAATCAGTCTGTCCCTGTGCCTCATGGGAACAGTCCAGCCCGGACTGCCAAGCCATGTCTTCCCTGGACCGGAAACAAGCCTCCTGGGAACGGTTTCGGATTCATAATCCTCATCAGCCAGGCTATCTTGAATCCAGTGGCCAAGTAAGCAAGGGACTCACGTCTGAGCATACCCTGCCAACTTAGGGGGAACAAAGCGAAACAAAAGGGGATGATGGACGGAGCGTTTGTTCAAATCCAATACTCACCCCCAGTCAACTGATCTGGGTTTAATCCATCACCATTCTTCAGCTCACTCAGCCACCCCAGTTCAGACTTGGCCGTATGCAAATCAGTCTGACCCTGTGCCTCATGGGAACAGTCCAGCCCAAACTGCCAAGCCATGTCTTCCCTGGACCGGAAACAAGCTTCCTGGAACCGGTTTCGGATTCCTAATCCTCATCAGCCAGGCTATCTTGAATCCAGTGGCCAAGTGAGCAAGGGACTCACGTCTGAGCATACCCTGAAAACTTAGGGCGAACAAAGCGAAACAAAAGGGGATGATGGACGAAGCGTTTGAGCAAATCAAACACTCACCCCCAGTCAACTGATCTGGGTTTAATCCATCACCATTCTTTAGCTCACTCAGCCACCCCAGTTCAGACATGGCCATATGCAAATCAGTCTGACCCTGTGCCTCATGGGAACAGTCCAGCCCTTACTGCCAAGCCATGTCTTCCCTGGACCGGAAACAAGCATCCTGGGACCAGTTTCGGATTCATAATCCTCATCAGCCAGGCTATCTTGAATCCAGTGGCCAAGTGAGCAAGGGACTCACGTCTGAGCATACCCTGCCAACTTAGGGCGAACAAAGCGAAACAAAAGGTGATGATGGGCGGAGCGTTTGAGCAAATCAAACACTCACCCCCAGTCAACTGATCTGGGTTTAATCCATCACCATTCTTTAGCTCACTCAGCCACCCCAGTTCAGACATGGCCATATGCAAATCAGTCTGACCCTGTGCCGCATGGGAACAGTCCAGCCCGAACTGCCCAGCCATGTCTTCCCTGGACTGGAAACAAACATCCTGGGACCGGTTTCGGATTCATAATCCTCATCAGCCAGGCTATCTTGAATCCAGTGGCCAAGTGAGCAAGAGACTCACGTCTGAGCATACCCTGCCAACTTAGGGCGAACAAAGTGAAACAAAAGGGGATGATGGACGGAGCGTTTGAGCAAATCAAACACTCACCCTCAGTCAACTGATCTGGGTTTAATCCATCACCATTCTTTAGCTCTCTCAGCCACCCCAGTTCAGACATGGCCATATGCAAATCAGTCTGACCCTGTGCCTCATGGGAACAGTCCAGCCCGAACTGCCAAGCCATGTCTTTACTGGCCCGGAAACAAGCATCCTGGGACCGGTTTCGGATTCATAATCCTCATCAGCCAGGCTATCTTGAATCCAGTGGCCAAGTGAGCAAGGGACTCACGTCTGAGCATACCCTGCCAACTTAGGGCGAACAAAGCGAAACAAAAGGGGATGATGGACGGAGCATTTGAGCAAATCAAACACTCACCCCCAGTCAACTGATCTGAGTTTAATCCATCACCATTCTTTAGCTCACTCAGCCACCCCAGTTCAGACATGGCCATATGCAAATCAGTCTGACCCTGTGCCTCATGGGAACAGTCCAGCCCGAACTGCCAAGCCATGTCTTCCCTGGACCGGAAACAAGCATCCTGGGACCGGTTTCGGATTCCTAATCCTCATCAGCCAGGCTATCTTGAATCCAGTGGCCAAGTGAGCAAGGGACTCACGTCTGAGCATACCCTGCCAACTTAGGGCGAACAAAGCGAAACAAAAGGGGATGATGGACGGAGCGTTTGAGCAAATCAAACACTCACCCCCAGTCAACTGATCTGAGTTTAATCCATCACCATTTTTAGCTCATTCAGCCACCCCAGTTCAGACATGGCAATATGCAAATCAGTCTGACCCTGTGCCTCATGGGAACAGTCCAGCCCGAACTGCCAAGCCATGTCTTCCCTGGACCGGAAACAAGCATCCTGGGACCGGTTTCGGATTCATAATCCTCATCAGCCAGGCTATCTTGAATCCAGTGGGCAAGTGAGCAAGGGACTCACATCTGAGCATACCCTGCCAACTTAGGGCGAACAAAGCAAAACAAAAGGGGATGATGGACGGAGCGTTTGAGCAAATCAAACACTCACCCCCAGTCAACTGATCTGGGTTTAATCCATCACCATTCTTTAGCTCACTCAGCCACCCCAGTTCAGACATGGCCATATGCAAATCAGTCTGACCCTGTGCCTCATGAGAACAGTCCAGCCCGAACTGCCAAGCCATGTCTTCCCTGGACCGGAAACAAGCATCCTGGGACCAGTTTCGGATTCATAATCCTCATCAGCCAGGCTATCTTGAATCCAGTGGCCAAGTGAGCAAGGGACTCACGTCTGAGCATACCCTGCCAACTTACGGCGAACAAAGCTAAACAAAAGGGGATGATGGACGGAGCGTTTGAGCAAATCAAACACTCACCCCCAGTCAACTGATCTGGGTTTAATCCATCACCATTCTTTAGGTCACTCAGCCACCCCAGTTCAGACATGGCCATAGGCAAATCAGTCTGACCCTGTGCCTCATGGGAACAGTCCAGCCCGAACTGCCAAGCCATGTCTTCCCTGGACCGGAAACAAGCTTCCTGGGACCGGTTTCGGATTCATAATCCTCATCAGCCAGGCTATCTTGAATCCAGTGGCCAAGTGAGCAAGGGACTCAGGTCTGAGCATACCCTGCCAACTTAGGGCGAACAAAGTGAAACAAAAGGGGATGATGGACGGAGCGTTTGAGCAAATCAAACACTCACCCCAGTCAACTGATCTGGGTTTAATCCATCACCATTATTTAGCTCACTCAGCCACCCCAGTTCAGACATGGCCATATGCAAATCAGTCTGACCCTGTGCCTCATGGGAACAGTCCAGCCCAAACTGCCAAGCGATGTCTTCCCTGGACCGGAAACACGCATCCTGGGACCGGTTCCGGATTCATAATCCTCATCAGCCAGGCTATCTTGAATCCATTGGCCAAGTGAGCAAGGGACTCATGTCTGAGCATACCCTGCCAACCTAGCGCTAACAAAGCGAAACAAAAGGGGATGATGGACGGAGCGTTTGAGCAAATCAAACACTCACCCCCAGTCAACTGATCTGGGTTTAATCCATCACCATTCTTTAGCTCACTCAGCCACCCCAGTTCAGACATGGCCATATGCAAATCAGTCTGACCCTGTGCCTCATGGGAACAGTCCAGCCCGAACTGCCAAGCCATGTCTTCTCTGGACCGGAAACAAGCATCCTGGGATCGGTTTCGGATTCATAATCCTCATCAGCCAGGCTATCTTGAATCCAGTGGCCAAGTGAGCAAGGGACTCACGTCTGAGCATACCCTGCCAACTTAGGGCAAACAAAGCGAAACAAAAGGGGATGATGGACGGAGCGTTTGAGCAAATCAAACACTCACCCCCAGTAAACTGATCTGGGTTTAATCCATCACCATTCTTTAGCTCACTCAGCCACCCCAGTTCAGACATGGCCATATGCAAATCAGTCTGACCCTTGCCTCATGGGAACAGTGCAGCCCGAACTGCCAAGCCATGTCTTCCCTGGACCGGAAACAAGCATCCTGGGACCAGTTTCGGATTCATAATCCTCATCAGCCAGGCTATCTTGAATCCAGTGGCCAAGTGAGCGAGGGACTCATGTCTGAGCATACCGTGCCAACTTAGGGCGAACAAAGCGAAACAAAAGGGGATGATGGACGGAGCGTTTGAGATAATCAAACACTCACCCCCAGTCAACTGATCTGGGTTTAATCCATCACCATTCTTTAGCTCACTCAGCCACCCCAGTTCAGACATGGCCATATGCAAATCAGTCTGACCGTGTGCCTCATGGGAACAGTCCAGCCCGAACTGCCAAGCCATGTCTTCCCTGGACCAGAAACAAGCATCCTGGAACCGGTTTCGGATTCATAATCCTCATCAGCCAGGCTATCTTGAATCCAGTGGCCAAGTGAGCAAGGGACTCACGTTTAGCATACCTTGAAAACTTAGGGCGAACAAAGCGAAAGAAAAGGGGATGATGGACGTAGCGTTTGAGCAAATCAAACACTCACCCCAAGTCAACTGATCTGGGTTTAATCCATCACCATTCTTTAGCTCACTCAGCCACCCCAGTTCAGACATGGCCATATGCAAATCAGTCTGACCCTGTGCCTCATGGGAACAGTCCAGCCCAAACTGCCAAGCGATGTCTTCCCTGGACCGGAAACACGCATCCTGGGACCGGTTCCGGATTCATAATCCTCATCAGCCAGGCTATCTTGAATCCATTGGCCAAGTGAGCAAGGGACTCATGTCTGAGCATACCCTGCCAACCTAGCGCTAACAAAGCGAAACAAAAGGGGATGATGGACGGAGCGTTTGAGCAAATCAAACACTCACCCCCAGTCAACTGATCTGGGTTTAATCCATCACCATTCTTTAGCTCACTCAGCCACCCCAGTTCAGACATGGCCATATGCAAATCAGTCTGACCCTGTGCCTCATGGGAACAGTCCAGCCCGAACTGCCAAGCCATGTCTTCTCTGGACCGGAAACAAGCATCCTGGGATCGGTTTCGGATTCATAATCCTCATCAGCCAGGCTATCTTGAATCCAGTGGCCAAGTGAGCAAGGGACTCACGTCTGAGCATACCCTGCCAACTTAGGGCAAACAAAGCGAAACAAAAGGGGATGATGGACGGAGCGTTTGAGCAAATCAAACACTCACCCCCAGTAAACTGATCTGGGTTTAATCCATCACCATTCTTTAGCTCACTCAGCCACCCCAGTTCAGACATGGCCATATGCAAATCAGTCTGACCCTTGCCTCATGGGAACAGTGCAGCCCGAACTGCCAAGCCATGTCTTCCCTGGACCGGAAACAAGCATCCTGGGACCAGTTTCGGATTCATAATCCTCATCAGCCAGGCTATCTTGAATCCAGTGGCCAAGTGAGCGAGGGACTCATGTCTGAGCATACCGTGCCAACTTAGGGCGAACAAAGCGAAACAAAAGGGGATGATGGACGGAGCGTTTGAGATAATCAAACACTCACCCCCAGTCAACTGATCTGGGTTTAATCCATCACCATTCTTTAGCTCACTCAGCCACCCCAGTTCAGACATGGCCATATGCAAATCAGTCTGACCGTGTGCCTCATGGGAACAGTCCAGCCCGAACTGCCAAGCCATGTCTTCCCTGGACCAGAAACAAGCATCCTGGAACCGGTTTCGGATTCATAATCCTCATCAGCCAGGCTATCTTGAATCCAGTGGCCAAGTGAGCAAGGGACTCACGTTTAGCATACCTTGAAAACTTAGGGCGAACAAAGCGAAAGAAAAGGGGATGATGGACGTAGCGTTTGAGCAAATCAAACACTCACCCCCACTCAACTGATCTGGGTTTAATCCATCACCTTTCTTTAGCTTACTCAGCCAACCCAGTTCAGACATGGCTATATGCAAATCAGTCTGACCCTGTGCATCATGGGAACAGTCCAGCCCGAATTGCCAAGCCATGTCTTCCCTTGTCGGAAACAAGCATCCTGGGACCGGTTTCAGATTCATAATCCTCATCAGCCAGGCTATCTTGAATCCAGTGGCCAAGTGAGCAAGAGACTCACGTCTGAGCATACCCCGCCAACTTAGGGCGAACAAAGCAAAACAAAAGGGGATGATGGACGGAGCATTTGAGCAAATCAAACACTCACCCCCAGTCAACTGATCTGGGTTTAATCCATCACCATTCTTTAGCTCACTCAGCCACCCCAGTTCAGACATGGCCATATGCAAATCAGTCTGACCCTGTGCCTCATGGGAACAGTCCAGCCCGAACTGCCAAGCCATGTCTTCCCTGGACCGGAAACAAGCATCCTGGGACCGGTTTCGGATTCATAATCCTCATCAGCCAGGCTATCTTGAATCCAGTGGCCAAGTGAGCAAGGGACTCACCTCTAAGCATACCCTGCCAACTTAGGGCGAACAAAGCGAAACAAAAGGGGATGATGGAAGGAGCGTTTGAGCAAATCAAACACTCACTCCCAGTCAACTGATCTGGGTTTAATCCATCACCATTCTTTAGCTCACTCAGCCACCCCAGTTCAGACATGGCCATATGCAAATCAGTCTGACCCTGTGCCTCATGGGAACAGTGCAGCCCGAACTGCCAAGCTATGTCTTCCCTGAACCGGAAACCAGCATCCTGGGACCGGTTTCGGATTCATAGTCCTCATCAGCCAGGCTATCATGAATCCAGTGGCCAAGTGAGCAAGGGACTCACATCTGAGCATACCCCGCCAACTTAGGGCGAACAAAGCGAAACAAAAGGGGATGATGGACGCAGCGTTTGAGCAAATCAAACACTCACCCCAGTCAACTGATCTGGGTTTAATCCATCACCATTCTTTAGCTCACTCAGCCACCCCAGTTCAGACATGGCCATAGGCAAATCAGTCTGACCCTTTGCCTCATGGGAACAGTCCAGCCCGAACTGCCAAGCCATGTCTTCCCTGGAGCGGAAAAAAGCATCCTGTGAAACCGGTTTCGGATTCATAATCCTCAACAGCCAGGCTATCTTGAATCCAGTGGACAAGTGAGCAAGGCACTCAGTTCTTAGCATACCCTGCCAACTTAGGGCGAACAAAGTGAAACAAAAGGGGATGATGGACGGAGCGTTTGAGCAAATCAAACACTCACCCCAAGTCAACTGATCTGGGTTTAATCCATCACCATTCTTTAGCTCACTCAGCCACCCCATTTCAGACATGACCAAATGCAAATCAGTCTGTCCCTGCGCCTCATGAGAACAGTCCAGCCCGAACTGCCAAGCCATGTCTTCCCTGGACCGGAAACAAGCCTCCTGGGAACGGTTTTAGATTCATAATCCTCATCAGCCAGGCTATCTTGAATCAAGTGGCCAAGTAAGCAAGGAACTCACGTCTGAGCATACCCTGCCAACTTAGGGGGAACAAAGCGAAACAAAAGGGGATGATGGACGGAGCGTTTGTTCAAATCCAACACTCACCCCCAGTCAACTGATCTGGGTTTAATCCATCACCATTCTTTAGCTCACTCAGCCACCCCAGTTCAGACTTGGCCGTATGCAAATCAGTCTGACCCTGTGCCTCATGGGAACAGTCCAGCCCAAACTGCCAAGCCATGTCTTCCCTGGACCGGAAACAAGCATCCTGGAACCGGTTTCGGATTCATAACCCTCATCAGCCAGGCTATCTTGAATCCAGTGGCCAAGTGAGCAAGGGACTCACGTCTGAGCATACCCTGAAAACTTATGGCGAACAAAGCGAAACAAAAGGGGATGATGGACGGAGCGTTTGAGCAAATCAAACACTCACCCCCAGTCAACTGATCTGGGTTCAATCCATCACCATTCTTTAGCTCACTCAGCCACCCCAGTTCAGACATGGCCATATGCAAATCAGTCTGACCCTGATCCTCATGGGAACAGTCCAGCCCGAACTGCCAAGCCATGTCTTCCCTGGACCGGAAACAAGAATCCTGGGACCGGTTTCGGATTCATAATCCTCATCAGCCAGGCTATCTTGAATCCAGTGGCCAAGTGAGCAAGGGACTCACGTCTGAGCATACCCTGCCAACTTAGGGCGAACAAAGCGAAACAAAAGGTGATGATGGACGGAGCGTTTGAGCAAATCAAACACTCACCCCCAGTAAACTGATCTGGGTTTAACCCATCACCATTCTTTAGCTCTCTCAGCCACCCCAGTTCAGACATGGCCATATGCAAATCAGTCTGACCCTGTGCCTCATGGGAACAGTCCAGCCCGAACTGCCAAGCCATGTCTTCCCTGGACCGGAAACAAGCATCCTGGGATCGGTTTCGGATTCATAATCCTCATCAGCCAGGCTATCTTGAATCCAGTGGCCAAGTGAGCAAGGGACTCACGTCTGAGCATACCCTGCCAACTTAGGGTGAACAAAGCGAAACAAAAGGGGATGATGGACGGAGCGTTTGAGCAAATCAAACACTCACCCCCAGTAAACTGATCTGGGTTTAATCCATCACCATTCTTTAGCTCACTCAGCCACCCCAGTTCAGACATGGCCATATGCAAATCAGTCTGACCCTGTGCCTCATGGGAACAGTCCAGCCCAAACTGCCAAGCCATGTCTTCCCTGGACCAGAAACAAGCATCCTGGAACCAGTTTCGGATTCATAATCCTCATCAGCCAGGCTATCTTGAATCCAGTGGCCAAGTGAGCAAGGGACTCACGTGTGAGCATACCCTGAAAACTTAGGGCGAACAAAGCAAAAGAAAAGGGGATGATGGACGGAGCGTTTGAGCAAATCAAACACTCACCCCCACTCAACTGATCTGGGTTTAATCCATCACCTTTCTTTAGCTCACTCAGCCACCCCAGTTCAGACATGGCTATATGCAAATCAGTCTGACCCTGTGCCTCATGGGAACAGTCCAGCCCGAATTGCCAAGCCATGTCTTCCCTTGTCGGAAACAAGCATCCTGGGACCGGTTTCGGATTCATAATCCTCATCAGCCAGGCTACCTTGAATCCAGTGGCCAAGTGAGCAAGAGACTCACGTCTGAGCATACCCTGCCAACTTAGGGCGAACAAAGCAAAACAAAAGGTGATGATGGACGGAGCGTTTGAGCAAATCAAACACTCACCCCCAGTCAACTGATCTGGGTTTAACCCATCACCATTCTTTAGCTCTCTCAGCCACCCCAGTTCAGACATGGCCATATGCAAACCAGTCTGACCCTGTGCCTCATGGGAACAGTCCAGCCCGAACTGCCAAGCCATGTCTTCCCTGGACCGGAAACAAGCATCCTGGGATCGGTTTCGGATTCATAATCCTCATCAGCCAGGCTATCTTGAATCCAGTGGCCAAGTGAGCAAGGGACTCACGTCTGAGCATATCCTGCCAACTTAGGGCGAACAAAGCGAAACAAAAGGGGATGATGGACGGAGCGTTTGAGCAAATCAAACACTCACCCCCAGTAAACTGATCTGGGTTTAATCCATCACCATTCTTTAGCTCACTCAGCCACCCCAGTTCAGACATGGCCATATGCAAATCAGTCTGACCCTGTGCCTCATGGGAACAGTCCAGCCCGAACTGCCAAGCCATGTCTTCCCTGGACCAGAAACAAGCATCCTGGAACCAGTTTCGGATTCATAATCCTCATCAGCCAGGCTATCTTGAATCCAGTGGCCAAGTGATCAAGGGACTCACGTCTGAGCATACCCTGCCAACTTAGGGCGAACAAAGCGAAACAAAAGGGGATGATGGACGGAGCGTTTGAGCAAATCAAACACTCACCCCCAGTAAACTGATCTGGGTTTAATCCATCACCATTCTTTAGCTCACTCAGCCACCGCAGTTCAGACATGGCAATATGCCAATCAGTCTGACCCTGTGCCTCATGGGAACAGTGCAGCCCGAACTGCCAAGCTATGTCTTCCCTGGACCGGAAACAAGCATCCTGGGACCGGTTTCGGATTCATAATCCTCATCAGCCAGGCTATCTTGAATCCAGTGGACAAGTGAGCAAGGGACTCACGTCTGAGCATACCCTGCCAACTTAGGGCGAACAAAGCGAAACAAAAGGGGATGATGGACGGAGCGTTTGAGCAAATCAAACACTCACCCCCAGTCAACTGATCTGGGTTTAATCCATCACCATTCTTTAGCTCACTCAGCCACCCCAGTTCAGACATGGCCATAGGCAAATCAGT
Organism: Lissotriton vulgaris; assembly: GCF_964263255.1. Taxonomy (NCBI): domain Eukaryota; kingdom Metazoa; phylum Chordata; class Amphibia; order Caudata; family Salamandridae; genus Lissotriton; species Lissotriton vulgaris. Next base: position 1,211,543,831 of record NC_141696.1, read on the forward strand.
CTGACCCTGTGCCTCATGGGAACAGTTCAGCCCGAACTGCCAAGCCATGTCTTCCCTGGACCGGAAACAAGCATCCTGTGAAACCGGTTTTGGATTCATAATCCTCACCAGCCAGGCTATCTTGAATCCAGTGGACAAGTGAGCAAGGCACTCAGGTCTCAGCATACCCTGCCAACATAGGGCGAACAAAGTGAAACAAAAGGGGATGATGGACGGAGCGTTTGAGCAAATCAAACACTCACCCCCAGTCAACTGATCTGGGTTTAATCCATCACCATTCTTTAGCTCACTCAGCCACCCCATTTCAGACATGACCAAATGCAAATCAGTCTGTCCCTGTGCCTCATGGGAACAGTCCAGCCCGAACTGCCAAGCCATGTCTTCCCTGGACCGGAAACAAGCCTCCTGGGAACGGTTTCGGATTCATAATCCTCATCAGCCAGGCTATCTTGAATCCAGTGGCCAAGTAAGCAAGGGACTCACGTCTGAGCATACCCTGCCAACTTAGGGGGAACAAAGCGAAACAAAAGGGGATGATGGACGGAGCGTTTGTTCAAATCCAATACTCACCCCCAGTCAACTGATCTGGGTTTAATCCATCACCATTCTTCAGCTCACTCAGCCACCCCAGTTCAGACTTGGCCGTATGCAAATCAGTCTGACCCTGTGCCTCATGGGAACAGTCCAGCCCAAACTGCCAAGCCATGTCTTCCCTGGACCGGAAACAAGCTTCCTGGAACCGGTTTCGGATTCCTAATCCTCATCAGCCAGGCTATCTTGAATCCAGTGGCCAAGTGAGCAAGGGACTCACGTCTGAGCATACCCTGAAAACTTAGGGCGAACAAAGCGAAACAAAAGGGGATGATGGACGAAGCGTTTGAGCAAATCAAACACTCACCCCCAGTCAACTGATCTGGGTTTAATCCATCACCATTCTTTAGCTCACTCAGCCACCCCAGTTCAGACATGGCCATATGCAAATCAGTCTGACCCTGTGCCTCATGGGAACAGTCCAGCCCTTACTGCCAAGCCATGTCTTCCCTGGACCGGAAACAAGCATCCTGGGACCGGTTTCGGATTCATAATCCTCATCAGCCAGGCTATCTTGAATCCAGTGGCCAAGTGAGCAAGGGACTCATGTCTGAGCATACCCTGCCAACTTAGGGCGAACAAAGCGAAACAAAAGGTGATGATGGGCGGAGCGTTTGAGCAAATCAAACACTCACCCCCAGTCAACTGATCTGGGTTTAATCCATCACCATTCTTTAGCTCACTCAGCCACCCCAGTTCAGACATGGCCATATGCAAATCAGTCTGACCCTGTGCCGCATGGGAACAGTCCAGCCCGAACTGCCCAGCCATGTCTTCCCTGGACCGGAAACAAACATCCTGGGACCGGTTTCGGATTCATAATCCTCATCAGCCAGGCTATCTTGAATCCAGTGGCCAAGTGAACAAGAGACTCACGTCTGAGCATACCCTGCCAACTTAGGGCGAACAAAGTGAAACAAAAGGGGATGATGGACGGAGCGTTTGAGCAAATCAAACACTCACCCTCAGTCAACTGATCTGGGTTTAATCCATCACCATTCTTTAGCTCTCTCAGCCACCCCAGTTCAGATATGGCCATATGCAAATCAGTCTGACCCTGTGCCTCATGGGAACAGTCCAGCCCGAACTGCCAAGCCATGTCTTTACTGGCCCGGAAACAAGCACCCTGGGACCGGTTTCGGATTCATAATCCTCATCAGCCAGGCTATCTTGAATCCAGTGGTCAAGTGAGCAAGGGACTCACGTCTGACCATACCCTGCCAACTTAGTGCGAACAAAGCGAAACAAAAAGCGATTATGGACGGAGCATTTGAGCAAATCAAACACTCACCCCCAGTCAACTGATCTGGGTTTAATCCATTCTTTAGCTCACTCAGCCACCCCAGTTCAGACATGGCCATATGCAAATCAGTCTGCCCCTGTGTCTCATGGGAACAGTCCAGCCCGAACTGCCAAGCCATGTCTACCCTGGACCGGAAACAAGCATCCTGGGACCGGTTTCAGATTCATAATCCTCATCAGCCAGGCTATCTTGAATCCAGTGGCCAAGTGAGCAAGGGACTCACGTCTGAGCATACCCTGCCAACTTAGGGCGAACAAAGCGAAACAAAAGGGGATGATGGACGGAGCATTTGAGCAAATCAAACACTCACCCCCAGTCAACTGATCTGAGTTTAATCCATCACCATTCTTTAGCTCACTCAGCCACCCCAGTTCAGACATGGCCATATGCAAATCAGTCTGACCCTGTGCCTCATGGGAACAGTCCAGCCCGAACTGCCAAGCCATGTCTTCCCTGGACCGGAAACAAGCATCCTGGGACCGGTTTCGGATTCCTAATCCTCATCAGCCAGGCTATTTTGAATCCAGTGGCCAAGTGAGCAAGGGACTCACGTCTGAGCATACCCTGCCAACTTAGGGCGAACAAAGCGAAACAAAAGGGGATGATGGACGGAGCGTTTGAGCAAATCAAACACTCACCCCCAGTCAACTGATCTGAGTTTAATCCATCACCATTTTTAGCTCACTCAGCCACCCCAGTTCAGACATGGCAATATGCAAATCAGTCTGACCCTGTGCCTCATGGGAACAGTCCAGCCCGAACTGCCAAGCCATGTCTTCCCTGGACCGGAAACAAGCATCCTGGGACCGGTTTCGGATTCATAATCCTCATCAGCCAGGCTATCTTGAATCCAGTGGGCAAGTGAGCAAGGGACTCACATCTGAGCATACCCTGCCAACTTAGGGCGAACAAAGCAAAACAAAAGGGGATGATAGACGGAGCGTTTGAGCAAATCAAACACTCACCCCCAGTCAACTGATCTGGGTTTAATCCATCACCATTCTTTAGCTCACTCAGCCACCCCAGTTCAGACATGGCCATATGCAAATCAGTCTGACCCTGTGCCTCATGAGAACAGTCCAGCCCGAACTGCCAAGCCATGTCTTCCCTGGACCGGAAACAAGCATCCTGGGACCAGTTTCGGATTCATAATCCTCATCAGCCAGGCTATCTTGAATCCAGTGGCCAAGTGAGCAAGGGACTCACGTCTGAGCATACCCTGCCAACTTACGGCGAACAAAGCTAAACAAAAGGGGATGATGGACGGAGCGTTTGAGCAAATCAAACACTCACCCCCAGTCAACTGATTTGGGTTTAATCCATCACCATTCTTTAGCTCACTCAGCCACCCCAGTTCAGACATGGTCATATGCAAATCAGTCTGACCCTGTGTCTCATGGGAACAGTCCAGCCCGAACTGCCAAGCCATGTCTTTCCTGGACCGGAAACAAGCATCCTGGGACCGGTTTCGGATTCATAATCTTCATCAGCCAGGCTATCTTGAATCCAGTGGCCAAGTGAGCAAGGGACTCACGTCTGAGCATACCCTGCCAACTTAGGGCGAACAAAGCGAAACAAAAGGGGATGATGGACGGAGCGTTTGAGCAAATCAAACACTCACCCCCAGTCAACTGATCTGGGTTTAATCCGCCACCATTCTTTTTTTTTTTTTTTTTTTTCTTTGTGTCATAATTTTTTATTGGAGTTCAAAAATAGGCAATTTCATAGGTTACAAAACAATATAATAAATATAAATCAGTATGTGACAAATTATATACACCTGTAATATATTAAGGAAGAGTAAAAAGGAGGGAAAGGGGAAAATGGAGAAGGGAAAAAGCTATATATAGGGAGGGAAAGAAAAGAGAATTTGAATTTCAGGAATCGCAAAGAAAGGGGGTCCACACCTGCTGGAATATTTGTTCTTGGTCTTGTATCCTATAAATTACCTTTTCATAGGATGCTGTCTGTATAATTGCAACCATCCAGTCCTCTTTGGAGGGAGGGCTAGGTGATTGCCACAGCCTTAAAACACAAAGTTTAGCAGCAGTAAGTGCAGTGTGTAAGAGTCGACTTTGAGGTCGTGAAATAGAAGGAAAACTTCTAAAGTCATGTAGCAAAATAGTGGCAGGTGTGAAAGGGAGTGAAAGAGAAATAGTTTCTAGTAGTGTAGATCCTATTTGCTGCCAAAATTGTTTTATAAAAGGACATTCAAAAATTATATGCAGGAGGTCACAATTAGCTTCAGAGTATCTCCAACACCTAGAATGCGATGATAATCCAGCTCGTTGCAACTTTAAGGGAGTCCAATGCCAATCATGTAAAGTTTTAAAAACACAGAACTTCATTCGTGCTTCACGAGTGCCCTTATCCAGGGCTTCCAATATGTCTGGCCAGGTATCTTCATCTATGGTGATATGAAGCCGTTCCTGCCATTCATCACGGAGAGTAGCAAGAAGTGGCTGCGAATATAAATGGTTAATCAGAGATCTATATAAACCTGACATGACACCTTTATGTCGGCCCCAAGTGCAAAGAAAAGTCAAAATCGGCGAAGTTTGCAGTGTCCAAGGGGTGAGGCCAAGACATCTCTTCAGAGAATGTTGAAGTTGTAAATATCTCGAAGCCTGATGTAAAGGAAGATCAAATTCTTCACAGAGAATCTCAAAAGATTTCAGTTCACCACCTACTATAAGTTGATCTAAGATTAAGATTCCTCTTGAGCTCCATTCAGGCCAAGAAAGTGCTTGTCCATTAATTCGAATGCTTTCATTCTTCCAGATGGGAGCTTTAGAATGTAAACAATGGGAAATGCGCAGTAGACGATGTGCACGTTGCCATGTTTGATATGTGGCATTGAGCACAGGATGTGCAGGAATAGTCCTAGGTTTACGAACATTGTACAAAAAATTAAGACCATCCTCACATTCAAGTATTGAGCGTTCTATTGAAACCCATTGAGGAGAGTCAGTTGCACCTGGGAGCAAGTAAGACAGCTGTGAAAGGTGTAAAGCTAGAGAGTAGTGCTCTATCGATGGTAGACTTAGACCACCATGGGAGTGGCGTGCTATTAGTTTAGCAGCAGACACACGAGGTCGCATATCTCCCCAGACAAAGGATCGAATGCGAGAATCTATGCAACGAAGTGTGGCTAAAGGTATAATAATTGGGAGCATTCCCAAAACATAAGTAAATCGGGGCAACGTAACCATTCTCACTGCCTGTATTCTTCCCCACATGGAGAAACTCAAAAGAGACCATTTGGCAAAATCAACTTCCATTTGTGCTATGAGAGGAGAGATGTTATCTGAAACCATTCTCTCCAAACCTTGATTGATCAGAATTCCAAGATATTTTAATTGAGATGATTTCTAGCAAAAAGGATAGCCATCAATAGAAGCCTTTGTGGTGCAAGGAGAGTGGTAGAGCTTCACTTTTGTCCCAGTTCACTTTATAACCAGAAATCACAGAGAACTGTTTAATAATTTAAAGCAAATTTGGTAAGGAACGGGGAAGATCTTTAATCGTAAGAAGGATATCATCAGCATATAAGTATAATTTGGATACTCCTCCCAGTATCGGTGTACCCTGAATCTGGGGCGAGTGACGAATAAGCGAAGCAAGAGGTTCCATCGCTAGTAGGAATAAGAGGGGAGAGAATGGGCAACCTTGACGGGTACCTCTTTGAATTGAAAAAGGATCAGAAAGAAAACCTCCACAATTAACCTGAGCTGTTGGATTGTCATATAGTAAGCGAACCATGGAGATAAACTTCTCACCTAAACCAAAATGCCTCATAGTGGCAAACAAATAAACCCAATCAATGCGGTCGAGCGCTTTCTCCGCATCTAGAGAAAGAGCGACCGCATCCTCCGTCAAATCTCTAGCAGACCATAAGGTATGGGCTAATGTTCTAAGTTGATTTCTGGATGATCGACCCGGGACAAAACCAACCTGCGAATGATGTACCCGAGAGGGGATGACTTTTCTAAGCCTTGCCGCTAAGATACTTGCCAATATCTTGACATCTCCATTTATTAAGGAGATAGGTTGATAGCTACCGCAGACTAGTGGATTCTTGCCTGGTTTGGGAATAACCGCAATTAATGCCTTATTCGAAATAGGACCAAGAGAAGAAGACTGGATAGCTTCATGGAAAGCAGAATGAAGAACGTCAATTGTTTCCTCTCCAGACCACTTGTAGTATTCTGCAGGAAAACCGTCTTCACCTGGAGATTTATGATAAGGCAACTTGGAAAGGACTGCAGCAATCTCCTCTCTAGTAATATCACCACAAAGTAGCTGCCTATCCTCATCTGGAAGACACGGAAGATCAATATTTTTAAGATATGTGGATATATGGTCGTCAGTTACTGAATTTTCGGGAGTATAAAGTTTCTTATAGAAAGAAGCAAAAGTATTGGCTATTTCCTGCGGTTTAGTGAAAATTTCACCTGATTCAGAACGTATTGCTGGGATGGCCATGGAGGCCTCACGTTGTTTAAGTTGTGCCGCAAGCAATCGGCCTGCTTTCTCGCCGTGCTCGTAATGTCTCCCTTTTAAACGTTGAAGGGCATATTCTGCTTTGGAGGTATATAAGTTATTGAGTTCCATTTTAGCTAATTCCAAAGTTTTGCGATTACTTACGGTGGCTTGGGAGGTATATAGACAAGTTAAAGAGCCTCAAGTTCGGAATGGCGTAAAGATGCTGCTTTGTTGGCCAAAGCTGCGTCTCTCATCAACTGACCACGGATAGTTGCCTTTGCAGCTGCCCAAATAGTTCTTGAAGAAGAAACTGATGATTTATTGTTGTTTAGATATTCCGTCAAATGTGAGCGTAACTGAGATTTGCCCTGAGGTGAACGGTACTTTTGGATATTCATGCGCCATGGTTTTCGACCTGTAAAAGTTAGACCAAGTTCTAGGGCAATAAGAACGGGAGAATGATCTGAAATGGCGGCTTCCAAGATATGGGATTCAGAAATAAGTGTAACTACAGGATGGGAGACATGAAAATAATCTATCCTAGATTGTGAGCCCTGAGTCGAAGAGAGAAATGTATATTCTTGATCTGAAGGATGACAGATTCGCCAATGATCTACTAATCCATGGTCCACCGTGATATCCCCCAATAATGCTCTGTCAGCAGCATTACATCTGTCTAAAGGACCAGTTTTATCTAGAATTGGATCACAAGCTAAATTCCAGTCACCACCAATAATATAGCTGGATGCACCAATTTCAATAAGTAGACGATTTGGGTTGAGAAAGTAAGAACGCTTAGCACCAATTGGGGCATAAACTGAGCCAACACAGAAGATTTTCCCCCCAATTTTCAATTTAGCAAAGACGTATCTACCCTCAGGATCAGTCCAAGTTTTGATGACTGAGAAAGGTAGGGATTTGTGCAAAAGAATAGCAACACCACATTTTCTTGGTGGATTCTTGTCGGAGAGAGGCTGCGCAGACAGTTCACAGTGAATGACCTTTCCCACGCATTCCCGTTGCAACTTGGAAGATTCCAAAGCATTTAGATGAGTCGCCTGCAAAAGAGCTACATCCGTTCTTTTAGTTTTAAGATAGGAAAAAACTTTTTTACGTTTTATGAAATGTGTAAGGCCATTAACGTTCCATCCACCACCATTCTTTAGCTCACTCAGCCACCCCAGTTCAGACATGGCATATGCAAATCAGTCTGATCCTGTGCCTCATGGGAATAGTCCAGCCTGTACTGCCAAGCCATGTCTTCCCTGGACCGGAAACAAGCATCCTGGGACCGGTTTCGGATTCATAATCCTCATCAGCCAGGCTATCTTGAATCCAGTGGCCAAGTGAGCAAGGGACTCACGTCTGAGCATACCCTGCCAACTTAGGGTGAACAAAGCGAAACAAAAGGGGATGATGGACGGAGCATTTGAGAAAATCAAACACTCACCCCCAGTCAACTGATCTGGGTTTAATCCATCACCATTCTTTAGCTCCCTCAGCCACCCCAGTTCAGACATGGCCATATGCAAATCAGTCTGACCCTGTGCCTCATGGGAACAGTCCAGCCCGAACTGCCAAGCGATGTCTTCCCTGGACCGGAAACAAGCATCCTGGGACCGGTTTCGAATTCATAATCCTCATCAGCCAGGCTATCTTGAATCCAGTGGCCAAGTGAGCAAGGGACTCACGTCTGAGCATACCCTGCCAACTTAGGGCGAACAAAGCGGAACAAAAGGGGATGATGGACGGAGCATTTGAGCAAATCAAACACTCACCCCCAGTCAAGTGATCTGGGTTTAATCCATCATCATTCTTTAGCTCACTCAGCCACCCCAGTTCAGACATGGCCATATGCAAAAGTGTGGCAGGGTATGCTCAGACGTGAGTCCCTTGCTCACTTTGCCACTGGATTCAAGCAAGCCGGGCTGAAGATGGCTGGAATGCCAGAAACCGGTCCTCGGAAGCTTGTTTCTGGTCCAGGGAAGACATGGCTTGGCTGTTCGGGCTGGACTGTTCCCAAGAGGCACAGGGTCAGACTGATTTGCATATAGCAATGTCTGAACTGGGGTGGCAGAGTGGGCTAAAGAACGGTGATGGATTAAACCCAGATATTTGGACTGGGTGTGAGTGTTTGATTGATTCAGATGCTCCGTCCATCACCACCCCCTTTTGTACCGCTTTTGGCTGCCATATGTGTGTCAGGGTATGCTCAGACGTGAGTCCCTTGCTCACTTTGCCACTGGATTCAAGCAAGCCGGGCTGAAGACGGCTGGAATGCCAGAAACCGGTCCTCGGAAGCTTGTTTCGGGTCCAGGGAAGACATGGCTTGGCAGTTCGGGCTGGACTGTTCCCATGAGGCACAGGGTCAGACTTATTTGCATATAGCCATGTCTGAACTGGGGTGGCAGAGTGGGCTAAAGAACGGTGATGGATTATACCGAGATCTTTGGACTGGGTGTGAGTGTTTGATTGATTCAGAAGCTCCGTCCATCACCACCGCCTTCTGTACCGCTTTTGGCCGCCATAAGTGTGGCAGGGTATGCTCAGACGTGAGTCCCTTTCTCACTTTGCCACTGGATTCAAGCAAGCCGGGCTGAAGACGGCTGGAATGCCAGAAACCGGTCCTCGGAAGCTTGTTTCCGGTCCAGGGAAGACATGGCTTGGCAGTTCGGGCTGGACTGTTCCCATGAGGCACAGGGTCAGACTGAATTTCATATAGCCATGTCTGACCTGGGGTGGCAGAGTGGGCTAAAGAATGGTGATGGATTAAACCCAGATCTTTGGACTGGGTGTGAGTGTTTGATTGATTCAGATGCTCCGTCCATCACCACCCCCTTTTGGATCCATTTTTCAGAGGCAGCTATAACTGTTAAGCCATCTCCAGGGCCCTTTAAATTGGCTTTTAATGGCAGAGGGACATTGACCTCTTGAGTACCAGTTGTGGTTTTGTTTAGAGTGCTAGTTGGAGGGCCCATAGTCACAGCTCCAGTTGAGGATCTAGCCAGAATGAACTCCTGGGGGGTCGTTGTTTCTTGTTACTTCTTGCAGACACCACTTTTCTGATATGCCTTCCGGAGTCTCTGTATTTGACTTGGCAGTAAGTCAAATTTAGGAAATACCTTTGTGGGCTGAAGCCCTGAGTAAGCCACATGGATATTTGCTGCTCCTAAGATCAAAGAACTCTGCTTTAAGGTGAACTGTTTTCAGTTTTTTTTTTTGCCCTTCTCGAAAGAGTGGGGTTTGTTGAAGAGGCCAATCGTGCTGGATTTATAGGTTCTTGTGCTACTTCCTCCCCATTAGTCGGGCTCAAGCAGGGTTTATCCTCAAAGGCATGAATGGAGTGGGTGGGTGATGTAGAAAGAGAATTGTTCACCCTTACTATACCATGATGGGCCTGTAGCATCGCGCTACTAATAATCACAGACACTAATTATGATTTACCTGGAGCTTTATTCTTTACATCCAGTGTCAGCCCTGTCCCTACTCTAACTGCCCTTATCCTGTCCTGACTCCTCCTCTTCCCCTCAACCCAACTCGCTCCGCCCCCAACTACTAGACTGTCGACTTCATTACATCTCCCCTTTTCTTAATAAAACAAGCAAACAGTGCTTCAGTCCATCTCTACAATGAGTCTCTTTGGTGGCTGGATATCACGACGTGGCCGCAACGACATGGTCCCAGTGGACACACTTGGCACGGGCTCATTCTGCTGACCTTCGCCTTCTGTATCACCAAGGTCAGGTTCTTCAAGTGCGAGAGTGCCAGTCGGGCTCATCCCGGGTCCTTTCATGTCTCGCGGACACCTCTTGAAGGGGGAGATGTTCCTGGTGATTCGGCGTTGTTCAGATTCCGCCGTTAGCATGGTGCCCTTCTGTTGGGTAACTAGCAGTGGCTCATCACGGAATCGGGAGTCAGTCTTTCTCTGCTGATCCTGTTTGACGAAGAGGAGGGAGACCTCGCTCTCCATTTGGCATCGGCATATGATTTCATTCTGTCCTTGTTATGCTTGTCAGTCACAGCCATTTCCTGGTGAATGTGACTTGGCGACACCACTTGCAAAGCACCTTCCCATGTCGGGATGCGATTTCTCATTGGCCGCCCTAGCATGAGGGTCGCAGGGCTTTGTCCGGTGGTTGAGTGGGGAGTTGTCCTGTAAGCTCTGAGGACTTCATTCAGAGCGGCCTGCAGTTCTCTCTTCTCAGCAGTGGCTTGCTGAAATGTCTTTTTGATCGTACCCATAAATCTTTCAATGGTGCCATTTGCTTGTGGCCAGAGTGGTGTAACTTTTCTGTGCTTGAAGTCCATGTGTTTTGCAAATGCACTGAAATCGTGTCCATTGAATGGGGGCCCATTGTCCGTCTTGACCTCTTTGGGGACACCCCATGTTGCAAATACCTCATCTAGCACCTTGAGAGTGCAGGAGGCGCTTGTAGACGATATTATTTGTGCGATGGGAAATCGTGAATATTCGTTGATTATGGCAACCACATATTTTCCAGACTGCAGCGGTGCATAGAAGTCCATGGCAATTTCTTGCCACACTCCACTGGGTAGGGTGGTCATTTGTAGTGGTGCCGGTGGATTGCTTTTGTTGGTCAACTGGCAGAGGTGACAATCCTTCAGTGTAGACTCCACCATTTGGTCAAGAAAGGGGAACCAGACGCGTTCCCGTAGAGCTCGCTTAGTAGATACTACTCCTCTGTGGCCTTCATGTTCTCATGTACAGACCCCCTATCTACATGCCCTCCTTCCCACAATTAGTTGGGGACCTTGTCTCCCAGCTTCTCACTAATCATGCCAAAATCATCATCTTGGGCGATTTTAATTATTGGCCTACCGACCCTAAAGAAAGTCGATTGTCTGAGCAGTTCTCAGAAACTTTAACTAGTATGAACTGTCAGCAACTGATTTCAACTCCTACCCACTGCAAGGGCCATATACTAGATCAGGTCTGGACAGCTAACCTAGACATCTCGCCTCCTCTGATTACTCCCTGTACTTGGTCAGACCACTATTTCATCTCCTTTTCTGTTGACCTTCCCAGCTTTCACCGCCCTCCGCTTCTTGCCAACATCACAGCTCGCAATTAGAAAAATGTCAATCTGACTGAACTTCATTCCCTCATGGCAGCTTCAGTCCCACCAACTTCCGGATCAGTTTCCCACCAAGCCTCTACTCTTGAGCACTGGTTGATGGCAGCCTCCGACTCTGTAGCTCCTCTAAAAACCATAAAAGCGTTGCGTCCCCACGATGCCCAGCGATGGTTTACCGATCAGCTAACACTTGACAAATTGGCCCTCCGCCAAGCCGAACGCCACTGGCCCCATAAGTATGACCCCTTACTTAAGTCAGAATTCACGACTCTACTCAATAAATATAAATCTTCCATATTAGAGGCAAAAACATCCTACTTCTCCCGCAAAATCTTGGAGTCGGCCTCCAAATCCAAAGAAATCTTTTAGATCGTCAATGAGCTTTCCCTCCCCGACCGCATCACTCTCCCCCCCATGCCCACCCAGGCCTTGTGCGAAGAGCTAAACGCTTTCTTCCAGGACAAAATCTCCAAAACAATATCTCTTCACCTTCCCCCTCCCAATCTTTCTCCCTCCCCTCTGAAAACTCCCAGCAATTCTATACTTTTCCTCCCATCTCCATCACTGAATTTCACAGTCTTCTTCACAAAGTCGGTTCCGGGTCTCCCAAGGACTGCTGCCCCCCACATATTCTTAAAGAAATCTTTCTGACCTGCCCTGATCCTGCCTTGGCTCTCCTTAATACCTCCTTAGCCACAGGAGTTGTCCCAGACTCCTTTAAGCAGGCCGTGGTGTTACCCATTCTGAAAAAGCCCAATGCAGACCCATTAGTGCTGAGCAATTTCAGACCTATCTCCCTTCTCCCTTTCTTGGGAAAGATCTTAGAAACCTATGTGACTAGGTGTCTGAGCACCTTCATGGAGACTTCTTCTTTCTTGGACCCCAACAGGCTGGTTTCCTCCCCCTCCATTCCACAGAGATGGTGATTGCGGCAGTCATGGACACTCTTAGAACAGGAGCTGATAACAACACTCCCCAAGCCCTTGTACTGTTGGACTTGTCGGCGGCTTTTGACACGGTCGATCACACCATACTGATCGACCGTGTCACCAACGCCGGCATCCAGGGCGTTGCCCTCGACTGGGTTCGCTCCTTTCTGCAAGGCCGCTCCCAGGCAGTCCACCTCTCCACCTTTTCTGCTCCTTTTTCTCCCCTCTTCTGCGGTGTTCCCCAGGGTTCGGCTCTATCCCCTCTTCTTTTTAATCTTTACATGCAACCACTCATGGTCTCTCTTCGTCACTCCCCTGCCACCATATATAATTATGCAGACGATCTACAATTGATTTTTCCTTGGACACCTCACCTTCTTCCCGCACTAATTTTCAGTCCACAATGTTATACATCTCCGACTGGATGGATCACAGTCAGCTCAAGTTGAATCCGTCCAAGACGGAACTTGTTCTGGTGGGTGGCCCTACCAACCCTTGGGATGATAATTACTGGCCTCCCTCTCTTCTCCCTCTCTTCTCACCCGGTCAGCTCTGTGAAAAGCCTTGGAGTGGTCATCTCTGAGGACCTATCTATGAAATCGCAGATCTCGGCCGTAACATCATCCTGCTTTTTTCAGCTGCGCAGGATCCGTAAGATCTGCCGATTTCTAACCAGAGAGGCACTCATATTAGTCATACTGGCTTTGGTCATCTCCAGAGTTGACTTCGCTAACATCCTGTATGCAGGGATTCCTGCCTATCAGCTTCAAAGACTTCAGTTAATCCAGAACCAGGCCGCTCGCTTGGTGTTCCATCAACCCAAACACCAGCATGTCTCCCCCTTTTGAGGAGCCTTCACTGGCTCCCAGTGGCCAAAAGGTGCTCCTTCAAACTCGGATGCACCATTTTCAAATCCCTTCATAACCGTGCACCTGTGTTCATCTCCTCCAAGTTAAAGCGATATCTCCCAACCCGCAATCTCCGTTCCTCTGCCGACAATCTCCTCTGCACTCCATCTAACCGCCGCAAAAAACACGGCGGACTGCGCTTCTCCTTTCTAGGCCCTTCCTTTTGGAACTCTCTCCCTTCCTCCTTCCGTCACTGCCCCTCTTATGAGTTGTTCCGGAAAACATTAAAAACTTATCTTTTCAAAGCGGCCTTTGAGTAAAACCTCTTGCCCTGGTCCGATATGTCTGTTATGAGCGCCTAGAAACCGTTTCGGTGTATGTGCGCGGTATAAGCTTTTTAACATAACATTTAACATAACATGGGCTAAATTGATAACTCCCTGCCGTAGTTGACTGGGGATGACAAGTCATTGACCTCTCAGGATGACTCCATCGGTGGTGACCGACAGTTCATCGCAGATGTGCCGGAATGCTTGTGTCTCTTTCCGGATTGTAGAGTCTGTGTCTTCTTCTTGCGGGTTATATCTCCACCGATTAGTTTGGATCCGGTGGAGTACCATTTGCAGGATGGTGTCTTGGGCGGTGACCTCCCGAATGACGTCCATGGGAATGGCAGGTGGCACTGCTTGGTCAGCCACGAAGTGGATATACTCCTCAGCAATCGATGGTTTGGACTCTGAAGATGGCTGAGGGTGGCGGGACATGTAGTCAGCCGCGTTCTCCGCCTTCCCCTGTTCATGAACAATAGGGAAAGTGTACTCCTGAAGTCTGAGACCCCATCTCTCAATTCTCGGAGGCATCTTGGATTTTGGGTTGCCGTAGATGGTGACCAACGCCTGATGATCAGTGATCAGGGTAAAGTGCTTGCCATATATGAAGACATGAAAGTGTTCGCATGCCCAGACCACAGCAAGGCTTTCCTTCTCTGGCTGCGAGTACTTCTTCTCGGGATCAGACAGGCTGCGACTGGCATAGGCAAAGATCCGCCTCTGGTCAGAGTCATTATCGTATTGAGCCAAGATGGCCCCCAATCCAACGGGGCTGGCGTCGACGGTGATCTCAGTCTTCCGTTGAGGGTTGAAGTAGGAGAGGCTGTCGGCCGACTCCACAGCACGCTTGATGTCCTTGAACGCCCGCTCACACTCAGGGGTCCAGTCAAACGGTTGACCAAGCTTGGTAAGGATCCGAAGGGGGTGACTGATGGTCGCATAGTCACGGATGTAGCGGGCACAGTAGCTGGCCATCCCTAAGAAAGACCTCAAGTCATTGACATCCTGCGGGCTCTTGGTATTATTCAGGGTCGTGATCTTGTCCGGGTCAGGCTTCATGTCCTCATCTGAGAAAATGTGGCCAAAGAATTTCAAAGTGGCCTGGTGAAACTCACATTTCTCCTTGTTCAACGTCAAATTCGCATCCAACAGGGCATGGCAAACACGATCAAGAGCGATGTCGTGCTCACGAACATCAGACCCATAGACCAGGATGTCGTCGCTGTAGTTCAAGGTGTTGGGGATATGTTGAATGATTTGACGAATTGCCTCCTGAAAGATTTCTGCATCGGACGAGACACCAAAGCTCAGCCGTTTGTACCTAAAAAGTCCTAGGTGAGTCGCAAACGTGGTGATGTAGCAAGATTTGATGTCTAATTCTAGCTGGTGATAACCTTTGTTCAGGTCTAGCTTCGAGAAAACCCTTGCGCCATTCAGTGCAGCGATCATATCGCTCAGATGCGGTCCAGGGTGTCGCTCCCTTTCAATTGCGGTGTTGGGTAGGCGCATGTCAACGCACAGTCTCACCTTGTTGGGAGTCCCTTTCTTAGGTACGATGACCACCGGCGACACCCAAGGGGTCGGGCCATCCGTGCGCTCTATGATGTCTGCGGAAAGGAGTTCTTGAAGTCCGTCCTCGACGGCACTTTGAAGATGAAATGGAACACGTCGTGGGTGCTGCGCAACGGGTTTGATCTGTTCATTAATGTGCAGATGAATTTGACACCTTTCAGCTTGCCTAGGCCTTGAAATAATTTGGGAAACTTGCTGACACAGTTCTGATTGTCATTGACTTTGAATAAGATTTCCACCAGACGAAGACGCTCTGGGCTGGGGAGGCTGAGTAGGCAGTCGGCTTCAGGCCCTTTGATGACAATTATGACCGCCTGTATGGTGATGTCGTCATGGGTAAGTGTTGTGTGGAATTTACCCAGACAGGGGAGTGGTTTTTTGGACATCCACGTGAAGATGCGGACTTGTGCAAAAGTCAGTGGGGGTTTCGGGATCATTTTCTTGTGTTCCATAACTGGAATATAGTTCAGCGACGCTCCGCTGTCCATTACAAATTTGGTGTCATGATTCCCCACTCTAATGTCTAGGCGTGGATACTTTTTCAGTTGATCAGGATCCGCAATCATGTTCAAGTATTCCACGGTGTAAGCCGAGTCTTTGGAGGACGATGATCTCGAGTCCCGAGATGGGGATCTGCATTCCCATCGTGACCTGTGTGATTCTCGGCTGGAATGTGATGAGCCTGGCGACTGCATGGACTCTCCTTGAACAGCTCGTATGTGATGTTTTCTTCTGTCTGAGCGGGACGATCTCGTTGTTTCACTTCGCCTTTCCTTGTGATAGTCCCCGCACATTGCTTCAAAGTGGTTGGATCACCCACATTTCCTGCATCGCTGACCCATGGCTGGACAGGTGTCTATATGAGGATAGTCATATCCACACCGATAACATCGTTTAGTCCTTTCTGGCTTTCGGTCCCTTCGCCCTGGTTCTCTTCTCCTGTACTCCGGGCGTCATTGGCGAGATGCCGGTCTAGGTCTCCATTGATTCTCTTGCGAATACTTCCTTCTGCTGCGAGGTTGTTCTTGAACGCGGTGTGCTTGCTCATGACTGACACTGTGTCCTGTTTCAATGTTTCAATGGTGGCGGCGTGTTCCTCTGCTTGGTCGTATATACGAGTCATTTTCTCAATCTCCTCCAATTCGTGGGGTTTTCTCAGCAGCCGCCTCCTGAGTGTTTCTGAGTGACAGCCGGCTATGATTTGCGATTTGATGGCAGCGTCAGGAGAGAAGGTTTCAAACTCACAGTGTCTCGACAACCGTTGTAACCGGGTGATGAATGCACTCATTGCTTCCTCTTTTCCTTGACGCGCTCGATGAAATGCGTGGCTTCAAAGTCTTCTAGCCATTCTTGCCACTTGGGGCCCATGCTCCCTCCCGTGGTCACGGTCAGAGGCTCCGGAGCTCGCAGGTGTGATCCTCCCGCGACAAGGGGCTTCCGCTGTGGTGAGGTGTCGGGGGTCACCATTGTGTCGCTGCTTTCTTTTCACTCTTTCTTTGCTTGTGCCTGTTTCTTCGCCACACTGCTTGCGTTTGTCAATGTTCGTGTTTTTTGTGGTTCATTCACGTTTGTTATCGCCAGCGCTTGTTTATTTATTCTCACCAATGCTTGTTTATTTACTCTTGACAATGCTTGTTTACTTCTTCTCGCCAATGCTTGTTTATTTGCTCTTGTCACTGCTTGTTTAATTCTTCTCGCCAATGCTTGTTTATTTGCTCTTGTCAATGCTTGTTTATTTCTTCTCGCCAATGCTTGTTTAATAATTCTCGCCAATGCTTGTTTATTTGCTCTTGTCAGTGCTTGTTTCTGTTGCTGTATGCCTGACTTCAAAATGGCCGCTCTACAACGATCAAGGGGTCTGTCTCGAAAATTGCCTGACTCCAAGATGGCCGCCGTCACTGCATGCACACAAGGTTTTCTCTCATGGCTCACTCGGTCCTCTTTCACTCTGAACTCACCGGCGGGCAACTTCAGAGGGCAGCACACGTCAGGATCTGCTTCTCCCCAACTGCTGCTACTACCAGGTGAGGTTGGGGTGGGCTCCCGCCTTATTCTGCAGATTCCTGCGTTTCTTCTGCGACAGCATGCCAAGACTCACGCATCAGGCGTGAGGTCTTCCGACATCGACGGGCACTCGAGCCCTGACTTCAATGCGCTCGGCGGCGCTCACCAGCGGGCCTTCAGGGGCGGCATCCTCTATGCTGAGGCACTTCTCTTTCGCTCTTGGGTGCAAGGCAGGGTCGGAGTAGGCTCCCGACTTCTGCGCTTCCAGGACTCACCCAAAGCACACGCTTCTGGCGTGAGTCGCGCTTCGGCGTGATCGGCTTTTTCCTTTCGAGCGGTTCAGCGCTCGTTCCTGCGGCCTCTCTCGGCTCCCTCACGGTCTCTGGAGGGGCAAGGTCACCTGCTGCTGGCCTCTTCTCCTCAGGCGGCAGCTCGGCTTCACTTGGCAGCGTTCTCCTCGACGTTACCTGGGACAGGGTGTCCTCGTGGGGTTCTGTGAGCGGTGGGCTTAGTCATCCCACCCTCGTCGCCAGTTGTAGCATCGCGCTACTAATAATCACAGACACTAATTATGATTTACCTGGAGCTTTATTCTTTACATCCAGTGTCAGCCCTGTCCCTACTCTAACTGCCCTCATCCTGTCCTGACTCCTCCTCTTCCCCTCAACCCAACTCGCTCCGCCCCCCAAACTACTAGACTGTCGGCTTCATTACAGGGCCATTGTTGTCTTTGCTGATGAAGTCCAACTACAGCTATCAGGTGTTTTGACTGGGGCAGCCCTGCTTAAAAGTGAGTCATGTATATTTGTTCCAGGCAGCATTTGTTATTCTTGTCAATTTCTGCAAGAGTCCCTAGCTTTTAGGCAAAGTGGTTAGTTCATCTATAATGGAGGAGCATGGGCAGGCTTCTTTCACCCTCGAAAATCCGATTACATTTCCAGCTAGCTTATTCTAAGTCACAGGCCAACTAAACTCATGGCTATGGATAGAAATAAGTCTACCTGCAGCTAAATCTTTTGAGATTGCCATAGAGGCGCTCTGGCAATCAGGTCCTGTGTGATGCAGATGGGGGTGAGCAAAGAGTAGCTAGAGAAGCCGACAATAGAAGATACTTAAACCTGTGTTGCTGGGAGCCCTACATGGGTGATATCTCACAAATGTGGGTGTTTGTGCAAGTGTTTCTTCAATATGGGCTTCAATTGTTGACAGAAAATGATCCAATAGGTTTCTTAGTTCCTGGTCCATTATACTTTTCTTCCTGTTCTTCTTCAAGGGAGCTGGTTGTCCTAAAAAAGCTCTTTTTGCAGGCTCCTGTTTTTGTAGTTGAAGCTGAATCAGAGAGATGGTTGCCCTCTTATGCACTTGTGTGGCCACAGTCTGATTACTTTGCTTACTATGTTTGCCTTCATCTTCTATGGCTACTTTAAAAACCAGACTGGTGAAAAGGTTAACTGCCAATGGTGGTTTCACAGGGACAGTTCCCTGTTTAGCCATCTCCTTATAACCAGAAGGGGAGTGAGGTTAAGGTAACTGCTCGATGCACTGATCCTCTCAGCTTAGCCCTGGGCAAGAGTATGATCTACTAGTTTTTTTACCATTGGAAGGCAACAGCACTTGGCCTTTGGTATATTAGTTCATAGAAAGGTTGTTAGAAAGAATGCCTAAAGACTATAAACCTAGTGGAGAGGGCGATTGTGGTAATTGGAGAGGGATTTTAAAAAACAATTCGCTAATCGCCCCTTGAGTTGAATTTAGAGAGGATGTTTTGTCAATGAATATACCGCTTTGGCAGTTCTCCTTTATTCCCTGGGTGTCCAACATATTGAGAGGAGAAACGGGGTTTGCCACCTGCTAAGTAACTGCTGTAGGTGTAATGGGGCATCTACAAAAACATTGTTTTTTTCCAGTGGTAAGATTTTTCTTTTGGGCATGTTTACCTCACTTAGTCACTTGGGTACTGAGGCTCGTTTTCTCGTTGAACTCAGTGGGCCCTCGCGTGCTATATTTCTTTCCCTTTGCTGTTTGATTGCCTGGGGCCAAATATAGATATGCCTTCTTGCTTGGGTGGGCTCGAGCAAGCTGTTAGTTAGACACCGTTGTTTAAGTGGGTCACTCTCTCCTGATCTTTGCCCATTTGTTCCGATAACCCAGGGTGGTCTGGAACTGACAGTTTGACTGGGGTGCAAGCTGGGCTGTGGATTGGCACTTGTGGACACAATTGCACCTTGCACCGGGCGGTGGGGGGAGGGGAGCTCACCTGGGTCGTAAGCCACACCCAAAACTCGACAAACAGCTTCCGTTAACCCAGGACTTCACCAACGGCAATTGGATCTAATTCCATTGCACCCTCGCTGCCATACCCACCACTGGCCCACCCCCTACTTCCTGGTCTTACTTGGGGCACTCTCAGTCTCTGTTACTCATTTATCTCATTTCTATCTCCTTTTCCGTCACCAGGAATGGCGTTACCCGTTTGGCATCAGAGCCTTGCTAAGCAGGAGCAAGCATGGCCCAGCATGCAACCTCCAGCCTCCAGCCAGCTGCTGCCTCCAGCCAGCTGTCCCATACTGTCGTCCGGCTGTCTTTCCACCAGCCACCTTGTTGGATTTTGACAACGGTAAGCGATAGGCAGCAGGGCCGACAGATGGCAGGTCCTGCGGTTTGCACCTCACTGATGTTGCCTCTGCCTCCATGCCTCCACATCCTACGCGCCACGCTATGCTACGCTACTTGCTACATACTTTTATATAGTGCAACAGCAGAGTGTAGTTGAGTTGATCGTTTCCAGTCCAGGTTGCCTTTAAGCATTTGAAAGAATACAGAAGCTGACTTAGCTTAATATATCTCTGGTGACTGATGTCACTTTTAGTGGCAAACGCTAAGGGCCTCATTTATGAGAAATGATGCATCGCTGCATGAAAGCAGCGATGCGTCACTTCTCAGTGCGCAATCCTTGCGACATACCTGATACGTCATATTTACTGTATGACGCATCATGTCGCAAGAAGTTACAGATACTTCAGTATTTCTGATGTATCTGTATGGCGCAAAAGTGACGCATTGCTGGAGTGTGTCACAAAAGTGAATCAACTCCAGCAATGTGTCCTTTCACATGGGGCAAGCCCCATGTGAAAGGGCTTGCGTCAGTCTTACGCCTGCTGTGAGGCAGGCGTAAGATTTTGACGCATTTGAGTCCTAGAAGTGGCGCAGTGAAATCTCATAGATTTCACTGCGTCACTTCTATGACCCTTTCTTGCGTGGAACACCCCCCCTGCATACATTATACCTGGCGCAGGTATAATGTAGCACAGGAGTTTACAAAGTGACGCATCTACATAGATGAGTCACTGGTAAATGTGGCACAACAAGGCACATTTTTTACACTGCTGGTGCGTCACAAAAAGTGACGCACCAGTGGTGCAAAAGTGTTGCAAGGGCTCATAAATGAGCCCCTAAATATCAATCTTCCTGTGTGCAGATTATTCTAGGCACAGCTGATGCATTAATTTTTTTAGATAATAGATCATCCTCATTTAGTGGAACCATCATTTTCTCCAATATGAGGCAATAGGAAGAGAAAGTTACGCGACAAACAATTACATTGGACTGAAAGGGGTATCCACCTGAACATATTTATTTGAGGATGTATTTATTTTATCATTCACTCAGTTACATGAAAGATTTGGATTTCTATGACTGTTTCGAAATGAAAAAGCAAAATTTCCAAGCTGAAAATCTCACATTTTTAACCCTCTTTTCCTAGGCTACTTACTATGTAGGAGAGAAATGGACATTTTGCTCCAACTATTTATTTGTTTATGAGAGACACTGTACCTGACCTAGGACAATATCTAAAAAGTGATTGGTCTATAGATTCAAAGAACTCCCGCCCCCATCAATGTATGCATTTTCCACAACTTTGTTAGACTGCTGTTGGAATTGGAAATCTGACACCCCCAAGATATGATCTTTCCCAACTATTTGTTAAATTGGAGTTAGGATGGTAAATATGATCTACATTGTGTATACTTTCCCCAATGTCTGCTGCCCTCGAGTTAGAATAGTAGTATATATGACCACTCCCATAAATGTATGCCTGTAGTGCAATTTTTGTTATAATGGAGCTGGAATAGTAATTTTGAACACACCACCTCTAATGTATGCACTTCTCCTAATGCTTGTTGCACTGGAGTTAGATTAGTACATTTAAACCCCAACACCTGGTAGATGGAATTTATAATAGTAAATTTGATTCCCTCTTTCCCTAAATATATGTGGTTTCCCAGTGTTTGTAGGATGGCACTTCAAAATTGTGTATTTCAATAGGTTTTTTTGTTATTGGAGTTTAGTTACTGTTTTCTTTTTGTTTTTTAGAAATATGTTTAGGGTGATTAATTTAAAATATATTTTTTTAAATTGTCATGTTACTTTTGTTTTGTAAAATTGTGTTTT
Source organism: Lissotriton vulgaris (assembly GCF_964263255.1). NCBI lineage: Eukaryota > Metazoa > Chordata > Amphibia > Caudata > Salamandridae > Lissotriton > Lissotriton vulgaris. The sequence continues at coordinate 1,211,565,440 of NC_141696.1, forward strand.
GTTTTTAGTTTGTTTTATGTAATGTAGTCTAAGGCGTATATTAGCTTTAGCAACCTATTTTTTTTTGTTATGTTTTGGTAATGAAATATTTTGTCTCTTTTTTTTTAAATAATGAATATTAATTACAGATGTTTATACAGTTTGCATTATAAACTATTGATTGTTAATATTATCTTTTTTATTTTAGAATTATGCATGCATTTAAAACGTATTTTAATTTATGTATTTATATTCTTTTTTTAAAGGTATTTTAAAGCAGCATATTGAGATTAATATTTTCATGAATGTTGTTTTCTTTTAATTATTCTACCTTTTTTTAATAGTTATAATAAGATTTAATACATTTAACTACATATCTTTTCCTAAGCAAGGTTGATATTTTGTTCCATGATATTTGTATAGTCAATATGTTTCTATTGTTTATCAACAGTGTGAATGTGAATGAATTGTTTAGGTCTAGATTCTATTATACAGCCTCTGGGTTTGTTATGCTTAAAATGTGACACACATTGTAAGAAGCAGTCTCACTTTAAAAACTTGCATCACTCCAAACTGTGTTCAAGACCAGATTTGTAACACCAATTAGAAAAACCAATGTCAACAAACATGGCCTCTGTTTTCCCTACTATTACGTCTCGATTGCCCCCTGGGTTACCAATCATGTATGAAAGTCTGCTCATTGGCAAACTTGCTTTAGATGTTAGGTTTAATGTATTATGCAGCCTGCTGTAATATTCTTGGCTTCTTCTTCCTTGTCCTTCTTCATCTTCTTCTTTTCTAACTCTATTTATTGCCTTACTTTTTTATAGGTTATAATTTAGGATGTTTGTACATATTGTTGTGTAATCAGGTTTAGTAGTGAGCTGAAAGCACAGTACATGGTTTGCATGTTCTTTGTGATATTTTACTTCACTATTTTCATGGTACTTGGATCTTTTCACTAGCATATGCCATTTTCAAGGTACTTTGATCTATGCACCTTTATGTACCATCTTCATAATTGTATTTCTTTAGGTTATGTTTTTGTTTGCTATAAAACTGCTTCACGTTATAAAAAAACACCACACCCTAGTTAGATCTTTCCTTATTGTAGGTCGTTTCTCTTTACATGTTTTACTTTTCATATTTGTTTTTTTATAATTAATGTTCAGCATTTCCTCCATGGTGTGCAGTACATAACAAACTGCTAAAAACACTGAATTAAATGTAATTAGTGATAAGTATTCTTTTGGCAGGTCACAACCAGCATATTTTAATAAAAAATCAGAACGGAATTGGGCAAATGTGATAGAAAGAGAAGGTGGTGAAGTGATGCAGGGACGGGCATGTCATTTGAGCCTTGGAATCATGCAAGAAATGGAGAGTGATCATAATTGCCCTGCCACCTAAGCTTATTAAACTGCAATAAATAGAGCATATGGCAGCCATGGAATGATACTCTACTTTACTTGCAATTAAAATTACTGGGAACAAAATATTATGCAGGCATTCTATTACATCTAGGTTTCCACAGTTTTTTCTTGATGCTTTACCTTCTCTGTATTTTACAGAAACACATAAATATTCATTTCTAATTGTCACGACAGTATTGAACTCCTGAAATGCCTGTTCTTCCTTGAGGTTGTTTTTGTTTTTACCATGCAGTGTTACTAATCAAGTACATATAAATAGTTTCAAATACATGTTTTGTGTTTACATGACTATTCATTATTTTCATACAAAGAATTCCACAGAATTATTTTTTACAGAGAATGTTGATACACAATCCGTTTGGCACGCAAGGCTCTGCAGAACAGAGGTCCCGATTACCTAAAGAGTTCGTCCTCCTGGTATATTCCCAGAAGAACCTTGTAGTCGGCCACCTTCTGAACAGTCAATATTCCTAAAATTAACAAAGTTACGTAGGTGGCAGCAGTTTTGCCCACATTAAGTGCCATCTTTGGAACAATCTGCTGGCGCATCTTAGAGGCCAAGTTAACCTGCTTAGCTTTAAGAAACATCTCAAGACTTGGCTGTTTTCTCGCCCACAGTGAAATTTTGTTATACATTCTTCTGCCTCAATGCTAATGATACTTTAACAGACGCCAGTGCCAAGCTGCCCTTGGGCATTCCCACGCTATATAAAACCTTTCAACATCAATATCAATTGTCTGTGTGTATCTGTCTCTTGCGAACTAACCCTTTTGTTAGATCTCCGTTATTCTATTGCATAGGATGAGGGCTTTGGCCTACCTCATGTGTTCTCTTATGTGTGTTTGGAATTTGTTGCACCAGACTGAGTGTACCTGTGCAAGTGGGCCAGTGGAAAATACTTCTGGTACTCTGACATTTATGGAATGTTGTGTCTGTTTCTGACTCCCATCATATTTGACTTTGGGTGATTCTTGTTTGGCTTTCAATCCAACATCCCACAGAGAGGCACTCCCTCTCTCATGTGAGCTAGTTAATTGTGGGGCATGTCACCCATTCGCACCAGGCTTAGCTGTCTAGTGGTTTCACGCCATTCGAACACACACTATTCGAGCGTGAGGACTCCCACCTTCTGACCGGGTAACCTGGTCTAGCTTTCTAATGAATGAGGTGAACACTCTTGTTTAAAATGCTTCCACTTCCTACCTTAGATCAGCTGTGAGCTGCGGACGGGATAATGCGCTTCTGACATGGACACACTGGCGTGTTTTACTCGGTATGGATTTTTCAGGTTCTTGCCGCATCCCAGGTACAGTTTGTGTTTTACGTTTCTGGCCATGTATGTAGAAATACCCACAAAAGTTTGTGTTTATAATCCTGGCCATGTTTTGTTAGATTATCTGATTGTTTTCGTGTCTCTGTATTTTTCTTTCAATATGCAGTGAATTATTTTTAGCTGTTTATCCTAACAGGTAGAATCATTTTGTTGGAGCAACATGCTCCTGTGGTTTTTACTCAGTGCATGTATTTATGCTTGCCTTCACTTTGAACTCATAAACCTGACATTTATTCTGTCCCTTCTTTCAAACAATTCCATCAGTTTCCCCAGTCGCCTCTAAGGGCCCACTTAGCCCATTTTATATGAATTGTTTTAGTACCTACAAGCAAGTATCTGCATGCTAGTCTGGGTGGTTGTACATGCATGTACCCATAAATCTTGTAGACACCTCAAGACCCTTTCTGCTCAGAGCCTCTGAGTGTGTTTTGACTGCATGTCTTCAGTGGCGTAGCAAGGTCAGGTGGTACCCGGTGCTGCCATTTCTTGTCACCCACCCCCTCTCCCCCAGACACACACATTGAAATTATGAAAGAAAGTAGGAAAAATAAGATACTTACAGTTGAAAATGTAATTTTTTATTTTAAAAACACATATTTTTGCGATGTTATCACCCCCCTCAGTGATGACACCTGGGGCAGCCCTCACCCACCACACCCCCCTTTCTACGCCGCTGGATGTCTTGAATCATCATGATATTGCTCACACCTTCACCACCCGTAGCATGTTATTATGCACACTTTCCCCTGTGTGCATGCTTCCTCTTTTTGGGAAAATCGCAAATCACACATCACAATCCTTATCAACATTCCTCACTTTGGAACATTCATTTGGGAAATATATCCCCTTGGGATTAATTGTAGGAGTTTCCTTTTTCTTTCTTTATCCTACAGATAGACTGTATGATTTGAACCGGACCCTGAATGATTGGGTTAGGTAAGATACCTCTATCTGCCCTGCTTTGTTACCCACTCCATATTATTTTCCACCAAATTTAGACTAACTTTCTGTATATATCACTCTGTAGGTTGCTACCAGTCATTTGTACTGAAGAGGACCCTAGATGATTTGTCTAAATAGGGGTCAAAACATCAACACTATGAGCCTACCCATATCTTTACTGTTTGACACTCAAACTCTAATGCTATATCATTGTGTTTGAAATGGATTTAGTCTAAAACTCCATGGGTATTGGCCCTTTGTACCTATTGTGAATATGTATATATTTGTACATTATCTATAATTTGATAAGGCTCACTGATTTTCAATTTCACTGCGCCATCACTTGTTTGACTACAGTATGATGATCAGTCTTTTGAATTCATTGTTTCAAATACAAAACTGAACATCCTCATTTTTGTGGATCATTTGTTATTCAGTTGCCAGAAATCTTTAATCAACTTCTTTGTTCACATTGGACCCATTACTTATCTAATTGTATCAAAAGTACTCGACAGAATGCTTGTTCATCTGTACGGGATTTTTGGATGGACACATTTTTTCCAGCTGAAGGTCCTTTCATGGTAGAATGGTGGCTGACATGGCAGAAGTGAGACAGAGTTCCACCTGCAATGAGGAGGGTACCCCAGAGTCAGAGAGAAGCTGCCACATGTGATAATTTAGGATGAGGTTGGCGCTCAGTACCATTGTAGTCACAAACCAGCTTATAAATATGCCTCACCATACTGTGAGGATAGCTTGACCATCTCACTCCATGTCATTAGGGACACCATTTTTAGTCCAGAGCTTTTCATCTCCAACTAAAACAGGTGTTTTAGTATATTTGAGTAAATGGCTGCAAACCAACACTAACTTTCACAGATTATATTAGGCTTTCAAAGTAAAGCACACAACTGCAAACAATATCAGTAATAATGACATGAATTTAGATAATCACCCTATACAAATACTAAAGTGGGCCATTAAGAGACTTTTGTAAGAAACACACTAGGACACTTGTTTCCATATATCATTACATTTCAATATATAATTAACAAGGACAACTATTGTAAGGAAAAAATATTTAATAATACTCCTCTCCCTGTGTGGGCACTTAAAGCCTTAAAAAACAATAAGGGAGAGATTATGGGGCAGATGTATCAAGATTCCATGTTGCGATTTCTAAATAGCGATTTATAAGGAATCGCTATTTAGAAATCGCAAAATGGGATGTATGTAAAAAAATCGCTATTTTTTTGCGATTTTTTAATCTTCCTTATTTGCAAATTCGCAATTTGCGAATTCGCAATTAAGGAATATTTTCCCATTCATTCCTATGGGCCAGGAGGCCCATAGGAATAATTGTGAAATTAATCTCAATTTGCGATTCGCAATTTGCTAATCGCAATTTGAGAATAATTTCAAGGGTGCAGGGGTGTCTCAAGGACACCCTGCTGCACCCCTGAAATGTACATGTGTGTGCATATGGCGCACATACATGCCCTATGGGCATGTGTGTGCGTCACATGCCACCTTAAAAAATGCCAAATTGTGCATTTTTAAAAGAATTCGCAAATTAACATCAACTACAAGTTGGTGTTAATTTGCGATTTCTTAACCAAAATTCGCAATTGAAAATTGCTACATACATAGCATTTAAGGAATCGCAAAATTGCGATTCCTTAAATGCTATGGCAAAATAAGGAATCGCAAATTTTTGAGATTCCTTAATTTTGCGAATTTTTAATGCATGCCAAAACATGCAAATATGATGTTTGCGATTCGCAAAGGCCGAAATTCTGCCAATTTCGGCCTTTGTGATCCGCAAACAGCTTGATACATCTAGGCCTATGTTCTTTAACCAGTGGTCAGAGGGCAAGGGCAATATACCTTTCTCAGTGTGCTCCAGAACAGTCAGGGAATAGTACCTCACTGAAGCGTGATGAATGTGGAATGTGAGTCTCCTTCCTTAGGTAGACAGCAGATAAGCCATCGTGCATGGCCTAACACATCTGCAAGGTAGTCATTGCCTCAAAGTGACTGGGGAAAACATAAAAAAGAGTAGGATTCATCCAGATTAGAGGTAACAATCAAATCAAATTCAAGCCAGTGATTGGTGCTGGATACGCAGAAAATGTCACTTCTTTCAATAAAACTCTCATCTGAGCTTACTCTAAAAGTAGTGTGGCACAGACTCCGAATGAACAAAATTCAAAAGTTGTCTTTTAGCCCATAGATTCAGAAGATAATGGTAATACATATCTATTAGTTACTCTTATCAGGGTAATATTAGGTTATCTTAGCCTCCAAGAAACTATGTTGCATATTTAAAATAGAGTAGCATTAGATGTCAGCAGCATCTGTTAATATTTTGTATCAAGTAGACTTAAACAACATTCACGATGGGGGAACGCTATTGAGCCCACGGCAAGAGAGCCGCACCTTAGTGCAGCTCTGCCGCCTGGGGCGCATTACCTTATAAAAATCCTGCCATCCGGCCAATATATACATTTGAAAATCGCAAGCCCATAAGTGTGGGTGGCGAGAGCGACCTGCTGACTCCCCAGAAATTGACTTTAGAAGCTGGGAAACAGCCATAACTGGCCCAGGACTGTGGACCACAGGGTGGGATTTATGGTGGTGAAACTGCATGCATGCTAAAGGAAGCCACGGGGAAACGGATGGTTTGTGGGGTTAGATCATGGCGCGATCACACATAGCACACACCAGAGAAGGAGGGTTTGACTGTGGCTACCAGCGGAAGGTGAAGAGAACTAGCAGGAGTGAGACTGCAGTGCAGGCCCCATTGAGTGGTCCTGCAGCCAAGCCAGCATAGACTGATGCATCGGACTGCGGTTGACTAGGAAGAGAGAGTACACGAACCGGCGAAGGGGACCCAATGACTTTACTGATGTCTGATAGATGATGTGTGGTGGGCCTGCGCACAGATTAAGATGGAGGAGCAGTACTTAAATATGCAGGATTGGCCTGTTGGGCTCGCTATGGGCGCGACGGAGAACACAGTGGAGCTCATGATTCTTCAAAGGCACTGACAGGTGCATGACATCCAATGATTGTGGGGCTCAAGTGTGGTTCTGCGGCAATATTACCAGGACCCGACCACCGGACCTGGTGGCTGACAAGGACGTAAAGTTAAATGGCACCACAGCAAGTGTGGAGATTGGTGCGGCAAGACCGGGACAACCTGTAGTGGCTCAGCTCCAGTCTATCCTGCCTAAAGTGGGCATGAAGGCATGAATCCCCGAAAACCTGCTGCATAGCTTGCCTTGTGCAACACGCTTGGTGGCGTGGACATAAGGACGATCCAGCTACCCCACAAGGTATAAAGTAAGCTCTGGGTCAGGCTTAACCTTGGGACCCAGCGTGCAGGTAACATGAGCATTAGGCGCTATAAGTAGGACCTCAGTACCTCCTCTGCCTGACTAATCTGTGATTGCTGCCTGAGGTGCAGGAGGGGCTGAGTATATTTAATCATGACACTTTGTCACAATAGAGTGGCCATTTGGATCCCTGGTACAGAGACTGAGGCTGGTACACATAGATAGAAATCCAGGACTGTATTACCTGTAAAGATGGGACAGGTGGACCAGACCCAAATGCGGTTAATGTTTGAATCCAGGTGTTCCAACAAATCCTCGCTGGAGACATGTCAGTTCAAGAGCAGTAGGCGGGAAATCAGGGAGCATCTGCTCTGGAGGCCATGTTAGTGGCTATGCACAGCCTGCAATCAATAGATAGTAAAATTGATTCCTTAAAACTGTACCTTGACCACATGTCCACACAGCTGGATAAACAAATAGCAGGCCTCACAGTGTCAGCGCAACGAATCTCCACTGCCAAAGACGACTCACACTCAGTGGCTCAAAAAGCCTAAATGTGGAGAAAGTCTTGGCAGTCATACAGGCAAAAAAGAATTTAGAAGTGTGCTGAAGTAGAAACAACTTTTGAATCATTGTTATTCTGGAATCAACTAACACAGAGAAAATGAGACTTATGTTGAAACACTCCTAGCAACGATCTTTGGCTCTGAACACTTGCCACCACTACTGGTGGTGGAGAGAGCGCTCCAATCCAATGGTGTGTCTGCCCTCAGGAGCATCCCTGTGCCCCATAATAGCAAAACTGTTGAACTATTGAGATTGAGATACAGATATTGGCGCGTGAAATGAGATATATCACCTATCAAAGCAATCGCGTAGCCTTGTGCCCTGACCTCACAGTGGAGGTGCAGACAGCACAACAAGAGTTTTTACCTATCAATAAGCTGTTGCAAAAAGCCAATATTTCCTACACAATGCTTTATCCAGTGCAACTATGCATCAACTAGAAGGGTACACCGAAAGGTTTCATGCTTCAAAAGGCAGCTAAAGATTACCTAAGAATACCGCTCAGAAACATAGATTTCAACCTCCAAATGGTGACAACACAGACAGCAACCAATGTTGCCCCACAGAGTTGATGCTGTGGACTGGAACAAACTAGCGGGATGTACTCTGTGGGACATGCGGAGAGTCAAGCGCTTAGAGACCCCGGGGTGATAAGGCGCTCTACAAGTCGAAAATACAAATACAAATACAAGTCTGTGGGGACAATGGCCCCCTTGTGACCTACCAGGCTCAGTTACTCTGTAACAAAGTCAACAGCTGGAGCACTGATGTTTCTTCGTCCCAACAACCTCAGGTATCCTATAGGAGTGCTGGAAATATGGTGACCCCCTAGAGGGAAAACACCCAGTGCTACAAATATTTGGTAACCTGTTGAATGGGTTGAATGTTTCTGCATAGTTTTATGTATGATATCCAATTCAATTTTTTTTAACTGTGGGGATTTCTTTGGCATGATTGGGATGTTGAGGGGGGGGGGTTGGCTGTTTCTCTAGTAACCATATAGTGCTGATTGTCACCTTATTGACTCAACACACTAGAGGCATCCAGTGATGCAGTACACTACACGCTCATGCTCTGACCAGATGGGCCCACCCCAAGAACAAGTAGCCCTGCTATCTTGGAATGTCTGAGGACTTAATAATCCTTGTAAGGTATGAAATTTCCCTTTCTACTTAGACAAAAATCATATGCACCTTGCATTTTTACAAGAAACACACCTCACATGGAACAAACTATTGTGTCCTCCGGGGCGACCTATAAATTGGCTTCTTCCTACCCATCATATTCCCGTGGATACATGATTCTAATGAAAAGAAGGGTGCCCTTCACAATAACACATTTTAGTGTGAATGAACTCAGCAGATATGTCATTGTGGATATCCCTGGGTTTTGCTTGACAGTATGGTGCACGCCCTTCCTCCAATGACTATTATATCGGGGAAGACCTCAATACCTACCTCAATCCTGATCTTGACTGGTCAACTTGGACAGATTGGCATGGTGAACATTCTGCCAGGGTCATCTGAGATGGAATTGCTGAATATGGGATGTTCAATATCTGGAGACTCCGACTGACAGGTAGGGCACGTTTGTGTCATCAGTACACAGCTCATGGTCTCGATTAGACTACTGGCTAGCCACCAGAGAAGTTAAAACATGGGTGACAGAAGTTTCCCATCTCCCTAAGAATCTGTCTGATTATGCACCCCTAAAGCTAATGCTAACAATACTTACTCATTATCTGACCCGGTTTATGTGGCTGTTCCTGGCAATAGCCCCACTAGATTCTGTGTTTCGCGACAGATTGCGCTTCACAGTAGTAGAAAACCTTGAAAAAAGATGTTGGCACTGTGGAGAGTGTGGCAACACTATGGAAAGTGTTTAATGTTACAATTAGAGGGATTTGCATTGGTACTCAGACAGGTGTGTTTGTTAAGGGCCATTCACATCCAAATACAAAACACCAAAAGCCAGACACGATCTCTAGAAAGGGACTACAAGGTAAATCCGCACCTTGCCACTCTTGCTAACATTTGTGAACATATCACTACATTTCATGAGCTGGCAGCCTTGGAACTGCACTTCTTATCCAAGCGCCACAGGACTAGGACTTATGGGGAAGGTGGGCGGATGGAACTTACCTACATAAATGTAAATACTGAAGGGACATACGCCTACAGATGGTGCAGAATGCTGCGGCGAGACTGGTATTGAACCTCCCTAGACATCATTCAGTCTCGGCCTCGATTAAGCTTCTGCACTGGCTTCCGATGGACTGTAGGAACATGTTCAAGATCTTATGTTTGACACATGAAGCATTTTATGATTCTGGCTCTGAGGGCATCAAGGCAATTGTCCAGCATTATGCTCCCACAAGATCCATTCGATATGCGGATACAAAATTTGCTTATTTTTCTGAGATTTAAGAGGGTTAAATGGGGTGGCAGAGCTTTCTCCACTGCTGCGCCCAAATTGTGGAACTCGCTTCCAGTAGAAATCTCTTGCTTGGTCTCTTTACTACTGTTTCATAAGGCCTTAAAGACCTGGCTTTTTTGTCTTCCTCTGTTTAAGCTGGTTCTTCTCTCTCTGTCTCTGTCCTTGGATGTTCACAACTAGTGCCTTGATGCCCTTGGGCTATGTTTCACGCTTTACAAGTCTAATTTCATTCATTCATTCAAATACACAGAGAGTGCTGATAACTACCCGGGAGGGTGTGGATTTTTATGATACCTATCTATACTCAAAGGTTTGTGAAATGTTTATGTCTGCCAGTACAACACCAGGCATGGTACTGAGAAAGAGGAACAGGCCAACTATCTAGAAGATACAGCATTGGCGTGGCTGTCCTCAAATAGGGGTGGGTGTAGTTTGTGGAGTTCGACTCAGTGGAATTCTGCGGAGTGAAAGGAAGTTTCTGCAAACTCTGGCTAACTCTGCACGAGCGGGTGCAGTTGTGCTCGGCAGCCCGTTTACACTGATTGGTGTGATTAGTGCTCTCTGCGTAGCAACGTGCGCACAAGCAGCACCATGCAGTCACAAATCCGTGTGGCCATTTTGTTTTTTCCCATTCTGTGCATTGTGCTGGATCTACTTTTGAATAATAACTGTAGCTTTTCCATCCTAACTTTGTTTATCCTGTCCCCCCTGTTTTATATTGATTTCCTTAGTGTGTGTGTGAGTGTGTGTGTGTTGGTTCATTTTACATTTGTGCCCCATTTCTTAAAAAATGTCTGTGACTTTTATGACTTTTTCCCTAACTTCCTAATTTCTCCCTCTCTAGTCTATTCCTTCACTTCCTCCTGTCTTTCTTTTTTCACTTTCACCAAGTGCCACGCCAGTGCATGGGATAGGCGGCAGCAGTGTAGTGAACCGCACACCCTGTGGGTGCCTGCACCACCAGGGGGTGCAGACTCGTGCCGTTTTAGCAAGGATGAGGTAGTCGCACTCCTTTTTTTTGTGCAGCACCACCTCCCCTCCATACTAGCAGCAGGTGGTAGACTCAGGAAATGGGAACGGCCCGCAGGAGTATTGGTTGCTGTCGGGGTGTGCACCGTTGCAATTGCCAATGCACTGGGGTTCAGTGCACCTGCAGCAGATTATGCCCTGCTGGGTTGACATACTGGACAGGAGAGGGACCTGCTTGACCTCCTGAATATCAACATTGTGGAACTTGGAGAGTACTAGTAATTAGTTATTACTAATCTGTTGTGTCCTGTCCTATGATGCAATTTGTTTTTTTTCTCAAATAGCATGCTGCTCAATCTCAAAGGTAAGTTAAGTTCACATAACATAACATTACAAATATTAATTTATCCAAGTTGAGTGAGTCAGATGCTTGATGCTACCTTGTTCTGCTTGTTGCTGTATGCGCTCACTTTGATTATGTAAGAAGGTATACTGACTCCTCTGCCCTCCTGCCACTAAGATAGTGGTACTGTGGTAGTAGTAGTAGTATACTACTGGTGAGTTAGCGTTCTCTGCGTATTTCTGTTTTATGTAGCCTGTACAGTCCCAAACAAACTTCCAGTGATGCAGTATTCAAAATATGCATCTGTGCTTTGAAAAGGGAAGCTGAATAAGTTGGTCCATCAAAGGGCGTTAGATTTGTGAAACAAAGATCAAGTATTTCTAAATGTAGTTTATGGAATTCAGAATGGGGGTTGGGTGAGGTTTTGGAAATTAGGAATAGGTCAACTGAATAATATAGGCATTCTGTTTTTAGAAAAGTATAATGTTAACGTGTTACTGCATTTGCCTTTGTCTGCCAAAGTATTTTCTAGGAGACTAACTGTACCACTAATCTATTTTTGTTTTCTTCTTTATTTCTTCAGCACCCAAGGTTAAGAAGGTGGTATTAGAGGGTCGGGCAGAGGAGGGTGCCACCACCGGTGCTGCAGTGGGTGGAAGTTCTACCACCATAGCTGTGGCCAAGGTGGATGGCTCTGCTGGCCCCAGTAAGTTCTTGTTAATATTATTTATTTCTCTAACTTCTACCTCTCCCCATTATATACATTTTTCCTCCTCTATGTGACTTTTTTGTTACAAATGCACGTCGTTCTATTGAATGTTTATTCTTGTTACTTATTCCTCCCTATATTATCCTTTTTTCTATATTTCTATTTTCTGTTGCTGACTTCCTCCTGGGACTTTACTTATCTGTAGCTTAAGCTTTCTTCTGCTTGGTTATGCTTTCCTTCTCTGCTAACTTTGTACCCTGTGGACTGGTACTATAATACAAAGACACTAGGTTAGGTAGTTTACTCTGAAGATTGGAGAGTTTGCAGACCCAAGCAAGCTCTTTTATGCTTGTTTGTAGAGAAGGCTTTCTATTTCTTGCCCCCCCCCAATGCTGTGTTGTATGCATTATTATTCAGAATCCCAGCAGTTTTGATGACAGTATAGCATGAATGGAAAGTCGTATGAGGACGGTCACATTGCATTTACCAACCAAAACCATATGTCCTTTATTGACCAACCTATTCTACCCCTTCATTGCACTTTAAATGACTCACAGTCATCATATCTCTGCCCCTCCATTACGGTTGGATCGACTAATGACTTTTTTAGCATTGTCAACCAGAAAAATGCCCATAGTGATATTTTAGATGCATGAGGAGATACTGCGAACTGCACTTTAGCCATGTGTTGCAGTTGAATTCTGTTTAAAAAAATAAAAAGAGGGAGGTGTATCTGGCATCTATAATGTGTAATAGTTTTGCTAGCTGCACAGACCACCAGTGATGGAGCCAGCAGCACCAGTGCGCCAGCAGCAGCTAAAGGGAGAGTCACTGAAGCAGCAGGGACAGGCGATGGTAAGTCACATTGGTTGGTTATTGGCACTTACTAGTATACCCACTGTATTTGTTGACCAGGCCTCAATCTACCAACTAAGTAAGCTAGGAGAGTAGGGAATACAAGGAAAGCTGGAAGACTCTTTTTGGGCTAAACTATTTGGCTGAAAAATGTTGACAAACATGCCGATAGGAGGATTTTATAATATATTCATTTTAATCCTGACCAGGAAGTCCAGGAATGGAACATATAGCGGATATTCCTGAGCCAGTTTTAACCTGATCTCTGCACAATTTTTCTGATCCATCATATTATTTGTTTGTATTGTCTTCCCCCTCCATTTTGCTCCATGCCAGGTTTTGGTCTGCCCAATGATGAAGCATGCCACAAATTGTGGGTGAGGAATTTTTTTTCAAATAGCCTGTGCGCCATATTCAACTTGTGTTGTATACTTCTCTATTCTCCTACATCTCTTTGTGTGTTTCGATGTTTCTTCTGGAGGTTGGTGTAGGAGCAACACCAATTTCCCTTTTGTTTTGTGAGATTTAGGGTTTCCCAATGTGCCTTCTTCATGGTAGGGGTAGTGGTTAGTGCACTAACAGAGAAGGCATCACAGCGAGGTCCCACTCCCGCCGAGGTGATCTCCAACTGCAGGATTAATCAAAAGGATCACAGGCAACTAAATTGAAAGAAAAACTGAGAGTTAGTAGGTTATACATATACATTTATAGTATAGCTTTAGAAAGACTGAGGACAGACTACTACCACCACGACACATCAAAGAAATGAATACCATATATTGTAACAGAAACTAGCAATAGTAAATTATTCTGAGCAATGGTGAGCATGGAATTTGAAAACCAAAGTTATGAACCTCAAGTCAGGGAAAATGTACTCATAGTCTGTACTCTGTAATCGATAAGTTTCAGCATTTTATTTATGCATAATAAAGGGCTGAAAGATGATATCGACACTGAGGAATGATGTTCTTCGTGGTTGGGTAAGTGGAGCTGGTTCGGGCAATACTAAGGTAATAGAAGATCCCTCAGTGAGTTGGTATCGTATTTAACCACATCCGCCCAAACACGTGTGTGATCTGTTTGGTATATATTAAGACACACATCCAAAAAAATCACTGAGCCCGGAGGAAGAGTGTTAGGGGTGTGATGAATGGATGGGAAAGGGGATTGGGGGAAAGGCATGACAAAGACAAAGAGCAAAACAAGAACAATATTCATAAGGGCAATGAGCAGCACATCATTATCAATATATTGTGAAAGGAAATGAAGGAATGAGTATGACACAGTACAGTTAAATGCATTTGAAAACAGTCCTTCTGCCCCAGAGACCCAAGTTATCAGATATCTAAATATTCTGTCTTCTAAGTTTAAAAAATCTAATTATTAAGGAGTGCATTTATTCCTCCTAGTTCTAAAACATATAATTGTTAAAAGAAAAATGATACTGTATTGCCAAATTGGGTGGTGTATCTGCATTCTCCTTGGGAATGCCCATCACTCTTGGGTGCCTGTCTTGACCGGTCTGGCAGGAAAGCAGGAGTGTTGAGCTCAGCCTGGGCCTTTTGTTCGTAAAACAGAAATGGTATTGTAGAGTCAAGGAGGACAGAAGGAAAGTAAGCTTCATGAGGAGTGTACCAGGAAGACTCAGGCAGAGCAAAAAGACAAGATGACTCAGAGTTTCACTTTTGCCACCAGTGAAACACACACACTCAGCAGCATTTCCCAAATCAACACACCTCTCTCCATTCCACATCACTAAAAGTACTAGGCCTCAAAGTCATAGTTTTCCTTAAAGTTGATAACTTCCTTCTTCTAGCTGTTCATGAGGTAGTCCCACCCTGAGTCCTTCCATCCTCCTCCTGACTCTGAGTAACTCCGTCCCAGCCCTGACCCAAGCAGGATAGACGTGTAGTGCACTGCTGTTGAAGAACAAGTAGAAAAACAGAATTGCCGTATTTTGTATAGGCTTATGTTTGTTAACTAAAGTGACTGGTCTGTTCTCTGAAGAACCAGAAAACAGGAGTGGATCCTGCAAGTAATTTTCGCTAAGTGTGATAGGGCCAATCAAACTCAGGAAAAATGATCACCCATCAGGCCCTAACCATTGCAAATCATCAAAATCAAGTTTACAAATTAGTTGAACAGCCTCTCTCACTGTCTGCCACCACATACATGAATCATCAATAATCACTCAATAATATATCAATCATTGGTGTGATAGTTACCTGTTCCAGTCCAAGTACAGGGGTAGGTACCCATTGGAATCTGGCAGTCTAGTCAATCAAATGATTTTCGGGGGCAGCCCTTCTAAGTGATGAATAAAAGAAGGATAGTAGTGCCCTGTCCAGGTAAATGTTCGCTATGTAAGTTTGTGAAAGCCAATCATCTTAAAGAAAAAGTATCATCCATCAGGTCCGAAATATTGCCAATTATCAAAATCAAGTTTACAAATTAGTTGAACACCCTCCCTCACTATCTGCCACCACATGAATCATCAATCTTCACTCACAGTCATTCAATAATATATCACTCATTGGTGAAAAAGTTACCTGTGCCAATCCAAGCATGTTGGTGGGAGGTACACAATTGTAACTCCACTTTGATGCAAACAACACATTGGAATTTGGCAATCTTCTAAATCAAATGATTTTCTGGGGCAGCCCTTCGAGGTGATGAAAAAAGAGAAGGATAGGAGTGGACCGTACAGGTAAATGCTTGGTAAGTAAGTTTGTAAAGGCAAATCACCTTCAGGACAAATGATCACCCATCAGGTACCAAACATTGCAATTCATCAAAATCAAGTTCACTGTTAATTGAACATCTCCCTCATTGTCTGCTATCACATAACTCATCAATCATCACTCACAATCACTCATCATTGTTGCAAATGTTGTAGTTACCTCTTCGAATCCAAGCATGGGGAGGTTAGGTAGTAGGTACATAATTGTACCTTTGACGCAGGCAACACATTGGAATTTGGTATTGGTGCTCATGTAAATCAACAATCTTGTTGGACAGCCCTGCTAAGTGATGCAAAAAAGCATAGGCATGTGAGGGAGGCAGGCATTGTCTCTAATGTCATGAAGGAATTGTGGAGGCTTCTTCACTGCACACTGGTCCAACTGCAATTCGGCCATATCCGTGAGTAAAATATAGTGGGGCAGCATAAATCTGACACAATCATAATGCTCCACTAGATGCTTTTGTTTGCAAAGAAAGAAGTTCAATGAGAAATAATTAAAAAGTTATATGGTGGCACTGGCATTCTCAGTCTGGGAAGCACAGTTCATCCTCAAACTCGGGTGGTTAACCCAGAAGCTGGTCAGCTAACACACTTGATTCTGATCAATCCACCTCTTCCTCATCCTGTGCTATTTCAGGAATGGTATACTTGTGTGGTATGAAATGTTGGTTCATTGTGATCATGGTCATTATTGACATGCTTTGAGACGAGAGACTAGTCCTTCTCACTGTAACAACTGTGCCAGCTGCTCTGAACACAGGCTTAGCAGACACTCTGGCTACAGAACAAGCCTGATAGTTTATTGCCACCCTGTTGAGCTCTGGCCATTGGCGGATCTTCCTGTACCAACACATCAATGGGTTTTGATCCACAGAGACGTCTTTTGGACATCCAGATACTTCTGGAACATCCTCTAAATGCTCATTGGTGCTGCCACATACTCTACCTATTTTGCCATTGCCTCTGCACTGGTCCTAAGCCCTGCCATTTGATACCAATCCAATGCAGAGGTTGGATCTAATCCTTCTGTTGCTGTTGTTGCCGGTGTTCTGGTTGTTGGTGTTGACTGCTGTGAGACAAGACTGCCCCTCTGGAAGTTGAAGCAGGCACCTCAGAACTGAGGAGTGGGACTCTAAGTTCCAGCTGTTACTCTTCCAGATCTCAAGCTTGCTCAACAATCCACCTCTTGCATTTTGAAACATCCCTTTCAGAAAAAGGAATAAAAGTGGGCAAAATAAATTTTTTGTATTGTGGATCAAGTAGTGTGGCACAGATGTACTCTTTGAATGAGATGATGTAATTTTGCAGCCTTCCATTACAAGCTAAGCGAAAGATTAAGCTCTCAACCAAGATATATACTTCTGTGTTGTCTTTCACACCTGCGAGTGCGAACCTTTCAGACCCCTTCTTTATCTGGTCCTGAAGCAGATGCAACAATGGGATAGGTGGGCCCATTCTACTGTCCTCCTTGCTAAGTTCCTGTGTGAAAACCTCAAAAGGGAGCAGTATCTTTATGAGGCATTTGACTAGGCCCTTTGAATGACATAGTCATTGGTCTTTTTGTACTGCTCAAACAGATGTTGCAACATGCAATAGATTGAGTTCCAACGTGTTGGCACCTACTGCAACAGGGCTTTAACTGGTACTCTAATAGCATGCTGAACAATCCACACCTGATTCAGGGTTATTAAAGAATGGCTGAAATTACTGTAGATTCTTCTGCAGGTGGTCAGTATGTTGCCGACTATGTCTTCTTTTTTGAGAAAGACTTGCACAACCAGGTTGATGCAATATGCCAAACACAGGACCCTGAAATAGCCACCATCTGTCATGGCCTTGACTACGTTACTGCCATAGTCGTGGCAACAAATCTAATTCTGAGACCTCTGAGTTACAGCCATTTAGATACCTTTCCGTTAAGTTCGTCCAAGATGTTGCAGGGAATCTGCTCAGAAATAGAACTATGCTGTAGATGACAGAACATTGGCAGGTAGGGACAGAGTCACCACACCACCTCAGTAACTATGAGCCTGAGTCCGACTAGCTATAAGCCTCACTTGCCCTCTTAATCTTACCAAAGAAACAAGTGAATTGAGACCCCAGAGCACAACACTCACGACCCTCTCAGGGATCACAGTAACAGGACCACCCTTTCGCTCTCTTACTCATACTCATCTACAATAAGATAAAAAAAAGACACACAGGAAGTTTAAAATATTTATTTAATCATTCACATTCTAAAATGCAGTATTCGTGCCACAATTAGAAAACAATTACATATCAGAAAAACTGTTAGCATGGCTATTGTAGCATATACTAAAAAGTACCCTAAACCGCCCTCCCTACTGAAGCTAAATGATTATATTACAAAGATCTCTGGGTTAGTGGCAAACCCTGTACCTTAGCATACACAGATGGACCTTCTACATCTCAGCTGACGTAGTGTCTTTTCTCTGAACTCTTGCTCCATGTGTCTTTTCTTACTCTCTTGTGCCGAGTTATATGACAAGACATGTGTGCTCATAAACAGCAGCTGCGTTCTTGTGTTATGTCTAGGTGCTAGTAACTGACTAAAGAGAATAACTAGGGGCATTGTTGTTTGAACTTGTCTATGGTGTTTACACTAAAACCCAGGAAAAGACCAAACCACAAAAACATATGCAGGTTCCATGTGAAAGTACAGTGTGGCTCAAAGCAAGTATGTTTAGTAACATGTGCATGTACACTTGTATGCTGCTGAACGCTCTTAAAAGTTTCTTCAGGGTCAAGACCTGTAGATAGCTTTTGCTTTACTCCCACAAAAGAGATTCAGTGTGCAGTGATGCACATGTAATCAGTCACCTGACAACTGGTCCATATGTCTGTCATCAGGTGGTTAGTATGAAGAACGCTTTGCTGCAAAGCTTGTCCAAACAATTGCAGCACATCATGATGCAGTACTGGAACAGCTACTCTGGCAAAATAGGTCCGACTTGGAACCTTCGATTTCGAGCAGATGACTGCCACAAATTCTAAGAATCCCACTCGTTCTCCAAATAAAAGGGGAGGAGGTAGAGCGCAATGCTGGTTATACAAGGCTGCTTTACATGCGAATGTCACCCTCTTCTTCCTCATCATCACCTCCCACCATAATTGGACTTGTAGCTGATGTTCCCTGGGTCTCCACACCTTCAACACCACTTTCAGCAATTTTTTTTAAGGTGCTCCTCCCACCAGATTGCATGATGTTTTTACATATGGGTCGTTTGGCCTCTGCGGCAGTTGACGCCACACTGCGATTCCTTAAAAGCAATCACATTTTTGGAATTCGCTAAAAATAGCGATTTTTCCAAAAATGTTTGATGCATCCCAAAAACCTATTTAGGAATCGCAAACGGACGAATTTACCGATTCGCACCGTTTGCACTTCCTAAATAGGTTGATGCATGTGGCCGGTAGTGAAACATGGTAAATTTGTAGTTTGAATTAGACTGACAAAGGCAATATTAGTGTGGTTGGTTACTCAGGCACTTTAAAATCAAACCACACCACTATACCATAAATGTAATTTTAAATCAGGAATATATATATTTTTTTTTTAAATGATGCTGCTTTGTCTGCCGTGAACCTCAGCGAGGGTGTCCAGGAGGAAATGGAATTATTCCTAAAAAAAAATGGATGCTGTTGAGTTACTGTGTGCCTATGGTGGATGGATGGATGGCTGAATTAATGGCTGGGGGGATGGACTGTGGCAAAATCAAAAAAAAATAATACATTAAAAAAATTACAAAAAAATACAATTGAAACAAATTGTAAAAAATAAATAATAATTAACAAAAATTTAATTGAAAACATCCAAATAAAACATCGAAATAAAAAATGTAAATATACATATTTTTTAAACAATAACTAACTGCCAATGTTTGTATGGGAGGATGAGAAGAAACCTATTGTGAGGCAAGGAGGTGCAAAATAAAAAAAGGCAAAAAATGTATGAAATATATAAGCACTGTTCCATCCAGCAAGCCCATGGCAAAGGCACACTGGCTTAACTGAGGTGGCGAAGTGAGCTAAAGAACGATGATGGATTCAACCCAGATCTATGACGGGGGGTGAGTGTCTGAAAAGTTTCAGCACTCCTTTCATTATCTCCTTGTGTTTACACTGGCTGGATGCACAAAAGGGCTGCTAGCCAGTGTCACAGTGCCACATAGTCAAACAACAACATTGAGCAAGGAGGCATGGGGAACAAAGAACACATGCAAGCCTATGGAAAAAAAACACAGTGGCTGGATGCACAAAATGGCTGCCAGCTGCATGGCCAAACAACAACAATGAGCAAGGAGGGATAGGGAACAAAGAGGACACATTCAGGTCTATAGGCACAAACTCCAAAAAATGGCCCCTGGCCACATGACATGTAGAACAAAGACAAATGGTGGCCTATGGCAAGCACACTCACTCGGCAGCCAATGGAGGCATGGTGATACTGAAGAAAACACTACCATGAATTCAGCAATGACAAAAATAAAATTAACTGAGCTATACAAATTTTACAAGAACACGTATCCTCCGAAGGAATCAAATATCACCCCATATATACACTTTTTGTACACAAAAAAATGTGAAATACAAAAACAACCAACATTTTTTATTTAATCCAATGCCACCCCAGCCCTAAATGATGTATTAAAACAACATATGCCAAAGACACAGTTGTTTCATGCACCCATGACTAGAACTGGCCTGGGCCTATTGATTGGATGGCTGCTTGGCAGATGAGACTACTTAATAAAATAAATAAATATTGCAAATTTAAAAAACATGTAGAAAATGTACTGAGTGGTGCAACATTGTTCATTTACAAAAGAAGAAAAATTAACTGCAATAATATAACTAGGCCACTACTGTAACTGCAGGCCACCCACAACAATAAATTAGAAAATTCGAAAAAAAAGTACAAATAAATACTGGTGCATGCAGTCTATCAAACAATCAAGGTACGAGGAGTCAAGGAGGGTGCCGCTTCATTGTCGACCCCATGGAGGGAGGTGAAATGTCAGTGCTGATCTACACCGTCGATGAAAGCTTTGGTGTCAAGCTGCTTTATGACCGAGGTGCTGCATCAAGGTTGAGCTGCGCTCTGTCCGTCGGTGTTGAGCCATGCAGTCCATTGAGTCAATGTCATTGATTGGCTCCTGCTTCGGCATTGAAGAGCAATGTGTTGGTTTGGTTTCAAAATAGTGGAAGAGACCACTTCTGATGCCCACAACATGGAAGGGACACCTCAGGCAAGGGTAGCACTCACAAAAGGCAGAACCCAACAGCACCAGCAGCACCAGCAGAATTGCAGGAAGTCCTTTGTGTCCCTAAGACTTCAGAAAATAGGAGTCAAGCCAGCACGTGTTTGGAGAGCACTTGGGGGGAAAGCAGAGTCAAGCTCTCCTCCACCAGCGTCAGGGAGCAACAGGCAGCATGGCAACAAGCAGAAAAGCAATCCTTCTGAAAAAGAAGTCCAGTTAAATCCTTTAAGCAGCACAGCAGTCCTTCTGACAGAGGTCCACTTCAAGATCCAAAAGTGTCTGATTTAATGGCATCAGAGACCCAGTATATATACTCAAAAGTACCTTTGATGTAGGGGGTGACTTCAAAGCAGCGCTCTGACGTTCACAAGGATCCTTTTCAACCTAGTCATGTCTTCCAGGATATCTGTGAGGGGTAATCCCCCCGTGTGTGTTGACAGGACACTACCTATTGAAGTGTAAGTATCAGCCCCTCCAATTTCTCCCTGCCCAGGAAGACCCATCAGAATGCAAATGAATGCAGATGAGGGCTCAGAATGCAGTTGAGGCTCACCTTCCTGTGTTTGTGGCTGTCTAGAAGGAATGCACAAAGTATAGCTGTCACCCACCCCTGACTTGTATTAGAGATAGGCTGTCAGGCACAAAGAGCACAGTACAGAAAAATGTCTATTTTCTAAAAGTAAAAGTGGCACTTCTAAAATTGTAATTTTAAATCCAACTTCACCAGTAATGAGGATTTATTATTATGATTTCCAAAGATATGAAACATAAAAAGCTACTCCTCTCTGATCAGGAATTACAGCTCAAAATTGTATTTTAAAATTCCCCATGCTGGCCTATGAGAGGGGTAGGCCTCACAATAGTGAAAAATAAAATAGGTTGTTTGTCACTACCGGGCCATGCAAAACGTACAAATACATGTCTTACATTTTAATTTACATAGCACCCTGCCCTTAGGCTTACTTTAGGGGTGACTTATATGTAAAGGAAATGGGAGCTAAAGGCTTAGCAAGTAGTTTTAAATGTGAAGTTGAAGTGGCAGTGAACTACACACACAGTCACTGCAATAGCAGACCTGAGACAGGTTTGAAAGGCTACTTCGGTGGGTGGCACAATCAATGCTGCACCCCACTAGTAGCATTTGAGGTACAGGGCATGGGTATATGGTATATCACTTTACAAGAAACTTACAAGTATAATAATTATGCCAAACCTCTCTGCACTGATCCTCCTCTCACTTGTATGAATTGATTACTCTCCCATATACATGCTCACCCCTCCAACTGTTTATAGCTAGGCTTGAACACGTTGCCACCTCTCATAACTATACACATAATCTACACATCTGTTCTGACCAAGATTACAGTCACTATCTTTTACTCACACAAACAGGCACACATTCCTGCCACATGAAACACACCAAAGTAGATTCCTAACACAGCCACAGCCAGGCACAGGTTACTACAACACAGTCAGATATGTAGACCTTGAACAGATGAAGACACATAGGTCTAGACACACATTTTGAAGACGCACTGCAGCGCACACGTTCCAAACAACCACACATTTGTTGCAGACTCAAAATTCCTAGTACAAGAAGAGGCACATAAAACAGACACAGATCTAATATGCTCACATTCTTAAAACACATAGTTATAAACATGTTCCTAACCCACATACATTACCTACAGTGTCAATATGAGACATTGCTTTCTTGCAGATCCACACACCCATAGAAGGAAAGTCAAAGACATTCTTTCTCTGGATTTCTCTCCCACACACACACTCTTCCTCAATCAGCCTTCAAGTACCCGCATTCCATGTATAAATAGTTAATTCTACAGGCCATACAGTATATGTATCAGAAGGCCAAGAATAAATCATGGACTGTATCTGACACACACACTTGCAAAGCTTTACATGTTAAACCTAGAGCAATGTCAGACACACACATAGGCACGTATACTGCACTAATTATGCACAAATACAACCAAATGTTACCTATACTCACTGCTAGGTGCATTTTACACACACAAACACACACACACACACACACACACACACACACACACACTCAGACATGAAAGCAGAAAGGAATTATCAGGGCACTAGCCAGCAGTATAGGTTTTGTGAAATATGGTTCTGGGGAATGCTAGTAGCATGAAAGTGGAGTCTAGAGGTCCACCTGTCTCCAGAAAATCCTGGAACCATTGTGCAATACAGTGACATTTTTAAGTACACCGTTCAAATTTATGATGAGTGTATTCGTTCTAGATGAATAATAGGGAATATGTGTGACACATGGTAAATTTGAAAGCACATTTGGCCAATATCACAGGCTAAGGTGAATATGATGTAATTACAACTTTATAGGGAGGTATTGCAGAAGAGGGTGTGAAAATTAGTAAATCAGTTTACAGATGTTAATGTGAGGCACACTAAAACAGTTTTATTAGTTAGAGCAGAATAGCATTTAAAAATAACTTCGCAGAAAGCTTGGTATAGGGGTAAACAGCAGTTTCTCTCCAAAATGATTTATTGACAGAAGATGTTGAAATTGTGCATTTCTAATTACACCAGATCAATTAAAGTAACCAAATCAGCCCAATGTTTTAGCATAACTCACTCAGGATTAACATTTAATTTATAAAATCGGTTTGTTTGTTTTACCCGAGTTCCAGGTACCTACAATCAAGTGCAGCATTATCCAGCTTTTGACAGGACTGCTGGTAAAACTCATACTTGGGGAAACAGAAAAGTGGAAACGAAAAGCAAGGTTATTTGGAATCATTTAAACATTAACAAGTCAGGGAGAAATGTCAAGAACTCAGGCAGGAAAGAGGCATGTAATTTTAAAGGCATTCTCTCCTGCTTTTCTTTAACTCTTTTGCATTCTTTGCTTTTCGTTTTTCATTATGTGTAGAAAATGTATTCATTTTCATCTTGGGCATATTGTTGGCTTGTACACATTAGAAAGGTCATCTTCTCACAGAGTGGGATAGGAGCCGTCAGTGCCTCACCTCTCCCACATGCCCCCACAACTTTTAAGTGTTCCTTGGCTCTCAAATAAACTCGCCTTTACAGCTTTAAAAGCCATTTGAAGGCATTGCTACACTTGCAGGTTGCCTTTGCTTTCTCTTTGTCTTCCTCTGCCGCCAGAGGCCACAAGGATGGCACAAGGGGTTGCGAAAGGGAAGCCAGGGGCCGCAAGTGTGACCCCGGGAAACCCCTAAATTACATTAATTTTAATGGAATAGAATGGAATGTAAGATTCATTTACTGCGAAAAATCTCAAAAAGTCCAGGCTCAACTATAGTGAATGACATTACTTGTATAGTGCAAACAGCTACTCAGAAGAGTATCCCGGCGCTGCAACATGAAAATGTGGGGGAGGGAATTAAAGATTTACTAGCTAAGGAGATACGTCTTCAAGAATTTATTCAAGACAGATTCATTTTCTAGGCCCCTGAACTGTAATGGAAGGAGATTCCATATGCTGACAGGGCGTACCAGAAAAGAGGCACCACTCTACCGTATGTTTTTCAAATGAGGGGCTAATATAGCCTTATAGCCCGCCGTAGAGGGCTATACCGGCTATTAAAGGCCCTCTCCAGCGTTAAAGGCCCCGAGCCGAAGGAGAGGGCCTTTAACAAGGGAGAGGGACTTTAATAGCGGTATAGCCCATCTACGAAGGGCTATAAGGCTATTAGAACATTCTGTCACTAGAGGACAGAATGTTCTAACAAAAAAAACAATTGGAATCCCCTCAGGCTCCCTGAAGCCTTTGTTCACAGCCAGAGCTGTGAACAAAGAAACATTGGAATGTTGGAGCTCCAGGCTTATTCCAGCCATTATAAGCCCAGAGCGCTCTATTGTTTTCAATGGAGCTCCCAACATTCCAATGTTCTAATATCATATAAGCTTTGCTCGATTGTAGGCTTCCATTAGGCTGGTACTCATTAATTCTTTTATTCAGACAATGGGGGCCAGAATTGTGCAGTGCCTGATGTGCCAGTGTAAGACTTTGAAAGGTGATCTTAATGCAGATGGGAAGCCAGTGCAATTTGGCAAGGAAAGGTGAAGATGGGGTACCTTTTTGGGTGTTTAAAAACAGACAAACTGATGTGGGTTGGACTACCAGTAAGCAACGAACCAGGTAGGAAGGTAGACCTGAGTACAAGGCATTCACATAGTCCAGTCTGGATAGAATCGTGGCTCGGACTACCATTTTACGAGCTTCCTAAGGAAGGAGGCGTAGGAGTTTTCTGAGTGCCCTTAGGATCCATATACAATTCATAGCAACAGAATGTATCTGGGCCTTAAAAGACAGTTCATCAAGAATTACTCCTAGATTTCTTTCTGCCTATGTTGGCGGAGGAGGAGTGGGTCTGTCACTAGGCCAAGAGCCAGACCAGCCAGATTAGGATTAAACCCTAACAATAAGTTTTCAGTTTTTTTTCATTTTAAGAAATTTTTATTTTGTTTTAAGAACATACAAGATAATGATAACAAGTCATATATATCAGTCAAATAAAGTAATAAAGATGATATAGAATGACTATGAATATTAAAACAATTAGGAGTAAGGAGTAATTAGGTTGCGTTATGGCTAGTTTTCCCTGAGCCAACCTAGGACTGCTCTTGTACAGTCAGAGACTGTCTCCTTGCTGATGTCTGAGTCGCCCTCTTAGGAAAATACTAATTGTGTGGTTAGCATAAGAGACAATAGTAATGCCGAAAGATCCTACCAGGGCAGCAAGTGGAGTCTTGCAAACGTTAAATGAAGTTAGACACAATGCACAGCCCTGAGGTACTCCACATTTAAGTGGTTTAGCCTCGGAGAAAAGTGGTTTAGCCCAAATGTATTGTTCTCTTGTTGTTAGGAATGTGGTCAGCTACTTTCAGGCCAGTCCTCTGATTCTGATGTTAGACAGTTGGTGTAAAAAAATGTCATGGGCGACAGTATCGAATGCCACTAGCAAGTCTACAAGGAAGAGGGCAGCATTATGGCCTTTATCCAGGGACATTTTTAAAAACTCTGAGATTTCTGGCAGTGCCGTTGTAGTGCTGTGCCATGTGCGGACATCTGATGGAGATTAGTGGAGATGTGATTGGATTCTAAAAAAATCGGAGAGTTGTTGATTTACCACTGATTTCAAGATTTTAGTAGCTGCCGGGAGAACGGAACTGGGTCTAAAATTGGCCAGAGTCTTGTGGTTCACAGCGGGTTTATTCAGTAACGGTATAACACTCATTTTTCCATATCAGACAAACCAAACATGTTTGAAGGGAGGTGTTGAACACCTATTTTTTGTGGAGTTTTGTATAGCACAAACTAGACCCGAAGAAGGTATCAGAGGGCTTTACATGAGCTCTAGTTACGTTACAGACGGCAGACACATTCATTTTTGTTAGGCATGGGGAGATTAAGTGATTTGCCCAGAATCACAGAATTTTGAGCGTCCCTGCCAAGACTCAAACCTGGTTCCCTGATTCCGAGGTCAACTAACCTAGCCGTTAGGCCACATTTTCTCCCCAATCTTCACATATACTGAACCTATGACAACTGAAATTTGTCTCAAAATTAAGGGGGCAAGGGTTAAATGGTGAACCAGGCTTACAGAACAGAAAGACTTTTCAATTCTTCCTCACTTGGTGATGTAAAAGACGTAGGTAGGTTGATTTGGGTAGATTCATGGGGAATATAATAAAAGGCAGAGGAAAGAGAAGATGAAGGTGCATCAAAGTTAGGGCCTTATTTACAAGAAATGAAGCATTGCTACGCAAAGGCAGCGATACGTCAAAACTTCTTCGCCTGCGTTAAAAAACCTTACAATGTCATGGATTCACTGTATTTACAATATGGGGCCCCATGGTGTAAGAATTTCTGACTCATTCGTGAGTAGGTTGCCACCAGGCATCCACCCCAAAAGTGGCGCATTGCTGTAGTTGGTCATAAGACTGACACAGCGGCAGCAATGAGCCAGAAATCAGAGACAATGAGTCCGTTTTGACTGATGCAGGTAGCCTCATGTGTGGGGACCAATGTAATAGTGGGGCATATTTACAATATTTTGATGTGGAGCAGCACCGCGTGCCTTCTAGCTACGCTGCCCTATGTTAAAAGAAAAGGACAGGAATGCTCGTATCTAAAGATATGGTGCATTCCTGGCCTTTCTGTCAGCGCCGGCGCACAAACTGCAGCCGAGCGCCAACGCAGGCACTCTTGTACTATGGTGTAATGGTTTCTGTGTTGTCAGGTTGATTATTGTTGTGCCGGAAGGGACACCTTCTTGCACAAAAACAATCAAAGGAGGAGTTTTCCTCGTTCTTTGTGCGCTGTAGAATGGAGCACATGTGGAAAGAGGAAAATAAAAGGAGAAATGTAAACATTCGTCCTCATTACTCATGCTTTGGGAAGGCATTCGTTTTGGCGCTGTCCCAGATTTACGCTTTGTTGTAAATTTAGGGCTGTGTCAAAAACCATGGGTGTTGATTGAGAACAACCACGGCAGCACCCATGGAATTCCCCTTCCACGCAAAGTAAGGAATTGCCTTACTCCATATTTACAAGGCCATGAAGAGCCACGCAGGGTGACTTTGTGTGGCCTTGTAAACATGGGCCGGCACACTGCACCTCTGGATCATCACAAAAGTGATGCTCCGATGGTGTAAAAGTGCTGCAGGGGCATTTTAAATATGCCCTAGAGTGTGAAATAGTGAAAAACTCCTCTTACCCTCTTTTACATTGGTCCTGGATATCACACATACAAGTGGGCATAGTGTACTCATGTGTACAACAATGTGAGTGCATTCAAGTCTGTGATGGTGTGTGATGTGATATTTGCTGTGTTACCTACCTTATGTGTGCACTTACCTGTTAAGGGGATATGACTTTATTGCAGATTACACTATCTCAAGTCACTTCAGCTGGTCAGATACCTATGCCACAACCAATGCTTCATTCCTATGCCACATCCAATGCTTCATTCCTACGCCTGGGTTTTAGAGGCATAGGAATTCCAACGCATCTCAAGCTTAGCGGCCCGCTTCCCGAAGATACGTCACTTTTGCAAAATGTCATAAATACCACTGCATCAGTTTTACAGGGGATTTTAGGTGGAAATGTCTACCTTGCATATAATAAAACAAAAGAAATGCAGCTGATACAGATTAATGGAAAAAACGATGCTTCCGGACGATAAGTGACGCATCTGCCTAGATGCCTCACCTTGTAAATATAGAGCAAAGAAGGAGCCACTGCTGCATTAAAAAAAAAAAGCAGCGGTGGCACAAGCTTTTTGTAAATTTGCCTGTTAGTTTGTATTTTAATTATTTTGTGTTCAAAGAAGTAACTTAACTTCTGGCCTAGATTCTGGTTCAGTTCAACCGGGTGCCAGATAGGAAACCAGGAGACCGGCAAAATCATTATTTGTTAAGCATTAATGGATGATTGTCACAGAAACTTTAAAGACAGGCTGCTTTTGGCGGCAAATATAGCAACATCTACTGACATCTTTAATGTAAACACCACGCATAACAGCATACACAGCAATATAACAGCATAAAGCATACCAGGGCACAATCCAAAAAAACTGAATTCAACACAACAGCCACGGTACAACACTACACTGCATTACAATGATGCAGCACACAAATCAAGCAGCACAAAAAACAATAAAACACATCATCAACACAAAACAATTCGACAAACGAACAAACATTTGAGCCTTCGAGAACCCTCCCTTCATAAAGATTTATGAACCAGCCCTGTGCCTTAACTGACTTCTTGAATCATCTACTAAAGCTGTGTAAGAGGTCCTACCGTGCTTGGTGCACATGTGTCTGCTTCAAGGCACAGGGCCGGGTCTAGGGCAGTGCAACCAGTGCCACCGCACCGGGTGCTGACTTCAGGGAGCTCTCAGTTTGCAAGTTTATTTTGGTTTTAAAAGCACCTGCTGCAGCATTCCTTGTCTCCAGCAATTTCCAGGCAAAAATAAAAATGTCAATATACCTCCGGTGATTAATGTTAATCCTGGAGAGAGTTTGGAGTTTTGTCTTGTTGTGGTTTTTTGACTGAGCATAAAATAGCACAGAGGGTTAATACGCCTGCTGCAATGAACGTGTACCATGCAGATCCCAAAGTGCATAAAATATAAGTAGGTCTGTGGGTTACTGCTTTTCTTAAAAACATCCTTTTTAGGTCTTGTCTAAGCCATCTCGTTGGGATGGTGGGCGAGATTATAGTAAGGCTTTCGAAAAGTCTACCAAAACTGCGGATCGGGTACAGTTCATGTGAGCCAGGCGCGTGCACATCGCCAGCCACATCCCACACCAGGCCTCGGCATCAGACTTCAAAGAAAGCCGCTCCCCAGCTCCCCTCCGCGCAATGCCAGAGCTTGTTTACCAATGGCCAACATATGTGGCCCACCTGGACCTCTCTGTGTGGCTCCTTCCAAGACCTTCAAGGCATTTACTTTTTCCCCAAGCGCTCCACCATTGCTCCCCCTCCAGACCCTCCTGTATCGCCCTTTCTTTAAAAATAAAATAGTTTGCCGTTTTTTTTTACGGCCTAGCAGCTGTCTTTTGCTTCCGGGACACTTATTTTTTCAAATATGGATTTACATGTAGATTTAAAAAAAAAATGTATGTACAGCTCCAAGAGTGGCGAATGCCATCGTGGAATAAAGAATAGGAAAATGAACATGGGTGTGCATGCATGGACATTCATCATCATTATGGGGTGCCTTATTGCCAAGATGCATCCGCGTGCATGCGTGATGATTCCTACATGATTTTAGTCTCATCATGGTTCTTTCCGCTGGTAACAGTTTGCTTTAGAACGAAGGACATGTTGGTTAATAGCTGGAGACATTTTGACTTTAAAGGGATGAGGTAAAAATAAATCTGTGGCTGTTCAACAGACAGAACAAAAGGCAAGTGTTGTAAAGCTGCGTGGAACATGAAGTCATACACATGCCACATTTTACAACATACTTTGACCTAATAGAAAACGCTGCGGACTGCGCCACAATTGCTTTTATGATGAGAGGCTCATGGTGCGTGCCGAAGATTGAGATTCGAGTCATGCTTCATGAAAGCAAAGCGGATAGGTCAGTCAGAGGGGACAGCCTAGTCAAGACTGCAAGCTTGACGCCACGCCTTCCACCCACTCATGGGCGGTGTGAGGCCTCCATAAAGCGCTTCTATCTGCTATGCGCGTCCTTGTGGAATGAGCCCACAGGACACCGATAAGCACATAAGACCCCCCCTCCCCTCCTCACACACACACTCTGCACGCTCACACACTCTGCACCCTTACACACTCTGCACCCTCACACACTCTGCACCCTCCCACACTCTGCACCCTCAATGCAACATACACTCCAAATACCACTCAGTGCCACATAATTACACTGCACTCCATGCAACATACACTCTAAATACCACTCATGCCACATAGTTACACACCACATAATTACACTGCACTCAATGCAACATACACTCCAAATACCACTCAGTGCCACATAATTACACTCTACTGAATGCAACACACGCCACACAATACCACTCAGCTACATAATTGCACTGCACTCAATGCAACATACACTCCAAATAATACCACTCAGTTCATAAAATTACACGCCACATAATTACACTCTACTGAATACAACATACACTCCAGAATATACCTCTCAGTGCCACATAATTATATGGTACATAATTACACTGCGCTTAACTCAACATACACTTAAAATACCACTCAGTGCCACATAATTACACGCCACATAATTACACTGCACTCATTGCACCATACACTCCAAATACCACTCAGTGCCACATAAATACACTCTACTGAATACAACATACACTCCAGACAATACCACTCAGTGCCACATAATTATAAGCTACATAATTACACTGCGCTCAACGCAACATACACTCCAAATACCACTCAGTGCCACATAATTACACGCCAAATAATCACACTGCACTCAATGCAACATGCACTCCAAATACCACTCAGTGCCATATAATTACACGCCACATAATTATACTGCCCTCAATGCAACATACACTCCAAATACCCCTCAGTGCCACATAGTTACACGCCACATAATTACAATGCACTCAATGCAATATACATTCCAAATACCACTCAGTGCCACATAATGACATGCCACATAATTACACTCTACTAAATGCAACACACACGCCACACAATACCACTCAGTGCCACATAAGTATATGCTACATAATTACACTGCACTCAATGCAACATACACTTCAAACAATACCACTCAGTGCCACATAATTACACGCCACATAATTGCACTCCACTGAATACAACATACACTCCAGACAATACCACTTAGTGCAACATAATTAAATGTTACACAATTACACTGCACTCAACGCAACATGCACTCCAAAAACCACTTAGTGCCACATAATTACACGCCACATAATTACACTGCACTCAATGAAACATACACTCCAAATACCACTCAGTGCCACATAGTTACACGCCACATAATTACATTGCACTCAATGCAACATACACTCCAAATACCACTCAGTGCCACATAATTACACGCCACATAATTACACTGCACTCAATGCAACATACACTCCAAATACCACTCAGTGCCACATAATTACATGCCACATAATTACACTCTACTGATTGCAAAACACACTCCACACAATACCACTCAGTGCCACATAAGTATATGCTACATAATTACACTGCTCTCAATGTAACATACACTCCAAAC
Organism: Lissotriton vulgaris; assembly: GCF_964263255.1. Classification (NCBI taxonomy): domain Eukaryota; kingdom Metazoa; phylum Chordata; class Amphibia; order Caudata; family Salamandridae; genus Lissotriton; species Lissotriton vulgaris. Next base: position 1,211,597,148 of record NC_141696.1, read on the forward strand.
AATACCACTCAGTGCCACATATTACACACCACACAATTAAACTCTACTGAATACAACATACACTCCACACAATACCACTCAGTGCCACAAAATTATATGCTGCTGAAGAACCGGGTTTTAGAACCCAGCGGCGCCAGGGATAACGCCCGATGTGTTCGGATTCCCCTGCCTCGGCAAACAGAGACATGGGACACTTCTTGATGACGTCAAAGATCAAATTTATTGGCTGCAACCAGGAACAGAGATCTACGAAGCACAACACGGGTGGTTCGATGGAGACTGCACAATTTCCAGGAGCGGAGCATCGTCTTTTATGCCAAAAATCACATTCCTGGCTAGCATCAATTACATACAACTGACCAATGAAACTGTGACACTTCAAACATATCGCATGACGACAATCCCACTTTCCGTTGTCCAGCCCCCAGAGATGACAAGGCAAAATCCAACATTCCTGTTCGAACGGGCCGGACAAACCCATCATAAAGACCTCAACCCAAATCAGTAATTAAGCCATAAAGGAAGGAACAGAAACAGATGAGAAGCAAGATAGAAGGGTGTGTGCGTGTACCATAAACTCAGCAATGTCCTGCTCTTTGATCTTTATCTGACCAGCTGCTTATCAAGGAACTGGCTCAGCGAGCTCAGCCTCGGGCAAGGGAGTCAGTTCGGCCAGGTCACACAAGAGTCAGCTAAGGTGTACGTGTCCCAAGGATTCGTTCGGCCATAGTCATCGGCCTATGTGAGGGCAACCACACAAAATGGCTGCCACACACAAAATGGAACCCGAGGGTTCAAACGAAATCCCTGAATACGTAGTGTTCTCATTGATTGATTATGACGAAAACACTTGCACACACCGCACTCGTCATTTGCGGTCCGCTGATACCAAAATTGTCTATATCCGACGACCTTCATTGAACGGGTTCAGAATCTCCAAACCACAGACCCTCAGAGTTACAGAACAACAGACCCTCCTTTTGCCCTTACATAGGCAATAAACCCAAACCCATGTCAGTCTGAATCCAGGTCTATATTCATCAGATCATCAAGATGTTGCTATAGCATCATCCTAGTACTTAGCAACTCTCTCTGAACAGGTTTCCTCGCACACGAAGTAGCACAGAGGCCACATATAGCAGGGGCACACTGTACACAGAGACAGAACAGGAAAAGGATAGCTAAGACCATCCCAATGATCATCAGAATCTTCCATCCCCACGTGGATATCAATCCCCATAACCATCCCATCAACAACCAATCTCCCTCGTCTATATGTACAGACTCGGAGATCTTATGTAGTTTAGAAATGGCCTGGAAGACTGACGGAGTGTTGTCTGGAATGAAAACGCAGCTGCTCGATTGAATCAGTTTACACACTCCACCTCTATCTGCAAGTATGACATCAAGAGCAACTCTATTCTGAAGTGTCATAAGTCGATCCGACTGGAGCTCGGCAGTCAAGTTACTAAGGGCACCAGCAGTTTCGACTATGGTGGACTCAACCACTCTCGTCAACTGGCGAATGTTCCTGCTGTTAGCCATAGGTCCCCAGAACGGCAGAAAACCCTTAAAGAAATCTCCCAACTCCTGTCCTGCGGTATCTTCCTTACTGAAGACACCTCTAGCAACTCTCGTCTTATGGTAATCTGCCGCAGCTGTAAATGTGGTAGGCAACAGGAACGAAACAAAACATGTGCCCGAGAAGTCAGGGGGCAACCATGTATATGCTTTGTCGTAACAGATGAAATAGGTACCCTTAGCTGCTAGGAATGCTGGGGAAGTCTGAGACGCAAATACATAAGTCTCAGTGCAGACACTCTTCCCTAACTGAGCTCTCGGATTCTTGCCATTACCCTGCAGACAATAACGAACCTGATGGGGCACTATCCAAATCGGTGGAGAACTTTTAGCTCGCTGGTTAACACTCAGACTAACTTCATATCCAGTAACGTTCCAACCAATATAGGCTTGTGTCTCATCTCTCGGAATAGTCTCATACGAACTAATTCCCCTAATCATGTCGACTATGCCCTTAACCAGAGCACTAGTCTTCGGACTATCTTTCACAGAACATTGGGGATAGACACTATGAGCATAAATGAACATTGTTCTATATGCCTAAATAGAACCATTGTAGCTGAAATGCAAAACCAGGTATGGAATACCTTTATCGGTCGTATGGGGCATAAGGCCACAAATCCAACAGTTTGTCATGTTCATTACTAGCTGGTGTTGGTGCAGAAGCTGAACAAAAGAATTATTAGCGAATTCCAGTCTTCTAACGGTTTCATGTTCGGGCAAAGGGTGAAAAGAATGAGAAGAAATAGTAGGAGGAGGTATAGGTTGCGTAGTGGGCATGAACGTCACTTGAAAAGAGAATGTCACATATCCAATTAAAGACAACATTAAGCTAAGCAACATAAATAAACACAATATTAAAAATCACTTTCGGGTCATCATTTTACAAATTTTGCTTTTAAAGCTTATTCTCTCAACAGGTCTCTCCATCTTGAAAAACTCCATCCTCTCTAATTTGCTGCTCGCGGTGGTAGGGTGTTCTATGCTAAGGAATGCTTCTGTCAGCCCAGGGCAACTCCCTTAGACCAACCAGAACCGTCGACCTAGTGTCTTCAGCGTGCACTCCAAAGACTCCGGCAACCGCAACCCTACAGCTGAACCCGGATGGCGGTTCGAAAAACAAAAATCAAAGTAGTTCCTCGGAGGAGAGTTAACCTGCCCAAAAAAATCGGTAAAGGAAAGAATTTTATTTTATTTGTCCCGCGACTCTCGGTCGCAAATTATAACGCTCTTTGCCAGGCAATGTCTGTTCACGGAAAAGGAGTTCAGGTTCAGAAGTGTTCAAACGGTTCACTAGAGGCACAGCTTCTTGTAGAAGATCGTCACTTTCTTTCTCAGTGTTCGTTCCAATCAAACGGGCATCGTTGAAAGGCCGAAAACGAGGTACAGTCTCAGTCTCAGAGTCAAGAAGTCCTTTCTGGACCCACCGGTCGTACAGCAGAGGCAAAGGAGCCCTTTTGCAATGTACGCCGTGGATCCAGTTCTTTTTACCGTGCACTCGTACTGCAGAACGGGTAGATAACAACACTAAGTAGGGTCCGGTCCAGCGGGGCTACTCGTTCTTTGTCCGCTGGAAATTCTTCACCAGGACCCAGCTTCCAGGTTCGATAGTATGTCCTGGATCTTCAGAAGCTTGTGGCAATGAATCGTGAACCTGTTGATGCAAAACACGCAGTTTAGCCGTCAGTTTATACAGGTAGTCAAGCAACACAGGGTGTTCTAGCTCACTAAATTTTGTCGGCCTCGGCATTCCCCAAATGTTTGCCGGGCGACCAAACACGACCTCATATGGACTCAAACCCATTCGTGAATGCACAGTCATTCTAGTGGACAAAAGGGCTAGAGGCAAGGCATCTGGCCATTGTAAACCAGAGCTCGCTTGAATTTTGGCCAATTTTAATTTAAGGGTGCCATTGTAGCACTCGACTAGGCCAGCTGATTGGTGATGATTTGCAGCGCAGAACTTCTGCCGAATACCTAATCCCTCATATACTTTCTTCATCACTTGACCCACAAATTCACTCCCATTGTCACTCCAGATCATTCTCGGCAATCCAAACCTAGGGAAGAATTCCTTAATAAGGGTTTTCGCTGTGGACAAGGCAGTATTGTCCTTCAAAGGGTAGGCTTCCACCCATCTAGAAAAAGAGCAAACAACCACTAACACATACTTTAGGTTGTTGCACCTCTCCATGTGGATGAAATCTAGCTGCAAAGCCTCAAACGGATACGCTGGAGGAGCAAAATGACCAGCTGGAGTTGGAGTTCCCTTACCAGGATTGTACATCAGACACCCCATACAGTTCTTAACCAGATTCTCTGCACACTTAGGAATTCCAACGTTCTGCCAAACCGGAGCCAACAACTTGCAAATCCCTTTCACGCTGATATGAGCCAATCCATGAGCCATTGTAACCACTGGAAGTACATACCCATTGGGTAACAACCATCTCTGATGCTCTGACAAATCAATCCAACAGCCATTCAAATCCAATTTACCCTTACTCTCTCTCCATTCATTCAACTCTTTCTCTGTAGCTTCAGCTTGGATGGATTTCACGCTCTCGATCGTATCTTCACACATACTTCCATCTGGAACCCATCCCGCTGGACCGGCAACATACATTCGACTCATCACATCTCTCGCAGTTTCTTTCGCAACTTCATCTGCAAATGCATTACCACGACCAACATCATCCGTAACTTTCTTATGCGCACTGCATTTCACAATCGCTACTTGCAATGGCAAAGTAAGTGATTCAAGGAGTTCATTCACCAACTGACCATGCTGGATCTTAGTCCCATGCGAAGTCAGAAACCCACGCTCTCTCCACAAACGTCCAAAACTATGAGCCACACCGAACGCATACTGGCTGTCAGTATACACAGTCACTTGTTTACCTTTCGCCAACACACACGCTCTCGTTAATGCAATCAACTCTGCTGCTTGTGCTGAATTATGTGGGATACGTGCAGCTTCAACAATCGTATGCAAAGTCATAACAGCATATGCCGCAGTCGTATCACCATTCGGAAGCTTGAAGCATGAACCATCAACCCATAAGGTACCATCACACTCTGGAAGAGGAGTATCCCTAAGGTCTATTCTCACTTTCGTTTCTACCTCAGTCCTAAGGAAACAAGCATGCTGTTCGGCATTATCTGTCTCAGCTGAAATCGGCAACAACGTGGCTGGATTCAACGTGTTGCATCTCGCTAACAAGGTTAATTCGTAACCCGACAACCCAGCACTAGTTAAGTGCTGTGTCTTGGTACGATTCAACAAGGTATCCACTGCATGTGGAACCATCACAATCAGTGTATTGTCCATAAACAAACCAGCAGACGGTCGAATCGAAACAGCCGCTGCCGCTGTAGCTCTCAAACAACTCTGCAATGCTCTAGCTACCGGATCCAAAGTCGATGAAAAATAAGCACATGGACGCTGCTTATCGCCAAATTGTTGAGTCAAAACTGAAAATGCACATCCCTCTCTCTCATGGACATACAATGTGAAAGGCTTGCTGTAGTCGGTGGTACCCAACACAGGAGCCGAACACAACGCATCGCGCAATTCTGAAAAGCTCTTCTGACTTTCGTCAGTCCAAGGAATAGGATTTGGAGTATCCTTAACTGTAAGAGCTATCAAAGGTTTAGCTAACAACGAAAAATTAGGGATCCACTGTCTACAGTACGACGTAATACCCAAGAAAGCACGTACTTCTCTCTGTGTCGTAGGCACACTCATTTTCGCAATCACTTGAATTCATTCTGGGGTCAGCTTCCTTCCCTCCTTCGATAAGAGGTGACCTAAGTAGGTAACTTCTTGTCGACAATATTGCAACTTTGAAATAGAAACCTTATGATGGAAATCAGACAAGTGGCGTAATAACGACAAAGTAGCCTCTCTACAAATCTCTTCATTGTTGGCAGCAACTAACAAATCGTCAACGTACTGAATAAGAGCAGCACCATCAGGTAAAACCAGCAAATCAAGTTGCGTCTTCAAAGCTTGGCTATAGATCGATGGACTCTCACAATAACCTTGGGGAGCGTGCTTAAAGCGGAAACTTCGTCCTCCTAAAGAGAAGCCAAAGATATCTCTACTTTTGAGTGCAATCGGGATGCTGAAGAAAGCATTCTTCAAGTCAATCACCGAAAACCACGTGGCTGTAGCCGGGATCAAAGTCAGTAAAGCGGTGATATCAGGCACAACAGGAAATTGCGGAACAACAATCTTATTCACCTCGCGAAGATCAATCACGAACCTATATACAGGAGGCTGTGAAGAATCAGTTCTTTTCAGAACAGGCAAAACCGGGCTACTGCACACATTACCTCTCATTTCCTCAATCACACCTTTCTCAATCAGATCATAGATGATCGCCAAAAGTGCTCTTTCACCATCACTAGAAATCCTGTATTGCGTAATACGTGGTAGCCTAGCATTCGCTTTCAACGTCACAACATATGGCGGAATCTCTAAAAGGCCTACATCATTAGGACCAGTAGCCCGAAGAGAATCAGGGAGAGAAGACAATTCAGGTGGAAGTCGATCTTTAGACAAGTACATCAGAGAGATCACTCTCTTACCCAATGTAAGATGTACTCCTGACGGAGAACAATATAGCATTGCATACAATCTCTTTAACAAGTCCAATCCCAACAAGTTCTCACCACAACCAGTCGTCAGAATGAGGGGTGCTTCGAATTCACGAGGTCCAACAGAAATAGACAACGGACTAGAAATCGGATTCGTAACCGGGCCGCAAGAAAAACCTACTGAAACATTCTTTAAGCCAGACAAAGGTGCGCCAGGGAGTTTAGAGTGCATGATAGAACTCTTTGCAGCACCAGTATCCAAAAGAAAAGGCTCTGACACACCTGATGCAATCACTTCAACATAGGGTCCACTCTGATCTACTGGAACTGAAACAACTCTCTCTCTTTGTCCATGGCTGTCCTAGCAATCATTACCATCCTCATTCTCACCTTCGACGTAGTAATCGTCCGCATAGTACTGTGACGTCCTACCTGACGCACCATTCTGCTGATCAAAGCTATTCATAGAATTCTGTGGAGGCAAAGGATGCACGTTCTGACCACGACCTCTACCTCTAGGAGCTTGTTGTGCACCTCGACCTCTCACACCAGGATCACCATTCGTACGCTGTAACAGAACCGAACAACTACTCTTGAAATGGCCCTCTTCTTTGCAATACGCACACTGATTAGGGCCTACGGGAAAACGCTGTTGAGAAGACTCGAACCTTTGCGAGTTTCTCTGATATTGCTGAGGTTGCTTATAATCGCGCTGATTATTACGAGGCGGATAAGCTTGCTGTAGAAGAACTTTTGTCTTCAATTCCTTAGTCTTCTTATCCGCTTTCTCTATCTCATCCTTGTTTCTATTCTCATAGTACTGGGCAGTAGCCAAAATCTGTGCTGACGTGGAAACAGCCCAAGCACTCTCAGAATCCTTCAATCTATTACACAATTCTGGAATCAAATTATGAACAAATTTGTCGACGAACAACCGTTGACCACCTTCAGTGCTCATGTCCTGACCACTGTGGTCTAGAAATGTCTCTTCGAACCGAGTGAAAAAGTCGGACACAGTCTCGTCTTTCTTCTGCTGGCATGCGGTCTACTTGTCCCAATTGACGCGCACTTCAGGCATTAGAATCTTCATATAATCAATAATCCTACCAGGAAGGTCAGCAATCAAATCCTTTGGCTTAGCACCACCTACTTGTCTATTATCTGCATCTCTAAGATTATTCCATGTATCACCTAATTCCTGCGCAGGATCCGTATGATGAATCATACCCCAGATAGGCTGTGGAACAACATTCCCAAACAACATGTCTATATCGGCCAGATTCATAATACATAAACCCGCAGTTTGAGACAACTCTTTATAAAACCCTGTTGGATTTTTACGCGGATCAGGCAAAGTCTGCTTAGAAGCTAAAACTTCAGCACGTTTCCATGGAACATGTACCCAGACACGCTGAAAGTGTGGCGGAATAGCTGGAACAACGTTTGCATCACCAGGCCTCCAAACTGGAGGAACCTCACGCATCGGATATTGACGCGCCTTTCTCCTAACTGACTAATCAGGCTCAAACAGTTGCTGAGAAGGAGATGCACTCCTCAATGACAACAACGTCCCAACTGCTTTCTCAACTGCAAGACCCACAACAGTCCCTTTCGCAAACTCAGAACGTATGCGGTACAACTCAGGCGGAGTCTGTCCTACCTCACCATCTTCCCATTGTTCACGAAGGAAAGAACACATCATATCAAAAACGTATCATTGGTTCGGTGCTTCCCATTGAAGGAAAACATCCATAACACCCTCAAGATCATACTGCAAAGGATGCGTAATCCATTTGCGCGCTAAGTGATCTAACACTGTCCGTTCATTAGCATCAGGCAATTGACTACACGATTGCCTACGCTCTACAACAGGAGACTGTTAAACCTGGGCCTCTTGGCAGGGTCATCCCTAAACTTTTTACCTTCCTCCAATACTCTCTCTGACCTATTTTGTTTGGTTTAATGACTCTGGCCACTTTACCACTGCTGACCAGTGCTAAAGTGCATATGCTCTCCCTACTGAAAATTGCACATGTGATTGATATCCATGATTGGTTCATTGGATTTGCTGTTAGTCCCTAGTAAAGTGCACCAGGAGTGCCAGGGCTTGTAAATGCCAATACTGCTGGTGGGCCTGCAGCGCTGGTTGCGCCACCCACAGAAGCAGCCGTAAAATGTGTCTAGGGTCTGCCATTGCAGAACCTGCGTGCAGTCTGGTACTGTCATGCTGGCTGGGCAAGTGCACCCACTTGCCAGCCTCTAAACCTTCCCTTAACTTCATATCAGTCACCCCTATGGTAGGCCTGAGGGCAGGGTGCATTGTAAGTGTAAGGTAGGACAAGCCCTGATGTGTGTGGCATGTCCTAATAGTGAATTACAACCCAATTCGTTTTTCACTATTGTAAGGCTACCTGCTCCCCTTAGGCCAGAATGGGCTGCTGGAATTATTACACTCTATAATCCCAGCAGGCTCAGGGAACATGGTAGAGAGTCATGTTTAGTATGCCTGAACTCAGAATAATAAAATACTTATTTTAGTAAAGTTTATTTTAATATCCTGGGTTTGCAAATGCTACTTTTAGAAAGTTAGTATTTGCTTGTCTAACCATTTCAGCCCGCCTCTGCTCTTGTGTGTATCTGACTGTCTGAGTTGTGTGAGTGACAGGGCTGGGTGTGGACAGTGGGTGAATAGCAGGATGACACCTTAGTGGGAGGTGGGAGTTTCCCTGAATGATGCATCAGGCTGTGCTCTACCTCCACAATGCTGGCTCCACCCCCCTGGGGAGCGACTGATGACTCAGCCTGCACCTGGACCAGGAAGGACCGAAGCTTGTCAACAAAGTGCTCAAGCTGCCCCTGTCTTCACAATGCCGGCTCCGCCCTCCTGGGGAGCGGCTGATGTGCCTGCCCTCACACTGAATGCAGAAGCAGAAGTACCCACCACAAGTGCTCAGGGACTTAGAACAGTTATGCAAAGGCCCCCCTGGCCTGTAAGAACAAAAGAAACTGGGTATAAAAGTAGGAGCCCTGCTCCTTGTAAATTAGATCCTGTTTGTGCTACAGAAGAAACTCTGCCCGAAGAGAAGGACCTGGAAGGACAAGGAGGAGTGCTGTCTCTGGCCTTTGTCTGGTGCCTTGCTGCAGAAGGAGAGGAAAGAAAAGACTACCAAGAGACTTTTGCTTTTATTGAACTTTGTGCCAAACTCTGCTGAAAGATCTCCAAGGGCTTGCTGCTGAACTTGCCCCCTGACCAGCGCCCCAGGACCAGTGGGCGCTACACCCTGAAGAAAGCTACTGTGTGTGCTGCTTATCGCTGCAGCGCTGACTGAGGAGTCTGGGAGCGCTGGGCATCCCTGCCACGTTCCCCGTAATCCAGGGCATCGAGATCCCCCCAAGCACCGTGACCGGGGTCCCAAAGCAACAGCAAGAGCAACGTGAGGCCCAGCCGCCGCTGGCCCGAGCACCGTGACTGCCTCTGCACCGGGAGCCCCGAGAGCAACGTGAAGGAGGACCCGTCCGGTCCAAGCGCCCGAATTGACTGTGCCTCGCGCCGTCAATCCACCTGCAAAGACGGACAGCCGCCCTGTGATAAACCTCCTCTGGTCGGCATCCTGCCCGACCGCTCAGCTGTGAGCGCACAGCTGCAACCGGCACTTTGGCTGGGCACGTCCCGCACTTGGGGACTGTACTGCCACTTGCCGTCACCACACAGCCGCCGCCTCCAGGGTCGGAGCGAACGTCAAAGGAAGGACCCTGCCGCCACCAAGCACCGCCGCCCCGGGTGACCCGTGACCAGCCCGGCTGAGAGCCGCAGCGCGCATCGACCCCGGAGAAGCAACGCAACGTGGGACAGCTCCCCTTGAAGCCGCCCGCTCCACAAGAATTTGAAAGGTACTGTGCTTTTGTCCTCACGGTGCGAGCATCCTGCAACCCGAGCTCGCACCGCGCTATCTGCTCCCAACGCGAGCCGCCTCTGAAACCGAGGCTCGCACTGCTCCTGGTCCTCGAGGCCCACGCGGGTAGCGTGACCTCTGGCCGGCCGGGCCCGATCTCCTCTCTGAAGCGAGCGGTGACAGCGGAACGCGCATTGAGGCGCTACAAGACACTGAACCTTGTTGAACCTGGGCAGAAGGCCCAAAAGATTGCTTATTGCTAAGAAAGAACTGTGGCAACTTGAAACTAAGTAAACTGGAACCGCTATTGAAAGTTTGACAACTGTATTTACAAGCCTGCTTGAAATTTATATAAAGAATATATATTTTTACAAATACAGTTTGGTGTCATTGTGTAGTGGGTTGGTTGTGAATGGTGTAATATTGCAAATGTTTAACCCTATGTGCCCCAGAGATTAGCCTGAGACTGCTTAAGCCACACTACCTAGAGGGTAAGCAGAGGTTGTCTTGAAGGTAGCCCTCAGCCCTGACGAGGAAAGGAGAGTCCCTGCTTGTCGCTAGTGCTACACTGCGCCAACTAGAGACTCCCCCTTCCTACAGAGACATACCCAATGAACCCAACAGAGGAGAAAAGATACTAGCAACTGCATCAGTCATTCTCTGTCGAGCAGAAGGAGAAGGAGATAAAAGAAGAGGAGATGGAGCAGAATGAGAAGAAACCGGAGGCGGAACAGTAACAGGAGGAGTATACAAGACAGGCGTAGGAGTAGCAGACGAATGAGGTAGCAAAGTCAGCGGCCCTTGAGAAGGCTGTGCCAAAGCAATAGGAGCCAGTGGAAGAAGAGCCGGCTGTTGAGGAATCACAGGTGGCAAAGCAACCGGAGGTTGCGCAACTACAACTGGTGGCGGAGGTGCTGTAGCATTTTGCGCATAAGGGGGTGGCAAACTCAATAGATGCGACATTAAAGGATCTTTCACAAGCTCTTTCTTTACTTCTTGGTGTTAAGATGGCAAAGCTGGATAGCACTTGTCTACCGCTAATTTACATTGCCTAAGCATCTGTTCGCTTTCTTGCTCTTCCTCATTATCCCTAAACTGTATAGCAGCTTGCACCATTGACATACCTCGTTCTCGTTTATTTTTCTTCGCTAACTTAATTTCTTTCTGTTTGGTTTCCTTTTGCCATAAGCGGAAAGAGTCAAGCATCGCCGGCCGGGCTTTCTTCTTGAACAGTTTAACTTCGAGATTATCTAAAATCTCTGTTTCAAAGCTACCATACGGGGGTCACTGTAGGACGCCGTCTTTTCTGGTATATTTGATCCACATTTCATTATACGTGATGGGGCCCACTCCATGTTTTACGTAGAGCTCATAGGTCGGAGTTCCAATCGGAGGAACCGGACACAAATCCTTCAATCGGGAATCCCTAGTACAACCAAAATCAAATATCTTTCCAAGTCTGCTAAGACCAGGCATCTTCGCTCACTAGTCTAGCTTCAAACTTCAAGGGAAATCTCAAAACGATAGTCTCGTGAATATACGAGTCCCTCGGCTTTGGGGCCTGCAGGTACCAAATCAAAGCGATCCTCGAAGGGATACCAAAACAAAACTAAGGACTGGGAGACGCTCCACTCAAACTTAACTGAAATGTCGATGGCGTCACCAGAAAACCCGTCTATTGTCTCGCTCTACAAATCGTCTAATGGCTCCAAGAAAGGGCGACAGTCAGGGCAGCCGTCCTTCGTAGCCGTCGGAAAGTGGGGAACCTCGCAGCATAGACTTTCGGACCACGACAACATACAGGGGTCGATGAAGTGGCAGCCCTTCCTCCAGAATTTTCACACGAAGCTCCTCACGATCTTCGGGCTTGGACCGGTACCGCTGAAGCCGCCCCACGTTGGGCGCCAACTGAAGAACCGGGTTTTAGAATTCAGCGGCGCCAGGGATAATGCCTGATGTCTTCGCATTCCCCTGCCTCGGCAAACAGAGACAAGGGACACTTCTTGATGACGTCAAAGACCAAATTTATTGGCTGCAACCAGGAACAGTGATCTACGAAGCACAACACGGGTGGTTCGCTAGAGACTGCACAATTTCAAGGAGCGGAGCATCGTCTTTTATGCCAAAAATCACATTCCTGGCTAGCATCAATTACATACAAACTGACCAATCAAACATATCGCATGACGACAATCCCACTTTCCGTTGTCCAGCCCCAGAGATGACAAGGCGAAATCCAACATTCCTGTTCGAACGGGCCGGACAAACCCATCATAAAGACCTCAACCCAAATCAGTAATTAAGCCATAAAGGAAGGAACAGAAACAGATGAGAAGCAAGATAGAAGGGTGTGTGCGTGTACCATAAACTCAGCAATGTCCTGCTCTTTGATCTTTATCTGACCAGCTGCTTAACAAGGAACTGGCTCAGCGAGGTCAGCCACGGGCAAGATAGTCAGTTCGGCCAGGTCACACAAGAGTCAGCTAAGGTGTACGTGTCCCAAGGACTCGTTCGGCCATAGTCATTGGCCTATGTGAGGGCAACCACACAAAATGGCAGCCACACACAAAATGGAACCCGAGGGTTCAAACGAAATCCCTGAATACGTAGTGTTCTCATTGATCGATTATGACGAAAACACTCGTACACACCGCACTCGTCATTTGCGGTCCGCTGATACCAAAATTGTCTATAACTGACGACCTTCATTCAACGGGTTCAGAATTTCCGAACCACAGACCCTCAGAATTACAGAACCACACTGCATAATTACACTGCGCTCAACGCAGCATACACTCCAAATACCACTCTGTGCCACATAATTACACACCACATAATTACACTCTACTGAATGCAACACAAACTTCACACAATACCACTCAGTGCCACATAATTATATGCTACATAATTACAATGCAACATACACTCCAAACAATACCACTCAGTGCCACATAATTACGCGCCACATAATTACTCTATCTATCTATCTATCGCCCTCACTCTATCTGTCTATCTATCGCACTCACTCTATCTATCTATCTATCGCCCTCCCTCTATCTATCGCCCTCCCTCTATTTATCACCCTCCCTCTATCTATCTATCGCCCTCCCTCTATCTATCGCCCTCACTCTATCTATCTATCGCCCTCACTCTATCTATCTATCACCCTAACTCTGTCTATCGCCCCCACTCTATCTATCGCCCTCACTCTATCTATTCATCGCCCTCACTCTATCTATCGCCCTCACTCTATCTATCGCCCTCACTCTATCGCCCTCCCTCTATCTAGCTATTGCCCTCCCACTATCTATCGCCCTCACTCTATCTATCTATCGCCCCCACTCTATCTAACGCCCTCACACTATCTATCTATCGCCCTCACTCTATCTATCTATCGCCCTCACTCTATCTATCGCCCTCACTCTATCTATCGCCCTCACTCTATTGCCCTTTACTCTATCTATCTATTACCCTCACTCTATCTATCTATTGCTCTCACTCTATCTATCGCCCTAACTCTATCGCCATCACTCTATCTATCGCCCTCACTCTATCTATCACCCTCACTCTATCTATCGCCTTCACTCTATCGCCCTCACTCTATCTATCGCCCTCACTCTATCTATTGCCCTCACTCTATCTATCTATCGCCCTCACTCTATCGCCCTCACTCTATCTACCGCCCTCACTCTATCTATCGCCCTCACTTTATCTATTGCCCTCACTCTATCTTTTGCCCTCACTCGATCGCCCTCACTCTATCTATCGCCCTCACTCTATCTATCACCCTCACTCTATCTATCGCCCCCACTCTATCGCCCTCACTCTATCTATTGCCCTCACTCTATCTATCTGTCTATCTATCTATTGCCCTCACGCTATCTGTCTATCTATCGCACTCACTCTATCTATCGCCAGCGCTAAAGCCATCCCTGTTCTAGGCCATCATAACAGGTGTTAGTAGCACGGGTAACTCGCAAGCGAGTGTTTTCTACCTACTGGGATTTGTCAATATGTGTCTGTCTTTCGACCAGGAAACGTTAACAAAAGGCAGCAGGCAGGGCAAAGGGCATGGTGTATAAAATACCAGTACTGTTCAGAAAAGGTGAATTAAGACCTGCGTATTTGAGTAATTTTAATTCTGTCCTCCCGATGCTGTAACATTTGGCATTTTTGTGCAGTGTGTACAAAGCGCATACACCCCATATATGTGTGTGCAACAAGAGCACGTTGCAAAATACCTACGCAAGACATTGCAATGACATAAATTGTATTGTTTTGCATAGATACGTTGTGGTGGATTACACGGAGGTGGGGGCTTATAACAAATCGACTGTTGAGGAGGAGGGGAGAGGCAGTGGGGGACCAGAGGAAAGGAGACAAAATAGCCTCTAGTTCTCTGCACTGAATGGTCCTGACATCAGCCGTGGCTGTGTAATGAAAAAGTGCAATGTCCTAAAAAGAAGCCGTGTGCTTCTTTTTAGGACATTGCAATGTCTAAAACGCACACATATAAGACACTCAAATACATGAGCAGCAGATGACACATCACATCTGGGAAAGTAAGAGAGGCAGCCACATTGCTCCCTGTTTCCCTTTTGTGCTGTCTTCAGCTCATCCAGTAACACCAGGATGTCTGAGTTCAGTGGATGCACTTTAGACAAGACAACGTCTAAAACGGAGCCGCACAGTTATGCTCGGCTCCAATGCACACGTTGATGCTCTTGCCCTATATGTGTGATTATTTGTAGAAATGATGGAAGTGTGTCAACAACTGTGACAATGGAGGTGCATTCACCCACGTTTGAACAGGCGCATGTTGTTCGGGATATGTCCCCTGATTTTAAAATGTACACATTGCATCTAAAATTAAATGGACTACTGGTGTGTAAAACGTCATTCATGTTAAGTAACAGTGAACAATTATTTAATACAACAATTGAAAGTTAACAGAAAAGGTAAAAGGTGTCCCTGCACAATTTTGGATCTCTCGTGTTTTCAGGGGAGTTGCCCTGTGCCTGCCCCAGCAGGCATGTGCTTACTGTCTGCTCTGCAGCAATCTGTTTTCCTTCCCCTGTGTACAGGGCACATAGTGCATAAGGACTGTGCAGGGCTGCGGATACAGTGGGTTCCCTGTCTCTGTCAATTCAGTGGTAAATTAAAATACCATACCAGGACCCCTGAGCAGAAAGACTGAGACAAGATTCTTAAGAAAAATAAAAGCATTATACAACACCCTGGGTCATATTATTTAATCAGAGATGCTAATTTTCTGATTCTCTCATGGGTTTTTGCTGACGGGTGCTTGAAACCATGAGTTAGCACGGGGTCAAAGAAATGCACCAAGTTTACTTCTTGAAGCATGATCTTGGCAGGAAGGTGCGTGTATCAGGTTTTTCATATTGCTTGAATAGCTCTACATGGGTCATCTTGTTCTTTTTAGGAATATTACTATGAATACTATGTTTCAGGTTTGTTTTCATTTCTCTGCCCATGCTCTGTAATGGGGGCATCTCTGTGCTGATTCACCCTGTTGCATGCTTGGGTCCTGCGGATATATTTGGGTGATGTTTATTTGCCGAAGTGCTTCAGATCTCTGATTCTATTTTCCACACTATTTTTCTGGCTTTACTGTGGTTGGGTTTCTCTGCTTTGGTACATCTTTACAATGTAAGGATGGGGAGAATGAGTAAGAAGGGCAGAACGCTGATGCTCCGATTATTTACTGGTAATCTTTATTACTCTGAGTCTTAGACTTCCTCATCACAGTCCTAAATACCCACTCACCCTGCTTTGATTCTAACTACATGGTCACTGAGGAGCTTGGTATTTCAGGAAGTATGGTAGGTGGAGTCCCTCTGTATGACCCCCCAGGCAGGAAGTGGAGACTAAGGGTCCGATTTGGATGCAGATTGGAAGGCCTGCTGACGGCATTTGCTCCATCCGAATCGGATCAGCAATGTGTCTTTCCAACCGAATCAGAAAGGTTTCTGACCGAAGGCTTATGATGCAAGTTAGGCATTAGGAATATCCTAATCCGATCCTCGGACTCTATGGGCCGCGTTTCTGAATGACCGATTACGATGCTGGATTCAGACAGCCTTTCTGAATAGTTCTGTATGACTCAAATCAGCAGTTGTAATCAGACTTTGGGGGCCCTGTAGCGGGCCCCAGCACCCGGACCCTTCCCAATCGAGCCCATCGGGATACCATGGCTACCCTCTAACCAATCATGCAGAGTGTGGCAGGCACCAGGGGGTGCCAGCCAGATGGTGCCCGATTTTCCCCAGCCACCCCTTTCTTCAATGGGATCCTATACATTCGGTTAGAACCCAATCGTATTTGGAAGCATTTGGATACATCATAATCGGACTGTCAGGCTCTCCCAGTCGGAAACCATTCCCAAACCGTTTCGGTCTGAATGATTTCCAAACCGTATCAGAATCGGCCCCAAAGTTATGGATTAGATATGTGTTTGTTTTTAGTATGTTGTGTTTGTTTTAATCCGGGTCTGGTGGCTTAGTGGACCAATGTTTCCACTGAAGGGGCCTGTGATCGACCTCATGGTCACAGGTTAAAATCCTGACAGGTCCACGCAGCCTTTCAGCCTTCTAAGGTCGATAGAATGAGTAGCATTGAGTTGGGTAACAATAAACATCTGTAATTCAACGCCAAGATACTCTTGGGTGAACGTGCACTTTAAAAATACACATTATGGTATGTAAATTCAATTTAGGGCTAAATTAGGTAAACTTTCTGGTAACAAGGCGAACCTCATGACGTAATGACTGTGATGAAGAAAACTAGGACTCTGAGCAATGGAGACTACGAATGTGTAATGGGTACATTGTCATTTCTTTTTCAAAGGCTGTTGTTCATTCTTGTTATACTTAGAGCTGTTCAGTTGCTCAGAAATCGCTAATACATTCAGTTTAATCCCACACAAGCACTTATGCATGTTGCTTGGAAGAAAATGTCGGCGCTCTCCAAGAAGATGAAGACCTGTGTTGGAATCGTTTTGTCTTATTTGAAATTCAGGTAGGGCAATTGTTTACATATGAATCATTGGTCCTCTCTCCACCAGCCATCCATTATTTATTGAGGCTTAGCACACTGTCATGATTAATCAGAGGCCGTGATTCATAACGTTTACAGGAGATGGAGGAAACTTTGGTAGAGTCATTCCTGACACACGCTGAAATTCTGCTGAATTTCAGATGCGTTTCCGGTGTTGTGTAATATCAGGTATCCCCTTGGGATCGGGTATCCCCTGGCCTTCGGCAACCTCCGGAGGTCCTGTCTATTGGACACCTCGGACGAGCCCACGGAAGCGCCGCCCACCGCTGGAGATGCGAGCCTCGGCTTTAGCAGGCAGAAGCAGCAGTGTGCCGAACCAAACTGCTGTTGGGACTGCACCTTTCTGCTCTAAAGCCGAGGAGCCATCTCATTCATACAGGGTTAAGACGCCGTGTTGATTCTCTCTTTGCAATTGTAAAAGGAAACCGCCAGTTTACAAATGAACAGAAATCGTATGATTGGAAGTGGCAGTCCGTAAACAGGATGATAAAAACTTTCACATGACCTGAAAGGCTTGGTGGCATGTTCGTATTATTTTCACTATGAGCCCTTGTTTTACGAGTTGTTTTCCCTCTAACTTGTATTTAGGACACGCTTTCACTCATTTAAAAGCAACAGAGGAAATGTGGCTTTACTAGTACAGTGAAATGCGTGTACCTTGCTCTAATTTTGAAACTCTCTGGCAGACATTCGTATTTTTTAATTAATAGAGGGGTTTGCATCTTTGTAAGCACAGCGCTATGTTGTATATTGTCATATGTAGAATGATAATGTTTTAGTTTATTGTAATAATAAGGGTTTTGGTAAAGCGCTACTAGACACAAGTGTCCACATGCATCATTGTTACATTTTGCGATTTCTTAATTGCGAAAATTAAGGAATCGCAATTAAGAAATCCCAAAATGCTATGCATTAAAAAAATCGCAATATTTTTTGCGATTCAGTATTTTTCCTTAATTGCGATTCACAATTTGCGAATCGCAATTAGGGAAAACCCTTCCCATTGATTCCTATGGGCCAAAAGGCTCATAGGAATGAATGGGAAGGCATTCACATTTTGCGAATTTCAAATTGCGATTCGCAAAATGTGAATGCAAATTCAAAGGTGCAGGGGGGGTCCCAAAAACCCCTCCCTGCACCCCTGAAATGTAACTTTAAATGCAATTAACACACACACATGACCCAAGGACATGTGTGTGTGTAAATTAAAACTTTCAAATATGCAACTAGTGCATGTTTGAAAGTTTTCCGTAAATTAGCATGAAGTTCAACTTCGTGCTAATTTACCCCTTCCAAATTGCGAATTCGCAATTTCAAAACAATCATGCATTGCATTTAAGAAATCGCAAAATTGTGATTTCTTAAATGCTATCGCAATTTAAGAAATCACAAATAAATTGCGATTTCTTAAATTGCGAAAAAGCCTAAACCTTAATGCATCCCAAAAAAGGGTTTTGCATTCACAAACGGCCGAATTTTGCGATTCGCACCGTTTGGGAATGCAAAAACCCTTGATGCATGTGGGCGAAGATCCCTGCCCCAGTGCGCTTTGGGTGTGGACATGTACCAGGGGCACAACCAGAGGCGCAACTAGAGACAAATTTCGGGGGGGGGGGGGTCGGGAGAGTGGGGACTAAGAAAAAGATTCTGGGGGGGTTGGTTCTTCAAGCAAAAGGCAGAGGCGAGCTGCAGGGGCTCTAAGAAGGGGAGAAAAACATCAAAGCCTCGTTAACAAGCAAAAGGTATTTTAAAGACCTTTGAAGTACTCGGGTGCGGCTCTGTGTGTGCCCGGGAAGGTGTCTCATCCCCGGCTGACACAATGGGCGTTGCGCACCTGGGCACAACAAGACGCGAACTTCGGGAGGCGGGGGAGGGAGGGGGTGGCACAGTGTAACCGGTTTTTTTTGGGGCCCCCTGCCCCATTTCCTCCTTCTTCATGAATTCCTCACTACCACTCACCAACAATGCACCTCATCTCGCTGTAGCACCTTTCTGACAACAAAATTTTTTATAGCAATACTTATAGTTTACTTACACTCAGTTCTGTGATCTGCATGGTATATTTTCTTGTTAGCAGGGACATTAATCCTCTGCGATGTGTGGTTGGCAGGAGTGCCCATGTGAGTGCACTGTGAGCGATGCAAAAGTGTGAGAGTAGGGTGAGTGAGGTGACCATATGAATTCGGGCGTGCATGTTAGTGCAAAGTGGGACTAATGAATGCATGGTTAGTAATGGGCTTGTTTGAGTTAGATTGCAAAGTGAGGATTGAGGCTGAAAGGTGACCAAAGTGTCACATAAGTGCAGGGTGTAGTGTGCTTGTGTGACTGCAGGGTGAGGTACAGGGTGAACAGCACAAGTGCATTATGAGTGCAGAGTGATCACTGTGAATGCAGGGTGAGTGGGTGAATGGTGTGAGTGCATGGGGATCAGTGTGAGTGCATGGTGATCAGTGTGAGTGCAGGGTGAGCATGAAAGTGAAGGGGCTAGAATGAGGAGTGAGTTGTCTGAATGCAGGGTGCATTCCCAGACACTTGGAGTAACTCAGCATGTTATTGACGGCGACGTAGGGTTTCAGATAAAAGTTAAACTATTGCTAATATGCAGGGCTTTGAGTGGGATAAAAAATGGGGGGGTCTCTCAAAGGAGCGTGGATGATATGATGAAAACATTTATGCTAAAAGTCTGTGCTCAGCATAATGTGCCGCCCAACTGGTATTTCACTGCTTCTGTTATTGCCTCCAAATATGTAACGTTGCACCTACAACAAGCCAGGACTATTGGATTTGTCAAAAGTTGTTAGTTGCATAGGATAAATATACTACCTGCATACATACAACTATGGCTTTTTGGTATATTATAATAAAAATGATTTAGTTCTTGTGCAAGCGGTTATGGCGTAATGGCTTGAGCTGTCAACTTTGGTGCTGAGTGAGCAGGTTCGAGTCTCAACGTCCGCTCAACATGTGTCATAAAGGCAAATCACTTAATCGTCCGTGCCTTCCAAAAAATAAATGAAGACGTCCTTGTTGGTGTTGATGTAAAGCACTTTTGGGTAGATGCATCAACGTTGTCATTTGCGATTCCTTATTTGCGAAAAATAAGGAATCGCAAATAAGGAATCGCAAATGGCAATGCATCATTTATTTCGCAATTTTATTGAGATTCGGTAAAAATCGCAATTTTTACCGAATCGCAATAAAATTGCGAGTTACAAATAGCGAATTCGCAATTCCCATTCATTCCTATGGGCTGAAATGCCCATAGGAATGAATGGGAATTGCGAATTCGCTATTTGAAATCGGAATTCAACAAAGCATTTCAAGGGTGGAGAGGGGGGTCCAAATGACCCCCCCCCTGCACCCATGAAATGCACTTTTACCTGTAAGTTACATACACACATGTCCTAAGGACATGTGTGCCTGTAACTTAACAGTTTAAAAAATGCATTTTTGTGCGTTTTTAAACAATTTTGCAAATTACCACGAAGTTCAACTTCGTGGTAATTTTCACTTGCAATTTGTAAAATCGCAAATGTTTTGACAATGATGCATTGCATTTAAGGAATCGCAAATTAGCGATTCCTTAAAAGCAATCGCATTTTTGGAATTCGCTAAAAATAGCGATTTTCCAAAAATGCTTGATGCATCCCAGAAACCAATTTAGGAAGTGCAAACGGCCGATTTTTGCGATTCGCACCGTTTGCACTTCCTAAAAAGGTTGATGCATCTAGGCATAAGAGTTTGGCAATACAGAACAGCAAAAAAATAAAAGTTACATCAAAACAGTAAACTGCTGCAGAGTTAAGATTTTTTTCCATTCTGAGTATAAAGGTGAAAATGTAGAGCCATATAGACACCCGTCTCGGCACCTGCTTTTAAGAACTGCAGTGCTAAGCACCGGCAGGTCCTGGCCCACTTAAAGCCCGGCTATTATGGCTTTAACCAGGGATCATAGGAGGAGGAAATAAATTATGTGCTGATCCTGCAACAAACTCCCAGTCTTTTGATTAGGGTTGCCAGCTCATTATTTTGATGTTCCAGACGGTACAAAAATGAACAGTCACATAACGCTGTATTTTCAGCATTTACCTGTGCATACTTCAAACAACAAATATATATAGAAAGCACTTTTAATTGTGTTCTAGGGCTGCCTGAATGATCCATGACTGATAATTAAAGGGAACAAAGACAAGGAAGTCACATTACAAATGAATACATACTTTTGTATTTATAACCCTATTTAGGGTCAAGACAAGGTCTTTGCAGGCTCTTTATACAACACATGGCGGGCATTTTTCTTTCGGCAACCCTACATTGCATTCCTTTTCATGAAATGCATTCTTACACAATGACAGTAAATGTAAAATACAAATGTAAGGGGGCCCAGGGGGTACTGAAACCAGAAAATAAACTAAGCTTCGGTGACCAGTTTACAAAGGTATGTATATATGCAAATGGTCTTTAAAGATCTGTGAAAAACTCGGGCGCGCCGGACACTCCAGACACTGCCTAGCCTACAGCTGCTCGAGCTGCAGCAGCACGGGCTGGGACACACAAAGGGAAGGGCTGAAGCCCTTTCAGTCCTATGGGCGCTGCGCGCCTGGCATGTACAAAATAAGCGGTCCAAAGTCCGAGCTCTTTCATGAGACGCCGGTAGACTATGGGGTAAGGGATTCTCAAGGAAGATAACATTCCAAAGCCATGAAGAACCACGTCCCTGATGTTTAGTTGAAGACAGCAAGTCAAAAATGCTTCCAGTACTTTAGAACCATTGTTTCTTTACAAAGTTATGAAGATTTTAAAAAACTAGGGTGGTGTGACTAAGGTGCGCAGTGTGTATCTATCTATCTATCAGTCTATCTATCTATCTATCTATCTATCTATCTATCTATCTATCTATCTATCTATCTATCTATCTATCTATCTATCTATCTATCTATCTATCTATCTATCTATCTATCTGTCTATCTATCTGTCTGTCTAACTATCTAGTCATCACGGCACAGACCACCATATGGAGCTCAGAAGGATGGGAGACTCACCAGGCCCATCGTGCCGGTACTTTGCGGCACAATGTATCAAGCTCAGAAGGATGGGAGGCTAGCTAGTCTGCAGACAATATGGATGTTGCCAGCATGCAGAAGATTTCCAGAACACCCATGCACACTGTACATTGGAATGAAGGTGGTCTGACTAGCCCTTGTGCCAGTACTCTGATGCACACTCTATCGAGTTCAGAATGTTAAGATGCTGACTAGGCCCTTTGTGCCAGCACTCTGATGCATACCCTATCAACTTTGGAAGGACGAAGGGCTGACTAGGCCTGCCGTGCTAGCACTCTGAAGCACACTCTATTGAGCTCAGAATGATAAGATGCTGATTAGGCCCCTTGTACCACCACTCTGATGCATACTCTATCGAGCTCAGAGGTATATGATGCTGACCAGGCCCATCGTGCCAGCACTCTGATGCACACTCTATTGAGCTCAAAAGGATAAGTTGCTGAGTAAGTCCCTCTTGCCAGCAGGGCCGGACTGGGAACCACAACCAGCCCTCGCAAAGTGCTTGGCCAGGCCCCTCTCCCCCCTTCCCACTCGGGGGGTTAGAGGTGCCGCCGAGCTCTTTGCCGGGCCGGATTTCGGCTGATTTTGGTACAGGGCCGATTTTGCTGCTATGCAAAAAATGTCGCTGTAACAAAAACAGCCCCTAGGGGCCCAAAACCGCCCCCACCCGTGCGGTGCACCGGGGGATTGCCTGGTGCCCGCTATGGCCAGTCCGGGCCTGCTTGCCAGCACTCTGATGCATACTATATCCATCTTGGAAGGGAAAGATGCTTATTACGCACCTCATGCCGGCACTCTGATGCATACTATATCCAGCTTGTAAGGTAAGATTTTGTCTATGCCCCTCGTACCAGCAATCTAATGCGTACTATATCCAGCTTGGAAGGATAAAATGCTTACCAAGCCCCTTGTGCCACTACTCTGATGCACACTCTATTGAGCTCAGAAGGATAAGATGCTGACAAGGACCCTCGTGCCACCTCTCTGATGCAAACTGTATCAACCTTGGAAGGGTGGAAGGCTGACTAGGCCCTCGTGCCAGCACTCTGATGTATACCATATCCAGCTCGGAAGGATAAGATGCTAACAAGGCCCCTCGTGCCTGCACTCTGATGCATACTATATCCAGCTTGGAAGGATAAGATGCTGATCAGGCCCCTCTTGCGGGCACTCTGATGCATATTATATCCAGCTCCAAAGGATAAGATGCTGGTTAGGCCCCTCATGCCAGCACTCTAATCCATATTCTATCCAGCTTGCCCCACGTGTCAGCACTCTGATGTGTACTGTATCCAGCTTAGAAGGATACGATGCTGATCAAGCCCCTAGTGTCAGCAGTCTTATGCACACTCTATTGAGCTTGGAAGGATACAATGCTGATTAGGCCCCTCGTCCAAGCAAACTGAAGCACATCGACCTTGGAAGGATGGAGGTCTTACTGGGCCCATCGTACTAGCACTCTGCTGTATACTATATCCAGCTCCGAAGGATAAGATGCTGACTAGGCCCCTTGAGCCAGCACTGTGATGTGTACTATATCCAGCTCGGAAGGACAAGATGATGACTAGACCCCTATTGCCAGCACTCTGATGCATACTACATTAAGCTCAGAAGGATAAAATGCTGACTAGGACCCTCGTCCCAGCAATCTGAAGCACACTATTGACCTTGGAAGGACAGAGGGCTGACTGGGCCCGTCGTACTGAGGAAATATAAATTTTATGGTCAAGTAATGTTCCCTAGCGTGTACCCCACCGACTCCATGTGCCAGCTTAAAGTGCATGTAACTTCCCTCCTGTGCCAGCTATGAAGACGCAAATACATTTGCGTCCACCGTTAACATGTCCTCTTTCAGACCCACTCTGAATGGGTTAAATAGTCCGTTCCTAAGTATGCCATGCCAACGTCTTTTTGTAGTGTACTTTACACGTTTTTCAGCTCTGGCAAAGTAGGCCCTGAATTTCTGCCATCGAGCCTTTTTTCGTTGCTTTCTGACTCAGAAAAGCATCAGCCCAGGCAGCCTCTGTATTCATGACCTCTGTCCTACTCCCTGTGCGGCCCATGGCGCTTAGCTCAGCCTGCTGCCTGCCAAGACTGACTACAACCTTCGAATTATCTGTTCCGCTCCTCGAAAATACATTCCTGCCTACTAGTTTAAGTAAACACCCTCCCAGCTGCAGAGCACGAGGCCCGGCCTACTGTCTCCATGCAAGTAATTCATAGTCTCTGTTACCATGGAAGGCCCATGCCCCTCGCATCCCGTGCAGACACTTAGGCGCTTATACACGCACTCACAGTCAGTATAGAATAGCTTCTGCCCCAGAGACCTTTCCCTCTAGATAGTATGGTTCCCAAACATCAGATATCAG
Source organism: Lissotriton vulgaris (assembly GCF_964263255.1). Classification (NCBI taxonomy): domain Eukaryota; kingdom Metazoa; phylum Chordata; class Amphibia; order Caudata; family Salamandridae; genus Lissotriton; species Lissotriton vulgaris. The sequence continues at coordinate 1,211,621,733 of NC_141696.1, forward strand.
ATATGATAGAAGTACGAGTTGATCTGACATGCCAGACTTCTGTCTCTTTCCGCCAGTGTAAATGTCAAGTCCCCTGCACCCGTCTGTTTCACGTCAATCATACGTCATGCAACTGCGCGCGCACCCATGCTTCAGATTTCTGCTGACATTACAACATTCTGCTTTGTGACACCTACCTGTGACGTTTCTAGCGCACACCTCTAGTTCACGCCTAGTCCACGCCTTCTGATTACGTACTAGCAACACGTGGATGCTGTTATCTTGTTTCTCTCAGCTGTTACGCCTACTATATTGCTTTCTATGACATGAATTAAGTATATAAGCTATGTATTGTCAATAAAATATTGCTCTATCCCTTCCTGGACCCTGTGTGGTGCCAGGAACCTGATATCCAGTTCCGGAACAATTCCTTTTTAAGGAATAAAACCCCTAAGAACTCTAACACCACGGACTCTGTTTTCTTTCTTTCCGATTGAGTTACTATTGATTAAGTACTTACCTGCATAGAAATTAAGATGGTAAATTAAATATTTACGACAGTACCAGGACTCTGATGTATACTATATCCAACTCCAAAGGATAAGATGCTGACTAGGCTCCTCATGCCAGCACTCTGATGCATACTATTTCGAGCTCGGAAGTATAAGATGCTGACTAGGCCCCTCGTGCCAATACTCTGATGCACACTCTATTGAGCTCAGAAGGATACGTTGCTGACTAGGCCCCTCATGCCAGCACTCTGATCTACACTCTATCGAACTCAGAAGGATAAGATGATGACGAGGCCCCTCATACTAGCACTCTGATGCGGACTACATTCAGCTCCGAAAGGATAATATGCTGACTAGGCTCCTCATGCCACCACTCTGATCTACACTCTATCGAACTCAGAAGGATAAGATGCTGACTAGGCCCCTCATCCTAGCACTCAGATGTGTACTACATTCAGCTCAGAAGGATAAGATGCTGACTAGGCCCCTCATCCTAGTACTCTGAAACACACTGTTGGAAGGACAGAGGGCTGACTAGGCCCTTTGTGCCAGCACTCTGAGGTATACTAAATTCTGCTCAGAAGGATAAAATGCTCAATAGGCCCTTCATGCCAGCACTCTGATGCGTACTATATTCAGCTCAGAATGATAAGATGCTGGTTAGGCCCTCGAGCCACAACTCTAATGTGTACTATATCCAGCTCAGAAGGATAAGATGTTGATTAGGCACCTCGTGCCAGCACTCTGATGCATACCTAATCCAGCTCGGAAGGATAAGATTTTGACTAGGCCCCTCATGCCAGCACTCCGATGCACACTCATTGAGCTCAGAAAGATACGATTCTGAAAATTCCCCTCATGTCAGCTCTTCGATGCATACTATATCCAGCTGGGAAGTATATGATGCTGACTAGGCCCCTTATGCCAGCACCCTGATGCGTACTACATTCAGCTCTGAAGGATAAGATCCTGACTATGACTCTCGTCTCAGCATTCTGAAGCACACTGGAAGGACAGAGAGCTGACTGGGCCCTTCTTGTCAGCACTCTGATGCGTACTATATACAGCTCAGAAGGATAAGATGCTGATTAGGCCCTTGTGCCAGCATTCTGATGCATACTATAAACAGCTCGGAAGTATAAGATGCCAATTAGGCCCCTCGTGCCAGCACTTTGAACCGTACTAGATCCAGCTCGGAGGGATAATTTGCTGATTAGGCCTCTCGTGCCAGCACTCTGATGTGTACTATATCCAGCTCGGAAGGTTAATATTCTGAGTAGGCCATTGTGCCATCACTCTGATGCACAGTATATCCAGCTCAGAATGATAAGATTCTGATTAGGCTCCTTGTGCCAGCACTCTCATGCATACTATAGCAAGCTCGGAAGGATAAAATGCTGACGATTTCCCTCGTGCCAGCAATCTGATGCGTAATATATCCAGCTGGGAAGGATAAGATGCTGACTAGGCGCCTCGTGCCAGCACTCTGATGTATACTACATTCAGCGAAGAAGGATAATATGCTAACTAGACCCCCTCGTCCCAGCAATCTCAAGCACACTGTATCGACCTTGGATGCTGATCAAACCCCTTGTGTCAGCAGCACTCCGGTGTATACTATATCCAGCTCGGAAGGACAAGATGCTGACTATGCCCCTCGTGCCAGCACTGTGATGTGTACTATATCCAACTCGGAAGGACAAGATGATGACTAGGCCCCTCTTGCCAGCACTTTGATGCATACTACATTAAGCTCAGAAGAATAATATGCTGACTAGGACCCTCGTCCCAGCAATCTGAATCACACTATCGACCTTCGAAGGACAGAGGGCTGACTAGGCCCGTAGTACCAGCACTCTGATGTATACTATATCCAGCTCCAAAGGATAAGATGCTGATTAGGCCCCTTGTGCCAGCACTCTGGTGTACACTATATCATGCTTGGAAGGATAAGATGCTGATTAGGTCCCTCCAGCCATCACTCTCATGCGTACTATACCAAGGTCGGAAGGATATGATGCTGACTATGCCCCTCGTGCCAGCATTCTGAAGCACACTATATCCAGCAGGGAAGGATAAGATGCTGACTAGGCCCATCTTGCCAGCACTCTGAAGCACACTGTATCGACCTTGGAAAGACAGAGGGCTGACTAGGCCTGTCGTACCAGCACTCTAATGTATACTATATACAGCTCCAAAGGGTAAGATGCTGACTAGGCTACTCGTGCCAGCACTCTGATGCACACTCGATTGAGCTAGGAACAGTAAGATGCTGATTAGGCCCCTCGTGCCATCACTCCCATGCGTACTACATTAAGGTTGGAAGGATAAGATGCTGACTAGGCCTGTCATACCAGCACTCTTTTGCGTACTATATCCTGCTCGGAAGGAAAGCATGCTGACTAGGCCCGTCACCTCTCCTGCAGATTGTCTGCCAGTTGTAAGCACACTGATGATTCTTAGTACACTGCATGTGCTGCAAGTGTATCTGGTGACTCTGTGATCACCTCAGCCGCAATCTGTGCTTGAGGCGGGCACACTGGCTACTGTGATACGGAAAAAACTCAATGGCATCTCTTTTGGGAACGGGGAGGGGTTTGATGGCTCACGCATTTTTTGATGATTGAACCGCTGCAGAATCACAATCACCCTGCTACATGACACTGGAACCTCAATGTACTGAAAGCAAACAAGTCTCTGACTCAGAGATACAGGTGCACCAGCAGAAACGAACAGGTGCCGTGTAATATTTGGTATCCTCTTGGGATCGTGTAACCCCTGCTCTTAGGGAGACTTCGAGCTCCTGCCTATTGGACATCTTGGACTGGCCCACAGCAGCCCTGCCCACCTCAGGAGAGGCGAACCTAGGCTTTAGCTGGCAGAAGCAGCAGCGCTCCAATCAAAGCTGTTGCCCCAGTCGCTCTGTTTACGGGGACACTAAGAAAGGGTCCTATTAAAGTGCTTAAATGTTTGTTTATCTTGCCTTGACCTCTGACTGTTTGAACTAAACTGCACTATGTGTAAAACAAAGGAGAAAGAAAACATTTTGGCTTTTTAATAATAAAACGTATTCAAATCTTTAAAGATGCTACAGGGACAGATCCACATTGTGGCACTTGAAGACTTTTCTTTTAACTGGTGCTGGATGTGGTAAAAATGGCTAAAGGATCCCATAAATTGGGCTGACATGGTAGATGAATGGACTGGAAGAGCCCTGCCAAGTTTCCCATGTCCCCAGTCCAGATTTGTTTTTAAAATTCTGGGACTTGTAGTCCTGTTTATTCCATTACAAAACTGAACTTCAAATCTGAGAATTAAAAGCAAAACCTGGCTAAAACAACACATCATGCATTGATCAGGGAAACCTGGCAGCAATGCTAGTCAAAAGGGGCAGAGATAAGAGGATCAGGGGTTAGTATTCCACCCACACACAAACACACACACACATATATATATATATATATATATATATATATATATATATATATATATATATATATATATATATATATATATATTCAATGAAAAAACCATAGGTTTTAGCCCATATATAGTTAGGGATTAGCATTTACAAAACCTTGAAAATTCACTGAAAAAACCATAGGTTATAGACCATATGTAGTTAGGGATTAGCATTTACTAAGCATGGGCGGAAAATCCGTTTCGCTCGCGGATTTTGCGGATTTTCGGTAAATTCGCAATCCACGAGATTCGCGAATCTCCCGCAAAATCCGCAAATCCGCGAGCAGCGGATTTTGCTCGCACTGCTCGCACTGTTCGCGTGAGTTCGCGGCTTCCCAGTACAACTTCGCGCCCCGCGAATAAGTGCAAAATTGCAGAAATACGATTTTAGCAAAACTGAAACTACTTACCAGGTTCAAAAGTTCAGGCTCATCATTAGTAGCCATTTCCTGTAGTGCTTCCTGAGGGGCCCCTCCAGAGTTCAGTTGCCAGTTGCAACTATTATGTGACCCTGCTCTGAACCTCAGAATAGTTACACATATGCCACAAAGGTCCTGAATTACAGCTAAGGGAGACAAGCAGGAGCCAGGAGCCAGGCTGGAAGTTCAAATCCATTAATCAGCCCCTAATTCATTAGTGTCAGTTGGGGCAGGGCAGGTGTTGTAACTAATTTTGCAACAATGAAAGCACTTAGCAAGTACAAAAGATCACTAATCAGGAAGCACTAAGGAAGCAGGTGCCAGCTAAAAAAATATTCTGTGACACATTAATCAGCCCCAAATTAATTCAGGTCACTTGAGGCAGGGAAGGTGTGCTTGCGTTGCCACAATAATGTACACTGAGAGTGGCAGTGATGAAGAAGAGTGTCCCAAACAGGCTGGACACGTAGAAACAACAAGTTCGCGAAACTTGCGACCCGACAGGTAAGTTCGCAATTTGCGAAAGTGTACAAAACCCTCGCGAACTGGCAGAAACCCGCGCAAACACAAAAAAAAATAATCCGCAAATTCGCGAGAATTCGCGGATTTTGCGGATTGCGAGTTCGCAAATCCGCAAAATTCGCGAACGCGAGATTCGCAAAATTCGCCCATGCTTAGCATTTACAAAACCTTATTTTACTCGCATAAAACCATTGAAATTCGCATATATAGTTAGTTGCGCTAACTATATATCGCGCACCCGCAATCCACTGCTGATGATGTCACATATTACATCATTCATGACATGGTCAGTGACATCACTGATGACATCACTGATGACATCTCAAATGACACAATCCGTTTGACCTGAAGACACGCTGTAGTGGGGCGCCCCTTTACCGTTTCAGTTGCCATTCCGCCCGCTTTTGCTACACTGTGCCTCTTCCGCCATTCAGCTGTTTACCGCCTGCTCTTGCGACTACAGTGTCTCGCTCACCATGTAGTTGAGTTGCTCCCGCTCTTGCGATGCAGCTATAGGCGGCTGCCACAGGACTCTCAAAATGGCGGCCGCCTCTTCAGATTTGGGCGTGGTCCACTAAAATGGCCATGGGACACCTTGGAACTCGGACGCTTGTCTGCTAGGGCTTGGGCCCCATTCTCGAAAGCGTCCACTGAGCCTTGAAGATTCTACAAAAGTCTTGGGGGCCCCCGACTCCCGCAGGCTTCTGGTGGGGAGCGGCTGCCATGATTGCTCGTGGAATGGCCACGACTGAGATACGAGATGGTGGTGCTCTCATGCTAACGCCAGCTTCAGTCTGAAACATCCAGAAACACTGTAGACTACCAATTCGATCAGTTCCGGTAGCGCCCCAACGTGACCCGGTAGGGAAGAACTTGCCCTCCCCTCTTTGACTGATGGTTCTTGTTGTCTGTCCCTTCTGTTGTCATTTAACAGAACTTTTTAGACTGCTGAAAGGGGTTGTGTTCCGACCGCTGGTTGGTGGAGACATTTTGACTATTTTCTGGACCTACGTTGTCGCGTAATGCGTTATATGACACGCCGCGTTAGCGCACCCGGAAGTACTCCAGTGCGTGAAGCGCAGCTTCCCGGAAGGGATCCGGGGCGCGACGCGCAGCGCGTAACGTAAGCATAACAGGTCATGTGACTTGTTAATAAAACTTTTCATTGGTTCATTTTACTTTTGTTATTCTAATGATGAAAGGCTTGGTCATATGACCTAAAATGTACGCTTTTTATTGCTTTCGAACATTATTTTTTCTTAAACATATATGTTATAATGTTCCAGGCTAATGTATTTTCCCGGAAAATTTACAACTGTCCTGCAAGTAAAATGTATTCCTTTTTCTAGAAAAAGGGCGTTTCTTCGTCCCATGACGGAGCCGTTGAGCAAAAGATGCTCGGCCTGCTGTCTTAGTCGCCGATACGCCTGAATATCAGATTCTTATCGATCACTTTATGTTGCAGGAGTAAAAAACACAACAGCCCATTTATCTTTACTGCGTTCCTGCGTATTATACCTTTTATCCGTCATGTAATTGGACTGCTTTATTTTACTTGCCTTTTACTGTTTCGAAAACAGTGACTAAAATTAAAAACTTTACCAATGTAAACACTACTACCATGTTTTGTTTTAAAAACCTTTATTGTGAAAATGTCAGTATACAAATACGGGCCTATAACCACGTGGGCCGGCCACGGAGCAAACTGGAATCGTATATGATGAGGAGACATTTACACTGTAGAGGAACGCAACGAGCGGGCCATTAGGTTGCAAGAACTAAGGTGTCTAACAGTTGCGGAATCGGTGGACGTACATTTTGTAATTAAAATACGACAGGGCCACTTACAATAAAATTATCTAGATATACATTTGCGGGCAAGTACCATGGGTGACGTTAATTCGAACTTTCAATAGTACAGTAATCAATAACACATCAGAACTTAATATCAATAGGGATGTCGAAATATTCAATCAATTCTCGTTCCCGCCCGCCATGTGCTTCAAAACTGCATACGTATCTCGTGATATCAAGGTTGTGCAACCAGTACACAACAAGGAGTTACGAGTAAGCATGGGCGAATTTTGCGAATCTCGCGTTCGCGAATTTTGCGGATTTGCGAACTCGCAATCCGCAAAATCCGCGAATTCTCGCGAATTTGCGGATTTTTTTTTTTTTTTTTGCTCGGGTTTCTGCCAGTTCGCGAGGGTTTTGTACACTTTCGCAAATTGCGAACTTACCTGTCGGGTCGCAAGTTTCGCGAACTTGTTGTTTCTACGTGTCCAGCCTGTTTGGGACACTCTTCTTCATCACTGCCACTCTCTGTCACCACTGCCACTCTCTGACTACTCATGCCACCCTCTGGCCCACCCATGCCACCCTCTGTTTCATCACAGCACCCTCTGGTTGTCCAGTCAGTGTACATTATTGTGGCAACGCAAGCACACCTTCCCTGCCTCAAGTGACCTGAATTAATTTGGGGCTGATTAATGTGTCACAGAATATTTTTTTAGCTGGCACCTGCTTCCTTAGTGCTTCCTGATTAGTGATCTTTTGTACTTGCTAAGTGCTTTCATTGTTGCAAAATTAGTTACAACACCTGCCCTGCCCCAACTGACACTAATGAATTAGGGGCTGATTAATGGATTTGAACTTCCAGCCTGGCTCCTGCTTGTCTCCCTTAGCTGTAATTCAGGACCTTTGTGGCATATGTGTAACTATTCTGAGGTTCAGAGCAGGGTCACATAATAGTTGCAACTGGCAACTGAACTCTGGAGGGGCCCCTCAGGAAGCACTACAGGAAATGGCTACTAATGATGAGCCTGAACTTTTGAACCTGGTAAGTAGTTTCAGTTTTGCTAAAATCGTATTTCTGCAATTTTGCACTTATTCGCGGGGCGCGAAGTTGTACTGGGAAGCCGCGAACTCACGCGAACAGTGCGAGCAAAATCCGCTGCTCGCGGATTTGCGGATTTTGCGGGAGATTCGCGAATCTCGCGGATTGCGAATTTACCGAAAATCCGCAAAATCCGCGAGCGAAACAGATTTTCCGCCCATGCTTAGTTACGAGTCCCATTTATACCGGCGCCATTTTGGGCGAGGCCGGGCAGGTCCAGGATATAGTCAAAATGTCTCCACCAACCAGCGGTCGGACCAGAACCCCTTTCGGCAGTCAAAAAAGGTTCAGTTAAATGACAACAGAAGAGATAGGCAACAAGAACCAACAGTCAAAAGAGGGGAGGGCAAGATCTAAAGCCATTGTTCTACAAACTCTCAAGCAGACTTGCATTGGAAAAATCCTGAAGAATGTACAAACTGAAAACCATTTTTTGTCTGTATAGCATCACCAGCAATGTTTGAGTCAGCTTTGTGTGAAGCCGCCATTTTGATTCAATCAATAGCGTCCCCCTGCACACATTCAGGGACCTGGTCGTGTCTAAAGGCCAAACGGATTGTGGGACAAGATGCAGAAAGGAAAAGGAAAAAAGTTCCGCCGGACCATGGGAGCCGGCCGCCTATGTCATGGGCGATCTTTGGCCACACCAGGGCAATAGTGAAGCTGCAGCAGGTGCAAATAAGCTTCAGACAGTGTTACAAGCGCTGCTCAGAACTCTCAACTATGACACCACCTCCGTGCCATCCGGATCTTGGCGCCTTGTGCTGGTTCCGACCTATTCACACATCGGTCCGCTACTGACACCACCTCATAGGCCAACGGGACACCCCACGCCGACTTTCGGCGCAGCATTGTAGGATGGCCACACCAGTGCGGCAACTTGCTAGACACCACCTCGGTGCCATCCAGATCTCGGCGCGTTGTGCTTCCTTCGGCTTACTGTAGCCGCAAGTGCGGACGCAACTCAGCTGGATAGCGAGTGAAACACCAAGGGGCGCCCCACTGCAGCCGAGGAGCCTCCATCTTGGGGGCGACGCACAGCATCACATTGCTTTCTCAAACAGCCCCCACTGACTGACGCGACCTCACAGGCCAACGGGGTGCCCCACGCCGACTTTCGGCGCAGCATTGTAGGATGGCCACACCAGTGCGGCAACTTGCTGGACACCACCTCGGTGCCATCCGGATCTTGGCGCGTTGTGCTGCCTTCGGCCTACTGTAGCAGCAAGTGCGGGCGCAACTCTGCTGGACGGCGAGTGAAACGGTAAGAGGCGCCGCACTGCACATCAGGTGCCTCCACCTGGGGAGGCAAGAGAGGCCAGTTTGCGCCACCTCCCCCCCCCGGGCACCCCACGCCGACTTTCGGCGTAGCATTGTAGGATGGCCACACCAGTGCAACTTGCTGGACACCACCTCGGTGCCATCCGGATCTCGGCGCGTTGTGCTGCCTTCGGCCTATTCGCACATCGGTCCGCTACTGACGCCGCCTCACGTGCCAACGGATTTTCTACGCTTTTTATAGCAGCGCGTAACGTAAGCATAACAGGTCATGTGACTTCTTTATAAAACTTTTCATTGGTTCATTTTACTTTTGGTTTCCTAATGATGGAAGGCTTGATCATATGACCTAAAAATAACACTTTTCATTGGATTAAAACATTTTTTTTTCCCAAACGATGAAAGCCCCACCTTGTTTCTAGATGTTTCAGACTGAAGCTGGCGTCAGCCTGAGAGCACCACCATTTCGTGGCTCCGTCGTGGTCATTCCGCGAGCAATCATGGCAGCCGCTCCCCACCGGAAGCCTGCAGGAGTCGGGAGCCCCCAAGACTTTTGTAAAATCTTCAAGGCTCAGGGGACGTCCGAGTTCCAAGGTGTCCCAGGGCCATTTTAGTGGACCAGGCCCAAATCCGAAGAGCCGTCTGCCATTTTAAGAGTCCTGTGGCAGCCGCCTATCGCTGCACCGCAAGAGTGGGTGCAACTCAACTACATGGTGAGCGAGACGCTGTAGCCGCAAGAGCGGGCGATAAACAGCTGAATGGAGGATGAGGCACAGTGTAGCAAAAGCGGGCGGAATGGCAACTGAAACGGTAAAGGGGCGCCCCAGTACAGCAGACGAGCCTCCACCTGGGGAGACCCGTTCACGCCGCCTCCCCCCCCCCCCCGGGGCGCCCCACGCCGTTTTTCGGAGCAGCATTGTAGGATGCCAAAACCAGTGCGACAACTTACTGGACATCACCTGGGTGCCATCCACATCTCAGCGCGTTCTGCTGCCTTGGGACTATTCGCACAACAGACCGCTACTGACGAGGCCTCCCCGCGCACCCCCCGGGACGCCCCACGCCGTTTTTCAGAGCTGCATTGTAGGATACCAAAAACCAGTGCGGCACCCAGGTAACATCACCTGGGTGCCGTCCAGAACTCAGCACGTTGTGCTGCCTTGGGACTATTCGCACAAAACACAGCTACTGACCATTGTTGCTTCTTTTTTCAAAAAAATGTTTAAATGTATTTACTGTTTTTGTTGCGTTCTATATATTTATAAGTTATTAAAGTGTTATAATCCTACTTTGTTGGAGAGCTATATATTTTTAATGTGACACATAATTGTAAAAACTTTGATGTACAAAGAGGCATCCCTGGAATCTTCCGCTTCAGGCTCGGTCCCACACACCCTCACAGTGAGAATCCCCTCCCCAAGCACAATACAGGATGGTTATCAGATAGTAGGAACCCGTGTGGTGTGACGGATCTCATCGGGTGGGGGCCTTGATCTACTGTAACTCCTTTGAAGAGGGGTGATTCTCTACAGCTGGGGCCATAAACTACATCTGCAGGGCTAGGTGATAGGCTGGGACCGGCCTGGACAATCGGACACAGAGGAAGAGGAGTGTCAGAGGGTGCGGTAGTGAATAGGGTGAAAGGGTGGTGTCGGGCGGGCACAGGGTGTGATTCTCAGGGAAGAGCAGCGCACATGGGAGGAGGTTTCTGGCCCATGCATGAGAGAGAGAGCGGGGTGACCAGTGCGTGGGGGAGATGCTTGCGAGGGTGGGGAGCCATGCTGGGGATCGGCGGCGTGCAGAGAGTGGGTCTGGTCAAGGCATCTAAAATGGCTGCCGTGCTCAACAAAAGTGTGGCATTGCAAAAAAGACAAGATGGTGCAGACAATGTTTATCAATAATGATTAATTTATAACAATTATTTTTAACAAAATATTTACTCGCAGTGACAAAATGGCGGTCAACAGTTCCTGATTTCCATCGAATCGAACGTTAACAGACGTCACGCAGCAAAAAAAAAAAAACGCTCACGCACAGCCGCTGGAAGACATGTATCAACATATATGAGCCTCCTCAGCCACCCTCAGAAAACAAAAGGGGTCAGGATACGTCTCCCGTACCCCCTTATACCTAGTAATTTAATGAAATCGAAACACAAAATGGCGAATTGATGTTTCGCTACCAGTTTGCGACCCGGTTCGCGAACCGAGAAGCGCTTCTACCGCGAAAAATCAAATTTTTATTATTTGCCCCACGGGACCCTTTAATAACCCCAACATCATTCCTAGGGGGTCAAGAGGGGTCTACCTAGCCCCCTTTCATTAAATTCCCCCTTCGTTTTTCTCCTCCTCTTGTCTCTCGATCCTACCGACAGACAAGATGGCGGCCGCACCGGACTGTTTAGAATGTTGACAGACACCGGAGAGCCAATCAGCTTCGCTACGCAAAGCTCCGTTACGCGAAAAGTACGCGATCTGGAGCGCTATCTGGGACGCTGTCACAGATATATCTGTTTTTTAAACGTTAATTTCTCAAAATCCACTGGAGCACATATATTGAGACCCAGCAAAGGCACATCGGGCTAACAGTCCCTATAATTTTGCCAAGTTTCGTGCAAATCCATTCAGCCGTTAGTTTGCGACCCGGTTCGCGAACCGAGAAGCGCTTCTACCGTGAAAAATCAATTTTTTTTTATTTTCCCCACGGGACCCTTTAATAACCCCAACATCATTCCTAGGGGGTCAAGAGGGGTCTACCTTGCCCCCTTTCATTAAATTCCCCCTTCGTTTTTCACCTCTTCTTGTCTCTCGATCCTACCGAGAGACAATATGGCGGCCGCACCGGACTGTTTAGAATGTTGACAGACACCGGAGAGCCAATCAGCATCGCTTCGCAAAGCTCCGTGACGCGAAAAGTGCGCGATCTGGAGCGCTATCTGGGACGCTGTCACAGATATATAAATTTTTTAAAACGTTAATTTCTCAAAATCCACTGGAGCACATATATTGAGACCCAGCAAAGGCACATCGGGCTAACAGTCCCTACAATTTTGCCAAGTTTCGTGCAAATCCATTCAGCCGTTCGAGCTAAAAGTGAGGCCAAACGCCCTATGGAAATTAACATGGGAAAAACGCGTTTTGGGACCCCCCTTTTTTCTCGCCCCCCCCTTGACGAACCCCCCCCCAAATTTTCAGGGGCTGCTCAGAAACAAAATGTGCCATTTTCCTGAAAATTTCAGCCGATTCCGTCCATAAACGCCAAAGTTATTAGACATAGAATTTTCAAAAGTTCCATAGAGAAATAATCCTAACTATATATACCTACTGGCTATCGCCAGTAGGTTATATATATATATATATATATATATATATATATATATATATATATATATATATATATATATATATCATCAGATCCAAAGAAATTGACATATTACAGTAAATGTGTACTTTTTCGGTCAAAAATAGTCTACATTTTATATTACCTCTCAATAAGGCACTTGCTGTTGAGATCACTGTGTAAGCAAATTCCTATGTATAACATTGATGAGATATCTATGAAGGTTAATGCCCTTGCTGAATAGATCTTGCTCCAACACTACCAGCAGAGGGCATGACCATCCCTCCCCCAAGATGTTTACACCTTGATATGTATGCTGCGTTGTATAATGAATTGTGACTCAAATGCATTATTGTGTATTCATTGTATTTTTCACTTTAAATACACAATACATGATTGTTTTTAAATCTTATTAAGGGTTAATATGGCTGTTGTAAAGCACAGTGTGTAACATGCAAGTATGTATTCTTATGTAATAGCTTTGTATTTTAAGTGGACATCTCAGTGGGTTATTACTTTTTTGTGTGGTGATCCTTGTATTAGTAAATGTATCCTAATAATGACTCAGAAAGATGCATCTGACATTCTAACAAATCTTACATATGTCTTAGTTTGGAAATTTCAAACATTACACCAAATGATGGATGGGTCAAACATCTTCCACCTCCATCATGAAGCATCTACCCTAGTTTACCTCTTGAGTAGTTATGAAGTGACAAGCTCTGATAGATCTGCCAGCCATTAGGTGGAATTTTCCCAAACATTTGTTTTCCTCCTCCATGGATTCAGCGCACTTTACCTCTGCTAACCGGTGCTAAAGCATGTGCTCAATCCTTTAAACATGGTCACGTTGGCTTATCCCCAAAAGGCATATTTAATATCCTTTAAGTCCCTAGTAAAGTGGGACTACCTTTGCTCAGGGTCTGTAAATTAAATGCTACTCATAGGACTACATCACTGATTGGGACTTAAGTAACCCTCTGAACATTTCTAAGCCTGTCATCACAGAATATGTAAGCTCATTTAAACTTCCATTTGAACCTGGCAAAACAAACCTTTTATCTAGGTCCAAACTTTCCTGTTTAATACATATAAGACACCCCCAGGGTAGACCATGGACAGCCCTGAAGGCAGGGTGCATTTCTGACATGTCCAGGTGGTCAAAAAACGTTAAATTCACTTTTTTCTTCTGCAAGGCATACCTCTTCCACAGGATAGCATTGCTGTTACTCTATTACTTTTAATAGGCTGTACTTTCTAAATGGGAGCAGGTAACCAGTTCATGTTTGGTGGTTTTGGAATTGTATTGAAAATTTTTAACATGATTAAGTCAGATTTTAGGTTACAATTTTGAAAATACCACTTTTGGAAAGTTGGCATTTTCCTGCCCTAGCCATTTAGTGCCTGTAACATTTCTCTTGGTCACATGACTGGGTGTAGCTGACAGATGGGCTTTGTAGGTTCCTCCTAGACAAGCACACACACTAGAGAGCTACGGTGTGCCTAGTAGTTTCCATCACTGGCAGGAATGGAGGGTGGGGCTGGGCCCAGCCCTAGTTACACTTCAATAGGCTGTGCCCTGACTCCACACTAAGGGCTGCATACCCCCTGTAGTTAGTCTGGTTTTTTCTGCTCTGTGCCACTGTTTTCCCCTCTTTTCTGCCCGTTTTTCTTTCTGTGTCACTCGTTTTCCCCCTCCTTTGTGCCCCATTTTTTTCTGCTCTGTGCCACTGTTTCCCCCTCTTTTCTGCCCCGTTTTTCTTGTGTCACTCGTTTTTTCCCCCTCCTTTGTGCCCCGTTTTCTCTGCTCTGTGCCACTGTTTCCACCTCTTTGCCACTCGTTCTCCCTGCCGCTGTGCCCCCTGCGGCCCGCCCCCCTGCCCACTCGCTGTTCCCACCTCCCAGCTGCTCCTCCCTACCACCTCTCCATATATGCCGGATGCTGTGCGGCTGCGCCGCCTGCGGGCCGAAGGCGCACCTCAAGCAAGCTCGTCTGCGCCTGGACTGCGCACAGCGCCAGAACCCCTGGCCCCCGCGAACGCCACAACACCAGACTCCGATATGACGCCAGCACCGTCCATGCACTCAACGCCGGCAGAGACCGCAGCTTCTTCCAGGCCGCTCAGAAACGCACCCATGGACCTTTCCCCTGCCGCACCTGCAGCTTCACCTGCGACAGAGCCACCAAACCACCAAGGACCGGACCCAACCACCTCCGCTGCATACTCCTTAAAACCCGCTCTGCATGCAAACACGCCATCAAGCTCTTGGACCTGCTCGACACCTCGACCCCAGACGTTGCCTTCTTGACCGAGACCTGATGGAACGACTCCTCGGCCCCCGACATCGCCTTAGCCATCTCGGACGGCTACAAAATCACCCGCAGGGACCGCGCCAACGGAATCAAAGGAGCAATAGCCATCGTCCACAAGTCCACCCTCAAGGTCACCACCCACGACACCTTCAACACCGCCGAACGCCTGCACTTCCGGATCCACACCGACCCCAACAGCACCCTCAGAGGAGCACTCATCTACAGACCCACAGGACCCTGGGCTCAGTTCAGCGACTCCATCGCTGACCTCGCCAGCACCCACGCACTCGCCTCCACGGACTACATCCTCCTCGGGGACCTGAACTTCCACCTCAAGAACAACAACAAAGCCAACTCTGCCACCCTGATCGACAACCTCGCCAACCTCGGCCTCAGACAACCCGTCACCGTACCCACCCATTCTGCCGGCCACACGCTAGACCACATCTGCTCCTCAGGCACCCACGTAGCCTTCGACCACACCACCGAACTCCACTGGACAGACCACTGTTCATCCATTTCACCTTCAAGAAACCAACCACGCACCACCGCACCCAAAAGCTGCCTCGCCGCTGCTGGAGCAAAGTCAACAAACACCAGCTGATCACCACCCTCACCCAGAACCCACCCACCAACCCCACAAACCCAGATGCCGTAGCCCACAACCTCAGACAGTAGATCGACGACTGCGCCATCACCCTCGCCCGCTCAAGAGACCCTCCAACAGCCACACCAGCAAGAGAGCCACCTGGTTCACCGACGAACTCCAGACCTCCAAACATGCATGCCGGAAACTGGAGAAGATATGGCTCCACAAATGCTCATCCCTCATCCCGACGCTGTTCAACATCTACATGGCCCCCCTCGCACAAGTGGCCCGCCATCACGACATCAACATCATCTCCTACGCCGACGACACCCAGCTCATCCTCTCCCTCACCAAGGACCCACACACCGCCAAAACCAACCTCCACGAGGGAATGAAGGCCGTCGCCGACTGGATGAGGAGCAGCCGTCTGAAGCTGAACTCGGGCAAGATGGAGCTCCTCATCCTCTGACCCACCCCCTCAGCCTGGGACGACTCCTGGTGGCCCACCACATTGGGAACAGCACCGACACCCACCGACCATGCACGCAACCTAGGATTCATCCTCGACTCCTCCCTCTCCATGTCTAAGCAGGTCAACGCCATCTCCTCCTCCTGCTACAACACCCTCCGCATGCTCAGCAGGATCTACAAGTGGATCCCTACCGAAACAAGAAGAACGGTGACACAGGCCCTCGTCAGCAGCAGACTGGACTATGGCAACGCACTCTATGCAGGAATCCCAGCCACAACACCTACGATGACTACAACGCATCCAAAACGCCTCCACCTGACTGATCGTCAACGTCCCCCGCTGCAGCCACATCACCCCCCACCTGAGAGACCTACACTGGCTCCCGGTCGACAAGAGGATCACCTTCAAGCTCCTCACCCACGCACACAAAGCACTCCACTACGCCGGACCAGCGAACCTGAACAGCAGACTCAGCTTCTACACCCCCACCCACCAGCCTCGCCCTCGCCGCTGTCCCCCGCATCCAACGAACAACCTCCGGTGGCAGATCCTTCTCCTACCTCGCTGCCAAGACCTGGAAAACCCTCCCTACCCACCTACGGCATACCCAAGACATACTCGCCTTCAGAAGACTCCTCAAGACCTGGCTCTTCGAGCAGTAGCGGCACCCCCCCTCCCCTCAGCGCCTTGAGACCCTCACGGGTAAGTAGTGCGCTTTACAAGTACTCTGATTGATTGATTGATTGAATGGGCCAGTTGGCGGTCATCCTGACTTGGGCCTCAGGGACAGTAGCCTCCAGTAATCTTGAACTCAGCGCTTGGACTGTGCCATTTGTGAGTCTACCCTCTAAAGTGGTGCCACCTCAGTCCCGAACCCTTGAAAATGGGCCTAAGGTGCTCTGCCAGGTTTTGTGAATCCAGTGGAATGGATGCATCTCCACTGCTTCCAAGCACAACTCTGAGCAGAACCGATGTTTGCCACTGCTAAGTGGATCAGTACCACGACAAAGAGCAGTATTGCATCTCATCCCATTGACGCATCGGAACTGCCAATGTGCGATGCATTCTTGGTGCAGGGCTTCTCATCCCTAATGGACAGCAACCTTGAATACGATGCAGAATTGCAGCCTCTTAGCTCTTCAGAACCGATGCATTGCCCAGACAGTACAACCCTATCTTGAATATGGAAGTTGCATGCAAGCCCTCATCAATAGTATTGTCAAAGACTGCGCAGGATCTTGCACCGCAGTGTTGCTGCACCTCAGAACTGACGCATCCCTTCAGTTTGGCGATGCATCTTTGACTCAGAACCACACAATGCTGTGCAAACCAGGATTAGGTACCTTGTTCAGCAGGCCTAACTGTGTTCCTGTAGCTGGCCCACGCTCCATGAAGGGTTGGCCTGAACCTGTTACATTGTCCTGGTCTGGTGCAACCAGGTATCCATAGTTGACACTTAGTGACTTTTGATTCTATTTTTGCTGAAATCTTAAAACCTGCATATCTCTGGTTCTATTTATTTGATTTTTGTTGATTTTATCTTCTTTTATTTATAAAAATGTACTGTATTTTTCTAAACTGGTGTGGAATCCTTTTGTGGAGTGTTTTCACTCTATTACTGTTGCACAATTAGACATTGCCTCTGAGGTAAGCCTGACTGCTCTGTGCAATCTATCCAAGGGTTCAGCACATGTTAATTTAGGGTTTGCTTGTGACTTTACCCTGAGAAGAATTGTGGTTGCTGCTTAACCCCTTCCATGCTCATGACGAGCTCAGCTCATCATGAGGGACACTGGAGTTGTGCTTATGACGAGCTGAGCTCGTCATAAACAATGATAAATCTTACTTTGTAGCACAGGAGGGGAAAAGTCACAGCAGCCAAGGTGTTAAGAAGGGTTTCACCACCACTCAATCAGTAACCCAATTTCTTACAAGCTCTTTCTAGGGAGCTTAGCAAACAACTGGATGAAAAATCAATGGCATCCGGAGGGGGATTGAAAACAATGTTTTTAGGTTCAATTGTTTTTATTGTCATAGAGAGCAATGAGTCACAGCATGGCGGACTACATAAAAAAGAAACAAAACCAACTCCCTTCCCAACCCCTCCAAGTCCCTCCCTGGATGCTCCTGACCCCCTACACCTGTCTTATTCCCATCAGGGCCAGTTGAATGTCATGTCGCTGTAACCCATACAAGTTCACTAGGATGTTGTGCCTGGTGGTGCCAGTGGAGGGGATTCTTGTGGGGGTTATGAGAGCTGCAAAAGGCGCAAGTACTTAGGGCAGGTGAGTTCCCTCAGCCCAGTGCCAAGTAAGGAAAGAAACGGGCGCCAAAGATCTGCAAAAGAGGCCCCATCTCCCTGTAGTTAAAGAGTTATGCGTTCCATGCCCAGAACATGCCATCATTTGTGCAACCACCCCTGGTATGTAGTTATTCTATTTGTGCCCCAGTGGGATATTATGTTTTGCAATGCTGCCCCAAGGGCTATTCCCATTTGTCTACCCTTGCACGACCTGAGGGGAAACATAAGTGCGATGGGTAGGACCAAGACGACATACACCGGGAAACACAGTATCTGTGTGTTGAAATGGTTGTCTAGGTCGCCTAAAATTTGGTTCCAGTAGGGTGAAATGATAGGGCAGTCCCCTAGTAAGTCTGTCAGTGTGCCAACTGCGCCACATTCCCTCCAGCTACGAAAAGCGATTGGGATTGTGTCTGTGTATTCTGGGAGTGTAATGTACCAGTAGGTGACTTCTTTGGACGCTGTTTCAATGCTGGAAATGTTCCGCGCTGTGTGGCGTGTGTGGTAGTAAATGTCGCCCCATTCATTCTGCAAAAGTGTTCGCCCCAATTCTACTTCCCAACACCATTGCTCTGCTGAGGAGGTGACCATTTCTTGGGGGCACAGAAAGTGATAAAGTTCAGTGATATGGTGTGAGTTGGACTTCTTGGTGTGGAGCCATTTTTCATATGTGGTTAGTGGTCTTTCGGCCCCTAGTCGCATTGAGGGGTGCATCAGCCAATGCCGTACCTGATGTAAGTGGTACCGCTCGGACCATGGCAGAGACGAGTTCGGAACGAAGATCTTCGAAGGTCAAAGGACCCTCCAAGTCAAAAAGGTGTCCTATTGACCTACACCCTTCTCTATCCCAGCATTGGAAAGCCCTCTGATCTAGATCTGGGGTGAATTCCGCATTTTTGACTATAGGTGTGCGGGGTGATGGGAACGAAGTTAAGACGTATTTTGTTGCAGTGTTGTCCTATACCCTCAAAGTCGTGTGAGTGATTGGCGAGCCATATAAACCAGCTGGGCATTGATTCTTGTGAAGGAAAGGGATCTCCCACAGCGCCTGACCAGAGATCGCTCTTTCCATAAACAGCCAATGTTTTCTCCGACTCACTACGGGACCATTCTACCAAAACACGCAATTGGTAAACTTGGTAGTAACAAGCTATATTGGGGACTCCCAGTCCTCCCTCTCGGGAGGGCCTGTAGCTAAATTCCTTGCTCATTCTAGCCTTTTTTGTCAGCCCACACGAACAAACAGAATTCCAGCTGAAGCGATTTAATAATACCAGTGGGAGGCTTCACTGGGAGCATTTGAAAGATGTATAATATCTTGGGTAACATGTTCATCATGAGTGCTGCTACTCGGCTAAGCAAGGGAAGGCTGAATTGCTTCCAGAGGCGCAGATTTTTATGAACGTGGGAGAGAAGATGCTTATAGTTCAGGGTAGCCGTAGCACACGTGGACACCGTCAGCATGATCCCTAGATATGGAATTGATTCCGTCTCCCACTGAAGTGGAACAGGACGCGCAAGGGTCTCCCGGGTGGAAGGCCGTTGGGAAATCCCTAGGACTCACGATTTCGTAACGTTGACCTGGAACCCAGAGCCCTCCGCAAAGCTCTCGAGTTAAGCGAAAAACACGCGGATGGAAGTCTGGGGTTTCTCCAGTGTAGCTTCTGCATCGTCTGCTTACAGACTGATAGTATGAAGGTCCCCCCAGATTCTAACCTCAGAGAACAGCGGGTTCTCCTGCACCCTCTGGGCCACGGGCTCCATGTAAAGAGCAAAGAGCAGGGGACAGAGTGGACACATCTGCCTCGTGCCGCGGGCGATTGAGAAAGAGTCGGAGGAGCAGCCATTCACCCGCACCGTGGCCATGGGGTGGCTACAGCTGGTGAATATCCATTTACAAAAACAGTCGCCCATCCCAAACCGCGCAAGGGTGGTCTCCAGACACTTCCAATGTACTCTGTCGAATGCTTTTTCTGCATCAACCTATAGCACCACACGTTCCTTTTTCTGGTGTTCAGCTTTGTCGCGAAGGTGAAGTAGCCTCCATGTGTTGTCACTTCACTGTCTGGTGGCCACAAATCCAGACTGCTCGGGATCCAGCAATCCTGGCATCATTGGACCTAGCCCTGTAAAGAGCTTTAAATCAGTGTTTAAAATGGATATCGGCCTGTAAGAGGCACAGAGTCGAACATCCTTGACAGGTTTTGGAATCACTACAACCGAGGCCATTAGCATCGTGGGGGGGAATGTCCGAGGTATCGCCTACCTCATTGAAAAGCTTGATGAGAATTGGCATCAATGTTGTGCAAAAGGTCTTGTAGAAGATGATGGGGAACCCATCAGGGCCCTGGGACTTAAGAGGCTATAGCTGTTATCACCTCATCTATGTGAATAGGGCTCTCCATGCTGGCTGCCTGATCTGGTGTTAGTCTGGGGAGAATTTCCCCCTGTGTGTAGGTGAGAGAATCTTGTTCTGAAAGGTGTTGGGCTGTGTATAGTTTTGCATTAAAATCACGGAATGCTCGCGTTATGGCTGTGTCATCTGAGAACTCATTGCCAGACTCATTGAATACTGTATGCACGGAGGCTGCTTGGCGTTGGGCGCGGAGCTCATTAGCCATAAGGCGTCCGCATCTATCTTCCCCATGTAGAAAGAATGTCGCAGTTTAAGGGCTGCAAACTCCGCCTTATCCCAATCTAGGCGAGTGAGTTGCAGGCACACTCCCTCTAACTGTCGCCATACCCAGGGGTCCCGCTTCAGACTTTAGAAGGATTTCATGGACCGCCAGATTACTGCCCAGCTGCTTGAGGCCTGCCGTGGTCCACAGAGGACTGCCTGCCATGTTGCTACCAAAATACTGCACTGCTGGTTGAGACCCGCCTTGCTTCCCAGAAGATTGCCCTGCTTCTAGAGCCCAACCTCTCTGCTAGAAGAGAACCGCACCATGATATTGGGTATATTATAGAAATCAGTATGTGTGTGGTTGTGTTTTTTTTTTTTTGGATCCTCATTTCACCGTTGGCAAACACAAATAAACACAAACAACCCTTATTTTGTCCTGGGCACCTCGGGCTGAAGTTATTGCTTATGCCTTAGGCCTGCCCGGCCTGCCCATTTGTTCAGGGCATGGTGTAATCATAGGACCCTGAGGCTTTAGACCAGCCTCATTTCATTTCCCCACTCTATCACCTGGGCTGAGTGGTCGCTCCCCAGTGTCCTCCTGCTGTGGCACTCGGTATCGTTGCTGCTTTCATTTGTTTATATCTGTGCCTAATAATTGCTGCCTGCTGTGTGCCTAGCTGCCTAGCTGCCGCTCTGCTAATTTAGCACTTTTCAATTTAAAAGCGCCGCTTTTTCTCTTAGCGCGTTTCCGCTGTGCTCCCCCCTCCTCCTCCATTTTGTTGGTGTTGTTGTTGTGGTCATCGATAGCCCGCCCCGCCTCCCAGCTGAGACGCCCTCGCCCCTCCCCCTCCACCATCCATATATGACAGGAGTTCCCGCGCGCAGCGTTTACGCGCAGCGACCGCGCCCAACCCGCGTCGAAGGTGCGCCAAAGGTAAGCCCGTCTACGCCCGTCCGCGCCTGGACCGCGCCCAGCGCCAGACCCCCTGCCCCTCTCGCCGCCCACCCCCCCGCTTTACCTACGATGCCGCCACCCTCCTAGCCCTTGACCCCGGCCGCGCCCCCACCTACGTCCAAGCCGCTCCTGGACGCACCCATGGACCTTTCTCCTGCTACTCCTGCAAATTCTGTAGCACCGACAACATCTCCGCTACGACCACAACACAGATTCCCGACCCCAACCACCTAGATTGCATCCTTCTCAACACCCGCTCGGTCCATAGGCACGCCATCGACCTCTGGAACCTACTAGACACCATCTCTCCTGACGTCGCCTTCCTAACGGAAACATGGATGAACGCTTCCTCCGCCCCTGACATCGCCATCGCCATCCCTGATGACTATAAGATCACATGCAAGGACCGCACCGACCATACAGGAGGTGGAATCGCTATCGTCCATAAGAAAACAATCCGCATCTCAACCAGCTCTGATGCCAACCTCGCCAACTCCGAACACCTTCACTTCCAGATCCACATCGACCCCAAGACCACACTCAGAGGCCCCCTCCTTTACAGACCACCAGGACCACGCGCAAAATTCAGTGAAGACATCACGGACTTCATCACCCCACACGCGCTCCCCTCCAAAGACTACATCCTTCTGGGAGACCTCAACTTTCACCTTGAAAAGATCAGCGACCGCAACACCGCCACCCTCTTAGACAACCTTGACAACCTCAGACTTAAACAACTGGTCACTTCCCCCACCCACATCGCAGGTCACACTCTCGACCCCATCTTCACCTCCAGCAACCATGTCTCCTTCAGCCACACTACGGATCTCCTCTGGACTGACCACAGCTGCGTTCACTTCACCTACAACAAGCCGAAACCCATCATCCACCTCCAACCAACTCTACAAAGAAAATGGAACAAAATCACCACAGAACAGATCTCCACATCGCTCCTTCAAACCTCCCCAGCCCTCTCTTCTAACGCCAACGAAGCCGCCTCCAACCTCACCCTTTGGTTATCCAACACCGCCGACACCTTAGCACCACTGAAAAAACGTCAACACAAACTTGGCATCAAGAAGGCCGCATGGTTCAACGACGACCTCAAGAAGTCCAAGAAACTATGCCGCTCCCTTGAAAAGGCCTGGAAAAAAGACCCATCCACCAGCAACAAGGACGCCTTCAAAAACGCCATCCGTACTCACCACCAACTGATCCGAAAAGCCAAGAAAACAGCATTCAAAGATCGACTTGACAACAACGCCCACAACAGCAAGGAACTTTTCAACATCGTCAAGGAATTTTCCAACCCCTCGGCCAACTCCAACGACATCACCCCCTCTCAAGCCCTCTGCGACTCCCTGGCTTTATTCTTCCACAACAAAATTGCAGACATCCACAACAGCTTTGACAACCAACCCGGAAGCCAACCCACCCTACCATCAGCTGACCATCTTCCCCCCGTTAACACCCTTAACGCCTGGAAGCCAATCTCCACTGAGGACACCATCCGCCTGATGAACTCCATCCACTCTGGATCCCCCACAGACCCATGCCCTCACCACATCTTCAACAAAGCAGACTCCGTCATAGCTCCGCACCTCCGAGACGTCATCAACTGCTTCTTCAACTCCGCTACCTTCCCAGAAGACTGGAAACACGCTGAACTCACCGCCCTTCTGAAAAAACCAACAGCGGACCCCACCGAACTCAAAAACTACCGCCCCATCTCGCTTCTTCCATTCCCGGCCAAAGTCATCGAGAAAGCCGTCAACAACCAACTCGCCGCCTTCCTCGAAGCCAACAAATCCCTCGACCCCTCACAATCTGGCTTCCGAGCCAAACACAGCACTGAGACCGCCCTCATCGCAGCAACAGACGACATTAGAACTCTGCTGGACAATGGAGACACAGTCGCCCTCATCCTCCTCGACCTCTCTGCAGCCTTCGACACAGTCTGCCACAGCACCCTTTTACAACGCCTCAGAAACATCGGAATCCAAGGAAAGGCACTGGAATGGATCACTTCGTTCCTCACCGGAAGAACCCAGAGAGTCCGCCTCCCACCTTTCAAATCCGAGGCCACCAAAGTCATCTGCGGCGTACCACAAGGATCCTCACTCAGTCCCACCCTCTTCAACGTATACATGAGCCCCCTTGCGGCCATCGCCCGCCAACACAACCTCAACATCATCTCTTACGCGGATGACACTCAACTGATCCTATCTCTCACCAAGGACCCCAGCACCGCCAAAACTAACCTACACGAAGGAATGAAAGAAGTCGCCGATTGGATGAAACAAAGCCGTCTGAAACTGAACTCAGACAAAACAGAAGTCCTCATCTTAGGTAATTCCCCCTCTGCATGGGACGACTCCTGGTGGCCGGAAGCCCTCGGAAATGCACCCATCCCGACAGACCACACACGGAACCTTGGCGTCATCCTGGATTCTTCACTCTCAATGAACAAACAAGTCAACGCCGTATCCTCTTCCTGCTTTAACATTCTTCGCATGCTCAGAAAAACATTTCGCTGGATCCCCTCCGAAACAAGGAAAACAGTCACCCACGCTCTAGTCACGAGCCGACTGGACTACGGAAACACCCTATACGCAGGTACCACCGCTAAACTCCAGAAGAAACTACAACGTATCCAAAACGCCTCAGCCAGGCTCATATTAGACATCCCACGCAACGAACACATCTCTGGTCACCTTAAAGACCTCCACTGGCTACCCGTCAATAAGAGGATTACTTTCCGACTGCTTACCCACGCACACAAATCACTCTACGACATCGGACCAGATTGCCTCAACTCTCGACTGTCCTTTTACACCCCCTCCCGACAACTTCGCTCTTCCAGCCAAGCCTTCGCCACTGTACCTCGCATCAACAAGACCACCATGGGAGGCAGATCCTTCTCATACCTGGCTGCCCAAACTGGAACTCACTCCCCGCTTACCTTCGCCTCACCCAGAATCACCTAGCGTTCAGAAAGCAGCTTAAAACGTGGATTTTTGACAAATAATCCTCCTCCCCTTCCTAAGCGCCTTGAAACCCTCTGGGTACGTAGTGCGCTATATAAATGCTATGACTTGACTTGACTTGACTTCCCAGACCGTGCTATTTGCATTATGTGTCATACCAACTTCCAAGCGGGCAATTCTCAGTGCAGCTCTGAGCCAATTCTCGTACAAGGGGGGACTTGAGTCTTTCCAGATCTTACATATCTCTCTAAGAGCGACAATGACAAGGTTAAAAAGTAAAGCCACCTGTGTCTCCTTAAACCCACAAACAAGATCAGTGTCTAACCCAAAAAAATTCTAACTGTGTTCAAATCAATTTTAACCTTGTAAATGCCCTGCAAAGCTCTCTCCACATTAGCCCAAAAAGGTG
Source organism: Lissotriton vulgaris (assembly GCF_964263255.1). NCBI lineage: Eukaryota > Metazoa > Chordata > Amphibia > Caudata > Salamandridae > Lissotriton > Lissotriton vulgaris. The sequence goes on from NC_141696.1 coordinate 1,211,646,791, forward strand.
TAAGCTGGGACATTCATAAAAGACATGGATATCGTCGGCCTCTAGTGTTCCACATCTGGGGCAACAAGATGGCGATGCGGCAAACTTAGTTATTTTTTGGGAGTATAATACAACCTATTCAAGGCAAATAAATGTTTTTTCTTAAGAGAGGCAGACCTAACAAATCTATAAAGGTATTGGAGAGATGTTTCAAATAATGTACTTGAGGCAACCTCTAAGGCAGAAGAGTTCCAGACAATATGCAAGGATGGTGCGTGGCCTTCCTCTACCTCAAGCATACTTCTGTACCAATAACCCACTTCTCTTTTCCTGTACCCTGGTGTTAGAAGGGCAGATTCAATGTCCCAATTACCGCAAATGTTGTCCTTCTCGGCGGAAAACCAGGAGCAGAGTTGTATATATTTGAATCTGGAGAAAGAGTCTCCAATCCTCAATCTCAGCACCTCCCAAGGAAGAACCCCTTCAGATGTTACCAGGTCAGACCAAACTGTTATTCCTGCCCTCCTGATAACAGTGGACAGACTATATTTAAGGCATATTGGCAGGCCAGGGGATTCCCAGATTGGGGCTAGGTCAGAATAATATTTTATGCCCCATCTTGCCTTTACTCTAGTCCAAACTAATAGAGCCAGTTTCAGAACCTTAAGACGGACTTTTTTATAGATCTTTGGAGCCCCAAACTTATACAAAAAAACGGGCCCTCCCCCTTCCTGGTGAGCCATGATCCGTAAAATCTTCCCCCCAGTTGGATTCATCAGGGTTAGAGAGAAGACTACGGATGTTTTTTAACTGAAAAGCAAGGGCATATCACAGAACATCTGGAAGAGCAAGATCCCCCTTTAACAATCTTCTTTTTAGTTTCTTCCACGATAACCTGGAATTCTTATTGGCCCAGACAAAGCTTCCGATTTTCCCCTAAATTCTACCCAAGATTTCATTTAAAAAAGCCAGGGGTATCGAATTAAAAAGGTATGTTAACTTAGGCAGAATCATCATTTTGACCAGATTGACTCGGCCGTATATCGTCAGAGGGAGGTTCTGCCATCTCAGAAACAACTGATCAATATCCTTGGCCACCCTCTTTATATTGATCTGGGGTATATTGTTTAGGTCTGAAGTTATTAGTATACCTAGATATCTAAACTGACTACTTTGGGCACTTTACCAGTTGTTAATCCCCCAACTCATTGTTTCAGTTTTTAAAGTGTTGATAAGGTAGCCAGAATACTGACCAAAATCAGACATTATCTCCTCTACTATGGGGAATACTTCAGCCAGATTACTTGTGTAGACCATCAGGTCGCCCGCGTATAACGCGAGCTTACAACTATAATCATCTACTTTGAACGGTATTATCCGGTCATCCATCCTCAATGCCTGTGCCAGGGGCTCAATATAGAGATTGAACAGGAGGGGCGAAATAGGACACCCTGCCTAGTCCCCCTTTTGATGTTATAGCGGGATGTCAATAGACCTTTCAACAGAATGGTGGCTGAGGCACCTTCATAACAACCTCTCAGTACATGTGGGAAAATTGTCCCGAACCCCATAATGCTCAGAACGTCCCATAGGTATCCCCAGTTGACACGGTCGAAGGCCTTCGCAGCATCGTATGCCGCCACTGCCAAGGGCTCCGACCGTGCCACTGCCAAATCAATGCTGCCAATCAGCTGCGAAGTTAGCTCATGGATGTGTCTACCAGGCATAAAGCCCTTCTGGTCGAAATTAATGAGCAGTGGAACCAATTTAGCCAATCTCCCTACCAAAATACTGGTGAAGATCTTATAGTCCGCATTTAGCAGGGAGATTGGCCTGAACGAGTCTGCCTTCAGAGGGTCCTTTCCTGGTTTTAGTAAGAGGACAATTGTAGACTCCTTCCAAGATGGAGGTACCCTACCATCCATGCTATACACGTAGTTAAAGAGTTCACATAGTCTTGGCAGCAAGACATGCTGAAGTACTTTATATACCTCGCCGGGGAGGGAATCAGGGCCGGCTGCTGTGTTTTTTAAAATCTTTTTTATGTGAAGGGTAACTTGGTCTATTCAGGATTTCACGACCTTCATCAGTCAATTTTGGTAGGGCCTTACTCTTTAACCACCGAAGTGTATTTGTAGCACTTGGAGACTGTTCTTCATTGTATAATTCAGAGAACATAATAAGAAGACATTCTTCCATGTCTTCTTGTTTACAAGACACAGTGCCCTGATCATCAATAATTAATCTATCAATATTATTCTTCACCCGGTCTGCCCTAATCTTACTTGCCAAGATTGCCCCTGCTCTTTCTACGTACTCATAGTTTTCCATTGAGTACGCAGCCCACTGTGCTTTGACTTTCAGGTCCAACAACCCTCGATATTCTGATTGGAGACATTCTAAGTCCACCATAATCTGTGGTGCGTTGTCTACATGGGATTTTAGCCTTTGATTTTCCAAACTTAGGATTTTATCCTCTAAGGTTTTAAACTTTAATTTCTGTTCCCTGTTTTTAGAACAGATCAGGCTATGGAACTGACCTCGAATTTACGCCTCATAAGTATCCCACACTATTTCAGTTGGCGCTGAGCCTATGTTATCAGAAAAATAATTAGTAGTAGAGGTAGACACCATGTTAACCATATCTGGGTCCTTTAAGACTGCACGTTTTAACATCCACCTGGGAGTAGTTGCTCTTCTAGCCACCTCCTTTGAAAGCATAAACATCACAGGTGCATGGTCAGAAAGGATACTTGGGAGTGTTTCAATCTCTACTAAGATGTCTAAACATAGTCTATCTACGAGAATATAATCCAGTCTAGAGGCATGGCCATGCTTTTTGCTAAAGTATGTAAAGCCTGGCCCATTCTCATTCTTGACCCTTCAAGCATCACTTAGGCCAAGCTCATGTATCATGTTTATCATGGCACGACGGGATCTTGGAGCTATTTTATAGTGGCTATAATTAGAGCGATCCTGCTGAGAATCGAGAAGGACATTAAAGTCCCCTCCTTTGACTAACGGAGTAGTAACCTCAACTAAGTTAGACTGTACTTTTAATAGACTAGAAGGGTCATCTATATTTGGTCCATAGTATGATACAATAGTTAGTTCCCTTCCACTAAAGTCAGCTCCTGCCAGGACCCATCTTCCTGACTGGTCCGTTAAACTGAACTTTATGATACCGCCACTTCTAGCTTTAATCAAAATGGCGACTCCTTTATTTACCACAGACTGCCCGAAGCAACAAAATGCAGCTACCCATCTGATCCTCCCAAAGAGTTCCTTTGCCTCAGTAACACTCAAATGGGTCTCTTGGAGAAGAATTATTTTAGCCGGGGACTGCTCTAAATATTTTTAAATTAACCTGCGCCTCCCTGGACATCGAAGCCCATTGACATTCCAGGAGATACAAGATATCTTATCATCCACCATCTCCTGATCTCTCTCCCTCTGAACCCTGGTATGCCTATTTATGAAAAAAAAAATTCCTATACGCTATTGTGAAATAAGGACACTTTTTTTCTTTTTTCCCTTCCATCCCCACCCCATCTCCCTCAACCCCCCCTCCCTCCCAGGGGAACCCTCCCATCCTTCATGAGCATAAGCTCCTAGACGGAACCCACTCCCTCCCTCCGATCTGTATGGATTAAACAAAAAAGGTGCATACATTATCCAAAGAAATTTGTCTTAAAATATCAGCAGCAAATACTGCATAGCAAATATCAGTAGTGAGAGAAAAAAAAAAAGAATATAAAGGAGGGAAGAAAGAAAATATGTATGTATCATACTTACTCAATATTATAGCCTCGTTAGCCAGACTGCCTCATTTTCATTTTACCCCTACTGTCTGATTACCAACTGCATTACCTCACCATTCCCCCCATTGCCGCCCGCTTGATTTTTTCATCAGATTATCTGCTTCTTCAACACGGTGGATGTTCTGCATGTGATTGTACCACATTACGCGGAGTGAGGCGGGGAATCTGAGCTGGGCACGAGCCCTTAATGAATTCAAAATCTTGAGTCTCTTGACATCTCCCATTGTTTTGTCGCAGTAATATGGGAGACATCAGAGCGTATTGTGAAGGAGAAGAGACTAGAAAAAGAGGTTGATCTTATTGAGCCTCCTTTGAGGGCCAAGGACAGAATCTTCTCTTTGACGGTGTATGTCAAGAAATTGACTAGGATCTTCCTAGGACGGTCCTTCGCTGGATTCCTTCTATACGGATCCCGATGGACTCTTTGAATATCTGCCAATAGATCTTGACCAATATCAGTAGAGTACTTTAAGATTGCTGTTTTCAGAACCGCTATAATAAACGCCTTAATGTCATTACACTCAAGATCCTCAAGCACATTCAGGAATTTTAGATTGTTCTTCCTTGAATGATTTTCAAGTCTTTCAAGGTCATCCTTCAATTCTTGGTTTTGTTGAACCAATTTATCCATGGTATCCGAGGATGCAGCAATTACTTCTTTAATCTTAGGGAACTCCGCTTCCAGTACATCGGTCCTCAATTAAACCTCCTCGACCTTCCGGGCCAGGGCCTCACAGGAAGCCTGAATGGCCGTCTGATTTGACTTTGATATAGTAAAACGCTTCCCTATGTCCTCCTTCAAGCCCAATAGAATACCTGCCAGAGTCCCGGGGGTAAAATCCGTTGGAGGGATATCGCTTATAGATATACCATTATTAATTGAGCCAGGACTCTCTAGGTAACGATTACTCATGACCTCCTTTCGGTTAATTGCGTCTTTCTTGGGTTCACCCAGGTCTCTCCCAACTGTGTCCTGCCCATCTTGAGCGTCATGTATGTCAAGGGGGGAAAAACTATTTGAAAGTTCTATTGTGGGGTGCACTGTGTCCAATGCAGGCGATAAAGACATCTGTATCTCAAGGCTAGACTGAGATACGTCACCCTCAATGTTCAGTAGAGGCTGTGTATGTATTTTACTCGAAATAGGGATAGCATTATTTGCAGCCATTTTCTTTGACCTATCAGAGCCACACGAAGAAAGAACCTTATAATAAGATTTGAGCGATGGAGTTACTCTCACTGAAACAGAGGCTCCGCCTTTTGCTTTTTTTCTGCCCTTTCCTCTTCCTGGAGGAGTATCTGCACCAATATACCCCCCCCTTCCCTTCCCCCTCTGGGGAGTGGGCTTAAGTTGAATTATGGGTGGAGAGATGGATGGATTTCTATTTAAAGAACTTAAAGGGGCTGATGTTAGATTGGCGACCTGGTTTCTTAATGTGTAGCGAGTTACTCTTGATTGGGAATTGTGTAAAGTGCTTTGGGCCGAAACAGAGCCCGACTCTAGTAAGAAGGCATTGGGATCACACACCGCTGCACTGTTGCTTTTCTCCATGCAAGACTTCCTTTTGCTATCAGATTGGGAGTCGCTGATAATATCCCTAGCAAAATTAATATTAGGTTTGCCCCCAGTGCCAATAACTGATATATCTGGATTGCTAAATGTCCCGTTCCAGGCTTCCGCGTTCTTATACTTCTTAACTACTCCAGCCCTTAATGCGGCATCTAGTGACTGGTACCGATACCCACACGGGGAATAGCTGTATCAGTATGGTCTGACAGCTTTTCCAGTGGTTGGGCTCGCCACCCCTACTGCAGAAACATATCCAACTAGCCTTCCGGTATTAGTCGCCACAGTTGTGCTGCACCAAGCTCCTGGAGCCAAGCTGGCTCTGAAAGGTGGCCGCCCTCTTCACTGAGAACCATCCGTAGTTTCCCAGAGCTAGAGACTGCTAAAAACTACCAAAAGCTGCCGGCATTCGTATATGGAAATGTGGGAAGCCGAAACACCGGAATGCCGAGATGCTGAGTTAGTCGGAAAGCCGAGACACCGAGTTAATTAACACAGACTCGGCTCGGCACCACAGTTGGAAAAGAAAAGAGAAACAGCTGTCCGGGTGAATAAAAGGGGATCCAAGAAATACCTTTTATCTCCAGTCCTGAATTTTTACAATCTCTTGCCGAAAACCAAGCCAGTACGCACCAAACACAAAGAAACCACCAGCGTGGCTGCTGGACTCAGATCGCCATACTCAGGGGGGTGGAGCTCCGTCATGGCCGTTAGCTTCCGGCCGTCATGTTCCCCGTTCTACCTCCCTAGATCTAGGCAGTTTGACAGAGTAGCGTGGTTGTGTTTGATTGATGAAGTGTGGGTGTGTGTGGGGTATGCATTTAATGAATCATTACTGTGTATTCTTATTTATTGATTGTGATCTCTTGAAATGAAATAATACATTGAAAACTGAAAGAAAATAAATAAAAAGATGTTCATACTTTTTTAAATATGTGGTCTATTTTCTGGTCTTTGTGAGCTCATCCCTGCATTCTTCAAAGATAGGACTCTAGTTGAGCCGTTTTATAAACTTTAGGGGGGCAGACTGTTTCTTGTGTTTTGAAGTACCTGTTTTTTCCCCTGCTGGTCTGCCTCATATCATTATTTTCAGGGTGCCCCTTTCTTTCATTGACGAGAACTGCACCATCTCCTTGAAAGAAGGACGACTAGATGTGACTCTGTGGTTTAATTGGGCCTCCTGTGTGAGCTACAGGAGCATAACGAGCTCCAGACACCGTGAACCCTCACCTGGTCACTCTGCTAGAGTTAGTCCTTACAGCATCTAAATGCTGCCCCCTCCCCCATCCTGCACCTTTAGAAGTGGTGTTAGAGGTGCTGCTCCCACCTACCCTTAAATCTTTTGACTTCGAAAACCTTTCACCATAAAGTGCTAGAAGAACCAGCAGAAGACTGGAACCTACCTGCCAATCGAGCCACCCAAGGTGCATTGCTAGTTGGTTTGACTTTGCAGTAGCTCCAGCTAATTTCTTCACCTCAGCAGCAAATCCTGTTCACCTGGATTTCTCAGTGATAGCATCTGACTTTGTGGTGCCCTCTTTGCCTACATCTTGTAGCTTTGTCCCGCTGGAGGTTTTCAACTCCCAAAAAGTTGTCTAAGCTGAAAGGAAATAGTCTTCACCGGGCTCAATGTCGATCAGCTCTCCATCAACAATGCCAAACTCCTCAGCCTGGAAAATTCAGCTTTTTCTGCTCAGAGCTTTTTCCTGCCATTGTCATTTGCTTCACCAAGACTTTGTCCTGCTCCCCAGCGATGACGAATCCTCTTTGGGCACAGCCTGCGGCCTGGCCCCATTGAACCTCACCCTTTCCTTCTTCTTTTCTTCAAACTTTCTTCTCAGTCCAAAGGTAAGCCAAGACCAGATCCAATCCACCTTGTGTATCTGACTTGTGGTCCATTGCAGTGAACCCTAACTTTTGACTTAATACCCGTCTTGTGCAACCAAATACCCATGGTTGGCACTTTGATCTTTTAGGCTCTAGATTTTACTGAAAACGTTTAAAAATCATAACTTCAGTTGTGCTGATTGGATTTGTTTTGGTGTAATTACATTTATTAAAATGTATCTAAATTTTCTACATTGGGTTGGGATTTTTCTTGTCTTGTGTTTCACTTTATTACTGTTTATATGCTGCATAAATACATTACACATTGCCTCTAAGTTAAGCCTGACTGTTTTTTTGCCATGCTACCAGAAGGTTAAAGAAGATTAATTTAGTAACTTTTAAGGTTTTCTCTGACCGGTATTGTGACTGTTGCTTCAGAAGGGCCCACTCCCCTTCCCCTCAACCAACAACCCAATTTCCCACAACAGCCTTATAACATTCATTTTGTAGATACGTGACACCAAGATCTGGGATGTGGCTGTGGTCAGTCTCACCAGGAAAAGTGGAGCACCCTCTTTTACAACGCAGAGCAAAACTTCAGAGAAAGAAGTGCCCAGGAGAAGGGACCGGATAGAAAGAAGGCACTGGAGAGTGAGGGAATAAGATAAGGAAATACTGAGAACAGGGCAGGCAGTGGGAGAGACAGTGAGAGAGCGTGCACTTCTGCGTGTAAAGGGGGCCAAGGGAGGAAACGCATTAGAGCAGGAGATTTGTAGGCAAACATTTTTGGAGGAAGAGGGAGAGCAATGGCTGCTGAGGAAAGAATGTCCAGGCCGAAAGGGAATATAAAGAGTAAGAGCAACCACTGCTGGGGAGCAAGGAACTAGAGAGTGGAAGGCTGAGAAAGCAGGCATTGCTTGGGACAGACTGGAACTCAGTCAGGGCCTGACTCTCACACAGGGGCATGCACCGCGCTTTCCCTGCCCTTTGCTTTTTCATCCTAAGGTATCAAAAGAGTGAGTCTTCAAACTGTTAAATATTAAACAGCTTTCACTATGTTTAATTGTTTTTTCTTCTCTGAGTTGCAATGTGCAATTGGTACCACCTACAATATACATTATTTCAACTTTCATTTGTGCTCACCAGGCATTTGAGAAAATAGATTCACCAAGTCCTCGAGTAGTTCTTTCCTTAGTATTATACCTAGTCACCTTCGGCGAGTAGTAGACTCACTAAAGATATCCAGGTGCTGCATGGCCCATCTTCCATCAACCAAAATGCACTGTTGGTAAAACTGCCCATATTGTAGTTTAGCACCTTTATATTTGAGCAAAAACAAACCAACCTCCATAAAAAAAATGATGTGCAAATCATTATCCTGAAAACTTCAGAATGCCAAAGACAAAACGCATAAAACAAGAGACTTGAGATGATGCTCAGACATGAGAAACATCTGGCACCTAAGGGTATTCCAATGTATTTTATTTACTCTTATGTTACAGCCAGTCATCAATTACTGATATTGCACAGTTGTAAACAGCTTCCAACGTCGTATTTTTAAATTTTTTAAACTGGTATATTTATATAGCATAAACTCCACCCGAAGGCACACAAGTCCTTCATATGAGGAGTAGCTGTATTATGCAATTATTTTTTTTTGGGGGGGAGGGGGTTGCACAGGGAGATTAAGAGATTTGCAGAGAATCACAGGATGGTGAGCCCTGGTGCCGAGACTCGCAGCTGATTCCCAGTTGCAAAGTCGGCGCTATGATGTAATGCCAGATCCCTTTGCTCTGATTTTTTCATCAAACAGGGAATACAAAGGGATCAACACTCACTACAAAATTTCAAATAATCCAAGGTATGACATGATTTCTGTCAGTAATAAGGTTAACACTAGCTTCTTTGTTAGAGATCACCTCAGTTTTAATCCTGAATTTTCACGTCAAATATAACTCTATTTCAGCAAAGCCATAAATATTTGATGAAATACAAGAAATATATAGGTAAAAGAAAAGTGTGACACATTATTACATTGTTAATGTGGAAGCTGTCACAATGCCAAGTATCAATCAACATTGGAACCCACATACTGTTAAAAATAACATAACATTAAAAAATTGATAACACCAATACCAGTGCATCACTATCCTAAAATCAATATAAAAGACATAATCATTTTATGATAGTTCTGCTCTTCGCCCACATCCGCCCTAAAATTGTTGCGACTGCAGAGGTATACAGTATCCGAAGGGTCCGATTTAAATAGCCTCAAAGCAATGCAGTGGCTAGATGTGTCCAATTGTCTGCAAATGGGAGACAGCAGTGCAGAGTGTGACTGGATATAAGCTGGGGATGCAAACAGAAAATGTGGCAAAGACTCTTTTTGATCAAGACAGAAAAGGTAATTCCGAAAGACAGATTCCAACCATCTTGCAATGAAGGATTTCAGATGGAGCGTCCCTACTTTACATTGATTGTGTCTAAAGGCCCCATAATTAAGTCGTAGTACTTCTCCAGGCCATGCACTGATTTAAACATAAAAAATTCCCCTGTCAGTGAAGTGCCTGCAACATTTTGCTCTTCCCTCTGCAGTATAAATTACCAATACTGTGTTTTTTAGTGTCTCCTAGGAGGGTATGTGGGGTTCAGTAGGGGTTCAGTAGTGTCAAATATCCATAAAGCCTATAAAAACAGACAATGTTTTGGTTGCCGTCAACCAGAGAATGTTTTAAATTCTATCTAACTTAATGATGACTTGTAAGGCAGCAGCATATTGAGCAAGCTCTGGGGTAGCCCATCATCTTCGTCAGAATAACATAGACCAAAGGGGGACATTAAGGGCTACCTTTTTATCTCCCATTTCAAAAAATAGAATGTGCAATGGTGTACTTCGTGGAAGGGAAATCAGTAATCTTAAAGAAAATTCTCCAATTGCTCTAAAACCGAGAAGTCACCAAAGCCCCACTGCTCAGCACCATATTGTGCTGAGCCAAGGACCTTGGGCTCATAGAACTGTGAAGCTGTCATGGAGATTAGTTTTGCCTTTGCACTGTGTTAAGTTAGCATGAGCTTTTTACAAGCTTAAACGTCATTTTTCCTTTTTGCAGTTTTGCGCACGGCACACATTATTATTCTGTTTAGAGAATAACTGAATAGAAAGCTTCACACGGGATTATTATGTTTTCCCATTATATCTGCTTTTGTTTCATAAACTCGGTCTGTACAGTGTCTGCACAGTGAGTGCCGTAGCCCTCACGGTTATTATAACACAGTAGCGGTTAGCAGGTCTGATCAGCACGTCTTAGACATAACATATATGGAATGCTGGCCAACTCGAGTTTTGGCGCGTTTTAATAATGCAATGCACACAGCAAGACAGACACATTTTAAAGAACCTTCGTATGCAGAGCCTCCGTACAGAAACTGATAGTACAGGGTAGCAAAATGATTAACCTATTCTGAGGGTGGAACATGGTTTTGCAGTTCTTCCCCCCCTAGGATTTGTACCACTGGCAACCAAGTGAAGTGCGAACAGACTCTGGATTAACATGCTTCCGCTAACTCCTGCTATCCATTATTGTCACACTCCTTCTTTGCATTCAATATGCTAAGTTTGTATTACTTTCTGATGGCTGCAATCATGGATGGCCTTTTCAACTTGATCGCCCTAGCAAGAGTGCGCCTCAGGTGCCCACACTCCCTGTTAAACCATCCATTGTCTTTTATTTGGGGGGCTTCTTCTTAAATCCTAAAATAAAGTGCAATCCTTGCAAAAAGTCTTTTTGCAACACACTAAAGTCTAGGTGGTCTTCTTCCTTTTCCATACTTTTTGCAATGGTAGTCCGAGTTGCCTGAACATCTTTGTCGATGTTTGACAAGATTTCTGGCTTTCCATAACCTGATGCCATTTGAGGCGACATCTCTCATATATATATATATATATATATATATATATATATATATATATATATACTACTATTGTATACTTATCAAACAAAGCTAGTAGCCTAAGACATAGAGGCTCATAGTCTCTCTCCACTCTTTCCTACTACCTGTACTACCAAGTCACCCACTGAAATGAAATGAAATGAAAAATTACATTTCTATAGCGCATAACTACCCGGAGGCCTCTGGACCACAATCTTAAGTCGATGAGGATGTAATCAATTCGGATTTTGGACAAATGGTTTTTAAAAGTGTATGCCCGCTTGGTATCGGAATTAGTACGACCATTAGTAGCCCGACCCCCAATTCAATGGAGCACGCTATCAACTGAAGAATGGCTTGGGTCCATCTTTTGATTGAGTGAGGCTCCCGCTGGGGGATAGCCCAAGATTCTTTCTCCTCAGCAGTGATTTCAATATCATCCAGTACTAGGGGCTCAAATGAAGAATTAAGTCCCCTGCAATGATCATATATAAACTTGAACAAGACTTAGCCATATGAGACTCTAGGGCTTGAATTGTCACCGAAGTGTGTCTACCCTTAACCACATGTGCATATATGTTGAAGATCATCACACTATGGTCCCTCACCCTACTTACTTCAATGCCTAGTATGCCAGTGCAATCAATTGTTAATCGGAAAATCTTACAATTTGGGAAGGAATTCACCCATATTGTTAGACCACCCACAGGTCTTACAAACTTATTAGGCTTAGCTGAAAAATTGAAAAGACAATGTGAGAAGTTGGCCTGGTATATGCCGTCCACTAATTAAAGTGGGCAACTTGCACCAGTCCAAACAACCTTTATGGTGATTTAAGAGGTCAAACATGACCTTAGAAAGCTTTCCAAGTAGAAGCTGTCGAGAGCAGCCTTCAGGCTTAGTCTTGAAGGAATGTTAAGTAGCTTATTTTACCAGAATGCAATCTTATAGTATTGGTTAAAGGAAAGGAGAACCACACAGTAGTTATATAAATATGTATTTATTAATATAACACTATCTAGTATGACACAGTATCTCCTACATGGAGATAATCACAAAGCACATACTACTTAAGCACAGAAATGACAGTAAATTGCACTAATTCACAGTGGGCCCCAGTGGGGGACCAAACCATATAAGTGAGTGGTATAAGAACCACAACTCAAGTCAAGACAGTGTCGAGAGGACGTATAATCACTGGGACCCCAAGGAACCACCCAAGGTGAGTACATATGGACCCCACTGAGGACGGGTGCAGTGTGGGAACTCTGCACAATTGTACTGGAAAGTCGCGGTGGAAGATTTCGAGTTTAAGGACCCTTCCCAGTGGACTTCAAAGAAATCCAGTGGAAGACAGAAGGTTGTAGAGCCACCCCACCTGTGGATACTGAGATACCCAAGTTATCTATCCCAGGGAAGCCGGGTGCATAGGTCTGAAGTGGTGTCGAAAACCGCAGTCAAACCCAATGGAGGACTTGGAAGAAGAGCTGCTGCTGGAAGGAAGAAAAGTGTCAGTTGGAATCCAAAGGTGGATTCTTGTTGAGAAGTACCTGAAAGCAGAGGGAACAGAGTCTGGGTCACTTGTGAGTGACCAGGGGCTTGGTAGACGAATGCTCACCGATGTCGGGTGCTTCAGGTGAGTGGATGGAGTCCTTGACTCTGTAGCTACAGGGACCAGGAGACGTCAAGGACAACCAGGAGCTGGATATGAGCTGTCCCATGAAAGATGTAGAGTACTAAGGGGTCGGTGTCTGGTAGGAGCACCAGCAAGCCTTGGCAACGGCAACCCACGCAGAAGGTCAAGAATGGGTATGGCTCAGACCAGCAAGATCCAGGAGACTCACCACAGCAAGAGGAGTCCTGGCAGGCCTGGAGCAACCAGGGGACCCCAAGAAAAGAAAAGTGGACCCTCAAGTGGACCCAAAGACCGGAGGCACAGGAGTCGCGAGAGGACCTCAAGCGTTTCACCAAACAACAGCCCACAGAGCTTTGTGTGAGGAGGTCAAAGCTCTTGGTAGGAAATGGTGCCATAAGTTGGGGCTATTAGAGCCCAATGTACTTGCAATTGAAGACAGTGCACAGAGGTTCGGGTATTGCAGCCCCCATGAGAGATACTAGCCTCAAAGTTGGTAAGAGGGCAGCTTGGGCCTGGAGGGACATAAAAACCCACCTCCTGTGTTGCTGGACCCTTCAGAGTACGTAGGAGCTTGGGATCAGCAGACTGGTGAACAGTGATAAGGTGACTGTGAATGCAGGGGAGGGACTCCTTCACTCCGAGGTAGATATTTTTTGGTTGTCCTTGATGCTCCACAGGTCCTTCATGTATCCTGTATTGTGAACGGGCACAGAGGATGCATCAGCCTGAGTGGGAGACAAAGACGTCACAAACTAAGTCCAGCGAAGTCCAGAGTATTCAGATGGTCAAAATTCTGTGGATTTTCGTTCAGAATCTTGTCCACATCGAATCAAAGGGCCTACAGCCAGGTAAGCCCATATGTACGCATGGAAGAATGTTGGAAAGAATCCGTGGACCTTCTCAGGGGATGGTCTGGACAGTGTGGAGGTTACTCCCATGTCCTTTGTCTAGTTTTGTGCCAGAGTGGGAGCCAACAGCTTCCAGGACTGGTTTGAACTGGGCTATGAACAGGGACACCAAATGTGCCCCTCATGCAGACTTTCAGTCACTGGCAAGCGCACCCAGCCCTAATACACAAAATCGTGTCTGGGAGGTGGTCACACCTTCCTGTACAGGATGCCTATTGTTCTGCCGTCCTCTGCTCAAGCTTGGCTCAGCAGCAGGAGGGCAGAAATGTGTCTCTGGTCGACAGCAACCATTTTGTGCTGTCCAGGACTAAAAGGCGGGTACCCGGAACTTCTGAGGGGTGGAATCATACCTCCCACACCGGTTACCAGTGTGGGGGTATGATTCCAACATGTTTGATACCTAACACAATAGGGTTAGTTTCAGCCATTTTAGAGTTGGTCATCACGCAGTCACGTAATGCCCCTCTATATATTGTATATGGCTGCTTCACTGACAACCTGGGAGAATGGACTCAGTAGGCTGCAGGGGTGTCCTGCTCATGCAGTGGCACCCTCTCACTTAGAACCAAGCACCCTGCCTTCAGGATTGCAAATGCCTTCTATAGGGGTGACTGATATGTTTTAAGTGCAGTGAACCTTAGATACAGTAAACCTATGTCTGAAGTAAGTGGTGCATGCACCGACTTACACAGGCTGCATTGGCAGACCTGTAGTTCCATTTTGCATGGCCTTTCATGGGGGGGCATTATACATGCTTAATGGGCGGCCTCTGGGGTACATGGGTACCATATTCTAGGGACTGACAAGGGTACACCATTATCCAATCTGGAGTGTACCGAAGTACATCACATAACAGTTTAGGGAGAAAGCAGATAGACTGGGGTCTTGATTAGCATGATCCCAGTCAGACTAGTCGAAAACCAGCTTAGCACCAGGCAAACGTGGGGGTACACATACTGAAGGATCCTACCTTCCTTCACAAGTACCCCACTTTATGTAGAGATTCTATTGACCAAGTTTCTGGAAGTGGCATATGTCATGCTTGTCGACAAATTGACCCCATGGTGGCTTCCTCATCCTGTGCTGACCATACATTTTCTAGGAACTGGGGCACACATCGATATTTCTCATATTACAGTTCCTACTCGCGGGTACCTGTATCTTAATTCATAAAACTGTAACCTTTTCTTTATCACTCTCACTATACGGACATGGCAGGCCGATATCTGCTAGTACACTGAACGCTAGAAGACAAAAGTACATTATTAGTCAATATATATGCCCCTAACACTAACGACCCTGATTTTTATAAAAACTTCTTTTCCCGACAGGACAGATTTGTGGTGTACCATTTTATTATTGGTGGGGATCTTAATTTACCACTTTGTATGCACACCGATTCCACTAGCACGCTCCCGTTTGACAAACCTAGGGCCCGAGACTTATATGCTGCATGATGCATGGCATACCGGTCACCTACGCAATCCAGATACACCTTCTGTTCAGTGCCCCATTCGGTCTGGACTCGATTAGGCTATTGGCTAATGTCGGCCACATCTCACTAGTGGGTATTCGAGATAACAGTGCTCCCTAGAACACTCTCAGATCACAATCCAGTATTATTGAAACTTCAGATTACATATGGAAGTGGCCTTAAATTCAGCTGGTGTTTCAACAGTGATTCTCCCTGGGACCAAATGTTCTGTAGTGATATTCATAAGTTCATTCTATAATATTTTTAGCACAATGCAGGAATTGTGCCCTCACAAGCGACCTTGTGAGAGGCTTTTAACCCTTCAGCAGAGGGATGTGTATCTCCAAGCAGGTAGGTATTCTTAGAGATTTCCGCAAGCAATTAATCTGGATTGAAACAAAACTGCAGGATCTGGAGCATTGCGAGGAGACTGATTGCACGCCTGGACTGACTCGATGGGCAGAACTACTGGCAGAATATCACAAGTTGGCAGAACTGGAAACCGCATATCAGAGTAAACACTCCCAAGCTTGTCGCTATTGTGAGGGCTCGCATTCTACGCCCCAACAGATCAGTTAATTATGTTGCAGAACTCAGAGCAGAGAATGGAGGGGTCATTACGAGCACAGAACGTATCATGGCCATGGTCCATACTTACTACCAAAAATTGTACTCTTTTCAGGTAACTAACTAATGACCCTGAGACACTATCAGCATACCTAGCGTATGCTGCCATTTATGGCTTGAGGACGGTCAGAGGCAATTCATCACTGAACCACTCACCCTAGAGGAGGTGACCCAAGCTATTGGCACTCTAGATAGCTCAAAAGTGCCTGGGCTCGACGAACTAACAGGGGGGCATTTTATAAAGTGTATAAGCAACAACTTTCACCAAGATTGTTGACATTATACAACAAGGCCATGCAGGTTGGCACTTTACCCCCCACACCCGAGAGGCAGTCCTCACCTTGCTGCTGAAACCCGGTAAAGATCCTGGTAATTGTGTGTCACATCGCCTTCTATCTCTGTTAAAGTTAAATAATAACATTTTGGCCAAGGTGCTAACAATTCGATTAGCCTTGCAAATGGAGCAGCTTGTCTCCTCGGCACAGTGTGGGATTGTTCCACACCAGTCCACCTCCTTGAATCTCCGTACTGCTTTTGCCATGCTTAATCAAATTTCTCCCGCCATGCCCGCTGTAGTGGCATTTCTCGATGCAGAGAAGGCCTTCGACTCCGTCGAGTGGCCTTTTCTCTGGGCTGTGCTAGGCAAACTGGGCTTTACCCCCAGTTCATATTACTAATTATGCTACTATATTCCAATCCGACGGCCCGCATTAGAGTGAACGGTGCTATATCAGATGCGTTCCTGATTCTGCGTGTACTCAGCAAGGGGCTCATTATCCTTCTTTTATTTATAAAGGCAATGGATCCTCTGGTCCAGGTGATGCAGGAGCGCCACTTGCAACGCGGGTTCCAACTCACCCATGGGCTTTTTACTAATATCACTGTATGCAGACGGCATTTTACTGTTCATCTGCAACCCCCACCTCAATCTCCCCCTTCTTAAGTAGGAGACAGTCAGATTCAGTGTCTTCTCAGGCCTCCGTAATAATTGGGCCAAATCAGAGCTGTTCCCGTTAACGGACGCAACGGCTCCAACCCTGGCTGAGCTCGACTTTAAATGGGCACCTGATGGAACTAAATACTCGGTCATCCATATCCATGGAGAAAAGGAGCAGGTACTACAACTAAATTACGGGCCAGCTCTGTCAGATCTCAATGCACAGGAGGAGCGTTGGATAAAACTCCCTTTTTGGCAATAGCTGGGCGAGTTGCAATTATAAATATGGTCACCCTGCCTCGCTTTCTATAGCTCTACACTAACATCCCTATTCCCTTACCACAGTACTTTTCCATCACACTGAGAGGTACCCTTTTGCGATTAATATGACTGGGAACCTGTCCCTGTATTCATTGGGATACACTTACACTCCCTTATGAGCGTGGGGGCCTATGTGTCCCTGACCTACATTTATATTATGTAGCAGTTCAATGCCATTACACATACCGTTCATACCATCCTGACGGTCGAATACCCTATTGACGCCCTGAAAGAGTGGTTCTTGAAAGAATCAGGCACACCCAGATTCTACCCAAGGGAAACCCACTCGACGATATGGACATACAAACTGTGTCCTTTACCTGTTGGGCATGGCGCCGTATGAGTGGCACATTGGGAGGTGGCTTCCTCTATTCAAACGCCATCCTGCTGCATGACAACCCTTGGCTCCCTTTCGCTAGGAAGAAACTAGTCCAAGGCACCCTTCATGGGTATGACCTCCACACTATGGGGGACTTGTTCCCTGATGGGCATGTTACTCCACTTTTGGAGGGACCATGGGATAGGGATATTCCATACATAGACTAATTTATTTTCAGGAGACTGTGCAACAAGTTACGATCGTTCTACCAATCCTATCCACACCCTCCTGACGATTTTGCCCCACTAACAATCTCGACTACTGAGGGAGGACGCATGATTATTAGACTATATAGATCCGGTCTTGAAATAAAACCCGACATTACCAATAAAGTGCGTAAGGTTGGGCGACAGAACTCTGGATAAAGATCAATGACAAAATGTGGGCACACTGCTGCATACAGATGCAGTGCATTTCTGTCTGTCAACGCCACAAATTGTTACACTTTACAGTTTTACATCGATATTATATATCCCCATCCGATATTGCTAAGTTTGACTATACCAGATCTGATGCCTGTGCTAAGTGCCAAGATGCGGGAGCTGACTTCGCACACCTCACCTGGACCTGCTCAGTAGTACATGCTTACTGGGTGACGGTGTTGGAACAGATCTCAGCTATGACGGGTGCAGGGCTTGCAGCTTGTCCACTAATGGCATTATTGGTATATACCCTCAAGGTGCCACGCAGCTCCCATAGGTTGGTGACAATGGCACTGCTACTGGCTAAAAGAGAGATAGCACTGCGATGGGGTAGTGCTTGTCCCCCCACAGCTTCGGGATGGCTGGAGAGTATGTGTCATTGCTAGAAAGTAGGGGAGGATTATACACAGATCCAACCCCCGATCTCACATCCCAAAAACTTCTGGACCCCTTTCCAGGCCTACCTGTCATCTATAGAGTGGGATGAAATACAGCTCAACATTCACGTCACTTTATACATGTCTCTGCGCTATCTGATGCCTAGAGTATCCCAATGACTAGTGCTATCCGGCTGAAGAATAGTCAATACTGTGAAATATTTGTAAATGGAATGTTACATGTCCACATGGAATGTTACATGTTCAAATAGGATGGTCGAACTTTATTTTTTAATCTATCATTTGACAAGTGTGATGTGTATACATTGTTAATGTTAATTTGAAATGCTTAATAAAAAATAGAAAACAAAGGACGTGTGAGTCTGCCACCCAATGTACAAACTCAACTCAACTCTAAGCTACTCCACTGTACAGCACTGTCCTCCAGTCTATACCAGTGTATACCACAGTCGTTTATTCTATGCCACTGTACACCACTCTGACACTCTATGCCCCTCCACTCTATCAAAGATTGCTCCACTGTATGCAACTCCACTGTACAACCATGTATTACAGTCTATGTCATTGTAGAGCACTGTAGTCCACTGTATGACATTCTATCACACTCTACTCCACTCTGCTTCACTCCCTCTAGACCACTCCACCCCAATTTATTCCATGATTCTCTATGACACACTACTCCACTGTACTCAACTACTCACTTCTATGCCACTACATTCCACTCTACACCACTCATCTCTAAGACATTCTTTGGAACTCCACTGTACCACACTCCGCCACACTGTACTTTACTCAACATCACTTTACTCTACAAGACTGTGCTATACTCTATGCCACTCCTCCCTATGGCAGTTTCCTAGACTATATGACATGCCACACCACTCCACTCTATGCCACTTTGCTCCACTCTATGCTATGTCACTCCACTGTACTCGATGGCACTGCACTGTTGCTGTATACCATTTTAGGACCCTAGTGTAAATTTCCAGATTCATGCCCTTATATAGGTATAAATCACCCTATCCTTATATAGGCATAGAAATCATAACCATATTTAGACATAGCTCATGCAGTCCAAATACGGCATAGCTACTTCCACTAGTTCCGAAAATCCACAATGATTTCTTGGAAAATTCGCCTTCAGAAGCTAGGGACTTCCCCTTGCTTGAATATTGATTTATCCAAGAACTCAAGGAGTTTTCAAAGAACTGAGACTCTTTGATGACGGTATTATGTCCAACCGTACATCAAACTCGGCACCTTCAAGGTATAAATATGCCCACACTTGTCCAAGCAAACACACAATGGTTTGGAGCAGTTTGACTATCTACTTGACCGACGCGTCTCGCTGCAGCAAGTGCCGAAGGAAGCCGACCCTCCAGCAGACACACTGAGAGAGACGCTCTCTTTTCTCTTGCTGAGAAATCCAGCTCCAGTGTTTCCAAGCTACCTTTGGGGGTTGTTGGGAAATCGAGTCCTGAGACAGAGAGATAACAGACCTCCTTCATTCTAAACCAAGGTACTGAGCTGATTAGACCCTAAGCGAAATCTTGGATAGATTCTTGGCAAAAAGAAATTAAACTTATGCTACACCACACTTACTTCTTCCATCGTACTAGACTTAGGTTAGGTACATCGGGGTAGGCGTATTTTAGAAGCACCAGTTGAGTACTTTTAGTCCTTATTTATTTAATGTATGTATTCTATATATTTTATGGCTTAGAAACCATATCATGCTTTTACAGTATTATTTCATAATACACTTCTTGCTGTACGCATTATACTTTACAGCCAGTATTGCAATTGTAGCAGTTCATTTCTTCTGCATGAGAACGAAGACTGTTCAATAACTACCTTTTATTGAAAATGCCCGTCTCTCTATTTCTCTGCACCTCTGGTGAAACGAAGCATGCACGATTGACTATGTGAAATATCTATCTATTATTTCCACAACTCTGAAGATACGTTTTATCTTGGGGAAACAAAGTTGTCATGTTTATGCGGTTGTCAGAAACGAATCCCTTCTTGTTTATTCGAGAAAGTTTCTAGTGACCTCTGAGCTAGCTGGCACTCACAATTAAGTCTAATATATTCAATAGAGACCTAGCCGCCCAAAGTCCTACGTCAATTCTATAGGATATATTATTCCAATGCGCAGAGCCTATTGAGAATATAGGAACTACATTACACTGTACAACATGGCACTCAACTCTATGACACTCTACTTCACTCTACCCTATGCCTCTCCACTAGATTCTACTGTACAACACTTTACCCCATTCAGTGCTACTGTAGGACACTCCACTCAATGCTGCTTCACTCTACAATGTTCTACCCTACTCTATACAACTCCACTCCACATTACTCTACTACATTCTATGCCAGTGTACAACACTATACTACATTGTATCCCCCTACGCACCACTGTACAACACTTTACTCCACTCTGTTCCACTGTACGACACTCTACTCTATGCCAATCTACAACACACTAAGATACACTACGCAACTCCCTCTAGGCCACTCCACCCCACTTTAATCCTCTCTCCCCAATGACACACTACTTCATTCCACTATGACAGACTACTCTCATCTACTCCACTTTTCTCTACTCTACTGTTTGCCAATGCAGTCTACTCCACTCTATACAACTCCACTCTACCACACTCTACTCCACTCTACAGTGTACTGTACGCCACTCCACACTACTCCCCGCAATGACACTCTACTCCACTGAACGACACTCTGTGCGCCTTCACTCTACCATACATAACTCCACTCTATAGCATTCAACTGTACACTAGTGTAATCCAGTCTATTTCTTTAACATCCACACATATGTATGTGTGTTTTTATGTTCAAATATTTTCATATATAGTTTTAAATAATTTGTGTAATTTATTTACTGTACATTATATTAATTGTATACATTATATAATTTACTACTTTAAACTGTATACATATCACAGAAAATTTATATTTTTGGATAATAATGTTTACAATTTTTGTTGATATTTTTGCGATCTTCATAAGTATAGGAACACAATACTGTGGCAAACAATATTTTTTAACACAATATTTTTGTTAACAATATTAATTACCACAATAATGTGTCATCGAACCCAGCTTACAGTGATGTGGCCCAATGGCCACATCACTGTAAGTGTGAGATGGTGAATACTTAGGTCTTCCTATTGAGTGTTAAATTCCATTTGCTGTGTCTTGAAGCACATTTGAGGTTGAGGTAATTTGTTTATCAGGGCTATTGAAGGGTCCATTGGGTATTCTACATGTCATGATATTGCGTAAACTAAGGCTCTGGTTTAGATCTACAAGGTTTGTTTTCATCGCAACAGATGCAGCAAGTAAACTTAGCTCAATGCACCAGTGCTTGAATGCGAAAGACTGGTTGTAGCCCTCCACAATCCAATACATAGTTGAAGTGATGTCTGTGTTTTTGGGTTTCTAACAGTCAGCTGCAGTTGGTGCCAACATACAGTGGTGTGGCAGCACGGGGCAAATAATAATCATCTATTACTTCAGCTGCAGCTCCCACTACCTGCCGCCTCGGTGCTCTTCTCTTCCGGAAGTCCCTAGCACAGCACAGGCTCCCAGACTCTCCACCCAATCCAGAAGCTGCTGTCATGCTGTGAGAGAAGTGCCTGGATTGGTCTGAGCGGCCTGGTTTGGTGCTCACTAGACTGGGAGCCTGTGTCATTTCATAACCAAGCTGTACAATACAGCTGGGTAGGAGAAATCGAAGCGCGTTTGGCTGTTTGGCTGGCCTAACATGGTAGGCCAAAACGGACATGAAACTTACAAGTGAACTCCACTCCTCCCAGTCCTAGTGCTGTCAAGAAAGGATTGCCTGGGCATTCCCTGGACTCTGCAGCATTGGCAGCCAGTGAAAACTAAAATGATAATAAAATTGTTTCATTTTTTATTCTGCAGTGGGGCGATTCTCCTCCGCTATTACAAAGGAGCTGCCACTGCCAACAGTCCCCAAACAGGGATTCAGAGACGCAGTAGTAATTTGAGAGCCCAGTGCTGTTGTTTCCAATATCACACACAGTCACTGCACTAAGACAAATGCTTTTATGGATCACTAACAGAATATCGGAAACAAATATTGTGTGGTCAGAATCTCATGTCAAAAATATGAAGAACCAAACTATTGAGAAGGTAAATG
This sequence comes from Lissotriton vulgaris, assembly GCF_964263255.1. Taxonomy (NCBI): domain Eukaryota; kingdom Metazoa; phylum Chordata; class Amphibia; order Caudata; family Salamandridae; genus Lissotriton; species Lissotriton vulgaris. The sequence continues at coordinate 1,211,669,206 of NC_141696.1, forward strand.
GAAATAGGTAAGTATAGAATTACTATTCTTAACTCCATGTCTACGTACTTTGATGACATATGGTATTGTAAAGGTACATATATGTGGAGTTATATATAGTTAAACTTTGCTTACCTATAGAAACCTTTCGTCATGATATTTTTGTCCTCAATATTTTTGATACGAAGGTAAAGAGAGAGGGACCTGTGTAAGACTAAAAAGTCAAAAAAATCTCCTTTTGAGACTTCAATCAACCACAACTTCGTTTTTACAAACATTAGTTCAAACATTCATCGCAATGGACTCAGACATAATTCCTTAATGGACCCAACACTAATCAAGTCAAATACAACAAAAAGTGCCAGATTGTTCAGATCTTTAATTCCAAATGTTTACACATTACATTTAGGGCAACAAATAAAGTGTACAAAAGCTATATAAAAGTGAACAAAATCACTTGAAATCATCAGTTAAAAAACAAATATATTACATAAAAATTGACCAAAATTCATACACAATAGAAAGATTTTTTCAAAAAGAGGGAGCACACACGAAACTATTATATCTGTCTTTGTATCATGCTAATTTGTGTGAATCGAAGAATGGGACACCTGATTGTTCAAAAGATCATCATCTATTTTATCCATGTGTTCATCAGATTTAGCATAACCTAAGCATCAAAGTGTTTTGGTGGTTAACACAGACTTTGACCACATTCTTAAGGACCACACGATATCTCCCATACATGATTACACAATATTAAAATACACCAAATGAAAGTGAGAGTTTTTCGTGTTTAATTGGCTCAATTTTCATTTGCATCCAATCTCTTGGCTTAAGCCCAAATCTTAATGAAAGGATCCATGGCTTCACAAGTGGACCCAATTGGTACTTTCTTGATAGATTGCCCACCTAGTTGAGCTGTAAGGCTGCAGAGATATACAATTCCTCACTGGGGAAATATAGCCCTTCCTTATGCCAATAGGACCTGATTTTTCAATTCACAGGGTCTAGTGGGCATATTATCAAAAACAGGAGATACAATTATCGCCGCTTTATTGGCAGAAAACTGCCGATAAAGTGGCAATATTGGGCTTGATAATATGCTCTATGGCATTCCAATCGAAGCCCATGTTAGATGTCTTCACATCTAACATGGGCTTCGATTGGAATTCCTAGAGCATATTATTAAGCCCATTATCGCCGCTTTATCAGCAGTTTTCTGCCGATAAAGTGGCGATAATTTTATCTCCTGTTCTTGATAATATGCCCCCAGGTTCCTAGTGCCTCAGGGATTCTGTGCTGCATGTATACGTTCACATGTCATAACAGGATTTTCTATGAAGATTTTTGACACAATATTTTGTCCCAATGTAATTTTTTTTCCAACATTCTGTCTAAATCCCTATTATGATTCTGTTGCCTAGCACATGTAAAATAAGCACACAGAATATTATTACACTATTTATGCAGCACTTCAAGCAGTAATAAAGTGAAAACAAAACACAAGAAGAATCCCACATCAATCTCGAAAAGTAGATTACATTTTGGGAAAAACAACAAAAATCAGATAAGTAGAACCAGAAATATGCAATTTTAAAGGTTTTGAAGAAGAAAAGTAGCTCTTAGAAGGAAGAAGCACTAATTGTGTTTAACCAGTCATGTAGGTTGGGATCCAAGTCACAAAGGCCGACTACGATGGAGCGTGAGTCGGATACAGGACTGAGTCTAGTCCGTAGTTATAAAGTATCTTGTGTCCTGGGCATAGAGGTGACAAGTCCTTGCATTGGCCTGTGTGGTGTGACTGTCGAGGAGAAGTCGACGAGCACTTGAGATACTGCATCAAGATGCGCTGTGTTCCATTGTATCAGTTCTGTTGAAGCCACCAAACAGAGCTGTGATGCGGACAACAAGATGCTTTATATCGAGGTCAATGAAGCCGGTAGTGGTGCGAGTACTTGCGTTGATATGCGTCACGCTGAGTCGAGATGCACCGTTGGGACAATTGTTGGCATCAATATGTGGTACGCTGGGTTGGTGCTAGTGAAGCCGCCAATCAGAAGCTACGATGCTCAATCCATTAAGGACTCAAAACATTGTTTGCATTTGGGATTGTTCTCCATTAAGCCCTTTTGAAGGGCCCTATAAACAGATGAACAGTCTGTTCACTACCAGGCTACTGCTAGACCACCGCTTGAGCAAAGAACGCTGATCAGCTCAGTTGTTGGAACCGCAAAGTAATGGCTGGATGCATTTAAAAGAAAATATCAAGCACTTTCGGCTGCACATGAATGAATCAGTTACTTCATGATAAAAGCAACACAAGAGAATATGCAAGATAAGTAATCCAAACATTGAAAAGAAGATTCCCTGAATGCTATAACTGATGTATTCTGATGCTTACCCTTGCAAAGCAAAGTGAGGTCAATTTGAATGGCCCTGGCTTGCTTTTGTACAAGATGAGGATAGCTTCCTGAAGAGTGGAAGTGTATTACCTGCATTCGGATAGCTGGAGGGAGGATACTCAGACACTGAGGTCAGAAAGAAGAGAACAGGCTATATTTAGAAATTCCAAGAGGCCTTTTGTTTATCAAGGAGTTGCAGAATACTCCTCCCGAGCAAAGTCGCCTGGTGAATGGCTGTGACAAGGGTTGGGACACCAACCTCAGCTTTACTAAATAGTTATAGCTTCTAGGACAGACCTGTTGACAACCTGTCCCAAATTGCTGCATCAGGAAGATCCCAAACCACATTTTGTCCACGGTGTGGGTGTTGAAGCTGAGAGTCACCTCCATTGTTTCCTATAATGAGAAACATCGTCCTATACAAAGGCTGCCTCTCCACAGTAGTCTGAGAATGGTACAATGTCTCTTCCCGCCAGCATAAGACCATAGAAAATTATGTCCTGGTAAATTTTAATCTGAGAAACATAGGGAATAACAAATATTACAGCTCATTGGTGACATTATATTTGGTATCACCTAAAGGAACCAGATGTGATAGCTTGTGGAATGATATTAAAAGTGCTAAACTATACTGTAATCTGCTGTCAAATAAAAGTCAATTTGAAAGTGGTGAAATGGTAACCCTTGAAAAAGAGGATATATAAAACATAACAGCAATGTTTAAGCCATAATAGTGGGTATCCCCATAGAATGAGAGAATGAAAAACAAAAGGAAGGGTGCATAGTAACAGAAAAACAGTTTCTTCAACATTCCAACATTAGGCCATGAGAAATTGTGTCCATGCTAGTTTTAACACTTAGAAAAATAGGCGATGGAAAATGTTATACTGCTATGAGGCATTAAATTTGGTATCCACTGAAGGAACCACATCTGAAAGCTTGTGAAATAAAAAGTGTGAAAAAGCAACTTGAATTGGTCAGCTGCTAATAGGTAACCATGGAAAAGTAGGGGATACCAGACATTACAGCAATACCGGAGCCGTAATGTGTGGTATCACCATAGTAAAAGATGTTGGAAAACACAGGGCAGGGTGCTATTTGGCAGGGAAGTACTGTGTTCACCGAGCAAACAGAAGGCCATCCATGTCAAACTGAAACCTTGAAAAGCCTAACCCGAGGAACATAGGGGATACCAAATGGTATAGCTTTTTTAAGGCAATATATCTTGTATCCTCTATAGGAACCGGATGTAAAAGCTTGCAGAATGAAATTACAAATGCGAAAATGTACTCTAGTCTGCTATCAAATAAAGGCAACTTCAAGTGGTCAATGGCTAAATGGTCACACATGAAATGTAAGGGACATGAGATCTTACAGCAATGGTTGAGCCACAATATTTGGTATCCCCATAGTAAACGATGTTGGAAAGCAAAAGGAAGGGTGTTATTTGGCTTAGAAATACTGTGCTCATCCATCCCATATAGGTCATTATATTTGGTATCCCTTAAGGGAACCAGATGTAAAATCTTGAGTAATGATTATTATTTTTTTAAATATATTTTTATTATTTTCTCAACAAAACAATTGCAGTTTACTACATGGGCAACTGTACATTTAGCAACACATGGTGAAACACCTTTTCCCGGATACTACCTCTTGCTTCCAGTTGCACATCAGAAATGTATAAGAATGCTAACCATGCCAATTGACACTTCTTTACACATCATAACATCAATCCGAGTCAATGAAGATAACATCCCCGTCTAGGTCATACAGCGCTAGCTATCCACTTATCATTAGTTCAAACAACACAAAGTGCAATCCTATTCCCTCCCGCCTATCCCTCCCACCTCCTCAATGGCGTAACAAAAATGTATCAGCAATGATAACAACAAATCACATTAGTGTGTCCAACTCAGTTGTCCAAAAAATCATTCTGCACTGACAGGGGTAATTGCATGAGTAGAAACAGTGGAGCCGTCCTCTTATGGAGGTGCAATCCCTCGAGGTGGAGTGTATAACCCCGACGTGCCTGAATCGTCATCAGAGTCAGAATTTGAAATTGATACTTGTATAGCACAGTACTCACCCACAAGGGTCTCAAGGCGCTTGTACGAATACCGCTGTGGAACCCATCCTGGCTTTCCCTGTGAGGCGTCCACTCCTGGGCACCCCCAAGGTGGAGTCCAGGCATCCTTAGCGTTGTGGGGGCCGTTGTGGAGATTAAGCAAGCTATTGCCCAGAGTTGCAGAGTGGGACTCCATGATTGGAATAGGCACCAAGGCGAGAATTATCAGGTCCGTGGAATTTTGAGCCCAAGACCCGCCGAGGCGGGGAATTGAACCCTGGTCCCGGGCTAGACCTCTGCATCAGGGTCTGCCACTCTAATCATTGAGCCACACTTCTCCACACTTGTTGTGGTGCCCTCAACAAGTGTACTAGTGCCTCCCAAGCCTTTGCCAGCTCCAGCACCCTATCGCTTTTAGCGCGTGTTGCTAGCTGCAGACGCGTGGCTCCCTCGCATTCCGCCCATTTAAGAAAGTCAGTACGCCATCTCTGAAAACTAGGGCCCTTCTTGGCCTTCCAGTGGGCTGTGATTTCTCTCTTTGCCAATACAAGCTCCAAATTTAGAAATGTACTTGATATCTTATTACGAGAGGTATGGGGAAACCAGTGCATCAAACAAAGGCCCATAAGGGCTTTGATGTCCCTGTCTGTAGTAGCCCGCAGAAGAGCAAACACCTCCTCCCAGAATGTGCCAAGTTGAGGACAATTCCACAGCATGTGGCCGAAATCCGCTCCTACCCTACCGCAGCGCGGGCACATAGCCGAAGTCAAATTAAAATACTAGACAAGAAAGGTCAAGAGAGCACAATCCTCAAGTATAAGTACATTTGAGACTAATATGATTTATAGTCATAACAACAATGAATCCAAATGCAATCAGCAACTTATGATGTAGGACAGAACAAATCAGTGGATAAAGTTCATATTTATGCCATCCTTTTCTTTATTAATCCATAAAAGTTATTTTCCAATTGATAAAACGACAGCCGACACGTGTTTCGTCTGTACTCTCAATTAGTACAGGGACTTTTTCAAGGCTAATAAAGCTGGAAAATGTGGCGCATGTATCATCAAATCATATTGATATAGATATGAACATAAGGCTCCAGAGTCAATAACAAAAGTCCAAATTATCCGAATGGGTCAAGCGCAGTGAGGTAGCTGGGTAGATGTCAAGGTGAGGCTGACACTATGTACTCCAAATATATAACCACAATCCAAAATATCCATATGAGTCACGCGTATTGAAAGACCAAAGTAGATGGCAAGATGAGGAAGTCAAAACGGACTCAACACTGGTTAAATATTTTCCTCATTCGAATAAAAGAGATTATAAAAAGAGCATACTAATGTTCCGCATACGTCTAGGTCAAAGTATTTCAATCATCATTATGACGGCCCAATCCTGAGTCGCAATATCTCGTAGAGGTGAATTGTCGCACCAGCGTACTATGGAGTCGCCTCAATGATATGTGAGGTGCAAATGAAGAATCTAGCACCACTTGATAATGGCACCCTGTAAGCACATTTCTAGTCCACTCCCCACCGCTGCCGAAGCACTACCAATGGAGTCAGTCGTTCAGTGGTCATTCGGCGATATAAACATGTGACCGCATTGATGGTGCCAGCGGCCAGGACCACATATTGGCAAACCATGGTGGTGGGCGGTTCACTATGTCCCAATTTCCAATGCGCCTGGATGGCTGTTACGAGTGCTAGGTGCAATGGATAGTCTCCCCAAACCAGATCATATCTATCCTGCAACATCTCATACAGAATCACAGATCCATCTTGAAATAGATCTCCCATAGAGGCCAGCCCCCTCTCCGCCCAGTCCCCCAGCTCCGCCCAATTTCCGCCGTGCGGTGGAGCACTACATACGGTTAGCCCTGCCTCTTCACATCCCATGCACTCTGTTTTCTAGCGCCAGGAAACTCATGGTGTCAGTGCGCTTTATAAATGTCACTTAAGATAAGATAAGATAAGATATCGTCAATGGGAGTTCAGGGGCATACAGACGCTCTATTTGTGCCCGCCATTGACTTCTATTCCAGGAGAGCTTAAAGGTCCCCATCTCTCGAGTCAGAGAGGAGGCTGGAATTGGCAATTGTAATAATTTTTGGGAAAGTGTTTACCTATTGAACTGAGTCCTTTCCCCCTCATCATCACCACAAAATGACCATGCCACTGCTTGAGTGAGCCACTGTAATTGCGCTGCCAAATAATACGATTCAAAATCAGGGACTGCCAGACCACCCTCCGAACGCGGTCTCATCAGTGTGCTGAGAGCCAGTCTCCGTCGCCCCCCAGCCCAAAGTAAACCAACCACCATTGACTGAAGTTGCTTAAAGATCGACGCTGGAACCCAAATCGGCAGTGTTCTGAAATAGTACAACAATCTTGGGAGCGCCACCATCCTAAGTATGGTGGTACAAAAGAGGGTGGTGATGAATGGAGCATCTGAATCAATCAAACACTCACACCCAGTCAAAAGATCTGGGTTTAATCCATCACCGTTCTTTAGCCCACTCTGCCACCCCGGTTCAGACATGGCTATATGCAAATCAGTCTGACCCTGTGCCTCATGGGAACAGTCCAGCCCGAACTGCCAAGCCATGTCTTCCCTGGACCGGAAACAAGCTTCCGAGGACCGGTTTCTGGCATTCCAGCCGTCTTCAGCCCGGCTTGCTTGAATCCAGTGGCAAAGTGAGCAAGGGACTCACGTCTGAGCAGACCCTGCCACACTTATGGCGGCCAAAAGCGGTACAAAAGGGGGTGGTGATGGACGGAGCATCTGAATCAATCAAACACTCACACCCAGTCAAAAGATCTTGGTTTAATCCATCACCGTTCTTTAGCCCACTCTGCCACCCCAGTTCAGACATGGCTATATGCAAATCAGTCTGACCCTGTTCCTCATGGGAACAGTCCAGCCCAAACTGCCAAGCCATGTCTTCCCTGGACCGGAAACAAGCATCCTAAATATGGCCACGTGCCCAGCTATTGATAGTGAAAGTGTGCCCCAGAACTCAATACTACCCTAAAGTGCTCTAATGGCCCTGCCTACAATGCCCTCCAATAAGTCAGTATGGGTATAATAAATGCGAGTGCCAAGATAAGTCAGACATGGTGGCTCCCAGTGTACCCCCTGCGTATAATCCCAGCTCTCAGGCTGCAGCGCTGCAGGGAACAGGCAAGTGTTCGCCCAATTTACCTTCAGACCGGCAATTTTGCTAAGGTTCTCCAATAACTCCTTAGTGCCTAGAAGGGCACCGTCACAATCAGCCAATAACATAAGGAGGTCGTCAGCACATAACGCAATATGGTGAATTTGCTCTTGTACTCTTAACCCTGGATAGTGCGAGCCCATCCTAGCCCGTGCCGCTAGTGGCTCTATGGCCAGAGCAAACAGCAAAGGAGAGAGAGGGCAACCCAAAATCTTGTGTAATGATGTATAAAATGTGAAAAGTTACTGTAGTCTGCTATCAAATATAAAAGGCAACTTAAAGTGGTCAATGGCTAAAGGGTAACCCATGAAAGGTAGGAGATACATGATATTACAGCAATTTGTGAGCCATAATAATTGTTATCCCCATTGCAAACGATGTTTTAAAGCAAAAGGAAGGGTGCTATTTGCCATAGAAATACTGTTCTCATCCATCCAAAGGGAACCGGATGTAAAATCTGAAAAGATACTTTAGCCTGCTATAAAATAAAAGGAAAGTTCAACTGGTGAGTGGCTAAAGGGTAACCCATGAAACTTAGGTGATGTGAGATATTACAGCAATGCGTGAGCCATAATATTTGGTATCCCCATAGTAAGTGATGTTGGAAAGCAAAAGGAATGGTGCTATTTGGCATAGAAATACTGTGCTCACCCATCCCACATAAGACCATGTCAAATTGAATACTGGTATATTCTAACCCAAGAAACACAGGGGATACCAAATAAAATAGCTGGTATATGCCGTAATATATGATATCACCTAAGGGAACTGTACGCACAATCTTGTGGAATGATGTACAAAATGTGCAAAGATACTGTATCCTGCTATCAAATAAAAGACAATTTCAAGTGGCCAATGGCTAAAGTGTAACCCATGACACATAGGAGATATGAGATATTAGAGCAATGCATGAGTCTCAATATTTGTATCCCCATACTAAACAATGATGGAAAGCAAAAGGAAGGATGCTATTTGGCATAGAAATACTGCGCTCTCCCATCCAACATAAGACCATGTCTAATTGAATCCTAGTAAGTTTGAAACCAAGAAACACCGGGATACCAGATATTATAGCCATTATAAGCCATTATATTTGGTATCCCTTAAACAAACCAGTTGTAAAATCTCATGAAATGATGTAAAAAAAATTAAAAGTTACTGGAGTACTCTATCAAACAAAAGGCAACTTCAAGTGGTCGATGGCTAAAGGGTAACCGATTAAACATAGGGGATACAAGATATTACAGCAATGCGTGAGCCTTAATATTTGGTATCCACATTGTAAACGATGATGGAAAGCAGCTGGAAGGTTGATATTTGCCATAGAAATACTGTGTCCATCCATTCAACATAAGAGCATGTCAAATTGAATACTGGTAAGTTCTAACCCCAGAAACACAGGGGATTCTGGATATTATAGCCGGTATAGGCCATTATATATGGTATCCCCTAAGGGAACCAGAGGTAAGTCTTGAGGAATGGTGCACAAAATGTGAAAAGTTACAGTAGTCTGCTATCAAGTAAAACACAACTTCAAGTGGTCAAAGGCTAAAGGTTAACCCATAAAACGTAGGGGATACGAGATATTACAGCAATGCTTGAGCCATAATACATGGTATCCCTTTGTAAACAATGTTGGAAAGCAAAAGGAAGGGTGCTATTTGCCATAGAAATACTGTGCCCATTCATCCAACATAAGACCATGTCAAATTGAATGCTAGTAAGCTCTAACCCCAGAAACACCGGGAATACCAGATATTATATCCGGTATAAGCCATTATATATGATAACCTCAATGGGAACTAGATGTAAAATCTTGAGGAATGATGTAAAAAATATGAAAGGTTACTGTAGTCTGCTATCAAGTGAAAGACGACTTCAAGTGGTCAATGGTTAAAGGGTAACCCAAAAAATGTAGGAGATACAAGATATTACAGCAATGAGTGAGCCTTAATATTTAGTATCCCCTAAGGGAACCAGACGTACAATCTTCTGGAATGATGTAAAACATCTGAAAAGTTACTGTTGCCTGCTATCAAACAAAAGACAACTTCAAGTGGCCAATGGCTAACGGGTAACCCATGAAATGTGGGGGATACGAGATATTACAGCAAGGGGTGAGCCATAATATTTGGTATCCCCATAGTAAACGATGTTGGAAACCAAAAGGAAGGCCACTATTCGGCACTAAGTACTGTGCTCAACCATCCAACATAAGACTATGTCAAATTGAATCCTGGTAAGTTCTAACCCAAGAAACACCGGGGATACCAAATATTATAGGTGTATAGGCCAATATAATGGTATCTCCTAAGGGAACCATACGTACAATTTTGTGGAATTATGTAAAAAATGTGAAAAGATACAGTAGTCTGCTATCAAGTAAAACACAACTTCAAGTGGTCAATGGCTAAAGGGTAACCCATAAAACGTAGGGGATACACGATATTACAGCAATTCGTGAGCCATAATATTTAGTATCCCCTTAGTAAACGATGTTGGAAAGCAAAAGGAAGGGCGCTATTTGACATAGAAGTACTGTGCCCACCCATCCAACAAAAGACCATGTCAAATTGAATCCTGGTAAGTTCTAACCCAAGTAACACAGGGGATACCAAATATTATAGGCGGTATGGGCTATTATATAAGGTATCCCCTGAGGGAACCAGACGTACAATCTTGTGGAATGATGTAAAACATGTGAAAAGATACTGTATTCTGCTATCAAATAAAAGACAACTTCAAGTGGCTGATGGCTAAAGGATAACCCATAAAACGTAGGGGATACAAGATATTACAGTAATGCGTGAGCCATAATATTTGGTATCCCCACAGTAAACGATGTTGGAAAACAAAAGGAAGGTTGCTATTTGGCATATAAGTACTGTGCTCACCCATCCAACTTAAGACCATGTCTAATTTAATCCTGGTAAGTTCTAAACCAAGGAACACTGGGGACACCACATATTATAGCCGGTATAGGCCATAATATTTGGTATCCCTTAAGGGATTCGGATGTAAAATCTGGTGGAATGATGTAAAAAACGGTGAAAAGTTACTGTAGTCTGCTATCAAGTAAAAGGCGACTTCAAGTGGTCAATGGTTAAAGGGTAACCCATTAAATGTAGGGGATACAAGATATTACAGCAATGAGTGAGCCATAATATTTAGTATCCCCTAAGGGAACCAAATGTACAATCTTCTGGAATGATGTAAAGCATCTGAAAAGATACTGTAGCCTGCTTTCAAATAGAAGACAAGTTCAAGTGGCCAATGCCTAAAGGGTAACCTAAGAAACATGGGGGACACGAGATATTACAGCAAGCCGTGAGCCATAATATTTGGTATCCCGATAGTAAACAATGTTGTAAAGAAAAAGGAAGGCCGCTATTTGACATAGAAGTACTGTGCTCACCCATCTTTTATAAGACCATGTCAATCTGAATACTGGAAGTTTTAACACCAGAAACACAGGGGATACCAGATATTATAGTCGGTATAGGCCATTATATATGGTATCCACTAAGGGAACCAGACATACAATCTTGTGGAACAATGTAAAAAATGTGAAAATGTACTGTAGTCTGCTATCAAGTAAAAGGCGACCTCAAGTGGTCAATGGCTAAAGGGTAACCCTGAAATAAAATGTAGGGGATACAAGATATTAAATCAATGTGTGAGCCATAATATTTAGTATCCCCTAAGGGAACCGGATGTAAAATCTTGTGAAATGATGTAAAAAATGTGAAAAGATACTGTAGTCTGCTATCAAATAAAAGACAACTTCAAGTGGCCAATGGCTAAAGGGTAACCCAAGAAACCGAGGGGATACGAAGTAGTGCAGCAATGAGTGAGCCATAATATTTATTATCCCCATAGTAAACGACATCGGAAAGCAAAAGAAAGTGTGCTATTTGGCATAGAAATACTGTGCTCACCTGTCTAACATAAGGCAATGCCAAATTAAATCCTGGTAAGTTCTAACCCAAAAAACACAGGGGTACCAAATATTATAGCCCGTATAGGCCATTATATATGTTATCCCCTATGAGAACCGGACATACGATCTTGTGGAATAACGTAAAAAATGTGAAAAGATACTGTAGTCTCTTATCAAAGAAAAGACAAATTTAAGTGGTCAATGGCTAAAAGGTAACCCATGAAACATAGGAGATACGAGATATTACAGCAATGCATGAGGTATAATACTTGGTATCCCCATTGTAAACGATGTTGGAAGCAAAAGGAAGGGTGCTATTTGCCATAGAAATACTGGGCTCATCCATCGAACATAAGACCATGTCAAATTGAACACTGGTAAGTTCTAACCCCAGAAACACAGGGGATACCAGATATAATAGCTGGTATAGGCCATTGTATATGGTATTCCCTAAGAGAACCGGACATAGAACCTTGTGAAATGATGTATAAAATTTGAAAATATACAGTTGTCTGCTACCATATAAAAAGCAACTTCAAGTGGTCAATGGCTAATGGGTAACAAATGAACCGCAGGGGATACAAGATATTACAGCAATGTGTGAGCCATAATATTTGGTATCCCCATTGTAAACGATGTTGGAAAGCAAAAGAAAGGCCACTATTTGGCACAGAAGTACTGTGCTCACCCAACCAAAATAAGAATATGTCAAATTGAATCCTGGTACGTTCTAACCCAAGAATCACAGGGGATACCAAATATTGTAAGTGGTATGGGCCATTATATATGGTATCCCCTAAGGGAACCAGACGTACAATCTTGTGGAATAACTTAAAAAATGTGAAAAGATACTGTAGTCTCTTATCGAAGAAAAGACAACTTTAAGTGGTCAATGGCTATAAGGTAACCCATGAAACATAGGGGATGCGAGATATTACAGCAATGCGTGAGGAATGATATTTGGTATCCCCATTGTAAACGATGTTGGAAGCAAAAGGAAGGGTGCTCTTTGCCATAGAAATACTGGGCTCATCCATCGAACATAAGACCATGTCAAATTGAACACTGGTAAGTTCTAACCCTAAAAACACAGGGGATACCAGATATAATAGCTGGTATAGGCCATTGTATATGGTATTCCCTAAGAGAACCGGACATAGAACCTTGTGGAATGATTTAAAAAAATGTGAAAATATACAGTTGTCTGCTATCATATAAAAGGCAACTTCAAGTGGTCAATGGCTAATGGATAACAAATGAAATGCAGGGGATACAAGATATTACAGCAATGCTTGAGTCATAATATTTGGTATCCCCATTGCTAACGATGTTGGAAAGCAAAAGGAATGGTGCTATTTGCCATAGAAATACTGTGCTCACTCATAGCACATAAGACCATGTCAAATTGAATACTGGTATGTTCTAACCCCAGAAACACAGGGGATACCAAATATTATACCCGGTATAGGCCATTATATATTATATCCCCATAGAGAACCTGACGTACAATCTTGTGGAATAACGTAAAAAATGTGAACATATACTGTAGTCTCTTATCAAAGAAAGGACAACTTCAAGTGGTCAATGGCTAAAGGGTAACCAATCAAACTTAGGGGATACAAGATATTACAGCAATGCATGAGCCATAATATTTGGTATCCCCTTTGACAATGATGTTGGAAAGCAGAAGGAAGGGTGCTCTTTGCCATAGAAATACTGGGCTCATCCATTGAACATAAGACCATGTTAAATTGAATACTGGTAGGTTCTAACCCCAGAAACACAAGGGATACCAGATATAATAGCTGGTATAGGCCATTATATTTGCTATCCCCTAAGCGAACCAGATGTAAAATCTTTGGGAAAGATGTAAAAAATCTTAATAGATGCTGTAATCTGTTATCAAAGAAAAGACAACTTTAAGTGGTCAGTGGCTAAAGGGTAACCCATGTAACGTATTACAGCAATGTGTGAGCCATAATATTTTGTCTACCCATAATAAACAATATTTGAACACAAAAGGAAGGTCGCTATTTGGCATACAAGTACTGTGCTCACCCATCCAACAAAAGACTATGTCAAACTAAATCCTGGTACGGTCTAACCTAAGAAACACAGGGAATACCAAATATTAAAGCCAGTATTAGCCATTATATTTGGTATTGTAGTGTAGTTCCTATATTCCCAATAGGCTCTGCGCATTGGAATAACATAAACAATAGTTTAGACGTAGGACTGAGGTCATCTAGGTCTCTATTGAATATGTTAGACTTAATTATGAATGCCAGCTAGCTCAAATGTCACTAGAAATCCTGAATAGACAAGAAGGGATTAGCTTCTGACAATCGCATAAACATGACAACTTTGCTCCCTCAAGAGTGAGGAGTATATCTCCAGAGTCGTGTGAAAACAATAGACACTTATTTCACTCAGTCAATCGTGCATGCTTAGTTTCACCAGGAATGCAGAGAAATAGAGAGACGGGCGTTTTCAATAAAAGTTGTTATTTATTGAGCAGTCTTCTTAATCATGCAAGAGAAGTGAATTGCCACAAATGCAATACTTGTTATAAAGTAAAGTGCGTACAGTAAAAAGAGTATTATGAAATAATACTGTAAAAGCATTGATATGGTTTCTGAGCCATAAGATACTTAAAATGGATAAAATACATACAATGATAAAAGTTGACTAAAAGTACTCAACTGGTGTTTCTAAATTACGCCTACCCCCGGTGTACCTAATTTAAGCCTAGTACGTGGGAAGGAGTAAGTGAGATGTAGTTTTAGTTAAGGTAGTTTTTTGCCAAGAATCTGACAAAAGAATTCTCTAAGGATCTAATCAGCTCCGTAGCTTGGTAATAGAATGAAGGAGGTCTTGTATCTCTCTCTCAGGACTCGATCTCCCAGCAACCCGCGAGGGTGACCGGAAACACTGGAGCTGGATTTCTCAGCAGGAGAAAAGACAGCGTCTCTCTTAGTGCGTCAATGGGAGGGTCGGCTTCCTTCAGCACTCGCATCAGCTGGGCATCGGAGAAGTAGATAGCCGATCTGCTCTGAAACACCGTATGTTTGCTTAAGGCAAATGCTGGTATATTTATACCTGGAAGGTGCCGAGTTTGACGTAAGGTTTGGACATAAGACGTCACTAAGAACTTACAGTTCTTTCAGGACTCTAGGAGTTCTTGGACAAATCAAAACAAAAGTAGGGGGAATTCCCGGGCTGCTGGAGGCTTAGTTTGTTTAAAGAACGCGTTGTACTTTCTAGGAGTCTATGGGAGTAGCCTTGCCCTATTTGGACTGCATTGGCTATGACTAAATATGGGTATGATTCTTATGCCTTTATAAGGATATGATTTGTTATAACCACATAAGGGCATGAATCGGGAATATTTAATTAGGGTCCTAGATACGTTTACAACAGTATCCCCTAAGGGGACCAGACATACAATCTTGTGGAATGATGAAAAAATGTGAAAGGTTACTGTAGTCTGCTATCAAGTAAAAGGCAACTTCAAGTTGTCAATGGCTAAAGGATAACCCATGAAAGGTAGGGGATACGAGATATTACAGAAATGCGTCAGCCATATTATTTAGTATCCCCCAAGGGAACCAGATATAAAATCTTGTGGAATAATTTCAAACATTGAAAAGATACTGTAGCCTGCTATCAAATAAAAGAAAACTTCAAGTGGTCAAAGGCTAAAGAGTAACCGGAAGGAACCAAAATATTATACTACTGGACTATACTCACCAATAGCCCATATACCGTATTCGTAAATAATAAGTCAGTCGGCAATGGAGAAGGTTCAATCGTTTATTCTGCAGATACAGGCCCTGACAGGGGAGCCTCAGTCTACACGACCCTCGGAGGTGCACAGAGGAGACTGACTACACACAAGCACAGCAAAGCATATATACGATTCACACATAATACGATATCACCTTACTAGGAAAGATACAACTTGTCAGTGACCCAGCAGGAAGACCCATATAAGGCACAATTGATTGCTAGTAGTTGGGCCTAAGCTATTCCGGGGGTAGGTCAGTACGGTGCCTCCCTTTCTATCCGTAGCTTGGGGAGGACAGGAACGGGCTCTGCTAGAATGTGCGCATCCCACAAGAAGGGCAGGTGTGACCTTGGGTTTCCCTTAGCATCAAACTAACGAGTAAGGCAGACAGCTAGGTCTGCCACAGTGGTTTCATGCAGAAAGCCTAATCACATGGTTTCAGGGAAACCATGTTAGGAGACAAAGAAACGAAACAAGATGGCTTCGGTCATACCAATAGGTTTAGGCAGCACTACAGTGAATCACTCCTGACAATAATAATGCTATGCATATATTGCAATGCTAACATGCAGCTATAAGGTTATATTGTATATATTAGGCCAATAATATGTATTCATCGTATTCATATGCCATCAAACCCATTAAACGTAGGGATACCAGATATCATAGCAATGCGTGAGTCATAATATTTGGTATCCCGATAGTAAACGGTGTTGGAAAGCAAAAGGAAGGTCGTTATTTGGCAAGGAAATACTGTGCTCACCCATCAAACATAAGACCATATCAATTTGAAAACTGATAAGTTTTAACACCAGAAAAACAGGGGATACCAAACATTATATCCGATAAAGGCCATTATATATGGTATCCCCTAAGGGAACCGGATGTAAATCTTGTGGGATTCATGTAAGAAATCCGAAAAGATACTGTAATCTGCTATACATTAAAAGGCAACTTCCACTGGTGAACGGCTAAAGGGTAAACAATAAAACATAGTGGATACGAGATATTACAGCAATGCGTGAGCCGTAATATTTGGTATCCCCATTGTAAAAGATGTTGGAAAGAAAAAAGAAGGTTGATATTTGCCATAGAAATCCTGTACTCAACCATCCAATATAGGACCATGTCAAATTGAATACTGGTAAGTTCTAACCCCAGAAACACACAGGATACCTGATATTATAGCCGGTATAGGCCATTATATATTGTATCCACTAAAGGAACCAGAAGCCACTATTTGGCACAAAAGTACTGTGCTCACCCATCCAAAATAAGAATATGTGAAATTGAATCCTGGTACGTTCTAACGCAAGAAACACAGGGGATACCAAATATTGTAGGTGGTATGGGCCATTATATATGGTATTCCCTAAGGGAACCAGATGAAGATACTGTAGTCTGTTATCAAATAAAAGACAACTTCAAGTGGCCAATGGCTAAAGGGGAAACCCATGAAACGTAGGGGATACGAGATATTACAGCAATGTGTGAGCCATAATATTTGGTATCCCCATAGTAAACGATGTTGGAAAAAAAAGGAAAGGTTATAAACCGCATAGAAATACAGTGCTTACACATCCAACATAAGACCATATCAATTTTAATACTGGTAAGTTCTAACCCAAGAAACACAGGGGATACCAAACATAATAGCCGGTATAGGCCATAATATATGATATCACCTAAGGGAACCAAGCGCACAATTTTGTGGAATGATGTACAAAATATGAAAAGATACTGTAGTCTGCTATCAAATAAAAGACAACTTTAAGTGGTAAATGGCTAAAGTGTAATCCATAAAACATAGATGATACTAGATATTATAGCAATGCATGAGTCATAATATTTGGTATCTCCATGTTAAACGATGTTGGAAAGCAAAAGGAAGGGTACTATTTGGCATAGATATACTGCGCTCACCCATCCAACGTAAGAACATATGTAATTGAATCCTAGTAAGTTCTAGACCAAGAAACACCGGGGACACCAGATATTATAGCCGTTATAGGCCATTATATTTGGTATCCCTTAAAAGAACCGGTTGTCAAATCTCATGGAATGATGTAAAACATTTGAAAAGTTACTGTAGTCTTCTATCAAACAAAAGGCAACTTCAAGTCGTCACTGGCTAACGGGTAACTGATGAAACATAGTGGATACAAGATATTTCAGCAATGCGTGAGCCATAATATTTGGTATCCCTATAGTAAACAATGTTGTAAAGCAAAAGGAAGGCCGCTATTTGGCATAGAAGTACTGTGCTCACCCATCCAACATAAGACCATGTCAATTTGAATACTAGTAAGTTGTAACCCCAGAAACACAGGGGATACCAGATAATATAGCCAGTATAGGCCAGTATATATCGTATACCCTAAGGGAACCGGACATACAATCTTGTGGAACAATGTAAAAATATGAAAAGTTACTGTAGTCTTCTATCAAATAAAAGGCGACTGCAAATGGTCAATTTCTAAAGGATAATCCATGAAGCGTAGGGGATACAAGATATTACAGCAATGCGTGAGCCATAATATTTAGTATCCCCATAGTAAACGATGTTGGAAAGCAAATGGGAGGGTGCTATTTGACATGAAATACTGTGCTCCACCATCCAATATAAGACCATGTCAAATTGAATACTGGTATGTTCTAACCCAAGAAACACAGGGGATACTAAACATAATAGCCAGTATAGGCCATAATATATGATATCACCTAAGGGAACCAAACGCACAATCTTGTGGAATGATGTACAAAATGTGAAAAGATACGGTAGTCTGCTATCAAACAAAAGACAACTGTAAGTGGTCAATGGCTAAAGTGTAATCCATAAAACATAGGTGATACTAGATATTACAGCAATGCATGAGTCATAATATTTGGTATCCCCATGCTAAACGATGTTGGAAAGCAAAAGGAAGGGTGCTATTTGGCATAGATATACTGCGCTCACCCATCCAACGTAAGAACATAACTTATTGAATCCTGGTAAGTTCTAGACCAAGAAACACCGGGGATACCAGATATAATAGCCGTTGTATAGGCCATTATATTTGGTATTCCTTAAACGAACCGGTTGTAAAATCTCATTGAATGATGTAAAAAATTTGAAAAGTTACTGTATTCTTCTATCAAACAAAAGGCAACTTCAAGTCGTCACTGGATGAAAAATAGGGGATACAAGATATTACAGCAATGTGTGAGCCATAATATTTGGTATCCCCATTGTAAACGATTATGGAAAGCAAACAGAAGGTTGATATTTGCCATAGAAATCCTGTACTCATCCATCCAATATAGGACCATGTCAAATTGAATACTGGTAAGTTCTTACTCCAGAAACACACGGGATACCTGATATTATAGCAGGTATAGGCCATTATATATAGTGTCCCCTAAAGGAACCAGAGGTAAAATATTGAAGATGGTGTAAAACATGTGAAAAGTTAGTGTAGTCTGCTATCAAGTAAAACACAACTTCAAGTGGCCAATGGCTAAAGGGTAACCCATGAAACATATGGGATACGAAATATTACAGCAATGCATGAGACATAATATTTGGTATCCCCATAGTAAACATTGCTGGGAAAAAAAGGAAGGCTGCTCTTTGGTATAGGAATACTGTGCTCCCCCATCAAACATAAGGTGAAGTCAAATTGAATCCCGGTAACTTCCAACCCGAGAAACACTGGGGATACCAAATATTATAGGCCGTATAGGCTAGTAAATTTGGTATCCACTAACGGTACGGATGCAAAATATTGTGGAATGTTGTTTTTTTTAAACTCTGTTTATTGGTTTTCGTATACAAACAATATACATACCAATAACCAATCATATCTACATTAAGCATGGCATTACTAAGGTGTTTGGAGAATCATATGACATTTGACGTTACATTCAAGGTAGGATAATTGAAAAAATGACCCAGTTGTCAAGTATTCCACTATCAGCGTTGTAGTCCGTAATAGCACCAGGTTAACTATGTATAGCCGCATATCTGTGCTGTAATGCCTTATTTAACAGGTCCATTTACATACCCTCCCCCCACCCGACCTCTCACCGGCGCGTCAGCTATAAGGCAGAGTGTGACAGAATGACAAATCATACCCATGGGATCCATACATGTCATCATGTTTACAGCAGTATCAAATATTATGACTATTGCGGAAGTGGGGATACACCTCGCTCGCTTTTTCTCATCGTCGCTTGAGGCAATTATTTTACGGGTCTTTATCTCTAGCTAGGACACACAACTCCGAGTCGGAGTCTATATCTGCTGCCTTCAGCTCTGCGACCAGGGCTTCCCATGCTCGCGCCGCCTCTAACACCTTGTCATTATGGGACCTTTGGGCCTGCTGCAGGCGAACTATGCTCTCGCTCCTTGCCCATACAATTAGCGCAGCCTTCCATCTGGGGAAACTTTGGCCCCCCTACGGCTTTCCAGTGGGACGTGATTTCCCTCTTGGCAAGCACTAATCCTAAGTCTAGGAATTTACTCGTCAATTTTGGCTTACTAGTATGTGGAAACCAATGTAGTAAGCAGGTCCCCTTGTCCGGATTAATCTGTTGCTCTGTTATACTACAAAGTAAAGCAATTCTGTCCTCCCACTATGTTCCCAGTTGTGGACAGTCCCACAGCATGTGTAATAGGTCCGCGTCCCTCAACCTACATCGGGGGCATTGTGCTGTATCTACATGGATATATTGGTTGATCTTCGCCGGTGTTAGATATGCCCTGTACAGTATATAAAAATGGACCAATTGGAATCTGGCATTCCTAGTGCCCTTCCACGCCCTCTTGAGTATGTGCGACCAAGCTGAGTCGGGAATCTCTTTATCCATATCCGCTGCCCATTGAGTACGCAGCCTCTGCAGTGGTGATAACCCTTCTCCGAGCATACGTTTATATAAGCAGGTGACCGCTTTATAGGTGCCTGCCGCCATCACTACGTATTGGCACGCCTCACTGACCGGTGGCTCAAAAAGGCCGGTGCCCCATTATTTTTGGATGGCAGCAACTAGAGCCGCATGCAGTAAAAAGTGTCCCCTCAGGAGTCCAAAGCTCTCCTGGAGCGCACTATAGGGCAATATGACACCATCCCCATACAAGTCCCCCACCACCTGTAACCCTAACGTCTCCCACTCCGCAAGGGCAGACCAATCTCCACCATGTGGGAGGGCCGTACACATGCCCAGTGGTATCTCTGGGGCATAAGGTCGCTGCACCCCAATTCTATTGTGGTATCGTTTCCAGCAGTGCCTCAGAGTGCGTTCTTGAACAGACAGTTCATCTGCCCATAATTTTTGTTGTAAAACCACGAATGACAATACATGCCGCGGCACATCCGGCTCGAAGTCCTGCTCCGGTCCTCTAAATTCCTGTGCCACTGCCTGGGTAAGGCCCTCTCAGCGAGGTCACTGACAAATCACCAGAAATCACCGACACCGCTTCCAGTGCTCCTCTGCGTTCCAACTCTGTTTGCGAAGTTGACGGTTTCCGCAATCCCCGCCGCCGGCGCCTTATCCGTTGTGACTTATGGAGCTGAGGGTTTCCAGCAAGTTCCTGTGCTTCCTGTTCTAAACCATCCTTACCAGCTCTGTAAGATTCCAACCATGACCATGCATCCTCCAGTGTGTCCTGGAAGCAAGTCTTCCCATCCAGAATTATGCGCAGTTTGGCCGGAAATAACAGGGAGTATTGGATCCCCTCTGCCCGCAGGATGCGCGGCGCCGCTGAGTTTCGAAGGTATAGTCTGGGAACAGAGTGACCTTACTATTTCCGACCTGGAATGGGCCATCCGGATGGGCCTTCTGAAGGAGCAAGTCTCTGTCTCTGAAATGTAACAGGTGCACCACCACCGGTCGGGCAGGGCGCCCCTGCTGCAGAGGTCTCGCATGGACACGGTGCGCACGTTCCAGGGTGTAGAAGGTAGACAAGCCCTCAGGAGCCACCACCATTCTCAGCCAGTCCTCCAAGTAGCGCACCATGTCTGGCCCCTCTGTTTTTTCAGGTAAACCCACAGCGCGAATGTTGTTCCATCTGTTTCTCCCTTCAGCATCCTCAGCACGCCTTTCCAGCGCTGCGATCCGATGCAGGGCATTTGTCATCGTTGCAGTCAGTGCAGTCTGTGCAGGCGCCACTTCCTGGACTACCCCTTCCACATGCTTCACCCTGTCCGCCAACTTATAGTGATCCGCCCGCAGGAGGCCAAGACTTGTTGCCACTTGTGCAATGACTTGCTGCAGGGTAGTGCGAGAGTCTGCGATGGCCAACAGGATCTTATCAAGTTGTTGCTGTAGCCCAGATTCCTGAGACGGGTCACGTGTGACTTGTTCTGCTTGAGATGGGAACTCAGTGTCTGGGAGTTGGTGAGTCTCCTCCTTCTTCCCCTGTGGCTTGCCCATATTTACGTGTGCCAGAGCACACCTGAGGGGCCTGCGGTGCTAGACCACCCGTTATTTATTAGGTGGCTATCAGGGCCAATCACTAGGAAGGAGACCTCAAATATTCAGTCTATCAGCTGGTCTTTTCTTTCGCCGCTCATGTTACCCTTATCAATGCTGATAGTTATTGTCTCTTGACAACTGCACCATCTGCATGGGCTTCTTCAGGGCAGTAGTGCTCAATCCAGTGTGCACCTGATCATGAGACTCAAGCCTCTCCCGCCATCTCCAAATGCATCGATACGTGTCTTCCCATCTAATTCCCACTGTCGTGGTGGTTCCACTTTCTGGTCTCTACACTACCGTCCAGTTGCGCCACCTCAGCACCCAATGGAGTTCACCGTTCCTCAGATGCGCTCCAAGCGCAGTTCTTCTTACTGGGTGTATGCTCAGTTCCTCATGGGGAACGGGCCCCCCCTCCACCGCTGCTCCAGGTCTCCCAGTGCGTCACCACCTCTCCAGAGCTCGCACTCAAACACCTCCAGGCCAGGCCCCGACAATGTCAGCCACACTCCCCCCCCTCCGGGCGTTGGCAGATATCCCAGGCCGCTATCCTCCGCCCCCGCTCCGGGTCGCAGATAGCGGTACCCCAGGGCCACACGTCCGCCTCCGCGGCCCGCAGCCCCAGCTCCCACCGCGCTCCACTCACCAGCGCCAACGCCCCAATATTGTGGAATGATGTACAAAATTTGAAAAGATAATGTAGTCTGCCATCAAACAAAAAGCAAATTCAATTGGTCAATTGCTTAAGGGTAACACATGAAACATAGGGGATACGAGATATTATGGCAATGTGTGAGCCATAATATGTGGTATCCCCTTAGTAAATGATGTTAGAAAGCATAAGAAAGGGTGCTATTTGGTATAGGAATACTGTGCTCCCCCATCCAACATATGGCAAAGTCAAATTGAATCCCGGTACCTTCTAACCCGAGAAACACTGGGGATACCAAATATTATAGGTAGTATAGGCTATTATATTTGGTATCCCCTAAGCGTACTGGATGTAAATTCATAAGGAATGATGTACAAAATGTGAAAAGATACTGTAATCTGCTATCAAATAAAAGGCGACTTCAAGTGGTCAATGGCTGAAGGGTAACCCATGGAAGTAGGGGATACGAGATATTACTGCATGGCGTGAGCCCAAATATTTGGTATCCTCATAGTAAATGATGTTATAAAGCAAAAGGAATGAAGCTTATTGGCAAAAAAATATTGTGCTAAGCCATCCAACATTAGACCACGTCAAATTAAATCTTTATAAGTTCTTACCCGAGAAACACAAGGGATACCAAATTTTATAGGCGGTAGAGTCCATTATATATGGTACCAGATATTACAGCAATGCAGAAGAAATATATGGGATACTAAATATTATAGCCCAAACAAGGCGTTATACTTTGTATCCCCGAAAGGAACCAGATGTGAAAGCTTGTGGAATCAAATGAAAAATGTAAAGAATTAGTGTAATCTACTATCATATAAAAGGTAACTTGAATTGGTCAGTGGCTAAAAGCTAACCGTTGAAAAGTAGGGGATATCAGAAATTACAGCAATACAGGAGCAGTAATATGTGATATCCACACAGTAAACGATGTTGGAGGACACAGTAACGGGTGGTATTTGGCAAGAATATACTGTGTTCATCTAGCCCAAAGTATGCCATGTCAAATTTAATCCTGGTAAGCTCTAACCCGAGAAACATAGGGAACACCAAATATTACAGCCGTTGTAAAACATTATATTTAATATCCCCAGAAGGACCTGATGTGAAAGCTTGCGGAATGAAATCACAAATATGAAAATATACTGCAGTCAATTAAAAGGCAACTCAATTAAAAGGCAACTTGAGTTGAAAAGTAGGGGAAATCAGATTTTACAGAAATGCATGAGCTGTAATATGTGGTATCTATCACTTTAGGAAAAGATGTTGGAAAACTTAAGCACGGATTCTATCTGGTAGAAAAAGTAATGTGTTTGTGGAGCCAACATAAGGCCATGTCAAATTGTATCCTGGCAAGTTCAATCTTCAAATTACAAATTATATAGGCTGGACAGGCCATTATATTTGATATACTCCAAAGGAACCAGATGTGAAAGCTGTGAAATGATATCAAAAATGCAAAAGAAGACTGTAGGCGTCTAACAAATAAAAGGCCATTTAAACTGGTCAGTGGCTAAAAGGAAACCTTTAAAAAGTGGGAACAAAGATATATTAATGCATGAGCAATTCTGTTTGCTACCCCCATGCAAAAAGATATTGGAAAACACAGATTGGTACACATTGTTAGAAAAAAATATTGTGTTCACTTAACCAATATGGAAATGTCTTGTTACTTACCCATTTCAAATGTTTTCTAAATGTAAAATACAAAATACTATAGAGCAAAGGGAGAATGTGCTGTAACTAGTAGCACCCAAGATTGGCTGCTAGTCACTAACCAGACCAAGAAGAGGGCGTATCCACCACTTAAAACCAAATAACATATTAAGGCTAAGGTTATTTTTTAGCTTTCAGTTTTTTTTTATTTGCAATTTTTTCCCTTGCATTTGGCATGCCCTTCACTTTGCACCTGAAGCAACCGCCTAGTACACCTATAAACTCTGACCGTAACTTTTATGTGTTAAAGTGAAGCTTGCGCTGCAGGTATTTGAATGTCTGTATTCTCTTTGGGTTGTTGACCATTACACTGTTCATTGCCACACAGCACTTTTAGTGGTCCCAAGCCAGTCAGGCTCCTTTTTTAAACTACAAGAACGCTTTGCATGCTGCAATTTTTCAGCCATACTATCAATCTTAAAAGAGAAACTAAAAGTCCCAGAATACTGATGTAGACTAAAAAGTGAAGATTTATATCTCTCATAATAAACAGAGACTTGACACTGGGGTTGCACCAGAAACGAATATCATTTGGTTATGTTTACTATTCCGAAACAGTGTTGGCACATGAAAAGGTATTTGTGGAAAATGCCCTATATTCATTTGTAACAATTATGCTTCCTTTTAATAATCATTGTGGAAAATGACTATATTTGTGGGGCGTCCCTCCAGATTTTTACCATATCTGCTTTGCTGGCTTTACAACTCTGTGCAATTTACCCCTGCTAGTAGAGTGCCTGTGCGCAATATTAGATATGGTTAGTTTGGATTATTCCTCATTTGAATATTTAACTTGCTAGGCTGTCCTTACTATATGATGTAGAAAGTGAACACAGGATCCGGAAATGGAATGGCACTAGAGGACTGCAGTTTCCATAGTGCCATCAACTACAGCGGCAGGGCAACCATGGCTTCAGGCCTACCCTGTGTATTCCTGACTGCTTTGTGGTAAATTTAAATTACCTATACTTAATTTATGCGGTAAAGTTCAATAAGAATAACTCAGTCAAAAAATAAGAGGCAGAGTCCGTGGCATTTGAGGTTATAAGGGGTTTTATTCCTTAAAAAGGAATTGGTTCGAACCAGGTATCATGTTCCATCACCACGAGGGTTCAGGAAGGGAAATGGACATGGACATGTACAACGTTTTATTAACAGGATATCATATATATAGTCAATGCATTATAGTGATTATGAATGCAGAAGGCGTAACAGCTGAGAGAAGAGAGATAAGAACACATGTGCGTAACAGGAGGCGTGCACGAGGGCGTACACGGAGGTGTGTGCTAGAAACGTCACATAAGATTAGCATGAGTAGGTGGATCCATAGAAGAATCCTGCAGAGTCAGCAGAAATGTGTGGCAGAGATGCGCGCGCAGCAGCATGACGTGTAATTGACGTGGAACTGGAGGGTGAAAGGGGACTTGACATTTAGCCCTACATGAGGAGACAGAAGTCTGGGGTGTCAGAACAACCTAAACCCAAATCATATCTGATATCTTGTGTTTGAGGAACTGTATTATCTAGAAGGAAAGGTCTCTCGGGCAGAGGCTATTCTATACTGACTGCTAGTGCGTGCATATGTGACTACGTGTAAAGCGAGGGGGCATGGGCCTACCATGGTAACAGGAGCTATGAATTACTTGCATGGAGACAGAAAGGCCGGGCCCTTTGCTCTGCAGCTGGAAAGGATGTTTACCTAAACTACTAGACAGGAATGTATTTTCGAGGAGCGGAGCAGATAACTTGAAGGCTGAATACAGTCTTGGCAGGCAAGCAGGCCGAGCCAGGCACCGCTAGCCGCGCAGGAAGTAAAGCAAAGGTCAGGGATACAGATGTAGGTCCAGGCTGCAGTTTTCAAAGGCAGAAGGCAGAAAGGGCTCGGTGGCAGGAATCAGGGCCTAACTCGCCAGAGCCAGGAAAACGTGAAAGTGCACCATGTAAAGACGGTGGTACGGCATACTTAGGAACTGAATATCCGACCCATTCATGGTGGATCTGAAAGAGGACATGTTAACGTTGGACGCAAATGTATTTGCGTCTTCACAGGTGGAAGTGGAGGGAACATACATGTACTTGAAGCACGTACATGGAGCCGTTGGAGTCTACGTTAGGGGACACAATTGACCATAAAAATTCATATTACCTCATTCCCTCCTTGTCCCCTACGGACCCTTCATGATATATCAATTCTCATTAATCCATCAATCTGTTCATATAACATCATTTGCTCTTCCTTTTTCTGGCGGGATTTTGAACGTGGACTTGAATGGGGAATACATGATGTGGCGCACAAGCCGCAAATCGCTGGCCCACATTGTAGACATAGGCAACAACTGAATACTATGAGAAGGGCTATTCCTAGGAAGGATAGGACTTTCCATCCCCAGGCTGATAACACGCTCCAGAACCAACCGGACCAAGTCCAGGTGCCTGGACTCTGGTGTATCTGACTTGCAATCTTATGAAGACGGGTTATGGCTCTATATACTGATGGCGCGTTTTCTGGAATGAAAACACAGCAGCTCGATCCGATGACTCTACAGGCTCCGCCCCTATCGGCCAGGATGACGTCAAGGACAAGACGATTTTTAAGAACAACAATCCACATAGCAGACTGCTCCTCTGTTAAGTTGCCTAGGGCGGAAGTAGTTTCATTTACTACTGCTTCAAGGGTTCTGGTCAATTTACGTATCAGTTTACTATTAAAGACAGTACCTAAATAGGGAAAGAAACCTTTATTAAAGTCTGTGTATTGCTCCCATGCTGTTTCAGTATAGTCGACAATCGGGAGATCTCTCTTGAATCTACTGTGTACTAGATGGGAGTCCCTATGATAATCAGAAGGGGCTAGGAAAACGGGTGGCAGAAGGAATGCAATGTAACAAGTACCATCCCAATCTAGAGGTAAGCGTATATATGCTGTGTGACCACAAATGAAATAGGAATGACGGGAAGCTTTGAATGTAGACTTGCCTTTATCACTGAATTCGATCACAGTAGTACATTGACTATGACCTAGGTGTACTGAACCATTCTTTCTGACACATAATTCACCTTTGACTGGTAATACTGACATAGCGGGTAAGTCTGGTTTTGTATCGGACTGGACATTCAGAATCATGAGGTTAAGTGTAAAATTACCTAATCCATATACTTTGTTTTCTAGATCGGTCCCTGACCTTTGGGGAAGACCCTCCTTGTCAGGGAAACATACTTTATGCAAAACTGTGTTCAGGTTTCCCCATACCCAATTGCCCTGGTAAACTATGGAATCAGAATCTAAAGAATTTATTAAACTAAACCATGCACCACAGGAACCATTGTGTGTGAACGGAGATGGAAAGAGGGGCAGAACTCCCTTGTATTTCTGATAGGGAGGGAGTCGGCCACATATCCAACAATTAGTAGCATTGCTGGTCTGATGAGAGTGGTGTAATATACTAATGAATGTATTGTTGCGCAGCGCAAGTCGGTAAGACAACTCATGCGGGGGCAGTTCACTGAAAGTGTGCTCGACAGTGTAATTTGAAGAAGAATGTGCACGTTTGAAAATAGGATGATATACATGAAGCATTATACTTGCAGCAATAATCATAAGACTCAGAAAAAACATAATCAATAATGTCACGATACAGTGACTTCGAAGTGCTTTACAATATTCACGTTTCTTGAGCTGTTTCTGTCTATCTCTCTCTCTATTGGGGTCTAGGGGATACATGTCAGAAACTTGTCTAACCGATTCACCTAGGGGAGGACTTTAACAATTAAACTGTCTGACTTGCTAGACCTCAGTTTTAATTTATATTCTTGAGAAGAATTTTTCTCGACCAGGGGGAGTTTTGAGTCAGTCTGTGGAGGAGGGCAGGGCTGGGAGTCTAGATCTGGCGGCAGTCCATGGTATTTCTTGATATGACTCGAGTGAAGCCAGCCCTTGTGGCCCTCGACTTTAATCGCGGTCCTTGTGGTCAAAAGTACTAGCTTCGGCGCTTGCCAACGGGGCTCCAGCGGACTTCTCCTGTCAAAGTTCCTCACGAAAACGAGGTCCCCCGGAACAACCTCATGTGGCTTCACCTCGGTGTTGTCGGGAAAAGCTGCAGCAACCTGTGAACGACATGATTGTAGTGCAGACATCAAGGAAGCAAGGTAATCTGTCAGCATGTTACAGTCAACATCAGTGATTTTGCGAGGCAGAGGCGTCCCCCACATATTCGGTGGCCTACCAAAAACCACCTCATACGGGGATAGCCCTGTTCGTGAGTGTGCAACCATTCTCATGTAAAAGAGTGCAACTGGTAAAGCTACTATCCAGTCGACACCTTTCTCTCTACAGATCTTGGCAAGACGAATTTTCAGAGTCTGATTATGTCTCTCTACGAGACCTGCTGCTTCGGGATGTCGGACACAGTGGAATCTCCACTGATAGCCTAGCAGGAGTGATACCTGCTTCATAAGCTCGGACGAGAATGGCTGACCATTATCGGAGTATACGATGCGGGGCAAACCATATCTGGGGAAGAATTCACGAACCAGCTGCTTGGCAGTGGTCGGAGCAGTGTAATCTGGGACTGGATATGCTTCTGTCCAACGGGAAAGTGCACATACAACTACGAGGACATACTTAAATCCTCGACAACGTTCCATCTGGATATAATCCATCTGGAGGACTTCAAAAGGGTGATCGGGAGGATGAAATCCACCTTGCTCTACGGGAATGCTTTTACCTGGGTTGAACTGACAACAGATCATGCAAGTACGCACTTTCTGTTTGGCTGCTGCTCGTAAATGTTTATTGAACCAGAGGTTTTGAATACTGTCTAACATGGCTTTTTCTCCTAAATGTGCAGGACTATGTACTGTGTTAATGATAACTTGAACCATAGAGTCGGGGAGAAACCATATAGATTTCCCCTTCGTCATCCATCCCTGTTCTGTCTGGATCCCTCCTAGTTCAGTCCATTTCTTGATTTCGTCTGGTGTAGCATGTGTCTGTATGTCAATTACATCTAGGGCGGGATCCTTAACTGTCATGCAATGTGTCGGTGTCTGGACTATTGTCTTTGTCAGGTCAGTTGTGTGAGTCTGAGTCTGAGCTGTATGCTTGGCTGTTTTGGCTAGTAATGCGGTGTCTGTCAAGTCTTGTCTGGGTTTCGTCGTGATGGTAATGACTTCAATACAATCATGTGCCAATGGATCTGTCTCACTTAATGGCAGAAGTGTAGCAGGGTTCAATGTGTTACAACGTCTGATTTCTATGTGTGGCTGAAACAATGTCAATTCATAACCTGTCAGTCGTGCTATAGTCAAGTGCTGAGTCTGTGTTCGGTTTAAAAGAACTTCCACAGAGTGTGGAACTTGTACTGTCAATTGATGTCCTAACACTATGGAATCGCTTTGTCTGATTGCTAAAGCTGTCGCTGCTACTGATCTCAAGCACGCAGGCAGTGCCTGGGCTACTGGATCCAATGTACTAGAAAAATAAGCACACGGTTTGTATGAACCTGCTTGATCCTGAGTGAGTACTGACAATGCAGTACCTTCACGTTCGGTGACAAAAAGTGTAAAAGGCTTGCTGTAACATGGTGTCGCTAAAACTGGTGCTTGACATAAGGCTTTCTTTAAGTCATCAAAAGCTTGTGTATGTTCCTGAGTCCAAGGGAGGGCAGTCGATACCGCTGCCTCCTGGGTTGTCAACTGTATGAGAGGTTTCGCTAGAAATGCATACTGAGGGATCCATTGTCTACAGTAAGAAGTGAGGCCTATAAAGGCTCGTACCTCCTTTTGTGTCTTGGGCTGTGACATGTTTACAATTAACTGAATACGGTCAGGTGTTAGCTGTCTCCCCCCTTTGGACAGCAAGTGCCCAAGGTAAACCACTTGCTGAACACAGAATTGCAGCTTCGAAGGGGACACCTTGTGTCCCTGGTCAGCCAGGAAATGCAAAACCGTCAGTGACGCTTGCTCACATTCACGTTCGTTGCGGGCGGTGATCAGTAGATCATCGACATACTGTAACAGGGCAGTGTTGTCAGGCATGTGTATACTGTCTAGTTGTCTTTTCAGTGCTTGGCTATAGATGCTGGGGCTTTCTGTGAATCCCTGAGGTGCGCGTGCAAATTTGAAGCTTCTACCACTTAAACAGAATCCGAAGAGGTATTGGCTTTCCGGATCAATTGGCACACTAAAGAAGGCGTTCTTCAGATCAATAACAGTAAAGAACGTTGCTTCGGAATCAATGCCAGTCAATAGAGACGAGATGTCTGGGACCACGGGGTACTGTGGTACGACGCATTTATTCAATGCGCGCAAATCGATAACTAATCTATAAACTGGGGGTGCAATTGGATCAGTACGTTTAAGAATTGGAATGATGGGGGAGTTACATAGATTCGAGTCGGTTTCTACAACCACTCCTTGTGCAATGAGCTCGTCAATGATTTTCAGTAAAGCCACTACAGCATCTGGGGGTAACTTGTATTGTCGGATTCGTGGTAGTACTACTCCTGGCCTGAGTGTGACTCGATATGGTGTAATGTGCATACAACCTACATCAGTGGGGCCTTGTGCCCATAAATGTGCAGGAACATTCTGTAATCTGGGATCGATATCTCTCAACACATAGTGACCCTTAAAGTCGCGTAAGAACAATCTTACTCCTTCCGGAGAACAACATATCACAGCTCCTAGAGCTTTCAGTGTCTTGATACCTAACAAGTTTTCTGGACATGATTTCGTTAATAACAAATCTGTAGTGCGAGACAATGGACCAACTAAAAGAGGTACTGGTTTTGATACTTCATTTACAATAGGTTTGCCTGAAAATCCAAGGGAAACATTCTGTGAGCCTGAGAGGGGTGCCCCTGGAACCTCGTCATGACTTATCGTTGTTCTGCTTGCCCCTGTATCAATCAAAAACTTTCTATCTTTTCCTAACACTTGGCTATGTACATAAGGACCCTCTTGATCTACAGGAACCTCAATAAGAGGCAAGCCAACCTCCCTCTCTAGGCTGTTTCATGTGTATCGCTGATAATCGGGATAATCAGTTTGAGCGTACTGGTACATCTGCTGAGTTGCATGTTGTGCTGCGGCAATCGGTTGTGGCTGTGATACCGCTACGGTCTGTACTGTCTGTTGCGAAGCCTGCATAGGCTGTGCATTCTGTGGTACTTGTTGTTGGACCTGGTCCTGTCTAGGAGGACACGGTCTTTCTTTAGTTTTACCGGTAGCTATATTGTGTTTCAAAACTGCACATTCATTTATATAGTGACCTGGCTGTTTACAATAGTTACATGTCCCTTTAACAGGAGCTGCTGAATTATTGGACTGTGTCATACCCTTTTTCTGACCGTCAGCTGGAACTGACTGAGCAACTAACATTTTCATTTTCGTGTCTTTCATACGTCTTTGTTCGTGATCATGTTCTTCTCTAATTCTATTCTGGTGGTACTGTAGCATTTGTAACATTTGGGAAGGCGTGTTTGCTTGCCATGTGCTCTCGACTTTCAGAACCCGATTCTTGACTTGGGGCAGAGAATTCTCGACTAATTTGGATACAAAAAGGTGTGGATATGACTCGCTACTTGCTTTCAGGCCACTATTAATAACAAAACATTTCTCAAATCGGGAATAAAAATCACTAGTGTCTTCATCGGGTTTCTGTTTGCAGGCTGAGATTGCATCCCAGTCTTCCTTTTTCGTTGCTAATAAACGTGGCAAGACCTGTACTAACAATCCTGGTAATGCTTTAGTTTTATCCCCAAGACCTAGGCCTGGGGTTCGAGTATTTTCTTCGTTCTCTAATGCAGCCCAATCAATCTTTGCGTCTCCCACCTCCCATTCTTTTTCTTTGAGTTTCTCGTAAATACCGGCAGGCAATAATACTTTCAATATTTTCATAATGTCGGGATAGGTATAATCACCCATGAGTAACATGTCTTTTATTTCACGGTGGAAACCTGTAGGGTCTTTATCATGACTGGGCACTATTTTCTTCATTTCCAATAATTCCATTTTAGTTATGGGCGTGTACACAAACACACGTCTAAAGGTATTATCATCATTCCTGACTGGATGCACTTCTCGCAAGGGATTCTGTCTGTCTATATAATACATTTTTCTTTCTACGGGCGGAGCTGGAACAAACTGTGGATTCAGGAAAGCACTATATCTGTGCCGATGTTCTAGAATTACCTTAATTAAGTCGGTACCTAGGCCCCTCCATTTATTCATGAGTAGCTCTATTAATATATCAGGTAGGGGACCTGGATCAGAATGTTGGCTTTTGTACAATATAAGGAGATGTTGTATCATGTACATACCAGCTAGTCGCTGTTCGTCTGGGGAAAGATTCAAAAAGGTCTGCGCTAATGCGTCATCACTATATTTATCAGAATTTTCAGCCCATTGTACTGCTGACCTGGCTAATTCTTGTTCATCCATAGAATTGAGTACATGGTACCCCATTCGTTCACGAAGTATTTTATCGGTAGCCTGAAACAAATGTTCAGGAGTCTTCGGATTCGTCATAGCCGTGTGAAAAAGTCTCTTACTTTCTGGGCGTATCGGTTTATTTAAGGGTCTACCCCTCCCTACATAGGCTATTGTTCCTCTATCTTCTGTCTCCTCCTCTGGTTCCTCCTCTGAGGATTTATTTGCATCAGATTCTGCTTCCCTTTCAGCTTTCGCTTTTGCATGGAATACTACTATTTCTTTACGAATCTTTCTATACATGCTCTCTATACAATTTTGTTTGTCGTGTTTTCCGTCTGAAATATTCTGACTCCATGTAGTCAATACCTTCATCTCTTCTTGATTTACGCCAGGCCTGTCTCGTTCTCTTATGAAACAGTTTATAAGGAATCTTAGTATTAGGCTCTGAATGTCGACTTTCTGATGCGCCATGGCCTCGTGAACACATTCCGGACCTTCCCCTGTCTGAACAAACTGATATATCCTGTCTAGATTAGCTTTTATTCCCGGAAACAGAACTAAAAAGTCTGCAGCACGTCTTATACGTATTGAGGCTAATAACATGTAACCATCTTTGCCTGGTATGGGGTCATATCTACAATATGTGATAAGTTCTTTCGCTTTTTCACTGGTAATCGGTTTCGGAGTACGTTGCATTGCTAGTTCTCTAACATCTAATCGATGTACTGGTGGCGGGGTCTGGAAACCTCCTGATGCACCTCCTGAAGCGGAGGCTTGAGCATGATCTGTCGGCAGGGCCGTGTCAGGCCCGAAAGGGTTTTGCGGATTAATAGGGTTAATGGGATTTGCAGGAAGTGGTGGAGGAGTGTCCTGTCGTTGGGGATGGCGGTCAGGGGGTGGTATGCGTGCAGGTGGAACATTGATATATTCGGGAGCTACATCGTCTAAATAGGAAGAAAGGAAAATATCCTTTGTGGTCTTGTGACGTAATTTAGTCGGAACCAATGGAGGGGGCAGATCTCTTGGTACTTCCGGGGTCGCTTTAGGCAGGCCCTCGGCCAGGACTGGATACAGTCCTGTCATAATTGCATTTCTACGTCTATCGTGTTGTTCTATTCTAACTCGTTCTCCTTCTTCTAGTAGTTCTTTTTCTTTGGCTTTTTCAGATTCCTCCTTACTTCTCTCCGCTTTTCTGAGTGCTTTCTCTGTCCGTCTGTGCGATTCTTTACGCCATAATTCAATGGCATCTTTCTGTGACTGTCTGGCTTTCTTTTTCCATAAAGCTTCTTCTACTCTCATGATGCACTCGGCATCCCATGTCCCTGTAACGGGCCATCTCTGGTTCTCTGCTAAATCTTTGGTGTAATCCACCCATAAGTCGAGATATAATACAGCATCTAAGCCGTGTTTGTGGTACATAAAATATCCGGGAGTGTCCCTGGGTGGGATGGGAACAGCTTCCTCGAGTATCCCTTTTCTAGTTCCTATCTGTTTCAGTTTTGAAAACAGCGGCATCTTTCAGCCGTGATACTTGGTACTTGATACTTACTCGTATTTGGACACCACTAATACAATAAACACAGTAATGAAAATCAAACACTCACTCATACCACGACATTAAAACACATTTAAACATTTTGAAAACGACCAACAATAACTAGAATAAAACTAGCTCCCTGCATACTAGATATACTGCTAAACAGTACAGATACACCGCTAAACAGTGCAGACCGGGTCTGTGTACCCAAACCCGTCTTGACCGGACACAAACTAATGCACCCGTCTAGATGCGACCCCAGCAACGGTACTCACCGGGAAGCACGGAAACGGAAGGCCTCGGAAACTCGACACTGGACTGGACCCTGGACTGGACTGGACTGGACTGGACTCGATTCGTGACGTAGGTACTTCGGAACTTCGGAACTGGTGGGCCTCTGAATACCTCGGACCTTGCTCTCTCAGCTGGGCTCTGGTCGGGATCCTCCGCACTCCTCACCGCCTCGTCTGGGTGTCGATCGCAGCCTCAGTCACCTCCGTTGGCCTGAGGGAGATACAGGAAATCCTGCGGGTACGCGTAGTTGTCCTTCACGGCTGTGGCAGGGGGCTAGGCCTGCAACGCACCGCCGGCGCGTAAGGTGGGGGAGGGTCCCTGTTCGGTCGCCAATTATGTGGTAAATTTAAATTACCTATACTTAATTTATGCGGTAAAGTTCAATAAGAATAACTCAGTCAAAAAATAAGAGGCAGAGTCCGTGGCATTTGAGGTTATAAGGGGTTTTATTCCTTAAAAAGGAATTGGTTCGAACCAGGTATCATGTTCCATCACCACGAGGGTTCAGGAAGGGAAATGGACATGGACATGTACAACGTTTTATTAACAGGATATCATATATATAGTCAATGCATTATAGTGATTATGAATGCAGAAGGCGTAACAGCTGAGAGAAGAGAGATAAGAACACATGTGCGTAACAGGAGGCGTGCACGAGGGCATACACGGAGGTGTGTGCTAGAAACGTCACATAAGATTAGCATGAGTAGGTGGATCCATAGAAGAATCCTGCAGAGTCAGCAGAAATGTGTGGCAGAGATGCGCGCGCAGCAGCATGACGTGTAATTGACGTTTAGCCCTACATGAGGAGACAGAAGTCTGGGGTGTCAGAACAACCTAAACCCAAATCATATCTGATATCTTGTGTTTGAGGAACTGTATTATCTAGAAGGAAAGGTCTCTCGGGCAGAGGCTATTCTATACTGACTGCTAGTGCGTGCATATGTGACTACGTGTAAAGCGAGGGGGCATGGGCCTACCATGGTAACAGGAGCTATGAATTACTTGCATGGAGACAGAAAGGCCGGGCCCTTTGCTCTGCAGCTGGGAAGGATGTTTACCTAAACTACTAGACAGGAATGTATTTTCGAGGAGCGGAGCAGATAACTTGAAGGCTGAATACAGTCTTGGCAGGCAAGCAGGCCGAGCCAGGCACCGCTAGCCGCGCAGGAAGTAAAGCAAAGGTCAGGGATACAGATGTAGGTCCAGGCTGCAGTTTTCAAAGGCAGAAGGCAGAAAGGGCTCGGTGGCAGGAATCAGGGCCTAACTCGCCAGAGCCAGGAAAACGTGAAAGTGCACCATGTAAAGACGGTGGTACGGCATACTTAGGAACTGAATATCCGACCCATTCATGGTGGATCTGAAAGAGGACATGTTAACGTTGGACGCAAATGTATTTGCGTCTTCACAGCTGGAAGTGGAGGGAACATACATGTACTTGAAGCACGTACATGGAGCCGTTGGGGTCTACGTTAGGGGACACAATTGACCATAAAAATTCATATTACCTCAGCTTCACTGTAAAAATCTACTGTGCCTTCATTCAACAAAACGTTTTTTGTTAGGTAAAATCATTTCTTTTAAATATCAAAAAGTCACTCCTGTCTAGGCCGTATAGCCCACAAGGCAGTGTGCATGGTCTATGAAAGTAGAACAGTAGAAATATACAGTTAACAGTAGAAATATACAGTTAACATGCCCTTATAGTGACTGGCACGCAAAAGCAATTTTTACTGTGAGAAGACTCATGCTATCCCTAAGGGAAACACTGGGAAGCGATTGTAAAAATAAATGTTGGTATCTCCAGTTAGGGTCCAGCTACAAAAATGATGAAATAACTATTTTCTATTAGATATTAAAATCCCAACTCAATGGTGTGAAGTCATATTTTTAATGAATATTAGGGAAAGGTATATTTTTGAAAGTAAAGTTTTCCCTGCTTGAAGCTGCTCTGGCTAATTTGCATTCTCTCATAAGCAGTGGCACAGCCAGAAATAAGCTGTGATGGATGATATGAAAAATGATGATAGGGCAGGTACAATGACTTCATAATAAGCAGTTGTTTTTCTCTTGCCCTGGCAGAAAGACCAGTGGGGTTGGCCTAGGAACTTTATTTACTTTGAAGGGGTGTCCCCTGTAACGGGCAAATGTTTGGTAACACCTGGAAATTCGGGCTTATGTCCTTCTTATTAGGCTGGCACGAAATGCTACCT
This sequence comes from Lissotriton vulgaris, assembly GCF_964263255.1. NCBI lineage: Eukaryota > Metazoa > Chordata > Amphibia > Caudata > Salamandridae > Lissotriton > Lissotriton vulgaris. Next base: position 1,211,705,924 of record NC_141696.1, read on the forward strand.
CCAGAACTGGTGCAGGGTAACCACCGAGAAGGAGAGTGTTGATTTCCCTGGTCATACGTCTGGGAGGGCAGTGCACAGAGGATCTGCATAACGAGAAAAGGATTTCTCCATCTTGGATTTTGAGAGTGAGGGGGCACTGTGGGATTGTTTACAGAAGGGCAAACAGGAACAATTTCAAAAGCAGGTAGGTTTACCCCTAGGAACTTTTACCCATTCGCTTTGGGCACCATCAGGAGCAATACACTAGTTGGTACCAAACATTTATAAGGAACCTCGAACCACCCTTTTTAATCACACTTTATGGCCCTGTGGAAGAAGAGAAGAGGAACGGACCTGATTACTGTAATTAGAGCAGAGCCTTGAAGGATTGGACTTGATTCCCCTTGTACCGGAACAAAAAAGGTAGACACCTATTGACGTGTATAGCTATAGGGCCACAACAAGCTGCAAGAGGACTTTTCCATGAAGTGCCCAGCTGACCAATAACAACTGGACCTGACTTGCAACCTGCAGATTGGCCTCTCCTGGAGTGAGTCTTGACTTCCAACTGTTGTTTCTCAGGTCCTGGAAACCTGAGCTGTGTCTATTTGCACTTGTCATACCACCTCGGAAAAGTTTGGAACTACAAGGTTTAGATTTCCAGTTCTCAGGAGGACTAGAACACATAAACCCATTCTATCCACCAAAGGCATAACCACGGTGGTTTGAAGAAGGTGGTTTCTCCCACTTTGAGCTTCGACGCAGCAGCAAATCAGTGGGCCCTTATCGATAAGGTACCCGGCCTCATGAAACTCACCATCGGATACAGGCTGGTGGCTTGACCCACTGAAGGATTTTGACTTCAGTTTCAGAGACTGATTCCCAAGGAAAAACTCTACTGTGGCCATTGACTATTAATGGTGTGTAATCCTTTTCAGTGCTATCATCACTTTAATCTTTAAAATTCATATCTGTTGTATCCCTTAATGGATTGGTCTTGTATTGGTGTCATTTTGCTTATTAAATTTTACTCTATTTTTATAATTCGGTTTGGTATTTTCATTACTTGATATATTTTACGTGATTATTGTTATGACAGTGGATAAATAAGTCATTGCCCTAAATTAAGCCTGTCTTATCTTCACCGTGCCTATCAGCAGATGGAGCTTAGGTTAATTTGTGACTTTGAAGGCCCACGCTGTCTCGAGTTGTGATTATTTCTTGAGATGTATAGTTGTCCACCCCAAATATGAATCCAATTTCTTGCAATCTTAGAAGAAATGCATATTTTTTAAAGGACTGCTTTGTGTGCTTCTTGTTTTAGGTGTAAATGTCAAAAGGAAAAGAAAGACATAGTTGCATTGCTTTTTAGGTTGAGCCCAGGGAACGCACATGTGCTGTCTTTAAGACCTTTTATATTGATAAAGAAGTTTGCTCCTGCCTGCTGCTTACCATTGGTTCAGTCCAGTGTCGCTCTTATTTGTTGTCTCCTAAGTGGTTCATGCAGCGATACCTCACTTCAGTTTTTCGCAGAGGAGCACCTCCTAAATACAGTTTCTTTCCGCTTGCATTCTTCATCTGTTGTTGGGGATGTGAGAAGTTGGCCTGGTATATAATGCTCACTAATTCTAGTGATCACTTTGTACCATGCCAAGCAACCCTTATGATGATTGGTTGTAATTCAACCTTGTAGACCAGTTATCCTAGTGGTAACGTGGACAAAGCAGTCTTAGGCTAAACTCTGAAAGGCATGTGAAACCAGCTGTAATACCATACACAACCCCCTTGAATACCAAATGAAAGGGACACCACACAGATATATATTGAAAATATATATTGATTTATTAACTATAAAATCCCCTGGACTCTTTATGAGCACAGAAGCACAAGCGTTAAATCACAAGACAGTTTAAAATACACAAAAGTTGCACAATATGGATGAGCCCTAGGGGCCACCTAAACCATATACGAAGAAAGTGGTATAAGAGATACCAATCAGAACGGAAACAGGCCTAGGGCCTTGGGAATCGCTGGAGCTATTCGAGACTAGCAGTGACTAAGTCGGGAAAGGCCTGCGGGACTCGGGTGCAGTGTTTAAAGTGCACGCACTCACCAATGTAAAGTCTATGGTGCGTAAAAAGTACAAAGTTAGATAGTTCGGAACCTTCCGAGTGACCTAGAACGCTGAAACTTAAGACACAGGCCCTTGAGATGTGTACCAGTGTAGGAACACCGGCGGAGCTGAGTTACCTCACCCACAGGAAGCGGGTGCACAGGGTCGAAGTAGTGTCGGGTTTCGTCACGCTGGTCGATGGTGCTTGGAGCTGAAGATGCTGCAGGCGGCTCGATGTGAAGAGTTCCGGTGGATCCAAGGGTGGATCTGAAGATGTGAAGACCTGAAAGCAGAGGGGACAATGTTCAAAGTCACTAGCCAGTGACTACCGTGGAACCAGATTGGAACCAGGCGATGTCGGGTGCAAACAGGCGTTGAGGTGTAGCTTCTCTCTGCAGTCACGTAGACACCGGGGGTCGAGGACGTCCAGGAGTCGGTCACGAGCTGTCCCACGCAGGCTTTTCGCTGTTGGCGGTGTTGGCGACCTGATCGGAGAAAACAGGCCTTGGCTAATGCAAGCCATGCAGGAATCGAAAGATGCTTAACACTCGGACCAGCAAGGTCAGAGCGAGTGCTCCTTTTCACAGGAGCTGGGGCAAGTCTGGAGCAACCAGACCCGCAGTGTAGTTTGTCGGTTTCGTCGCCAAGATGGCCGCTGACCACGTGGCTAGTGGCCAGGATGGCGCGTCGAATGGCACAATGCAAAAGGACCCCACGCAGATCGGGGAGATGCTGGGGGGCTGATCTTCAGTGCAAGGGCTGCTCGGTGGTGGGGGTTCTCAGTCCCCAAAGCACAATGTCGAGGATGCCTCGGTTGCTGCGCAGTCAGCTTTTCGAGTGTCTTTCAAGAGGTCCGGTCCCACGTCACTCGGTGCCTCCACGGGTCCCTTCTTTGCAGGGACTGTGGATCGGGCTGTGAGAGGTCTGGGAGTCTGGGTCTTGTCAGGCTCTGGGCTCGGGCTCCGGCAGGAGGCGGCGGCGGCAAAGCAGACGTCGAGTTGCTGGTTGGTGCCTGTGTTCACAGGGGGGGCACTCCTAGGCCACAAGGGAGATTCTTTTCAGTCTTCTGTGCAGCAGAATGTCGAAGTCCAGTCTTCTTCTTGTTTAAAGTTGATTTCGGGATGATCTGCTGTGCAATGGCACTGCTCCCACTCTTATTCCCAATCTGAGGGGTGGATCACCTACTAGGTCCCTCCTCTGGGAGGAACCAGGAAGGGGGGCGGTTACACCCCCTTTCCTTTGTCCAGCTCCTCGCCAGGCCTGGGTCTGGAAAGTCCCAGGACCGGTTTGGACTGGCTTATGCACGGGGACACCTTGTGTGCCCCGGGCATGTCTGATTCTATTCAGCCCTGTCCTACCCAATACACAAAAACCTGTCTGGGGTGGTGCTCGCACCTCCCAAGGCAGAAAACCCTTTGTCCAAGCCTCCCTCGCTGGAAGGACTCCCAGCAGCAGGAGGTCAGACTCGTGTCTGTGGTGGCAGCATCCATTTTGTGATGCTGAGGCTCTGGTTAACTTTAACCGGGGTTAAGGCTACACACATGTCGTGTCCCTCTAGAAGGGTGGAATGCTATCCCCGTCGACAGAACTGTCGAGGGGATAGTATTCCAATTCGTATGACACCTTACTCGACATGTTTTGATAAAGCCAAACCAAAGATAGCATTTAACCGCGAGGATTATAATGCACTTAAGAGTATATGGTATGGCAATATCCCGGAACAGTTTAGGGAGTGGTTCCCGACAGCTGCAGACAGGCTCAGCTCATGCTAGAGCACCATCTCACATATTTCCAAGCACTCTGCCTCCAGGATTGATGAGGCCTTCCATAGGAGTGGCTGATGAGAACATATGTGTCCAGTTTAGGGTTAGATATAGGGATACTATATCTAAGTAAGAGGTGATTGCACCAACTTACCCCAGCTGAGTGATCAGCCAGTTGTGTCAAATATGGAGGCCAGGCCAGGGGTGGCACAATACATGCTGCAGCCCCTGGTAGGCCTTGGAAACACCTATGCCCTGGGTACCTAGGGTACACTGTTACAGGGGCCAATAAGGTGAACCAGTTCCAATTGTGTATGCACCTAAGGTACATGGAGTCCATTTTAAGGAGAGAGCAATTAGCCTGGGGCCCTGAATAGCAGGATCCCAGGCCAACTAAGTCAAAAACCAGCTAAACACCAGGCAAAATGATTGGGGGTAACCATAGTCAGATATCCACCTTCCTACAGGGGAGAACTATTTTTTCTTATTGTTGCAGCGCGGCACGCCATGCTTTATCACTGGGCAACAAATGTAAAGCCCAGCTCATATGTACATCCGCTCATTCCTGCATTTCTCTCATTCCCAGCCCACAACCCCCCATTTCTCTCATCAGTCAGTGGTGAGAATAAAATAATGGAGGCTCATCTAGATGCTTCGTACTTAAATGCATGAAGTCTGCCCTCCGTGTGACCGTGCCTCTGCTAAGAGCCGTCTCGCTTCTTCGCTAGTACTTGTTTTGTGTTGCTGCCGCTGTATTAGGTTCCCGAGCCCTCAACCATGATTACTCAGTTTGCAATCCCTCAACCAAGATGGTGCATCCTAAGCTGATTACCTTCAGCGTTGATAGTACCTTAACGAATATGGCGCCCTTAGGGTGACAATGTACGGGTGCTGCGCTGGTCAAAATAATCCAGTTTTTGCCTTCCTTCTGCCTCCGGTGCTGGCTGAGCTGCTGGAGGCCCTGGAAGGCAGCAATGAACCCATGGGGTCCACGCTGCTGCAGCAGCAGCAGGTGAAACTGGGCCTGACAAAGCTGGAGCAGGCAACGCACATGGCCTTGGAGCTCCATTTGTTCAGGTAGGGCAGGGATGGTGGGCATCCGGGCAGGGCCAGCATCACAAGTTTGACAGGAGTGCTTCTTAATACAATACATGCTGAACACCTGAAACTGTTATCTACATCCTTGCAAGACAGACAAAATGTTTCTGGAGAGTACTTTGGATATATTTATACTTCTGATTTGTGTGGCTAGACTATTGTTTTTTCAGAGTACTGTGCAGCCTTATTTCTTCTTCGTAGTGCTTCAGTGAATGTATGGGTCAGGTGTTTAGTGAGAGAATAAGGACTTTCACCTAGCCCATCAACTAAAGCAGTACATTAAACATTCTGGGGCCGTACTACAGATGAGTGTGCCAGCGCTAATTGTTGCTGTGCGCCAGAGTATGTTTGTGGTTATGTGCATTTGCGTCTGTGCGCTAATGTAATATGCGCACAGACGCAAACGCTTATAAACACAGAGTTCAAAGTCTTCACCAACATCACGGCGCATTACAGACTGATCCTCTGTTATTTTTTAAAACACACTTTATTGGCATTTATTATCAGGCTGTTCATCCACATATTCTGATACTAAAATATTCTGGCCTTAGTTGTTGGCAATATATCCCCCAACCCATTCTGCATTCCTCTGCAGTTTGTAATGGATATGTCCTTGTCTACTCTCATTTTCTGAGGGAATAATGTTGCTGTGGCCTTGTGTCCCCCCCCGCACCCAACCACTCAAAAACAGTTAACTAGATCCACCCGCATGGCTGTCTCCCCATTATACCCGTAGAGCTCTGAAGGTTACCTCTCTCGTGTCTGACAGTGTGTGGCAGCCTTTCGCGGGTGCTCCCTGTTCTGTATCTACCCTTCCCTGTGATGGAAAATTATATATCCCTCCCTGACCGGGATCCACCTGTGCCCTCTCGTCCTGCCTTGGTCGTTAGGGATGCTCCTGTAGCTCCATGTACCTCAGGGGTAGAAGCGTCTGACTCCCGTCCGCCTTGCTGCATGTCGCCCATCATCGCCTCCCAAGCCCTGGCTCTCTCCTCCTTGCCTATCCCTCGCCTCGCATTCCTCAAGAGGACCCTGCTCTTGCATCCTACCCATGTTACTAGCTCCCATTTCCCACTTGCACACTGGGGCCTCTTAGATCTTTTCAGTTATGAGTGATTTCCCGCTAAGCCAGGACAAAGGCGATGTCTTGGAACCTGTCTGTGGTCCTAGTTTTGGCAGTGTGTGGAAACAAACTCAACAGTACATGTGTCGGTGTGCATGGGATTACCCTCTCCGTGATCCTAGCCGTCTCCTGCATCACTTCCTGCCAATAATGTGTTAAAGAAGTACAGCTCCACATCATGTGGATGTAGGTCACTCCCACTGTGGAACATCTCGGGCATCGGGTGTCCTCCCTTGCAAAATATCTGTTAATATGTTCTGGGGTTAGATAAGCCCAGTGGAATGTCTAAAAGTGAGTCAGGTTAAAGTGGGGATTTCTGGAGCCTTTGGCTGTCCGTTCAAGTAATTTCTCCCAATCCTTGTCTGCCAGTGGACTAGCGATGTCCCCCTCCCATTGATTTTTCAACCAGTCTAGCGGCTGTATGGTATCTCATCCTATAGCCCTATAAAGACATGTGACTGCCTTGATAGTTCCTTCAGCCAGGCTTATATATTCACAGGTGGCCTGTGGATTTGGTTCGGTCGTGCCTGTTCCCCAGTGGTGCCTCATAGCCCCCGTTACTGCTCTATAGAGTAGGAAGAGCCCTTGTGGAATACCTCAGTAAGTACTAATGTCTTCAAAGGATAGCAGCTCCCCATCTCGGAAAAGATTTCCTTTCTTTGTGACACCCGCCTGCACCCAATCATCAATACCCCACCAGTGTCCCCCATGGGGTAGGGCTCCCAGTAGCGTCATTGCCATTTCTGGCGAGTATGGGCATTTTGTCCTGGTTCTCTGTCAGCATCGACTTCAGCACTGTCTAATCACTCTGTGCTTGTTACTACTAGCCTATTGTGATTGAGCAGTCCCTAATATTGTACGGAACACCTCCATTTTGTCCATGGTGAAGGGTGGTACTCCTCTGTCCGGGTCATTGCTTCCTGCCACCCACTGTGTGAATCTCTGCAGTTGACCTGCCATGTAGTACTCCTCCACATCTGGCAATACTAGGCCTCCCGTTGACAGGGGTCGTTTTAGCGTGCTCAGGGCTACTTGCCTCCGGAGCGCCCCCCATATGACTGCCGCATGGCAGGAGTCCAGCTCCCGTGACCAGGCTGCTGAGTTCCACACTGGTAGTGTGGTGAAGAAGTACAGCAGCCGCGGGAGTGCCACCATTTTGAGGAGAGAGACATGGTCCATCACGGAGAGAGGAAGCTTTCTCCAGAAGGCCAAGCTATCCTTAAGCGAGCGCCGTGCCTGCTCTATATTCCTTTCTTTCACATCTGCCATGTCGTGGAATATGCAAACTCCCAGATAGCGGAAGCATCGGGGCTCCCATCGCAGATCACCAAGGTCCTCAGGTGGCGGCATATCCGCTGCAAGGGGGAACAAACTAGACTTCTGCCAATTTAATCAGAGGCCTGAGAGGGAACTGAACTTGTCCATCATCCTCCGTGCCCCCGGCAGGTCCTCCCCTGCACGCTGTAGGAACAATAGGAGGTTGTCTGTGTACAATGCTATATTATGCTTCTGCCCCACAGCTGTAGTCCCCAGTAAGCCCTGTCAGATCACGCCACACATGCCAATGCTCCACAGCCAGGGGGAACAGCAAGGAGGAGAGAGGACACCCTTGACGTATGCCCCTCTCCACCCGGTATTGCTCTGATATCGTGTGTCCCGTGCGTACACTCAACACTGGATCTGTAGGGTAGTTCCTATATTCCCAATAGGCTCTGCGCATTGGAATAACATATACTATAGTTTAGACGTAGGACTGAGGTTGACTAGATTTCTTATCGTATATATTAGACTTAATTGTGAGTGCCAGCTGGCTCAGAGGTCGCTAGAAACTTTCTCGAATTCACAAGAAGAGATTAGTTTCTGACACCCGCATAAACATGACAACTTTGTTTCCCAAGAATAAGAAATCAATCTCTAGAGTCGCGGAAACAATAGATAGTTATTTTACTCAGTAAATCGTGCATGCTTCGTTTCACCAGAGGTGCTGAGAAAATAGAGAGACGGGCGTTTTCAATAAAAAGTATTTATTGAACAGTCTTCTTTCTCAAGCATAAGACATGTACTGCTACAATTGTAATACTGGCTAAAAAGTACAAGGCATATAATACAAAAAGTATTATAAAGTAGTACTGTAAAAGCATGGTATGGTTTCTAAGCCATATAAAATAACATGTAATACATACAGTGATAAAATGACTAAAAAGTACTGAACTAGTGCGTCTAAAATACGCCTACCCCGGTGTACCTAACCTAAGTCTAGTACAAGGGAAGAAGTAAGTGAGGAGTAGTTTTGAGTTTAGTATTTCTCTGCCAAGGATCTATCAAGAATTCTCTAAGGGTCTAATCAGCTCCGTACCTTGGATTTAGAATGAAGGAGGTCTTGTATCTCTCTCTCAGGACTCGATTTCCCAGCTACCCGCAAGGGTTGGCTGGAAGCACTGGAGCTGGATTTCTCGGCAAGAGAAAAGGCAGAGTCTCTCAGCACATCAGCTGGAGGGCCAGCTTCCTTCGGCACTTGCTGCTGCAGGGCGTCGGGCAAGTAGTTAGTTGATCTGCTCTAATAAAAGAGAGAGGGACCCCTGCACCAAAGGGATAGGGTACCACAACTGACTATATGTCAAAACAAGATTCCCTTTGGATTATTCAATGAGAAAGCAACAATTCTTCCAGTCTATCAAACAAGTATCATTCATTCATCGAAACCTAATAAATGGAGCAATGCAATATACAACAAAACAGTTCTGTCAAAATTAATAAATTTAGTGTGCACAGTTTATTCATATATGTATATAAAAAACACAATTAAAAACAAACAAATATTAAAAATAGAATAAAATTAAATTTTTAAGTTTTGGGAACACAGACAATACAAGAAAGGAACAATTCATATATAATTACTAAGCCTAAACAGTTCCTAGTGCTAATAAGGGAGGTGCAAATTAAAGGTAAAAATTCCACAACAGTCAGAATGATCCTTCATAGATGTGTATTGCACTTCTCCCTTTTCATTCAACGCGTTTCGGCGGACATTTATAATACAGCCGCCTTCATCAGGAATATGTGTCTGTTTTCCCAAAAATTAACTTCTGTAATTAAAAATATATATACTTTAGTTCATAGTAAAAACGAACAATCCTCTACATCACATCAAATATTCAATACAGACAGAAGTGGTACTGTTTTGCAAAAGCTCCTAAAAAACACACAGTTACACTATACTATATGAAAAATAACAATTACAATATATCATGAGAACAGACCTAAGAGCAGTTTTATACACACATAATCAATTTAGGGCAATTTCAGACCTAAGAACAGTTTTATACACGCATAATCAATTTAGGGCGATTTCAGACATAATCTATTATTCATACAACAAGATAAAAAGAAAATTTCATTATAAAACATACATGACTTATGGCGATATCACACAACCCGAAAGTATCCATCGAACACTATGATAGGTACATATATATATCCCACACATCCTACACATATTCTTCTAACATAGCCATCCTTTATTTATGTTATTATTAGAACATTGTATTATAGGAACACTATGCCACTATCCAGTATGAACCATTCTGAAACACCCTTAAAATCAGATTGTTATATATCAAAAGGGAAAAAGGTTTAAAACATTGTGGTTTAGAAGGAACAAGTGTATAGGAGATTGTGTTCCCTATAATACAATGTTCTAATAATAACATAAATAAAGGATGGCTATGTTAGAAGAATATGTGTAGGATGTGTGGGATATATATATGTACCTATCATAGTGTTCGATGGATACTTTTGGGTTGTGTGATATCGCCATAAGTCATGTATGTTTTATAATGAAATTTTCTTTTTATCTTGTTGTATGAATAATAGATTATGTCTGAAATCGCCCTAAATTGATTATGCGTGTATAAAACTGTTCTTAGGTCTGAAATTGCCCTAAATTGATTATGTGTGTATAAAACTGCTCTTAGGTCTGTTCTCATGATATATTGTAATTGTTATTTTTCATATAGTATAGTGTAACTGTGTGTTTTTTAGGAGCTTTTGCAAAACAGTACCACTTCTGTCTTTATTGAATATTTGATGTGATGTAGAGGATTGTTCGTTTTTACTATGAACTAAAGTATATATATTTTAATTACAGAAGTTAATTTTTGGGAAAACAGCCACATATTCCTGATGAAGGCGGCTGTATTATAAATGTCCGCCGAAATGCGTTGAATGAAAAGGGAGAAGTGCAATACACATCTATGAAGGATCATTCTGACTGTTGTGGAATTTTTACCTTTAATTTGCACCTCCCTTATTAGCACTAGGAACTGTTTAGGCTTAGTAGTTATATATGAATTGTTCCTTTCTTGTATTGTCTGTGTTCCCAAAACTTAAAAATTTAATTTTATTCTATTTTTAATATTTGTTTGTTTTTAATTGTGTTTTTTATATACATATATTAAGAAACTGTGCACACTAAATTTATTACTTTTGACAGAACTGTTTTGTTGTATATTGCATTGCTCCATTTAATAGGTTTCGATGAATGAATGATACTTGTTTGATAGACTGGAAGAATTGTTGCTTTCTCATTGAATAATCCAAAGGGAATCTTGTTTTGACATATAGTTAGTTGATCTGCTCCAAACCACTGTGTGTTTGTCTGAGCAAATGTAGGCATATTTATACTTTGAAGGTGCCGAGTTTGACGTATGATTGGACTTAATAACGTCACTCAAAAACTCAGTTCTTTGAAAACTCCATGATTTCCTAGATAAATTAGTATTCAGGCAAGGGGAATTGCATCCAGCGCAGGAACCCTGGCCCAAGTCCCATCTTGATCAAAACTGCATAAAGGAACCCCCACTCAAGGCTATCAAAGGCCTTTTCTATGTCGATGATAAACACGGCTCCTGCCTGATCGCCCAGTACCCAAGCTCAAATACTGATGGCAGGCGGCGTATGTTCAGGGTCGTATTCCTGCGGGGGATAAATCCTGCCTGATCCAGATGCACCAGGGAGGTCATATGCGGTAGTAACTGCATTGCCAGTATCTTACTTTGAATCTTAAAATCCAGATCCAACATTGACAAGGGCCGATACACTGCGCACTCCAGGGGGGACCTGTCGGGCTTCAGTAGCGGAATTACCACCGCCTCTCTAGTGGTGTCCAGCAAGTGCCCCCTCTCTCCTGCCTTCGTATTCATCTCCACCAGTTTGGGGGTTAGTTCATCCATGTACGCTGTGTAGAATTCTTTGGGGAGCCCATCTGTGCCCGGGGTCCTCCCCTTGTCTCTCTCGAGCCTACTCCCCTCACTCAGCCCGCACCGGTGTGGGTGTTACCTCCTAAGCCTGGGACTGAGAGGCGGGTCGGACCTCCCCCGCTTCGATCGCAACCCCCACCATTCAGGCGACTTGAGAGATGGAGAGCAGGGGGCTGCTGCCCATGGAACGGTGAGGCGAGGTGGCAGCGGGAGGTCTGGAAGATATTGGAGTGGTGAGGAGGGCCGAGACACTGTGGCTTTGAACTTCAGGCGGGGGGGTCTCTCCCAAGGGGGCAGGTGACGAGCTGACACCAACTCCGGTGCGGGCAGAGTGAGGGGAGTAGGCTCCGCTAGCAACACCGCCGGCTCCTCTCGGAACCTCCCAGATATGCAGCCAGTTCCACCCGGAGCCGCGTTGGCCGTGCACCGCACTCCCGGTAGGCAGGCCCCCGCTCTCAGTCGGCGGCCCGCAGTACTACGCACACGGACCCTCAAGGGCTCAGGGCCCCTCTGCCTCCCCTCCTTGCTCCTTCACTGTGCAGAGCCCGCAGCACGTGCATTAGTCCCAGGGGCCCCCCGCTCCAAACTGGGGCCGGTTATCCGCCCGGTACCTGGCTTCGTAGCGGAGGTCGCCCCCAGGTCCTCTGCACCATTTTCTCCAGCCATGTCTCCCACTCCACCTCAGCCCTGTCACCGGCAGGTCCCGCCTCTTTGTTCCGGAGGCCGCGAAGTCCCGCACAACCAGCCTTCCACCAGCTCAAATCGCCCCTCGGAGCCTCCTTGTGCGAGAGACGGTCGCCAGTTGCTCCCTCAGAATCGTAGCTCAGCGCACGGGCGCCATCTTGGCTGCCTCCGTGTTGCTTCCTTTCAGCTCGTTTCATGGTGAAGGTGAGCTGTTGCGCCCCGATCTTGGATTCCTTCCTGCTTCCCCGATCTCGACCTGTCCGGGGGTGAGTTTGTTAGGTGAAGGGCCCCTCTATATTGGGTAGGATGGGCTGTAATGGGGGATCACCCGCAGGAGCTCCGGTTCAGGCTCCCTGCTCCATCGGCATCCAGCCACGCCCCCACTGACTGATCCTCTGTAATGCCGTTGGGCACTTAATCTGGTGCACAGTGACAATTAGTGTTGGCACAGTCATTTGTTATACGGCTCCGGTATATGATATCTTTTGCTTGGTCTTCCAATTGAGTAAGCAACAGAGTTACTGGGAAGCTGCTGCTGTGAAGTGTCACTCTGAAATGTTGCAGTCCTCAGAACAAAAAGACCGTAATGCTGCCTCTGCTGTGCCAGTCATGCCATCCCTTCTATGCCCTCACACATGCACAAGTTGCAAGGCTCCGGAAACATGTAGCATGCCTTTTGTGTGCATGACATGCACCAGAAAGTTTACAAATAGAATAGGCCTATTTTTGGCAGTCTCAATGCCACAGAGTGGCATAATTGTGTTCATCAGCAGGGCATTGTCAACATATCCTTGCAACGTGCAGAACACCACATGCAAGTGCTATCAATGGGACCAGTCATCAGACTTTTCCTTCATCAGTCATAATTAGTAACCGTCTCTTGTAAGGTTTGATGGAACACAACATTTAACATTTGAATGGGTTAAACAGCGTGCAAGTGTAATACTGTGTTGGAAGACTGCAGATAATGCCGGCATCCAAGAAGCTGACAACTAATCATAGTTTTCTGGTAAGGCCACAAAACCACCACCAACTTCTGAATTATAAATGGGATTTTATGTTTATTGAGTTCTGGGCCACCATGTAGCCTGATATATCATCCAGTCTTGACCAAAGGTCCAATAAAGTACAAAACTTTCCTTTTTATAAATATTGTCCCTATGTATCCATCTTTTTCTTTCCATACCAACCATCTGTAACTTTCCTACCCATGCATCCCCTACCATCTTTTCATTCACCTGATCACCCAGACATCCATGCATGTACTCATACAGCTATCCATCCATCCAAGCATTCATAAAAATAGCTATTATTCCACCGACCCATCCATCCTAACTGCACCTATGCTCACATTACCTGGATGGTAGCCACATAATTCCACTATACACCACATACACCAACTCTACTCTATAACACATAAATATTTATATTTACAACGCCAATAGCTCTAACTCTCGTTTTCTAACTGATCACTCCACTGCAAACAAAAACAACGATTTGCAATGCAATAGGTCTCGCATTTGCAAGAGTTTAAGCTATCGGCATTGTAAATGATTGCCTTTTATTTATCTGTTTTGTAATTAACACATAAATAAAAAACATTGTTTTTTACAATGCTAATAGCTCAAACTCTTGTAAATACGAGACCTATTTCCTTGGAAAGAAGCAGCAGCCATTGTCCCGGCCTGCTTAGAAAGTGAAAGCACCCATGGCATGCTGAATGTTGCAGGAAAGCCCGTTCTGCCTGCAGTTGGAGAAACTCATTTGAAAACCAGCATTAGATTGTGCTGTGCAGCATGACGCATAAGTGTGCACCAGGTTCTGTGCATAAAACCAGCCATGTGGGAAACCAGCATTAAAGTGTACTGTGCAGCATGAAACACAAGTGTGCACAAGGACCTGTTCCTTAAACACAGCATTATGGAAAACCAGCATTACAGTGCGCTGTGCTGCACGAGACACGAGCGTGCACCAGGGTCAATGTATGAAAACTATCACTTGTGTCTGCTTTGTAGCATGAAAGTGCACCAGGATCCGTGTGCGAAAACCAGCCGTGTGGGAAACCAGCATTAGAGTGTGCTGTGCAGCATGAGCGTGCACCAGGATCCGTGCACGAAAACCAGCTGAGTGGGAAACCAGCATTAGAGTTTGCTATGCAGCGTGAGGCATGAGCATGCACCTGTATACGTGCGCGAAAAGCAGCTATATGGGAAACTAGTGTTACAGTTTGCAGTGCAGCAACAAGACATGAGTGTTCACCAGGACCCGTGCATTAAGACCAGCCCTGTGAAAAACCAGCATTAGTGTGTGCTCTGCAACGTGAGACACAAGTGTGCACCAGGATCTGTGCATGAAAGCCAGCCATGTTAGAAACCAGCATTAAAATGAGCAGTGCTACATGAGACACGAGCGTGCACCAGGATAATTGCATGAAAAATACCACTGTGGAAAACCAGCATTAGTGTGTACTGTGCAGCATGAGACATGAGCGTGCACCAGAATTTGTGAATAAAAATTAGACATGTGGAAAAGTAGCATAAGAGTGTGCTGTGCAGTGTGCAACACAAGCGCTCACCAGGATTTGTGTTGGAAAACCTGCCATGCTATGTAGAAAACCAGCATTAGAATGTGCTGTTCAGTGAATGACATGAGCGTGAACCAGAATTCCTGTACAAGCAACCTGCAACGTAGGAAGCTGGCACCAGAATGTATGCCGTGAGCCACCAGCGTGCCCCAGGATACGTGTACGAACAAAGGCAGTAGGGCAACTAGTCCCAGAATGTGTGCTGCGTAGCCTGAGACAAGAGCGTCCCCCAGTATCTGCGTTCGCAAACCAGCAGTGTGAGAAACGAACATCAGAATGTGTGCCACCAGTGTGCACCAGGAACCATGTATGACAAGCATTTGCAGTGCAATAGGTGTCGCATTTGCCAGAGTTTAAGCTATTGGCATTGTAAATGACAACTACTTTCATTTATCTATTTTGCTAATTAACACATAAATAAAAGGCATCGTCATTTACAATGCCAATAGTTCATACTCTTGTAAATGTGAGACCTATTCAAAGAAGGGGCCACCATTATCCCTGGTTACTCGGAAAGAGAAAGCACGCATGGCGTACTGAATGTTGCAGGAAAGCGTGTTGTACCTTCAGTAGGAGAAACTCATTAAAGAAAAAAGAGCTTACAGACTAAAAAAGATGTATTGTGTAACAACTGAAGTAAAAGGGCCAGTCCTCATGGGAGGATACAAATGAAGACAAGGCGGTATTAAGGAGAGACTAACAAGATTATTAACGAATCAGAAGCCAGCATTTACGAAGGACAATGACGCAAGCCAATACGAAGGACAATGTCACAAGCCAATGGCAAATATGGGAGGAGAGTGGGCGGGGCTTCTATTTCATGCTCCAATACATCGTGCCACAGAGTAGCACATGCGCTGCCCAGGCTCGACCTAAAAAATAAGTAAAAAACATTGTTATTTACAACGCCAATAGCTCTAACTTTCACAAAAGTATGAGACCGATTGCGCTGCCAATGCTTGTTGAATTAGCCTGGACACAAAAAGATAGGGCAGCTAGTAAAATACCAAGTATGTTGCATGAGTCAAACTAAACATGCACTGTTATTCAACTTATTGTGCATGTTAATATGTTTGTCATTAACACCTTGTAATCATTATATGAAAATCAGAACACTTGCTTTCCCCGTGTAAATACTTTGCTTTCTTCATTGTCTTTTTTTTTTTACTTTTACCCTTTAATCTTTCGCTCGTTTTGATATCATTTTTCCCCTTATTTGAACCCCTGCCGTTGTTTCTATTCTCTTCCCTTCATGCTATTTCGTTACGATTCGATATGCTTCAGCAATAGTTTCTTTGCTTTCACAATGTTTATTAGCTTAATTGCTTTTTCCATTACGATTCATTCTATATATTTCTGTCTGTCTCTCTTCGTGCACAAGTTTCAGTTTATTTATCGCCAGATTTGACATCCTGTTGAATCGTGTATCCCCGCACTCGGCCCGAGCAGTGCTCAGCTGCTTCTGTCTGAACATGCCCGGGCTGAGTTTCGTTTCCGGAAAGTGCCGAGGAGCAGGGGATACAGGATACCGTGGGGATACCACATATTACACAACACCGGCCTGCACCTCGGCCGGCCAAGAACCGTCCTCAGGAGAATCACTCTGGTTATTCATGAAGCACTGATTGACTCATCCACCCAGATCTACTAATCCGCTCGTGACATGACCAGCCATGTTGATGCTCACTGCTGCTGACTGGCTGTGCTCCAGTACAGCCGAGCGGGCCTCGCGAGGCGCATGCTCTTTCATGTTCATTTGCTGCTGTATTCCAATGCACATCTGCTGTTTAATTGGAAAATCCAGATATACGGTAGTTATTCAAAATACTTGTCATCGTGTTATTTTTTAAACTAGACCCCAGTAGCAATGGTGTGTGCAATGCCTGTAAAACGTGTAGCAAAATATATCGAAACACATTATTTCCACAATTCCAAGAGCTGCCTTCACATTTGAGTATTTTTGTCCTTTTTGAGACATCCAATGTGCAGATCATTTCATCCAGTGGTGCATTTAAATCTGTTTCAAAGCACCAGCAGAGCATCGATTTCAGCACTGGGTGTTGCAGAAGGTCACAAGTTAAAAGGGAAGGGAGAAACCCTTATGTTTGACATGAGGACGGGGGTACAGAAATGAAAAACAAACACAAAAAAACCCCAGAAACAAGTCCCTATATCTTAATGTCTAAGAGGACAAAATACCTCACTGGGGCCAAGTGTATTATGGAAGTGTTAACAGATCATGTTTCAAGCTCTTTAACTACATAAGCTGTGCCCTTTCCCAAAAACTATATCATTTTCATTATACCACAGTAGCAACAATCAATTCCTCACAATATACTTCTATTTAAACCACAAATTATATTTAAAATGGTTTATTAAAACTTAGGGATAAAAACAGAAATACATTACATAGTCAATCCAATGTCATTAATGGTATGCCTCCCAATACAGGTTACACTCTTATTATAATAATACAAAACCAGTTAGGGAGAAGAGGGTCCAAGGGATATTTAAAAACCTTCGCGGATAAATCCCCTATTTGAATATAGCAACAACAGCGAATCCGCGGGTCTTGGTAAGGAAAATGTCTTTAAAGTTTAGACACACAGACAGAATTGCATCAAAACAGGAGGTAGTCACAAATGGAAAAATCGCACTTTAGGAAGATAGATTCACCACAGTCACCGAAGCGATGTGCTTCATCATTTGGGTATCTCTTGTCAGATGCATACTGGTGCAGCCAATGAGCAAAACCTCTTTACTGTAACAGAGGAGGAGCTCGTGGATATGTAGAAATAGGATCCAAAGTTATAACTGAGAGTGATGATGCATAGCACAGTAAAGTGACTGTATAGTGCAGTGCAGTGATAAGTGAATTAAAATTGATTGTGTGTACAACAGAGGGGGGCGAATGGGGGACGATATTTAGAGGGGTCCAGTGTACCTGTACTAACAACATATAACAAAAGAGTTGTACAAAGTTCCCCTGGGGGGAATCTTATAGAAGGATCTCTCTCTCTAGACTGACTGGTATAATCAATATTCAGGGAGCCAGTCAGGTCCCTTGTCGGAACTAAGAAACCTCACACAACTAATGGGCTGGATGACTTGTTTCATTTAGCCCTTGTGGTGTTGTATCATCATCGGCTTCCTGCTCCTACGTCAAGCTGGCGCTGCAATGCCTGACGGGTAACAACAAGTGTTACACTTTTGCGGAGATCTTTTGTTCCTAGCCGTGGTTTGCAAGTGTGTGAGGGACTTAGCAAAAAAGGGGGTGGAAAGTAGTGAGCGTGAGGTGAGTTTAAAAAGGGTTGGTTAGTCCACTAAGTGACCTTTATTCATGTGGTAAGCCACCCTATTAAAAAATGCAATGAGGGGTATGGAGAACCAAAATAGGAGTTAGTTTGGTCTCAGTTCAACCCTCAAGTGTGGTCGACATGTTTCATGCCCTAAGGGCAATTCATCAGGACCAAGTAGTGCTCATATACTAATCAGGGGCCCAGAATTGGGCGTTAATGTATACAGTATACAACCTGGAAGGTCTATTACAGGGGCAAGCTGGTAGTCCTGCGGTCCCGTCAGACCAATGTAAACCTTCAATGAGGCCACGCGGCTCGTTCCTGTGGGGCCTGCGCTTTGCGGTGGTTAAAAGATTATATGGGTCATGGGTCCAGTGGAGCCTGGAAACTTGAGGGCGCGAGGCCACTGCCCGTCAGAACCTACCCCCACACTTCGGCGTGTGCTGACACGCGGAACAGCCGGACTAGCGAAATAGCAGGACTACCAACTTGCCCCTGTAATAGACCTTCCAGGTTGTATACTGTATACATTAACGCCCAATCCCGGGCCCCTGATTAGTATATGAGCACTACTTGGTCCTGATGAATTCCGACAATGGACCTGACTGGCTCCCTTCATATTGATCATACCAGTCAGTCTAGAGAGAGAGATCCTTCTATAAGATGACCCCCAGGGGAACTTTGTACAACTCTTTTGTTATAAATTAAAATTGATTACCAGAGGAAAAATATGTTTATTCGATATCCTAAGGCGTCAAAGGGTAAAAACGTGCTGAAGGCGCTCTCAATAAATGTGTGAGCGCACTAATGGTATGGTACTATTGAGGGCGCCTTCTGCACCTTTTGCTCATTGGCTGCACCAGTATGCACCTGACAAGAGATACCCAAATGATGAAGCACATCGCTTCGGTGACTGTGGTGAATCTATCTTCCTAAATTGTGATCTTTCCCATTTGTGACTACCTCCTGTTTTGATGCAATTCTGTCTGCGGGTGTAAACTTTAAAGACATTTTCCTTACCAAGACCTGCGGATTCGCTGTTGTTACTACACTCTTATTATGACAGACATAAAGTTAAAAAAGTTGACGCAGCGTTTCAGTATTGATTTGATCCAGCGGCCCTGTGGAAATTCTGTCTCATATGTACTTCACCACACCATGATACTCACCATTAATCATAAACACTTCACAAGGCCCATAAATATCCCAGACAAGAATTGGCCAACTGAATCATGTGACCTAATTAATCCGAAACCATTCTTATATCTATTTACATTTATATACAACTGCAGTTTATCATTTTAAAGTTTATATATGAAGACATTTAATTAAGCCACATAGGCGACAGATTAACTGATGGTAACTAGACTCAAAATAAACAAGACCAGCTTGTCATTTCAAAATCTATTTTATTATCTTTATTTCAAAATATAGAGCATTTTATTAAAGAAATCTTTTATTTCAGCATTTTATAAACGTCATTTTATTAAGTAAAAGCACATTAGTCTGTCAGTTCAAAAACGTATCAGCAATGAAAAGTATTTAAGCAGAAAGAATCTCATTCCCTAAACCCTGTTTCCCTGTCTAAACTTATTAGAACCTAAAAGAAAAGACATTAGTTCAAGTTTCTCTTACGCGAGTCAAATGTCCAACAGCATATCACGCCCTTCAGAATTCAGGAACGAGCCAACAGCCTTCCTGCCAAGGGGCCAAGTTTTATACCTTTTCTCTATCTAAAACCAACTAAAAGAATATTTTTTAAAAGACATCCATCACTCTCATTGGCTGACAGCCGTCAGTCCACATTAGATCATCACCTCTTCATTCCAAAATCGTGCCTTTCTTTGACGGCTTTGTCTATTGTCCACGAGCCACATTAGCTTCCGAGGTCATTTGCAACAACTTATTAAATAACAGTTCACTGCTTCCTCAGCTTGGCTTTTCTGCCGCATCCTGTCCTTGGAAATTATACAACACGGAGCACATCTTGCACAGTTCCTCATATTTTGTTTACTGACGATTATGAATATGACAAATTCTTGTTTTCAATCTTTGCTGTGCTGGGCTCAACTTGACAGGATTCCAAACACCCATTTTAAAAGCTAGGCCTCAGGCCTCTTTCTTGAAGAACTAGTATGCAAGGAAAGACAAAACATTAATTAACTCGAGTAATGAAAGTCGTTCTGTTACCCACCCCCTTTACTAATGTTAACCCATTAGTTTATGTTAACTAGCTTTAAGCACGAGTAAGCAGCAATTATAAAGACCTTCTTCACACGAGCCTCAGGATTCTCCACGAGCCTCTGCCACAAATAAGACACGACATAGACGAAAGCACATTTAAAATAAGCACATGCCATTATTTAAACAGCCGCAATTAATGTTGACAAAACAGATAAACAAAGTTAGTTTATTATTTTTCAACGTACACGCAAATGCAACAAAGAGCACATAATGTTAGTCCCTCGTGTTTGTGAATGCATTTTTAAACTAGGTTGAATTATTACAAAACATGCATAAACGTATTAATAATATTAATTCATTATGGAAGTTTAATTCCACGAGTGAAAACACACAATTTCTAAAACTCGCTTCATCAGATTCAATACTATCACCTTATCCAGGACAGAAAATGTTCATAAGATCCAAACATGAAAAAACATAAATTATATATAACTTAACGACCTAAACATAAACTATATAAAAATACAATGCATTGTGGTATTTTGATTACCTATCCATTTTATTAACTGGCACATTTACTTATTCCATTAACCTACATGACCACACACTTAGCCCTTACTATAAGTATAGAATCATATTTTATTGTAACAACGCGCATGCTCAATGCTTTATTTTACAGCAACCATAAACCAATTCCACTGAGTGAAGCTATAGTGCTACATCTTATGATTATCTTATATTATTATCTGACATGTTTACAAGGCCAGTTATGCAATATCACTATATACAACACGCAAAAGGGTGTGTAAAGATCCAATGGTGAAGTACAGAGACTCCTAAAGGCAACAAAATCACATTCTGCAAAATAGAAGGAGTAAAGGTCAAAGGTTTGGGGCAACACCAAACCAAGGACGTCATATCTAGCACATATATTCTGCACCATACCGGCGTTAAACGAAGCCTTATAAAAAACTATGCCAGAATACTTGAATGTGCTCGGTCTGTGGAAAGGGTGAGAGGAACTCACTCAAATACCTGTATTTCCGACAGTTCATGAGCACAGCTGCAGGGACTCTATCTCGGTAGGTTCAGTAGACATCTAGCAGAGATTCATGGGACACCATCTGTTTATTTTCCATTCTGTGAGTGAGTCTTTGTTATAGAAGTTCCTGAGGGTCATGGGGCATCTACTTGGTGCAGTGTATGATTTACCCTGACACATAGTATTTGTTGGTGGCAGGATAACTTTAAAAGTGGTGAGAGGTCTTTACATCACAACCAGAAACCCACACATATGAATTCTCAGTCACCCGTTCACAAGCACACATGTGGGCATACTCAAACACGCTCACACTCAACCACTCAGAAACACACAGATGCACATATACACACACACAGCCACAAGCATACACATGTGCACATATTCACACCTTACCTTTCATAAGCACACATACACGCATGCTCACATCCAACCATTTATCACACATATTCCCATATGCATTGATTCTTGCACACACCCTATCAAATATTCTATGTACCACTAAGCATGAGCGAATTTTGCGGATCTCGCGTTCGCGAATTTGCGGATTTTTGAACTCGCAATCCGCAAAATCCGCGAATTCTTGCGAATTTGCGGATTTTTTTTTTTTTTTTGTGTTCGCAAGGATTTCTGCCAGTTCGCGAGGGTTTCGTACCAGTTCGCAATTGCGAACTTACATTTCGTCGCGCAACGGTCGCGAATTATGTTGTTTCTACGTCTGGTTCATCATCACAGGTTCCCAGCACCCTCTGTTTCACCACTGCAACCCTCTGTTACATCAATGCCACCCTCTGGTTCATCATTACTGTAGATTATGGGGGGGAAAAGCAAGCACACCATCCCTGCTTCAACTCAGATGAATTAATTTGGGGTTAGTTTATTAATGTGTCACTGTTTTAAAATTCCAGTCTGGCACCTGCTTCCTTATCTGTAATTTTGCTTTCTGTTGCAGTGCATTTTTTTTCCCCAGGACCTTCTTTGTGGCCTACTTGTAGCTATTGTATGAGCCTGCTGTGAGGGTCAGAGCAGGGTCATACAATTGTTGCAACTAGCAACTGAATTCTGGAGGGGCCCCAGTCAGGAAGCACTACCGGGAATTGTTACTAATGATGAGTTTGAACTCTTGCCCCTGCCGAGTGCTTTCACTTTTGAAAAACTCGTTTTTCTGCAATTTCGCGGGGTTCGCGGGGTGCGAACACGCGCAAGATCGGATTCGGAAGCCGCAAATTCGTGCGAATATGCAATTTGTTTTTTTTGCAGCGTGTTAGTTGGCAAGGTTTTGTGCGTTTTTGCGAGCCGCTCGTAGCGCAAGACGCGAAGTTACCCTCGCGGTCGTGCAAGGGCGCAGCCATCTTGTTTGCCTGACGTATTTCCGTTTCCGGGCGCGAAGTGTAATCTCGCAAAGTCCGCGGTTTGCCAGTACAGTCTCGCGCGTGTTCGCAAGGAAAATCTCGCGCGAACTTACCCGCGCGGTCGTGAACGGGCGCGGCCATCTTGTTTCTCATTCATTGCTATGGTTCTGGGCATGGTCTTTGTATCCTCTGTCAATCTCTGCCATCCTTTGCTTGTTTGAAGTTTTTTTTTATCTATTTTACTTATTATCTATCCCTCTATTTTTCTAGCCCTATATTTTTGTGTTTACTGCTACTTTTGGTTAATTTTAAACTACTTTTGTAAACTCTTTTCTTCTCTTCTCTTCCCTATTCTATTTTCTTTATTCCTTTCCGCCCAGACCATGGTGAAGGGAGCCGGGAAGCATCCCGAGAAGGGGAAGGGTCCCGCACCCCGTGTCCGGCTCCCGTGCGGGCGTTTGAGGGGGGAGCTAGTGATGCCACGGGAGATCTTTACCCCGGAGGAGGTGGGCCAGCTCATTTTTTATGTTCAGCGCCGCCTCCCCAGGACCATCATGGGAGGCGGCAAGATCAGTGCCGGGTACGGGGCCCGGGAGCGCCGGAAGCGGTGGGAGAAGGTGTGCCAGGCCATTTACCACCACTCTCGGGTCTGGCGCACCTACAACCAGGCCACCCACCGCTGGACGGATGTCCTGACCCGTGAGCGAGATCTGCTCGACCTCCTTGGCCTTGAGATCCCCGGGCTTGGTGAGTAGTAGTAGCTATGTCTTTACTACTATGTTTTCTCCTGCTGTGTTATTATATTGCAAATTTTTGTTTTTTTTACAAGAGCAATAATGCTGCTCATTACATTGTAGGTACATTTTATTTCAAAATCTTCTGTGCATTTCAGGTACACTGCTCTCCTTCTCAGTAGTGTTGCTACTATGCTTATTTGTTTTAGATTTTGTGTTCATTTCATTGGCCTGTGAAATTATGTATGAGTGTAGTTGAAAGAACTGCGCAATGCTACACACTAAGGTTCAGATTTTTAATTACCGGCGCATCCCTGCAAAGTTGCAGGGATGCGCCAGTAATTGTGCGTCACGCCACCATCACCCATGGTGCGCCGTATTACAATGCGGCGCGCCATGGGCCCAAAACGTCACCAAAGCGTTACGCATCTGTGCCGTAAAGGTGGCGCATTGCTGGAGTTGCGTCGCAACGATGGTGCAGCTCCATCAATTCTCTGGGGTGCCCTATCTCCCCAATGCTGCGTCAAGCCGTACGTCTGCTTCAAGCAGGCGCAGGGTTTGAGTCACGCATCATTGTCCTCAAAGTGACTGATTGAAATCTTGTAGATTTCCCTCAGCCACTTTTAGGATGCGTTCCTGCGCAGGAACGCCCTCCCTTGCGCCGGAACACCCCTATTGGCGCAGGGCTTTACAACGTGATGCATCTCCCAGATGCGTCACGTTGTTAATATACGCCGCACCATTGCGCCTCTTATGTGCTGTCGCTGCGTCACAAAAGTCACGCAACAATGGAGCAAAAGAGCCGCAAGGGCCTTATAAATCAGCCCCTACAGACTCAAGTCCAGTCCTTCCTTTGTACACATGGCGATAAGAAGAAATAGTGGTGGTGGATTAATAGTTTGAGTATTTTAATGACTGGTGAATGTAGTAGGAAACTTTAGTGTTGTCGCTGATCTTCAATCACAATGGACTTTGGCTGTCACTTTGCGTGCTGCGGACTGCTGCCTGCCAATCCTAGGCAAACCTTTTTAGTACTTTGTTTAGTGAGTTACATAGGGTAGTTTCCAATTCGACGGTCCGCAAATCAAGCAATACTAAAGTAATGACGTAGTCGACCACATGAGATTGGTCAATAATATATCCCGTGGAGTCGTTCCCTATTTGCTATTTCGCAAAAATATTTTGTTACTTTGTTAGTTCTTTTTTAAATGTTTGATTTGGTTGAGAAATAAATATCATCCATGTTTTCTGTTTTTCTTTCTTTCATGTTGTACATCAGCTTCCCCCAGGGGCAAGAGGAGGACACAGGAGGAGGAGGAGGAGGGTGCTGTTGTCGATGCAGGCCAGGACCGGGCAGTCGAGGGCTCCTTTGCTGGCCCCAGTAAGTTTTAATTTTAATATAGAGTACTTATTTTTTCCTAGCGTTCCTCATTCGATTTTTTCTAAATCGTCTTTGATCTTCTTGTAGACAGGATCTAAATTCTTATCCCTATGACTCCGTGTGGTATTACTAGATTATTCTTATTAGTCTGTCTGTGTAGCTAACTAAGATTGCACATTTGGCATTTCCATTGGACTCCCATTCTAGTCAGCAATAGCTCTATGCACTGAGTGTAGTCCTCTGGGATTGTCCATATTGTCTTTTCAAGTATTCTAAATGTTTATGCTTTGACCATTGCCAACAATAAAAAGGTGAATGACCACCACCAAGAAATAATAAGATACTACTTTACTTTTGGTTTGGATAGGACAATCCATTCTACTACTGTTGCAGGGACAAATCTGCACAAACAGAACTATGGACACTAAATAATGCATCGCTTAGCTTATCAATTATAATAGGTGCTGTAACTGTTAGACTTTCCACATACCTCAGTGATAACAGACTTTGTAGTTGAACCCCGGCCCCAATCTCCTTACTGACTAGATAGTGTGGCAGAGTCATTTAGCTCCCAAAGTCACCGATGGCAGAGGCACGGACTCATGCTTGCAAAAATTCGAAAACCTTTAGCTCATCCACTCTAGTCTGGAGGACCAAAAACCACAGACTCTATTTAAGTTTAAAAGCTTTATTAAAAGTAAACACATTTATTAAATTCAAGTTTGTCATAAAAGTGAACGTGTAACTGAAAATGGAAAAGTGCTTAGTGCTGACGATTAATTGGACACATTTCTTGTGGTCGAGCCGAGCTCTCACCTGGTTTGAACTTGATCCTGCTCGTGTTCTTAGAAGTCAAGGTTCTGTCTGTTAGGAGAAAAAGTGGTGCGTGTTAAAAAGTAAAAAGCAAACATTCATCAGTTGTGCCAAAAAGTGCAGCAAGACAACAGCCTTCCCTGGAAAAAGGGACCTTTTTACTCTAGAGTAGACAGTCAAAAATTATTAAATTGTACACTTTTTTTCACATTTCTTTCTTCCTCCTAGACCAAATATTATATAGTAGTGAGTGGTGTATTCTAACATTATTAAATGTACTTTGTAGGTGGAACATCTGGAGACGGGGCCAGCGCGGAGGTGGTGGCATTGGACGAGGAGGACAACTCTGGGGAGGAGGCGGTGCAAGTGCCGGAAAAGGACATGCCTGTGAGGGTTCACACGGTGGTGGCGGGCAGAGGTAAGCTATACATTCCTTAGTCATTGAGATTGAAGACTGCAGAGTGTGCTTTCTGCACGGGTGTATTATAAAAAAAGCAGGTAGTAGCCTCCTCTAAATGTACTTCGACTTAGCTGTGAAGTTTTTGGCGAGAAGAATCCCAATCAGATCTGAGGTGAACTTGATGGATGGGATGAACGAAAAGCGAAAGAAGGGTGTAAGTAAGTGTGGAAGCACGAGAAATGTAATGATGACTGGCAAAGAAGAATGATATGTGTTTGCTTGGTCCCCGAGGTGGCTGGGAAGGTAAGAAAATGGTATGGTGCATGGCTGGGTGAATGATGAAGCAAGGATGGGTGGAAGGAGAACAGCCTGGGTGGGTGAGACAGAAACTGTATGTGTGCAATATACTTTGAATGGATGGATGCCTGGATCATTCATGGTACTATCTGACTCTTAGATAGCATATGTGAATCTAGAGAGAGTAGACGGTCACTGGATGAACTAAGTGTTACTTTGAAGAGCATGTAACACCGCACCCGCACGTCCGTTCCAGTGTAGGAAAGGCAAGGAAAAGAAGTTGTAACGTTGTCCAAAGACTACCATGAATAGTAGCAGTAGTTTGTATTGCAACTGCAAGCACAGCATATATCCAGTTATTACGGTGGGCACTCCCTACCTCCCTTAATAACTTTAGTTTAGTAGTAGTACGTCATTCATGTGTGGGGGTATCACTGTTCACTCAATAATAAGCAAAGCACCTAAAGTCATCCCATATGTCATCAAATACATCCCATGTGAAGTGATAGATAATCAGATAATTTAGCTTCTTCATTTTCCTTTTCTAATACTCATTTGCACTGTAGGGTGAAAGCTAAATTAATTAAGCAGTAGCCCTTTTAACAGAGTATTCTCAGTGCCACCCGTAATAGAAAAGTAAGAGCTTCACCACCTGCATGTACTGGACCGGTACAGTAACGCAAGTCTGTCTCACTCACCATGGTGTGCGTCTGTTTTTCTCGGGTGCAAGTTCACTGCGCTGGCATTATGCCGGCTTGCATAAGATAACGTACCAATTGTCCTAAACAAGAGAGAAGAAGAAGAATAAGAGTGGTGTACTGTCATAGTCGACTGTAATAGAAGTCCATAGTGCTCGTAGAATTTGTTCCTTAAACTCCCACTAATGTTAGAGCAAGGATGAAGAAGTCGGAGGTTACATAGATACTGTCCTCAATAGTTATGCACTGTGCTTTCAATTTGCTACTTGTACTGTGACAACTTTCTGCTCAATCATTTTGTGTTAATCTTAAGGAGCATTGGTTACAGACTATGTCTTTCTTTTTTCATGTAGTTGCTCCTTCCAAATCCAAGACACCATCAAGGAGGAAGGAGCAGGCTCGAATGGCCCGGCAACGGAGGCTGGATGCCACTGTTGCTGAATATCGGCGGCTGGTGGCCCTGGAGGAGGAGGAGACGCAGTCTGGAACAACAACAACGTCCACTGGGACAGCTGCCTCCTCCTCCGTGCGGGCTGCCAGCCAGCGCAGTGCTCCAGCGGTACGGAGCCGGGCTACCAAAGCCAAACGCCACCGCCCAGCAGCAAAGAAAGCAGCTGCCCCTCACAGGAATTGCAAGGCACACCGGCGCCGCTTATCCCTCAGACTGTCCTACCTGGAGCAGGAGGTCCATAATTATAAGAACGTGGTGGAGGGCCTCCGCTTCGAACTTGCCACCCTCCGCAAGGAGCATGATGCCCTGGCTGCTAATTCCAACAGCACCCTGCCATAGTGTCCCTTGCCCCTTTTTTAGAGACTTTTGGGGGGTGGGAATTGGGAGTTGTGATTTTTGGGGACTTTTGAAGGACAATCGTTGGGGTTAGGGAGGGTCTTGCGGGAGATTCTTTTGTTAGGGCTATAAAAATATACTTTTTGAAACTTTATCTGACCATACCTGTTTTTTACTGCTTTTGAGTCTGGTGGGTGGGGGTTTAACATAACAGTAAGTTTGTTTTCCTGAATAGTCCTAGGACTTTAGTAGTACTACCGTCAATCAAATCTCTCGTCTCTCCTAATACTCCATTATACTACCTCCAACCAAACGCCTATCTTACCTGTAATTTCTGTTTGCAAGTAGGGCTAGGCCCAGGGCTGGCTCCACGGGAAACAGCAAATAAGGTTGGCAATCCTGGGCGGATAAAATTTCCTCATAGCGGTGGTACTAGTGGTGTGACACAGTGGCAGTTGCTTGCCTATGAAAAAAAGAAAATGAAATCTGGTTTGTGCTCCTGAGCAATACAAAGGTACAATACAGAATATAGCAGGTGACAGAAGTACACTAGAACAGTGCCACGTTGTAGCCTAACAAATGTTAAAGTATAACTAATTCGGTTGAAGTTCTTTGACATTAGCCATGGGTCTTTGTCAAGCAGAGTAAGAATATATCATCGGATTTCTTCACCAGCCTGTTGCTATCACCTTATCCTCCCCAGCAAGTGTGTGGATTTATTGCTGTAATTTAGTCACACATCAATCAAAACCACACAGCCCGGGGGAAGAGGGTTAGGGTTTGAAAAATGGATGGGTACGGGGGTTTTTGGGAAAGGTTTTGGGAGACAAGAAAAAGTAGCACAGCATGGACGAACAATTGTGAACATAAACAAATCTTTGGGTACAAACCTATCCATCAATCTTTGAAAGTGCATACACTACTGTAACTGCATGCATGTCAGTTAAAAGTAATTAGTACTTTCGACAACTGTGGAAGAAAGAATGCGACAGTACAGGGCGTGGGTGGAAATATTGATAACTATATTCAACATAAGGTCTCTGTAGCCAGATACCTGAGAGCCTTGCTGGTCACTATAAATCCATTCACAACAACACTCAATGGGGTTGGTCTGGAAGGTGTCAGGTTTACTCCCCGTGATCCAGTCGATGCAAATATGGTTCCACTTCCAAATGTCACCAACACCCAGAAGTGTAAACACAGGGTGTTCGAGGCATTAGGCGGGGGAGAAAAATAACAAACTAAAATAAAAAATGTGGGATGGGTAAAGGTAGGGTCAGCAGGGAAAGGATACCTGTAACAGAAGACAAGACAGGCATCAGTGAAGTGCTGTCCTAACATACAAGGGTACTCTCATATAGTCTCACTAAATAGTCTGCAAGTCTCCCGCCTACTCATGGGAAATGTAGTTTCATAGTACGGTAGGCGCTTAGGGGCTGCGTAACCTGACAGAAGGTATAGTAGATAGAAAAGGAGAAATTGCTTTTTTTCTAGGTGTCCCCTCACTCACCAGGGTTGCCCCTTGGTGACATGCTTCATCATTGGGGCCATCCCAGTCCTCTACGGCCTGGGGCGTGCTGCGACTTGCGAATTACGTAGGAGCACTTACAAATGACTATGTGTGGTGCAGATGTGATAGTGGAGTGGACTAAGTGATGTGTTAAGGGATCAATGTAGAAGCAGAGAGAGAGCCAAGAAATGCAGTCACAGTCAGAGAAAAAGGCAAGGGATACTGTATCTATGTGGTTGTAGTGGTCCTGTTGGAAGTGGTAAGTAAGTTGCCCGCAGAAAAAAAATCCTCCTATTAGCGGCACTCCTCCATTGCAGCCGACGCTTCGTCCATCGATGTTGGTCACCAGAAGACACCCTGTCCACTGCCTGCCTGATGCTGAATTGTGGCTCGCTACTGTGAAGCCTGACTCCATCCTTTTTTCCCCATTGCAGAGACTGAAACCCGGCCTGTAATTATTCAACGAAAAACAGGAAGTGATATAATATTACAACACCACTGATAAATAAATATAAGGCATGTAGGCTGTGGAGTGCAAAAAGTCACAATTTGTTTTTCCTAGTAGACAGTACAATGTTTTTGAAAGTGCGTACTCTGAGTCACCTTTTGAAGGATGTATGGGCAAATTAATGTATCGGATCTTGCCCCTCAAGCTAGGTGTACTGTAAACTGTGTTTTAGAACAAAATTAGATCTTCCTAGCAGTGCTCCCACCCAGACCCTTACTAAAGCCAGTCGCAAAAATGTAGAAGACCCCCAATCAAATCTCAAAAAACGAGGCCTAGCAGAAAACTGGTGACAAAACTTACTTTGAAAGTAAAAGTAGGCCGAAGTACCCTAATTACCCATTACCCACCGTGGATTGCATTCAAACCACTTGCAAGCAACCAAGCAAAAGTAGCCATAGCCAGCATCGCTCCAAGACTCGAAATCCCCCCCACTCAAACACATGCAATAGAAATACTGCTAACCCTAACGAACCCTAAGTTAAGAATAGTGGCAAAGGCTTTCTTTAACTATGCCAAATCCCCCCTTTCCCACCATGGATTTTCTTCAAATGACTTGCAACCAAAATTACACATTCTCACGAGTGCTCTAAGACCCCAGAACTCAGTTTGAAAAATCTAGAACACCCCGAAACACATGCAATCCTGCTGCTAGGGCTAACCCTAACGAACCCTAAGTTACAAAAAGTGCCAAAACTAAAGGCTTTTCCGCGCGGATTTTGTCCCAAC
The DNA here is from genome assembly GCF_964263255.1 of Lissotriton vulgaris. Lineage (NCBI taxonomy): Eukaryota > Metazoa > Chordata > Amphibia > Caudata > Salamandridae > Lissotriton > Lissotriton vulgaris. The sequence continues at coordinate 1,211,736,254 of NC_141696.1, forward strand.
CACTTCTACCCGGTATTAGACCTTCCCAGGAATGCCCCAAGACCCGGCAACCCACCCGCCAAGAAGCGTAACACCCCCAAACAGGCCAAAAGCAAAATCTCATACTTGCAATATTTCTGGGCCTTCGGTCCAAACGCGCTGCGTAGCTAGGCCATAAGTCGGGGTTGGCACGACGGATTTCCTGAAAAGCAAATGCAATCAAGATTAGAGTGTCCCAGCAGTGCTCCCAGACCACGAAACTCACCCGCAAACAGACGGAACCCCCCCTAAGAGCACCTCAAAGGCAAGCAAGTCATCAAAAACACAAAAAAAATTCCGCCTGGGATTTGGTCCAAAACACTTTTATCCGGTATTAGAGCTTCCCAGCAATGGCCCCAGAGCCGTCAACCCAGGAGAAAACGAGTAGAAGACCCCCAAACAGCCAAAGAGCAAAAGTACAAAAATGGGGACTTAGTCACTTTTTCACAAATTTCCCAAATCACTCCGCGCGCGCTCTGCAGCTAGGCCCTAAGTCCCCTCAGCCACCATGGATTTGCTTCAAACCTCTTGCAAAGTAAAGTATATATAGCCAGCAGTGCTCCCACACCACGAAACTCACCCGCAAACACCAGGAAGCCCCCCAAACAGGCCCCCGAAAACGCTACATAGAGCAAAATGTCAGAAATAGCCCAAAAAAAAATCGGCCTGGATTTTGTCCCAACCACTTCTACCCGGTATTAGACCTTCCCAGGAATGCCCCAAGACCCGGCAACCCACCCGCCAAGAAGCATAACACCCCCAAACAGGCCAAAAGCAAAATCTCATACTTGCAATATTTCTGGGCCTTCGGTCCAAACGCGCTGCGTAGCTAGGCCATAAGTCGGGGTTGGCACGACGGATTTCCTGAAAAGCAAATGCAATCAAGATTAGAGTGTCCCAGCAGTGCTCCCAGACCACGAAACTCACCCGCAAACACCAGGAAGCCCCCCAAACAGGCCCCCGAAAACGCTACATAGAGCAAAATGTCTGAAATAGCCCAAAAAAAATCGGCCTGGATTTTGTCCCAACCACTTCTACCCGGTATTAGACCTTCCCAGGAATGCCCCAAGACCCGGCAACCCACCCGCCAAGAAGCATAACACCCCCAAACAGGCCAAAAGCAAAATCTCATACTTGCAATATTTCTGGGCCTTCGGTCCAAACGCGCTGCGTAGCTAGGCCATAAGTCGGGGTTGGCACGACGGATTTCCTGAAAAGCAAATGCAATCAAGATTAGAGTGTCCCAGCAGTGCTCCCAGACCACGAAACTCACCCGCAAACACCAGGAAGCCCCCCAAACAGGCCCCCGAAAACGCTACATAGAGCAAAATGTCAGAAATAGCCCAAAAAAAAATCGGCCTGGATTTAGTCCCAACCACTTCTACCCGGTATTAGACCTTCCCAGGAATGCCCCAAGACCCGGCAACCCACCCGCCAAGAAGCATAACACCCCCAAACAGGCCAAAAGCAAAATCTCATACTTGCAATATTTCTGGGCCTTCGGTCCAAACGCGCTGCGTAGCTGGGCCATAAGTCGGGGTTGGCACGACGGATTTCCTGAAAAGCAAATGCAATCAAGATTAGAGTGTCCCAGCAGTGCTCCCAGACCACGAAACTCACCCGCAAACACCAGGAAGCCCCCCAAACAGGCCCCCGAAAATGCTACATAGAGCAAAATGTCAGAAATAGCCCAAAAAAAAATCGGCCTGGATTTAGTCCCAACCACTTCTACCCGGTATTAGACCTTCCCAGGAATGCCCCAAGACCCGGCAACCCACCCGCCAAGAAGTATAACACCCCCAAACAGGCCAAAAGCAAACTCTCATACTTGCAATATTTCTGGGCCTTCGGTCCAAACGCGCTGCGTAGCTGGGCCATAAGTCGGGGTTGGCACGACGGATTTCCTGAAAAGCAAATGCAATCAAGATTAGAGTGTCCCAGCAGTGCTCCCAGACCACGAAACTCACCCAGAAACACCAGGAAGCCCCCCAAACAGGCCCCCGAAAACGCTACATAGAGCAAAATGTCAGAAATAGCCCAAAAAAAAATCGGCCTGGATTTTGTCCCAACCACTTCTACCCGGTATTAGACCTTCCCAGGAATGCCCCAAGACCCGGCAACCCACCCGCCAAGAAGTATAACACCCCCAAACAGGCCAAAAGCAAACTCTCATACTTGCAATATTTCTGGGCCTTCGGTCCAAACGCGCTGCGTAGCTGGGCCATAAGTCGGGGTTGGCACGACGGATTTCCTGAAAAGCAAATGCAATCAAGATTAGAGTGTCCCAGCAGTGCTCCCAGACCACGTAACTCACCCGCAAACACCAGGAAGCCCCCCAAACAGGCCCCCGAAAACGCTACATAGAGCAAAATGTCAGAAATAGCCCAAAAAAAAATCGGCCTGGATTTAGTCCCAACCACTTCTACCCGGTATTAGACCTTCCCAGGAATGCCCCAAGACCCGGCAACCCACCCGCCAAGAAGTATAACACCCCCAAACAGGCCAAAAGCAAACTCTCATACTTGCAATATTTCTGGGCCTTCGGTCCAAACGCGCTGCGTAGCTGGGCCATAAGTCGGGGTTGGCACGACGGATTTCCTGAAAAGCAAATGCAATCAAGATTAGAGTGTCCCAGCAATGCTCTCAGACCATGAAACTCACCCACAAACAGACGGAACCCCCCCTAAGAGCACCTCAAAGGCAAGCAAGTCATCAAAAACACAAAAAAATTTCCGCCTCGGATTTGGCACAAACCACTTTTAGTGCTTCCCAGCAATGGCCCCAGACCCGTCAACTCACCTGCAAAGAGGTAGAACAACACCCCCACAAGTGCTGAGTCTTTCTTCATTGGGCGTAAACCAGCCCTCTGCTTTGATGGAAATAGGAGTCTGGAGGAGGAGGATAGAGGAGCATGTTCTTCTGAACTTGTGAACCTGAGGAATGCAGACTGCGGCACCTTCAAATAAATTAGCAAACAAGTGAAGACAGTTCTGCTGATGGGCTTGTCTTTGTGATTATCTGATTAAAGTTTGAATTATATTAACTGTGCACAACAAAGAAAGACAGACACACAGGAATAAAAGTGAATAAGGATGAAAAAGAAAGTTATTGATTCGTTGTCTCATTTTCAGGGCTCGAAGTCGGAATCACGGTCCAGGAATAAGAATAAGGCTTCGTCATCATACTCTGCGAATTCAGCCCGGGTGAGGTCAGTGCCACCTGACAGAGTAGAAATTCCCTCATCTATGGTGCTGGCCACCTCCTCTTCATCCGGCACGCTCTCTCGTACTCTTATATCTGGTGGTATGAGGTGCTGATTCATCTTGATCATTGTTAACCTCTCCACATTTTTGGGCGAGAGGCGGCTCCGTTTGGGAGTTACAATCCCACCAGCCGCACTGAAAACCCGTTCAGAAGACACACTTGCGAGTGGGCAAGACAAGTAGTTTAAAGCCAGGTTGGTGAGCTGTGGCCACAATTCTTTTTTCCCATGCCAATACGCCAATGGGTCAGAATTAACATAGACCTCTGTGGAGTCATTCAGATAGTCCTTCACCATCGACTCAAGGTCCTCCTCCAAGGTTCCTCCACTTTGCGTAGCTCTTGCTGTGCCTCTGGCCTTTTGAGAACCAAACCCACGCAGAGCTAGCCAATCCTCTTCAGCCTCCAATGTTTCTGCTGCCTTTCGTGCAGATGATGCGGTTGCCGGTGTCTTTAACGGCTGAGAGGTCACTTGTGCCACAGCCACAGGTGCAGAAGTGGATTGTTTTGACTGGGGATGGCCTGCTGATGTACTGCCATTTCCTTCAATTTCCAGCCGTTCTGTTTCAAACTTCTTGGCTGACAAGGCTAGCCAACGTTTGTACTTTGTAACATCTTCATCAGCAAAAGGAAAGAATGCTCTGCCTGCCAGCGCCTTTTTGTAGCGTGGATCCAGAATAGTAGCACAAATGTAATGCTGTTCTGAGTGGATCTTTTGAAGACGTTCATCACCTTGTAGGAGCTCTAATAATGTCTCAGCCAGAAGCAAAGAGTCTTTCTTTTTGTCATCTTTTCGAAACACAGAACACACCTCCTTCAGTTGGTCCTCCAGCATGTACAACAATGGGATAGCTTTTCCCAAATTAGAGTCCTCCTTGCTGACTGCACGTGTGAAGACCTCAAAAGGACGAAGCATGCGTGTTAGGCTTTCAACTATGTTCCATTGCGGCCCACCCATCCTCAGCTCCTCTATACCCTCTTTCAAGAAAAATTGATCGAGTTGCGTATACTGCTCATACAGACGCTCAAGCATGTAGAAGGTTGAGTTCCAACGTGTTACCACCTCCTGGATGAGTGCTTTCACTGGCATTTGACTTTGATATAGCATGCTCCTCAGCTGCTTGCGGGCCTTAAAAGAATGCCTGAAATGCTTGCAAATTTTTCGGCAGTTCTCCAATACACTGTACGCTGCACTGCGTTTATTACCCAAGAATTTTTGGACAACCAGGTTTATACAGTGCGCCAAACACGGCACTCTGAAATAGTAACCGTCCCTCATGGCCTTAACTATATTGGAGCCATTGTCTGTGGAAACATAACCAACCTTGCGTTTTAGTGGGGACAGACAGTTAAGGACCTTTGTGTTAAAGACATCCAAAATGTTTTCTGCTGTGTGACGTTTCTCCAAACCAAACATGGCTAGTGTTGCATGTTTCCGAGCACCTTTAAAAACAATGTTAGTGTCAACACCTGAGTTTAGCTTTGCTTTAGCCCCTGAAAAAGAGACCCAGTGTGCAGTGATGCACATGTAATCAGCGCCTGCGCCACTGGTCCACATGTCTGTTGTCAGATGTATAGTGTGAACAGCACTCTTCTGCAAAGCTGCCCCAATCACCTTCAGAACATCTTCATGTAGTGCTGGAACCGCAACTCGGGCAAAATAGAACCGGCTAGGAACCTTCCATTTAGGGCAGAGCACTGTCACTAATTCTAGAAAACCAACCCCTTCTACAAAAGAAAAAGGGAGAAGGTCCAGAGCTAGCATTTTAGCCAGCTTAGTGTTATACAGACGGGTCATTGGGTGGTTGCGTTCATATTGCGCTTCTGTAAACAACATCTTTTTAATGTTGCCCTGGACCAATGATTTACGGGATGATGATGATCTCTTCGACCCAGTTACGCTCGCTGATGAACTTTTCCGCATTGATGTCTCACTCTCTCCCACACTCTTAGTGTGGCTCCCATGGGGTGTGCTGCTGACATGGGAACTGGGTGTAAGTGAAGTGTTTGAATCGTCTTCTACCTCCTCGTCATCAGCAGATGACAAATCAACGTTTTCATTACGTGCAATTCCGGCTTTCTTGACCGCCTCTAGGTGCGGAAACCATTCGACAGGGTGCCTTCTCTCAAGATGACCTCTCTGGCCTCCGGTACCATAGTTAGAACCAAGCTTACCACGACTAAATCGAAGCTTACAAAGGCTACAAATGGCTACGTTTTCCTTTTTTGGGCAAACACTAAAGAAGTCCCAAACTGGAGACTTGAAATGTCTTCGGGGGCCGGAGGAGGCGGCGATACTGGTGGTGGTGGTCCTGCTGCTAATGACAGATGAAGTGGAGGATGTGGATTGCCGAACTTCAGTACGTTTTGCACTTTCACCACCACGAATTGAGGTCGAGGACGAGGTGGGTACCTTCTTGCGAGGAAGAAATATGGAAGCGGTAGGTTTTGGTGTACTACTTAACTCCAAATCTAATGATTCCATTTCCATTGCCTCCTCGCCGACATCATCATCACGCTCAGCAGCTTCTCGGGATAGGGTCAAAATGTCTCTTTGCTGCATGCCCGGTGGGGCTGCAGTGACCTTTGTGATGACTGCCTCGTCGTCATCGTGAGAGGCTTCATCACCAGCAGTATCTGTCACTTCTTGTTGAGCCTCATCACACTCCATAGGTTTGAGTTTTTGGACGACCTTCCTTTTACGCTTAGGTACCGGTGGCAGATCATGGTGTGCCTCTGCCTCACTGTCAGACCGCAGTTGTCGTGGTTCCCAAGACAGATCACTTGCACCAGAACGAGGTGGGCTTGAAGAAGATGTAGACACCCCCCTTGATCTTTTCCTTGCTAGGGATGTGGAAGACAATGAATGATCATCAGGAGGAGTGGCTTCCAATGATACCTCAGCTTCATTGTCGATTTCCAAATGTGCCCCTACTTCGGGAGGAACAACTATTGTGGGCACTTGTGAACGTCCATGCACCTTTGCTTGCGCATCTCCTTTTGCTGCCTCTCCTTCCACATGTACTTGGGCGTGTACTTGCACATGGTGTTGTTGTTGCGGCTGTGGTTGTTCAACACTTGTCAGATGAGTTACAACAACCTGTGTTGATTCAGGGACATTGCTGCTACTTTCTTGCGATGAGCCAACATCACTGGTCGATGGTGATTGGAGAAGTACACTGACTGCCTCTGAAGCACTCAAGGGCTTTGACTTAAGTTGGCGTGGTGGTGGAGGCACTGAACCCAATGGAGCAGGGGTGCTGCTCTCAGGTTGGTCCCCAGCAGATCCTGCTGCTGCAGGCGTACTTTTTTTTTTGCTCCCAAAAAAAGTGGCGGGTGGCACACCAGCCTCCTTGGTAACTTGCTTCTTCTGCTCCTTACTAGCAACTTTCTTGCTAGAGGAGCTACGGAGAACTTTCTTTGGGGCCATCTTCTTCAGAGCAGGTCAGACAGCAGGCCGCAGTTGCACGAATTGTAGAGTTGTCTGAGGCCAGACGTGACGTCGCGTGACGTTATGCTGCACACACACACCGCTGCAGGACTTCTTCCTGGCACTGGTGGTTCTCTTGAGTCTTGTGCACCTAAAAAAAATGGAAGACAGAGGAACATCAGTTCAGTTATAGAGCACAAAAAAATCGAAAAACACTGCAAAATCAGCACAATCCCAATCCATCCATGCCCTCCATAATGTTTAAATTCAAGACAACCCACAGAAAGACTAGGCCCATGCAAGACTCACTACCCCTGGGCATAAATAAAGGTTGAAAAGTAGGCAAAATGGTTGGAGGCCTAACAACAAAGCCTGCATTCAAAATGGCCACTTGCCTGCCAAGCACATGGCCAGTGCCTGTAGCTGCACTCAAAATGGCCACCAGCCACATGGCATGTCCCTCCCCATGAACACCCCCAAAAATCGAAAAACACTGCAAAATCAGCACAATCCCATTCCATCCATGATGTTTAAATTCAAGACAGCCCACAGAAAGACTAGGCCCCATGCACCACTCACTACCCCTGGTCAAGGCCCCAACAACAGGTCAAAAATCGAAAAACACAAAATTTTACAAAAAAAAAAAATCGAAAAACACAGAAAAATCAGCACAATCCCAATTCATCTATGGCCTCCATGATGTTTAAATTCAAGACAACCCACAGAAATACTAGGCCCATGCAAGACTCACTACCCCTGGCATAAATAAAGGTTGAAAAGTAGGCAAAATGGTTGGAGGCCTAACAACAAAGCCTGCATTCAAAATGGCCACTTGCCTGCCAGCACATGGCCAGTGCCTGTAGCTGCACTCAAAATGGCCACCAGCCACATGGCATGTCCCTCCCCATGAACACCCCCAAAAATCGAAAAACACTGCAAAATCAGCACAATCCCATTCCATCCATGATGTTTAAATTCAAGACAGCCCACAGAAAGACTAGGCCCCATGCACCACTCACTACCCCTGGTCAAGGCCCCAACAACAGGTCAAAAATCGAAAAACACAAAATTTTACAAAAAAAAAAATCGAAAAACACAGAAAAATCAGCACAATCCCAATTCATCTATGGCCTCCATGATGTTTAAATTCAAGACAACCCACAGAAATACTAGGCCCATGCAAGACTCACTACCCCTGGCATAAATAAAGGTTGAAAAGTAGGCAAAATGGTTGGAGGCCTAACAACAAAGCCTGCATTCAAAATGGCCACTTGCCTGCCAGCACATGGCAAGTGCCTGTAGCTGCACTCAAAATGGCCACCAGCCACATGGCATGTCCCTCCCCATGAACACCCCCAAAAATCGAAAAACACTGCAAAATCAGCACAATCCCATTCCATCCATGATGTTTAAATTCAAGACAGCCCACAGAAAGACTAGGCCCCATGCACCACTCACTACCCCTGGTCAAGGCCCCAACAACAGGTCAAAAATCGAAAAACACAAAATTTTACAAAAAAAAAAAATCGAAAAACACAGAAAAATCAGCACAATCCCAATTCATCTATGGCCTCCATGATGTTTAAATTCAAGACAACCCACAGAAATACTAGGCCCATGCAAGACTCACTACCCCTGGCATAAATAAAGGTTGAAAAGTAGGCAAAATGGTTGGAGGCCTAACAACAAAGCCTGCATTCAAAATGGCCACTTGCCTGCCAGCACATGGCAAGTGCCTGTAGCTGCACTCAAAATGGCCACCAGCCACATGGCATGTCCCTCCCCATGAACACCCCCAAAAATCGAAAAACACTGCAAAATCAGCACAATCCCATTCCATCCATGATGTTTAAATTCAAGACAGCCCACAGAAAGACTAGGCCCCATGCACCACTCACTACCCCTGGTCAAGGCCCCAACAACAGGTCAAAAATCGAAAAACACAAAATTTTACAAAAAAAAAAAATCGAAAAACACAGAAAAATCAGCACAATCCCATTCCATCCATGGCCTCCATGATGTTTAAATTCAAGACAACCCACAGAAATACTAGGCCCATGCAAGACTCACTACCCCTGGCATAAATAAAGGTTGAAAAGTAGGCAAAATGGTTGGAGGCCTAACAACAAAGCCTGCATTCAAAATGGCCACTTGCCTGCCAGCACATGGCAAGTGCCTGTAGCTGCACTCAAAATGGCCACCAGCCACATGGCATGTCCCTCCCCATGAACACCCCCAAAAATCGAAAAACACTGCAAAATCAGCACAATCCCATTCCATCCATGGCCTCCATGATGTTTAAATTCAAGACAACCCACAGAAATACTAGGCCCATGCAAGACTCACTACCCCTGGCATAAATAAAGGTTGAAAAGTAGGCAAAATGGTTGGAGGCCTAACAACAAAGCCTGCATTCAAAATGGCCACTTGCCTGCCAGCACATGGCCAGTGCCTGTAGCTGCACTCAAAATGGCCACCAGCCACATGGCATGTCCCTCCCCATGAACACCCCCAAAAATCGAAAAACACTGCAAAATCAGCACAATCCCATTCCATCCATGATGTTTAAATTCAAGACAGCCCACAGAAAGACTAGGCCCCATGCACCACTCACTACCCCTGGTCAAGGCCCCAACAACAGGTCAAAAATCGAAAAACACAAAATTTTACAAAAAAAAAAAATCGAAAAACACAGAAAAATCAGCACAATCCCAATTCATCTATGGCCTCCATGATGTTTAAATTCAAGACAACCCACAGAAAGAATCAGTCCACCCACCACTGAGTACCCCTGGGAAAAGGCCCCAAAACAGCCCAAAAATCGAAAATCCCAAAATTTTAGTTGCAGCAACTGTAATGCCCCAAACAAACTTACTTGTAAAATTTCTAATCCAACAGTGATCCAAAGAAAGTCAAAAAGGCCTCAAATCCAAAGATCCAGCAGCATCCACAAAAGGTAATCCTTCCAGGTCCACATCCGAATGAAAAGTGACCAGGAGATGGACAAAGCACTGGGAGGAGCCTGCTGAACAGGAACAGGAAGTTGAAGACTATGGGGCACTTCCTTCCTCCCACCCCCCTGCCCCCTCCCCAAAATGGACTCCTCGCTAAAAAAGTGCAGGCAAATGTCAAACTAAGGAGTTATTCACATAAAAATCATCATTTCTAGAAGGTTTATGCTGCTTGCTGGTGGATTTCTTGTGCAGAATTGCAAATTTATATTTTCGCTCGCCGCATCTCAAATCTCGCAAATTGCGAAGTACCGCGAGACGTGATCTCGCCGTACTCGCGTTGACAAACTATCGCTGGCAAGCCGCGATGACGTAATCGCGCTCGCCAATTCCCGCGGGATCACACAGCAAGATCCAAAATGGCGCAGCACTCGCAAACTATCGAAAAAAACAACTCGGCAAACGATGATAAACGCCGCGCGCCGCAAAAATTGTATCACCAACGCCGCGCGCCGCCAAAAAAATCCGCTGCGTGCGAATTTGCGGATTTTGCGGGAAATCCGCAAATCTCGCGGATTGCGGATTTCCCGAAAATCCGCAAAATCCGCGAGCGGAACGGATTTTCCGCCCACGCTTATGTACCACTCACCTGGTGGGTCACAGAGGTTAAAAGATCTCCACTCAGAAGGCAGTGTCAGAGGTTGGCAAGAGGTTGAAACTATTGGCGTAAAAGCATGATGGCTTGGAGAGCTGGAGGTTTTGGCCAAGTGACCGTGACCTGAAGACCGAGCAGCCTCCTCTAATTAGTTCATCTTGTTATGCATTAACCAATGAGAGATGAATACTTCCTTCCTTGCCCTGGTGGGTGGGGGTGCATTCACTAAGACTTGCAGATAGCACTTCATTCTGTGGCAAGTTGGAAAAGGGTGAGTGAGGTGACGGACAAATATTCCTTAGCACTTCCGAGCTTAAAGCCAAGGCATCCAGGGTTGATTTTATCAATGACATTGCCATGCATCGACAGAGGGAGAAACTTCACAGGGCTTTGCCAGAATGATGAAGTCACTGCCCCGAGGGCTGTGAAATCATCAAACAAAGTTTAGCTGCATGGCACTTGTGCATCAGCATATGAAAAGCAAATGGCTGCATGACCTTGATATGATGAGTGTTGTCAGGCCTACTTTCCTTCAACCACTAGAAAAATGGGGATGGTGTAGATTTGACATTCACACTGAGCCGACATTGACAGCAGTGCTCAATCTGTGGGTGTTTGTGGTGATGCATTGTACAATAGTATTAGAAAGGGAGCATTTTCTCATATGTGTAATATTTGTTTCAACTGTTGCAAAGTTTGAAAATGTCAGTTTACTATAACAAATGCAGACTTCAGGGTCCAGAACAGTGAAAACAAATATTACATCTTTCTCATCACTCAGTTTACTTCATGTGCAGTATGTCCACATCTTTGGGACAGGCACAACATTTCCTTAGTTTCTTTATTTAAATAAAAAATGTCAATTCATGAGAGCCCATAAAAAGAACCTACTTGTTCACAATTTTTCTTTATAGGATCTTCTTAGGGTCAGACACTTTAAGCGCACCACTTCTACTAGGGGGTATTCATTGCTACAATCATTGCTGAGTGGTAGGGTGGACTTATTTTATGTTCCCTATTATGTTTTGTGGTTAATGTGTGCAGGTTCTTCCAGGGTGGAGGCACTAGTACTCATTTTGGTGAACCAACACTACTTTTTCATCCTTAAACTTCAACACAAAGCCTAGAGAGATTTAAATCATGAAAGGAAGAAAGAGGAAGAAAAAGAAAGATACAGTGAAAAAGACATAAAGAAGGGTTGAAAACGAATCTGCGATATTGAGTTAAAGAGACAGGTAGTCTAGGATGGTGGAATAGAAAGACTTGCTATGGATTCAGTACTAGACCCCCTGATATTTACCAACATGAACATTCGCCACAATCAGCGATGAGCTCTCAGAGAATATTCTAGGACCCCTGCATATTTACAAATAAATCAATGATTCATAACTTGTGAGGGATGTACTATTTCTTTAATATTCAGCTACTGATTTCTAATTCATTAATTTCGAGCCTGCTAGCTAGACAATGATAGGGTTCCTGATCATAGTTAATTTGTGCTCAGACACTGAGAATTCAGCCAGAGGACAGGAGACCTAGCTCAGTCTACTCTAGGCACCTATTCGTATTCCACTACTTTTTTAGCAAGAGAGAAAGATTTGCATCAGGCAGCAGGATTAGGACCTGCCAAAAAGGATTATGAAACAGAGAATCATGGTGCAAACATACTTGAATGGTTGAATCATTGTTTTGCTTAAACACACACGCATGAACAACAAACAGGTTGAAGGTGGCGTGCATAGAAATGGCCTTTCAGCCTCTCTACTCCGTGCTCTACATGTGGCACACAGGTAAAATATTGTTTATTATCCCAACTGTGCCCAGCTATAACTGTCTTTTTCATATTTTATCTCTGCTCGTCAAAGTCTAATTCTGATAGGCCTCATTTTCAAACAGATCCTGAAAAGATATTTTGTTGAGAATCATGGACTCACTGGTTGTGCTCTTAACCCCTTCGATGCTCATGGCGAGCTCAGCTCGTCATGAGGTACACCTCTCGTACACTCATGACGAGCTGAGCTCGTCATGAACAATGGGAATAACTCGGGACCAGCACAGGAGGGGAATACCATCAGCAGCGATGGTGTTAATGGTCAGTTATTCTTCAATTCAGGGCAATATTTCCATGGTACTTGGTTACAGGTCCGTTGAGTCACGGAAGCCTGTATTTGTGTTCCATGGGAACGATTCGGATTCAATCTCCTGCCCAGGCAGCTACACAGTTACTGGAAGACCATTATAGTGAGCTTTGAAAAATTAATCCCGTCTTTGTTTCCTGTCAAAACCAGTTTCTTTTTTTTGGCTGTTTCCCACCAGCTTCAGCTGAGGTATATATATACATACATATTAGTGGAGCTGCGGCTGCAGCATTCTACATCCTAACAATGTTTTGCGAGACAGAGCGCAAGGAAGCCGCGCTAGGCATGTTCAAAAAGAAGCAAAATGACAATGGAACGAATAAAGCAGGTCCCAGTGAAATTATTTCCACTCTTAACACGAAATTAACCTCCTTAGAACGCTTATATGAGCGTGAAATGCGAAAGTGGTGGGAGGCTACCTCACTGCAAAACTACATTGAGGTGAATCGTGTACCCAGAGGGCTGAGAATTTACACCATACCTGCCTATGAAAACCCAGACCCTCTGTTGCTAGATGCTTGGGCAGAACACATAGCGGACTCCTGCAAAGGAATGTTGGTGATTTTGATACGCTTTGCCTGGAGTGACCGCGACAAAGCGCTAGCTTCTATAAAAGATTTGGAAGAAGAACTGCAAAAAGAACAGGACCAAGAGAATATAAAAGAAAAATGAGAGCAAATGAAAAAATGACTAAAATCATATGAACAAAAAATTAAACAACGCAAAGAAGAGAAATTCGACAGAGACGAAAAGGACTACAGATTGGGCAGAGTTTTAACTTTTTCCCAAAAATATGACAATCCTAGAAAAGAAATTCAGAAAAAACAAACAGGTCCACCGCCTACGGTACCAGAAACTTCAGAATCGGAAGTAACACCTGATGAAGATTCTTTTGAGGAAGGATTGGGGGCTCCTACTTCCTCCCATTTTTACGAGGAATTCAAAGTCATGAGGAAACAACAACTAGGAGGTGGCAGAGGGAAACCCCCAGACGAAGAGTGGCACGAGAAAGACGAGGAGGGGGGGTTGGGGCCAAAAATGTAGTAAGCTCACCCCCAGTGACCCGAAGAAAAAAGACCTTCAACAAAAGGAATTAAAATGGATAGATGATTTGGCTATCATTAATTTGACTACAAAAACCTTGACGACAGAAGAAGAAACCATATTAAAACTAGGTCTCTCCTTTTGCCCCCAGAGAAAATTTGAATTCGCCCAGACTCGTATAGACTTATTCAAGTTTGTGAGAAAATTAAAACTACATACATTTTTCAAACTGAAACCTGCACCAGTTAAACCAAGTACTAAAAAAGTTCGACAAGAAACCACAGAAGGCCTTCTGTGCAAAGATCTCAGTGGCATGATCACTATGGAAGAACTACGAACAGAAAGTATGGGAGAGGAGTGTTTGAATATTACTAACACACAGATGATTTCAGCTATGGACGTCCAACTAAAAGGAGGTATCACCTCTTTTAAGAAAACAAAAACGGGGTTTGGAGGGTCTAAGGAAAGTTTATAGACAAACCCAGGTTGTTATCCCCTATTGTACAATATATAAATACACAAAAACCTGGGTGTCTGATACGAAACAAAGATGTTTCAAAAGCCATACATTATGAGTCAACAAGATTGTCTGACTAAATAACCAGAAAGAATCTAAATAAAATTATGGCAATCCAACGCATGTGGCCACCAGGAAAAGTAAGTGAGATCCAAGATCCAGAGATGGATTACCATCAAAATCTTGTTGGTGATCTGATTTTTCTCATCTGGTCATCCACAGGGCTAGGCTGGTGTGTCTCCAGATTAGCGAGACTACTCCCAGAACCGCCTGGTAGGACTAGGGTCAAACCCACAATCGCCCGTTTGACCATGCGTGGGATCACCAAATGAAACATAGAGCAGTGCAAAAAAGTGAAGGTGTAAAAAGGATAAAGTTAAAAAAGAATAGAAATCTCACAGCAATGGAAACTTTAATAACCGTTAGTTTCTTTCTATTTAAAAACCAGAACAGCGCAAAATCGCAGTATACACAAATAACTGCTTAGGGGCCAACATGTTTCTGCCATACAGGGGAAAACTCCCTAGGCTTTCATCAGGGCCTCTGTTCTTAAAGGACTATTGCTACTGCTAGTGAAATTCACACTTTTGAAAAAATAATAATAACAGTGACTTCTTTAAAGGATATAACTCTTATTCCTCCTTGTCAGCTGGTGTATGTATCACCTACAAAAGAAAAGGTGGTATAAATGCGTTGGATATTAACAGTAATGAATAATGTGGAAGGGAACATAATAGTTCCTTACTCACCCATCTTGACAGGGGAGAATACCTCACCTCACCTGGACCAAACTCAGAGTAAGGGAGGCCACGCTCTAGGAATAAGAGAAGGAAGTCCAAATCAAGAAACATCTAGAATGCTAGACTATATTGCCTATCTGGAAAACCTATCAATATCTTATCCAGAGCTATATTGTCTTTCAACCAAACGTTAGTTAAGCTCACTCGAAAAGGTCCTAAACTGCATCAGCTGGATAGACAAGGACTATTGCTACTGCTAGTGAAATTCACACTTTTGAAAAAATAATAATAACAGTGACTTCTTTAAAGGATATAACTCTTATTCCTCCTTGTCAGCTGGTGTATGTATCACCTACAAAAGAAAAGGTGGTATAAATGCGTTGGATATTAACAGTAATGAATAATGTGGAAGGGAACATAATAGTTCCTTACTCACCCATCTTGACAGGGGAGAATACCTCACCTCACCTGGACCAAACTCAGAGTAAGGGAGGCCACGCTCTAGGAATAAGAGAAGGAAGTCCAAATCAAGAAACATCTAGAATGCTAGACTATATTGCCTATCTGGAAAACCTATCAATATCTTATCCAGAGCTATATTGTCTTTCAACCAAACGTTAGTTAAGCTCACTCGAAAAGGTCCTAAACTGCATCAGCTGGATAGACAACCATCAATGGTGATATATATTATTTTGGGCTCTCAAAATTGCATAGCTAATGATCACAAGTCACACTCACCTCTCCGTTGTTGCCCCGAGTAAAATCTGAGGTTGGGGGAGGCAGTGAGTGGAAGGGGTGTGACTTGCTTTATAGGGACGTCTTGGTGGATATGCACCTATCGCATGCCGCTATCTTAAGCCACCCCTCATCAGCAAAGTTGTTGTGCGCGCGCTAACAATCTGTCATGATTAATTGAAACAGAGTCACATGATCAGGAAGAGCCTTCGGTGATCTGTAGCGGCCATGATCGGGCTTTGTTGTTGATAGCTACGGACCGGAACGTGTGTTAACGCGAGATTCAAAAGGAACTACAAAAACAGGGAATTGTAGTTCTGACAAATCTCGCGAGAGTAAAGGCGCCTTTGTAGTCCGTGTGTGCGGCGTGCATGGCTATTGGGCACAATGCTACGGGGCGAAGGGAGTTGTAGTTTCTAATGGAATGTTGTCAGCATCTAAAGGTACTATGTATGATTTACAAGCACTGAACAATCAAACTCTGCACGCTTAAAACGGTAAAAACGATAAGGCCAAAAGGAACAGAACTCCAAGGTGGAGAGAGTTCTAGTCCTAGGTGGAGTCTATTTTAACAGCCGAAGGTGCAATGTTTGCATGTGGAACATTAGACCGTCAATCTCAGCATGCCTTATAATATAAGAATAATAAAGGCAAAGATACACAGCTGGTATTAAATTATCAGAAGATAGTATAATAGATTTTTATCTTCGGGTAACCAATAATATATATCAATATATTAAAATATTAATATATTAAACTGGAAAGAGAGTGAACATGTTATGTTCTGGAGGACAACCACTTACAGATCTATCTCAATGCCAACTGGGATTCAAGTGATAGTAAGGGTTCAGATCCTAAACCTCTTATATTGAGAAATGTCACTCATGCATTTAGGTCGGATGTTTTATAAAGAGAAAGAGAACGGTGAGAGGAACTCTTCTCTGGCTGATATGAATACTCAGCACCATTAGATAGAAAGAAACCAGTACAGATTTCTATATACTATTATGGATCCATACATCTCATCTGTAGAGCCATAATAACTGATGCTACATTCATACCTCCAAGAGTACAGCAGGTGTAATGTGCTATCTAAAATCATAATGAAATCCACGGAATATCATCATTTAAACCCCGGGAATCAGTGGATAATCGAAATATCCATTTCTGTTCTTTTTGAAACAAATATTTGATTATGTCTCCAATGTGTGATGGTATGAATGGCTTTTCAAGGACTGACAAGGAGAAGTCAGTTTCACTGTGATTTAACTCTATCCAGTGTTTGGTCAGTCTTGAGGTGCTTTTTTTACAACGAAATGCACTTTTGTGCTCCAACATTCTCGTCCGTACCTTCCTCGTGGTCATGCCCACATATCGTTCTTGGCATGGGCATGTAAGTAGGTAAATTAGGTGGGAGCTATTGCAGTTTGTAAATGTATTCAGGATCCTGGCTCTATTTGTGCCTATCTCTATTTGAGTAACTTTCAGAGTTTGAGGGCACATTGAGCAGTTGCCGCAGGGGTGGTGTCCTGTAACTGCTGCAGTATTCCAAAGTGTGCCTACCGTTCTGCCTTGAGGATCTCTGGGGCGGGTATGTATCAAAAAGTCCTTGAGATTGGTGGATCGTTTGAAGGCAAACAAAGGAAATTCTATTTTCTCATTACCAAAATTGAGAATTTTCCAATTGTTTCGCAAGATACGTTGAAATTGGTTTGACTTGGTATTATAAGTCGTTACTAAAGTTAAACGGTCCAGTGGTGGTTTCTCAACAGGGATATCTAGCAGTGCATCATGATGACTGTTAGCTGCTCTTTTCCATGATTGGGTGATCAATTTCTTTGGATAGTGCCGCGCTTGAAGTTGTTTAGACAGACCTTCAGCATGCTTATGAAAAGTGAACGATGTTGAACAGTTCCGCCGAACTCGCAAGAATTGCCCATAGGGCAAGTTATCCCTGAGGGATTTAGGATGTTGGCTCTCGTATAGGAGCAGCGAGTTCCTGGCTAAGGGCTTCCTATAGAGCTCAGTTTCTAGACCGGTAGATGTCACAAAGATCGATAGATCCAAAAAGGAAATCCTTACTTTGCTCTTTTCCAGGGTGAATCTCAAAAATTGATTTTGAGTGTTCAGCCACTGGTGGAACGATATGATGGACTGCTCATCTCCTCGCCAAATGACGAGTATGTCATCTATATATCGTTTCCACCAGTGGATGTGTTGCCTGAAGGGATTGTTTGGAGTCAGAACACATCCCTCCTCAAATGCATGAACATACAGGTTCGCCAGACTGGGAGCAAAAATGTTCCCCATGCTGGTTCCCGACACCTGTAAGTATGTGGTCTTTTCATATTTAAAAAAGTTTTCTTTCATGGCAATCCTAGCGAGGGCCATGATAAAGGGAATTGGTGTTATCAAATCCAGGTTTGCCTCTTCCAAAATCCGTCTGATTGTCTCTAAAGTCTCATCTTGGGGTATAGAGGTGTAGAGAGACTCTACATCTAGCGAGACCAAGAGGTCAGTTTCTGTATTGTATTCAATGTCAGGAATCACACGTAAGATGTCCTTAGTGTCCTTCAGGTAGGTCGGCAAGTTTTGTACCAGTGGTCTTAAAAAGAAGTCTACAAAGGCCGAAAGGGGCTCTAAAAGAGATCCCTGACCTGAAATTATCGGCCTCCCTGGTGGTGGCCTTTGGGACTTATGCACTTTCGGCAAGGTATAGAAATAAGGCATAGTTGGACTATTGGTTTGTAAAAACTGTGCTTCATGTGCCGTAATCCACCCTTCACTCAGTGCTTCTTCTACTAAGATCTTTATCTCATTTTTGAGTATTTCAGTAGGATCAGCACTTAAGGGAACGTAAGAGTTCGTATTGCTCAATTGACGAAGACATTCTTCCCGGTAAAGGGAAGTATCCTGTATCACTATAGATCCACCCTTATCCGCAGGTTTAATGGTGATAAGGGGATCTTGTGCTAGAGATTTTAAAGCCCATTCTTCTTGATTGGACAGATTTTTGAAAGCATTGGTAGGTGCTTGCCACAGTTTCTGAACGTCTTCTTTCACGGCCTTTTCAAAAGTGGCCACTTGGGGTGGTATGGAGTGAATCGGAGGTAAAAAACTCGACTTAGGCCTAAGTCCAGTATTTTTTTCTTTGGTGTCTGTGTCTAGGGTTTTGTCTTTGAAAAAATAGTGTAACCGTAATTTTCGGAAGAAGTTGGCCAACTCTACTTGAAGTTTAAAAGGATCACCTTTGTCAGTAATGACATAGCCCAGGCCTTTGTTCAAAACTACTTCTTCTAAGATGGAAAGTGTCTTTGAGCTTAGGTTGATCACCAAACTGGGTAGGTCACCTTGGTTCACGGACGTGTGGTTCCTCTCGTCTGACTCCGTGTCCCTGTGTGTGGTCCAGATTGATCCTCTCATTGTACCTGGGTTTGTGAGTTGTTTCTTCTTTTGCCTCGCATTCTGCGCTGGCCAAACCCTAAAAAAGGTTGGCTGTTGAAATTTTGGTAACCTGGAAAGGGGCCACCTGGAGGTTGCATCGGATATTGGAAAGGCATTGGTGGGCCCCAAGAATTAGGTGGCCACCATGGTTGTTGATGTTGTTGTCCTCTATGATATTGAAATCGTGTAGGACGGCCTTGTCCTCTACCTGGATGAAAGGAAGGACCAGCTGTATCTGAGTCACTGGAGTCATTGCTGGAACCCGAATAATTAGAGCCATAGAATCTTCCGTTTCTCTTGAATTCGGGTGCTTGATAGGACTCGCTGGTGTATGGGTATACTTTTTCCATTTTGAATTTTTCCAAGTCCTTTTTGAATTTTTCTACTTTTGTGTGCAGAATAGAATCGTTAAATTCTTTATTGTTCTTATTGCACTCATCCGATTGTTTTTTGAAAAGTGCCGGAGCTATAGTTGTTCTTATCTGTCCTTCAAGGACTTGGATTTCTATCAGAAAAGCATCTGCTATCCTCCACCAGCCTAGCCCTGTGGATGACGAGATGAGAAAAATCAGATCACCAACAAGATTTTGATGGTAATCCATCTCTGGATCTTGGATCTCACTTACTTTTCCTGGTGGCCACATGCGTTGGATTGCCATAATTTTATTTAGATTCTTTCTGGTTATTTAGTCAGACAATCTTGTTGACTCATAATATATGGCTTTTTAGAACATTGGAATGTTGGGAGCTCCATTGAAAACAATGGAGTGCTCTGGGCTTTTAATGGCTGGTATAAGCCCGGAGCTCCAACATTCCAATGTTTCTTTGTTCACAGCTCTGGCTGTGAACAAAGGCTTCAGGGAACCTGAGGGGATTCCAATCCCCTCACGCTCCCAAAAGGCTTAGTTTTTTTTGTTAGAACATTCTGTCCTCTAGTGACAGAATGTTCTAATAGCCTTATAGCCCTTCGTAGATGGGCTATACCGCTATTAAAGTCCCTCTCCCTTGTTAAAGGCCCTCGCCTTCGGCTCGGGGCCTTTAACGCTGGAGAGGGCCTTTAATAGCTGGTATAGCCCTCTACGGCGGTCTATAAGGCTATATGAATCACCTCTTTTAAACCAGCATCTGTTTTCATGCCTCCAACTATGACTGATGCTATAGATATTTTTTCCGAGGCAGTGATCAAAGACTTAATCAAACTAAGACATGATGTACAGTATCATAAGAATGGTACTACTAACTTTAATCGACAACAACAGATGGCTTTCAAAAAACTTTGTGATGACTCCTCCCTGATATGTAAACCTTCTGATAAGGGGGGAAATATTGTACTTATGACGCAATCACAATATGAAAAGGAAGCATATAGACAATTAAGTGATACCACTTGCTATCTCAAAATCACTAATTTGGACTACCAAAACAGCATTAGAGATTATCATGATATTATCACCAAGTGGTACAATAAAGACATGCTGAACAGTGACGAATTTCTATTTCTATGTTGCATGAACCCTATCACACCAACTTTCTATCCCCTTCCGAAGGTGCATAAAGACAATGTAAATCCTCCAGGACGTCCCATTGTAGCTTCCCTGGGTGGGCTCACAGAACATCTCTCAATGTATTTGATTCTTTTTTGTTCCCATTTGTAATTGCATGGAAATCCTATCTTAAAGATACCACTCATCTTTTGAATCTGATAAGTGAGTTTGTTTGGAAATCAGGATACTGTATGATGGTGATGGATATCACCAGTCTATACACTAGTATAATGCACACTGACGGTTTGCGAGCTATACAGAGTTTTCTACGAACGAGAGACATTGAATACTTTGAGCACAATAAGATGCTCATGGAATTCATAACCTTTAGCCTTAATAACAACATATTTGTTTTTAATGGACAGCTGTATAGACAACAGTCAGGTGTAGCCATGGGTTCCTGTTCCTCCCCCAGCTACGCTAATTTATGCGTTGGCTGGTGGGAGGAACAGATAGCCTGGAACAACAGCAATGCCATTTGGAAACATAGGATCAAAGCATGGTATCGTTATATTGACGATTTGTTTATTATTTTTGAGGGATCTGTAGAGGAAGCAGCTACATATGTGGATGTATTGAATGACAACAATGTAAATCTTAAATTTAGTAGTGAAATAAGTGACTCTATGGTTAACTATCTAGACCTCACCATATTTGTGGAAGAAGGGCAATTGCATACCAAACTTTTGCGAAAAACTACGGCAGGTAATTGCACATTACATGCCACCAGCAATCATCCGAAAAAACTCATTAAAAGTATCCCTTATGGGGAACTATAAAGACTTAAAAGGAATAGCTCCACAGAAAAAGAATTTGATGAATCAGCGAAACTCTGCCTAGACAGGTTCAAGGTCCGGGGCTATAAAGAGGGGGTGCTTAAACAAGCTCTCAATAAAGTTAGCAAGCGACCCAGACCTGAACTGTTGAAACCTAAAGAAACCAAGGTGCAGAATCAGGGTACCTTTAGATTAATTACTACCTACTCTGAAAATTCAGAACAAGTCAGAAAAATTCTAAAAAAGAATTGGAACATCTTACTAACGGATAATACCATCAGAGAAGATTTATCTTCAAGTCCGTTAGTTACCTATCGGAAAGCTAGAGCCTTAAAGGATGATCTAGTACATAGTCATCACATGGTCAAAACTAATGTATCTAGTAAAATACCTCTTAGTGGTTTTTTCCCACGTGGTCGATGTAAGGCTTGTAAAATCAGCAAAAGGACCCTTGCATATGTCATTCCTGGTTTGAAATTCCCTAAGAACATAACAAAGTTTTTGACATGCACAACACCTGTTGCTATCTACTGTTTGGTATGTCCCTGTGGGTTAAGATACGTCGGGAGCACCATCAATCCTGTAAAATTACGTATACTAGAGCACATGCGTGCTATTAATAACATAGATGAATCCTATCCCGTGGCAAGACACTTTAACAATTTGCATGGACACAACAGGGATCTGTTGGCCTATTTTTGCTTGGATAGTGTGCCACCCCTTCCACGAGGTGGAGACCGTCTACAAAAACTGCGGCGACTAGAGTCACGCTACCTCATAGATTTAGAGAGTAAGAGTCCTTTTGGGCTCAACACACATGAAGAATTAGCAGTCCATTTGGGATATTAACATTCTATATGGGGATAAACTGTCTTTTGTAGTGTAGTATGCTGTATAAAATTTGCTATCGTTTTTTGCTTTCTCCCCCCCCCCCGTTTTTTATTTATTCTTTGCTTCTTGAACTGATATTTTAACAATACAATGTATTTCTTTCACAGTATGAATTGTTATGGTTTAGCCCATCTGTGGGCAATATGAAGTGTATAGGGATTTACGCCCATCCAGGGCTTTATTGAACTTGTAGGAATATTTCTAAATTAGGAATATGGCTAAGAAGAAAGAGTATGTAATTGTACTTGCTTTACCCCACTTTTGAACAAGCATGATAATTGAATTGTAATTTTCTTTTCGTTTTTCATGTTAGAACAGTACTTCCATGATGGCGCTATTTTAGCTATCGGACAGTCCTTTCTTTATGTTCATGCCATGTTTACTGTGACGAAAGCACTGTGGTTTAAATGCAATGGCGGCGCATTCTCATTTGCAATTGATGAAGGGTCATCGCCGAAACGCATCTTGTCTGTGCTGGTTGCCAAATAAAGGATCGTTGGCTTTATACCCCCCTGCGAGTGCTGTTTCTATTTCACAGTGTAATGTGAGAGGATTGTGGCAGCGAGAATTTGTTCGACGGGCACATCCCCGCCTGGGAGAGCACCCGCTCGCGAATGCAGCAGGCTGGTGTATGTTTGGAGCAACTATATATATATATATATATATATATATATATATATATATTCACTGAAAAAACCATAGGTTATAGACCATATATAGTTAGGAATTAGCATTTACAAAACCTTGAAAATTCACTGAAAAAACCATAGGTTATAGACCATATATAGTTAGGAATTCGCATTTACAAAACCTTATTTTACTCACACAAAACCATTGAAATTCCATATATAGTTAGTTGCACTAACTATATATCGCGCACCCGCAATCCACTGCTGATGATGTCACATATTACATCATTCATGACATGGTCAGTGACATCACTGATGACATCACTGATGACATCTCAAATGACATCACTGATGACATCTCAAATGACATCACTGATGACATCACTGATGACATCTCATTTGACATTACTGATCACATCACTGATGATATCATTCATGTGATAATACGATGAACCTCTTCAGACTCTAATATAACCTTAGATACAATCAGTGTAAACAGACACTCACAGACTGTCACTCATCCATGGAGTTACTCACACACCTAGTCAGTCAATCAAAGAATCAATCACACCTCCATTTCCTCAACTATACAGTTATACAAACTTTACTTATTCAAACATATACTAACACATATTAACTCTCTTATACAATCCCTGATACAAGTTCACAATGATCCATACAGCCACTCACACATTCACTGGCTCTTATGCACAGTTATTTATATATGTCAACTCTCACATGTACTGTGTTTTACATATGTACTTACTTTGACATGTAGCACTGAGATATCCATTCACTCACCAATACACTCATGCACACAGTCAACCGCCCATACAGCTGTTTCCACATGCACTTTTGAAACCATACATCTAGTGAATCAACTGCTCACACATCTATGCACAGAGTCATACACCTCCCAGCCACCCACACACACACTCAGTCTCCCATACAAATACTTGGGCAACCAATCAATAACCCATATAGTTACTCATATAGCTACTTATCAACACATGCAACAGTTTACAGAACAACAGACATAATGATGCACAAATTAAGACAGTTTAGTCACTAACCCATGCACTCAGTGAGACACATTTAATCACTCACTCATACAGTCAGTCATGCACCTACTAAATCCTTCATCCAGACACTTATACATCCACTCATTCTTCAATATGTAAGACATATTTTAACTTTACAGAAACATACAGTCACTGGATGTTGTCATCAGTGATGTCATCAGTGATGTCATTTGAGATGTCATCAGTGATGTCATCAGTGATGTCACTGACCATGTCATGAATGATGTAATATGTGACATCATCAGCAGTGGATTGCGGGTGCGCGATATATAGTTAGTGCAACTAACTATATATGGAATTTCAATGGTTTTGTGTGAGTAAAATAAGGTTTTGTAAATGCGAATTCCTAACTATATATGGTCTATAACCTATGGTTTTTTCAGTGAATTTTCAAGGTTTTGTAAATGCTAATTCCTAACTATATATGGTCTATAACCTATGGTTTTTTCAGTGAATTTTCAAGGTTTTGTAAATGCTAATTCCTAACTATATATGGTCTATAGCCTATGGTTTTTTCAGTGAATATATATATATACATACATATATAAACATATATCATCTGTATATCTATATAAATACAAACATAAATGCATGCATACATATACTTATATGCATTTTAGGGTTGTTAGGGCGTTTTCGTGTGTATTATGTTGCTTTTTTAGGGCTTTTGGGTCAATTAAGTAGGGTTCCCGGAGCCTAGGGCTGAGGGGCCGGTTCAGTTTCGTGCGTATTGGTGTTGGCAAGGTTTTGAGGGATTTTGGCGGTTTTTGGTCGAGATTTGGCCGTTTTACGGCTTTTTTTGTGTTTGCGGGGGGCGCGTATTCGGGTTGAAATCCGTCCCCGTTCCAGTGGATGGATTGGGCTGATTTTTGGTGAGATGTTAGGGAATCGCTGGAACTAGTTTCCAGCCAAGTTTGAAGCGGATCGGAGCAGTGGAAGTGCTTTAAAGAGCAATTTTTGTGCGGAGTAGCGAATTGTCATGTTATTCAATGGGAGTTTTTGGTGCGCATGGAGAAGGTGAATTTGGGGTGTTCCAGTTGCGCTAGAGGGACGGGGCTTGGGTGAGCTGTAGGGAGAGTGGATCGGCAGGTGTGCCGAATTTTTGGGATTTGTTGGCCGAAGGGAAGGGTGTGATTGGGCAAAGTCGATTTGGTGAAAACGGTGCGTTATTTACATGAAAGTTGAAAAAACACTAATAAAAGCAAAGCTAAAAAGCCACCTCATTACAAACAGAATGGCTTTAACTTAAACGAGGGCGAGATCTATTGCATTTTCAATGCTTGTTTACTTTGGTTCCATCAAGAAGGCATTCAGATGTGTCACACATTTGCCATAAATTCTGAATGTTAGCACTCTAGTTGCACATTAGATCACTGTAGTAAAGCTACTGCTCACCAGGGACGTCTGCTGCTGGTATTCAAAGTGCATGTTTCAGTCTGCATGTCAGAATTTTTTTAATGAAATAGAAGAGGATTTGAGAAGTCACTCAAAATGATCCCTAATTTTTCTTTCTGAAGCACTAATCATACTTTCTATGGCAAAATTAACCCCCTCATGTTGTTCCTTTTTAAATTGAGTGTCTTCAGACTTACCACTTCATTCCAATCAAGATGGCTTCTGGTGTGCCATACTTTTGTCATAAGTAAGACTGTTAGCGCTCTAGTTGTTCTTTAGAACACTCTGGGACATTCTGTCATTGGGCTATACTTGGGGTACATCTGGGTGATATTTGGGCTACATTTAGGCTCTTTTGTCTCTGGTGGCCATCTTGCGAGACTATGTCAGAATTTTTTAATGAAATTGAAGAGGGTTTGAGAAGTCACTCAAAATGTGCCCTAATTTTTCTTTCTGCAGCACTAATCATAATTCATATGGCAAAATATACCCCCTCATTTTGTTCCTTTTTAAATTAAATGTTTTAAGAGTTAACACTTTATTCCAATCAAGATGGCTTCAGGTGTGCCATACCTTTGTAATAAGTAGGACTGTTAGCGCTCTAGTTGTTCTTTAGAACACTCTGGGACATTCTGTCATTGGGCTATACTTGGGCTACATCTGGGTGATATTTGGGCTACATTTGGGCTCTTTTGTCTCTGGTGGCCATTTTGGGAGACTGCATGTCAGAATTTTTTAATGAAATAGAAGAGGATTTGAAAAGTCACTCAAAATGTGCCCTAATTTTTCTTTCTGCAGCACTAATAATACCTTCTATTGCATAATATACCCCCTCATTTTGTTCCTTTTTAAATTAAATGTCTTAAGAGTTACCACTTTATTCCCATCACGATGGCTCCAGGTGTGCTATACCTTTGTAATAAGTAGGACTGTTAGCGCTCTAGTTGTTCTTTAGAACACTCTGGGACATTCTGTCATTGGGCTATACTTGGGCTACATCTGGGTGATATTTGGGCTACATTTGGGCTCTTTTGTCTCTGGTGGCCATTTTGGGAGACTGCATGTCAGAATGTTTTAATGAAATAGAAAAGGATTTGAGAAGTCACTCAAAATGTGCCCTAATTTTTCATTCTGCAGCACTAATCATACTTTCTATGGCAAAATATACCCCCTCATGTTGTTTCTTTTTAAATTAAATGTTTTAAGAGTTACCACTTTATTCCAATCAAGATGGCTTCAGGTGTGCCATACCTTTGTAATAAGTAGGACTGTTAGCGCTCTAGTTGTTCTTTAGAACACTCTGGGACATTCTGTCATTGGGCTATACTTGGGCTACATCTGGGTGATATTTGGGCTACATTTGGGCTCTTTTGTCTCTGGTGGCCATTTTGGGAGACTGCATGTCAGAATGTTTTAATGAAATAGAAAAGGATTTGAGAAGTCACTCAAAATGTGCCCTAATTTTTCATTCTGCAGCACTAATCATACTTTCTATGGCAAAATATACCCCCTCATGTTGTTTCTTTTTAAATTAAATGTTTTAAGAGTTACCACTTTATTCCAATCAAGATGGCTTCAGGTGTGCCATACCTTTGTAATAAGTAGGGCTGTTAGCGCTCTAGTTGTTCTTTAGAACACTCTAGGAGGCTGCAGTAGAACACAAAGGAATCAACTGACAGTCTCTGTCCTTGTTGGATGTACATGTTTTACTGAGAATGTCAGACTTCATTTTCACATGACTGAGAAAGATAATGTGAATTTACAGAAAATATGCTTTCAGTTTAGCTTATAGATCCCCTTCCAAACCACTGTGGGAAAATCATGAGATATTAGTTTTCTTTCAAACAATATTCATGATATCACAGCAGAAGGTTTTTTCACATGGTAAAATCACCTTAGAACCCACCACAATTCCTAAAACGAGTATGGTACCATCAACAAATGATTTATAATGTAACTAAAGTCCTAAAACCCTCTATTAACTACAATGCTTTTTAATGAGGTGCTATCATGTATATTGGTCCCAAGATGGCTGCCAACACTTCTTGGATGAAGTGCTGACAGCCAATCAGATCAGATGTGTGGTTAGGCTCCGCCCAGATATATATATTTTTTTGAACCTAAATTACTCAAAATCCACTGGAGCACATATATTGAGACCTAGCAAAGGCACATCAGGCTAACAGTCCCTACAATTTTGCCAAGTTTCGTGCAAATCCATTCAGCCGTTCGAGCTAAAAGTGAGGCCAACCGCCCTATGGAAATTAACATGGGAAAAATGCGTTTTGGGACCCCCCTTTTTTCTCGGCCCCCCCTTGATGAAACCCCCCCAAATTGTCAGGGGCTGCTCAGAAACAAAATGTTCCATTTTCCTGAAAATTTCAGCCAATTCCGTCCACAAACGCCAAAGTTATTAGACATAGAATTTTCAAAAATCCCATAGAGAAAAAATCCTAACTATATATACCTACTGGCGACCGCCAGTAGGTAATATATATATATATATATATATATATATATATATATATATATATATATATATATATATATATATATATATATATATATATATATATGTATATATATATGTATATATATATATATATATATATATATATATAAATATATATTCACTGAAAAAACTATAGGTTTCAGCCACGTTATAGCTAGGAATTAGCATTTAAAAAACCTTGCAAATTCACTGAAAAAAGCATAGGCTTCTCACATGTTATAGTTAGCTGGACATTTCACTCATACAAAACCATTGAAATTCCCCCGTTATAGTTAGTTCAGCCAACTATAACTCGTGCGCCCACAATGCACTGCTGATGATGTCACATATTACATCACTCATGACATGGTCAGTGACATCACTCATGACATCACTGATGACATCTCAAAAGACATCACTGATGACATCACTGATGACATAATCCAGTGAATGTGTGTCTTCAGAAGAAAAAATATTTTTTATATATGTATATCTAAAGGTTAATGGAAGAATAAATGGGTAAATAAGTGTCTAATTTTTTTTTTGTAAAATTGATTGTATAACTGACTTATTAAGTGTATCTTAGTGAATACATGTATTAGCGAGTAATGTTTAAATATGTAAATGCCTGTATCAGTGTCTCACTTTGTGTATAAGAGGCTGCATGGGTTAGTGAGTAGCTGCATGAGTGTCTATATGGGTTATTAGTTGTTTTTTTTAGTATCAGAATGAGTGTCTGTATGGTTTGATGGGGTATTACTTAGCGCACAGATGCATGAATCACTGACTCATGGTTTGTATGTGTTTTGAAGACAGCATGTGTGCAGGACTGTATGGGTGGATGAGTGTGTGTATGGGTGTGTTAGTGAGCGAATGACTGCCTCAATAGTGTCTTTATGAGTAAGTACATATGTTTTAAACTCGTATATGTGAGTATTGATGTATATAAGTAAGGATATATGACAGTGACAGTTTGGAAGAGTTCCTGTATAAATAAGTATGTGTTTCTATAACTGATTGTTTAAGAGTGTAAGTATGTGTACGTTTCTGCAGAAATAAGTGTAGTGGTGTGTGTAGAGGTGTATATGCAAGTAAATGGTTGTTTGATAGTTTATTTGCATGTGTGAGTATATGTTTGAATAACTCTGTATAAGTGTAGGTGTGTAACAGGATGTATAGGTGTATGAGTACATATGAACTATTGGTGAATGAGTGGATGTGTATGTAGATTTTGGAATTACTGAATAGGTTATTCTAACTGGTATTGGTATCTCAATTTTTTTGAAAATTTTAGGTTCTATTTTTGAATGTGTGTATCAAAGGTTATATTAGGGTGAGAGGAGGTCTGCCCTCTTTCACAAGGATGATGTCATCAGTGATGTCATCAGTAATGTCATTTGAGATGTCATGAGTGATGTCATAAGTGATGTCACTGACCATGTCATGAGTGATGTAATAAGTGACTTCATCAGCAGTGCAATGCGGGCGCGCGAGTTAAAGTTAGCTGAACTAACTATAACGGGGTAATTTCAATGGTTTTGTATGAGTGAATTGTCCAGCTAACCATAACATGTGTGAAACCTATGGTTTTTTCAGTGAATTTCAAAGGTTTTTTCAATGCTAATTCCTAACTATAACGTGGCTGAAACCTATTGTTTTTTCAGTGAATTTCAAAGGTTTTGTAAATGATAATTTTTAGACGTATTAATTGTTATTTTTTTTATACTAATTTACTAAATTGTTTTAAAGTATTTATTTTTAGATATTTTATTTTTTAAATTACATTACATATTTTTAATACAAATTGAATTATTTTTTTTAAACAGTTGAAATTGTAATATTTTTTTTTTTATTTACTATTTTTTTTATTTATATATATTTTATATAGCAGGCAATGATATCCTATGGAAGGAAATTCAAGTTACTGGTAAGTACAGTTAAATTTACTTTTCAGGAATAGTAGTGGGCTGAAAGATGCAGCACTGAGGTCTCTCCTGATAACAGGTGAGTAAATTGGAATTAGTAGTTCGACTGATTTTAGAGGAATTTTTTAAAGTTCCAAAACTCCACACTTAAAAAAATTCAAGTGAAACCAGTCAATGTTAGCCTATGGAAGGAAATTCAAGTTACTGTAAGTATGGTTAGAATTACTTTTCAGGATCAGTAGTGCGCTCAAAGATGCAGCACTGACGTTTCTTGTGATAACAGGTAAGTAAATCGGAATTCGTAGTTCGGCTGATTTTACAGGAATATTTTGCTCAATAGTGAAGGAAGGGGGCGGGGCCTGAGGTAACATGTGTGCAAACACGTTTTGTGGCGTGTTTTAGATTGGGGAATTAATTCCTCTTTAATCCTGAGGTCCCCTGGGAATCAACTAGCCCACCAGGTACCTCCGGTATGCGCCAGGTAGCTGTGCTGGAGAAAGGTGTTCAGAGGGCACGACACCTTTTTACAACACTCTGCAACACAGCTCCGTGGCGCTTACTGGAGATATCTGTTGGACTAGTTGGCCCCTAAGGGACCTCTGGATTGAAGGGGAATTAATTCCCCAACTTAAAATGCGCCACAGGGCATGTTTGCACCCACATCACCTCAAGCCCCTCCCCTACCTTCACCACTGTGCAAATGCACCCTGTAGCGTGTTCTAAGTTGGGAGATTAAGTCCCCTTGCATACTGAGGGTCAAATAGCCCACCAGGAACCTCCAGTATGCACCAGGGGGCTGCGTTGCAGAGAGGTGTAAAAAGGGGCGTGGCCTCATTCACCTCTCTGCAACGCAGCCCCCTGGCGCGTTTGCAGAGGGGGAACTAATTCCCCTTGCATACTGGAGGTCCCTGGGGGCCAACTAACCCACCATGAACCTCCAGTATGCACCAGGGGGCTGCCTTGCAGAGAGGTATAATGAGGACAAACCCCTTTATACACCTCTCTGCAACGCAGCCCCCTGACACGTTTGCAGAGGGGGAACTCATTCCCCTTGCATACTGGGGGGCCCTGGGACCAACTAGCTCACCAGGAACCTCCAGTATGCGCCAGGGGGCTGCATTACAGAGAGGTATAATGAGGCCACGCCCCTTTTTACACCTCTCTGCAACGCAGCCCCTTGGCACATTTTGCAGAGGGGGAACTAATTCCCCTTGCATACTAGAGGTCCCTGGGGGCCAACTAGCACGCCAGGAACCTCCAGTATGCGCTCGGAAAGGTACATAGTACACCACAGAGTACGGTATTTCATACCCTGCGATTTAAAAAAAGAAATGTTGTGGGACCCCAGAGCAGGCCTAGGGGATCAGGGTGTTTCTACCCTTACCCCTTTGCGTGTTTTGCACGTTTGTTTCACTGCTTTCTTGTGCCTCGGTTCTACTGATGCACAAGATGGCTGCCCACACTTCCTGGTTTGGAGTGTTGACAGACAGTTGACAGCCAATGACCATGCAGCTCATGCTCGGGAAGGTACAGAGTACAGTACAGAGTACGGTACTTCGTCTCTAGATATTACTATGATTTTCCCAGGAACTACTGAACGGATTTACACCATTTAACAAAAAGCACAATCTGCGAACCAAACTCTACCTTTTTGCCAAATTTGGTGTAATTCCGTTCAGCCGTTCGGGCTGTAGCCCTGACTAAAGGTCCTACGGAAAATGCATGGGGAAAACATGTAACTTGTACTGAACACGTGTATTTATGAGGGGCTGCTATCGGCAGTTGATTAAAGGCTATAACACTAAGGGAAGGGGAAAGCCCTCGTATCCCAATTTTTAATTGAAAGGTTACAGCGTCTCAATCTCATAACAATAGCTCTGTAATTCGTCTTTAGCACGTGTTCAAGTTAGGGGCTGCACTCAGCAGCGCATCTAAGGGGAACAGTACAACAATGGGAACCGAGTAAGTTGTTTGAAGAGCTGTACTTAATAGCCCAGCTCACTCTCGTACTGCACTAATGTACCAATAGCGGTAAGGAGAGTTGAGACTATACTCGCCAGCAGTAAACCTGGCAAATAATGGATAAAAAAGTACTTGAACGTGCAACAATATCTTTTAATGTGGGGATTTTAATAAAACCACACTCAATAAGACATATTTACCGCACAGGTTGGGAGAATATAGAAGCGAAAATATCACCTAAACCAACAGTGTGGCCAACAGCGCGCAAGGAAGAGGAGATAGCGTTGAACTTCAGGCCACCAAGGGACATTACAGCCCCCAATCGGTATGTATGCAATCTTTTCAATCAACAATGAGTCAAGGGACAGGCAGTTGATAAATTCATGACTCACACACAATAGTGTACTAAAATAGAATGTCATGTTATTTTGGTATAGGTACCAAGACACCACTTGAGAAGGTGCAGGGAAAGACAGCCTGAATGTTAACATAAGGCGCAAAACTAATTGGTATGTATATGTATGCACATTTCGAAAATAAACATTAGAGTTATAATACCATTATCCAAAGTATACAACTTTATCTGTGTACTCCACAGGCACGGCAAGATAACCTATTGTAGACGGTGCACATCGAAAGACGTACCTGCTTTACAGACACCCTTGAATATGTGTCAATCAGACTTTTAATAGTAAGTGACTCTTTAATAAGCACGAAAACAGGTTAAAAGTCTTTTAAGTATGGTACATAATTCCATGCTCTCTTTTGTAGAATTTTATGACTCCACAGACTATGATGCAAGTGGCATAAAGTTAAAAGGAGATACAGTCGTCCTGAAAGTAAATAGAAGGACTCCAATCCCTATACTTCAAGTAAGGGCAGCTATCATGTAAATAGTGAACACCACCAAAACAGTCCACAACTAGAACTAACTCTCCATAGGAACAATGTATTAATTATATGCATTCTCTTTTTTAGAAAGAAGTAAATTATCTTTGGTTTTAATCTTCGTCCGTCCTGAGGAAGGTGCCTTAATTGTAACCAACGCACCGAAACGCGTCGACAGTGGGACTTTTTAATGTACATGAAATGTATGCATTTAATATTTAATTTGTAATTTTGAAAGTATATGATTTTAAATTGTGTGTGACTCTGAGATAGACACCGTAAATCGGAATTGTTAGATAGTATATACAAGATTGTACCAGAGCACCCAATCAAAGTATAAATTGAATGCAATTTTAAAATGGTTTTATCGAGTATAAATGTTTTTCTATGATAATAAATTTTGAGAGTAACAAAAAGGATATTCTAGTGTGGAGTACCAATATTTATCTAGTGTCATAGCTACAAACTAAAGGTTATTGATTTAATGTGTAGGCCTCATGGTCACCAACCAAAAGAGTAATACACAGAAAGGAATTCTTTTTGATAAGTATCCGATACCCAGTCCTTTCTGGTCCCTGGGAAACTCTCTATTTTGGAGATGGTACAGAGTACAGTACAGAGTACGGTACTTCGTCTCTAGATATTACTATGATTTTCCCAGGAACTACTGAACGGATTTACACCATTTAACAAAAAGCACAATCTGCGAACCAAACTCTACCTTTTTGCCAAATTTGGTGTAATTCCGTTCAGCCGTTCGGGCTGTAGCCCTGACTAAAGGTCCTATGGAAAATGCATGGGGAAAACATGTTTTGGGACCCCCCTTTTTTCTCGGCCCCCACTTGACAAATCACCCCCAAACTTTCAGGGAAGGAGCGGAGCGGAGCAGGCCATTTTCTTGGAGAATTTCGCAAAGATTTGTCCACCAGCTCAAAAGTTATTCCAAATAGAATGTTGGCCATTTGCTATGGAAACTAGGTCCTAACTATAACTACCTACTGGCAGTAGGTAATATATATATTTACCCATGACTAATGCCTGTGGGGTGAAATAAATTCTGAAGTACCACTTTGTTCTCTATTGGCTACAGAAAAATGCTTGCAGTGAATGTCCCTCTGATGCCTATTGGGAATGAAAGACACTCCAATTCCTTTACCTCATAAATCCCGATGTTTAGAGGAGATGGGCAGCACTACATCAGGCCGTCCAGTAGCAGCCAGAATGCTCTAACTATTAAAAGGGAGGTTCTTGTCTTCCAGCTTGGTATCTGGGTAGTTGAGTACGATGCCTCCTCTGCAAGCATTCTGTAGCAAAGGAGTGGGAGGAATGTGATGGCACACTGACTAAGATCTTTTTTATTTGCATGAGTTGAATGGCCCCCCTATGATTTTTCTCAATGTGTGCGTTTTATTAATGTTTCTCTAGCTGAGCCTAATTTCTTTTCAAGGCAATGATCTGATCCTTCAGTAATGTAGAAGATTTCAGCATGAAACCACTTCAGGATGGAGGCACGATCTCCTGAATGGTCCAGGCGTATCCAGTATAGTTTTCCTTATCTTCAAAATTGTTCCTAGGGTGCACACAATTATCAGCAGAGACACAATGAATATTCTGCCGAAAGATGTTTGGGCTGGATCTCATAGTTCCACCTCTAAACTCAAGAGGGGATTTTCCAAGTTATGTCTTGTAATCTGTGGCCCCTTGATCTATAAGCAAAATCTTGCCTTCAGTTGAGATTGTTGATTCAGCATCCAGAGAGTAGGTCTACTGAATCAGGGCCTCTCATTGAGAATTTCCCATGGCAAATCTCTCTAGTGAGCTAACTTTCCCTGGGTTATGTGTGGCATAATGTGTTTCATTGTGTACTAAACCTTTACACAGAGTTCCTCCCCAGGTTTTCAACAATGCCCAGAATGGGTCTCATAAGTATTTTCTTGTGGCATTTTTATCAGCCAATGAGTTGATTTCAAGGCCTTCTGTAAAATACAGGGTTTGGAGGAAGGTGATCTTTATTCTTATATATGCTTTTCGGGATCATTTCGCGGGTTTGCTTTAAAACTACTGCTTAGTGTACTTTCTGTGATCTTCTTTTAATCTTTAAGGCTTACCAGTGGCTGTGCTACACTCTGGCCTTTGCAAGAGGTCATTGTGATATCCCTGCTGTTTACAACTTTTGAATTAATCATCTTTTACAGAATTCAAACAGTTAATTTTTCCTCCTTCTTTTGAAAGCATAAATCCTTCAAGAGAAATTCCTGCACCCTTTGTTGTGAAGATGTACCTTAAAAAGCCAGTAGATTTTCACAAAAATAACAAACTTTTTGTTCATTTCAGTGCACCTAAAAGGGTTTAAACCATATTTGCCAAGTTTGAGTAGGTGGCTGCCTATGGCTATTGCAGATATGTACACCATGAGAACATTTCCATAATGTGATCTATCTGATTCAGGAAATGGAAGAGACGTGGACTGGGTGTTGAAGTCAGTGTAGTTCCTTGACCCAAGCCTCTTTCAACAACAGAAACCTATACAGGCCTGATTTACGGTTTGTTGGTCTTTTGAGTGCACATTCGGACAGTTGAGGGCATTACATTAACAAACCTCATGCGCATAAGACTCTCAAATTTACAAATGGCAACCAGCTCTGCGGGGATCCCTGTACCTGTAGAGGAAGTACATCACAGTAGTTTCTCAGCTCCCTCAGGATATTGTGGCTTAGATTGCTAAATTGTGTGGCACAAGAATGGCCATTTTGCAGCATTATTGCAGCACTTTATCCTACTCACAATCACTCTTTTTTAGCCTTAAATCAGTTGAAACTCTTTGATCAGAATATTCTGCTTTGAAATTGGCATGTTTAAAGTAACTGGGAAAGTTTGTTTGCAAAACATTCCTTGGATATAAAATTTAGGAGTACAGACAGGGCCACTGGAAATATGAGATTCCAAGGCTGCAGTGTGTTCAGCATGATGATGGATTTGCTGCATTCATCACATAATCCACCATTTGCTGCATGATATGCAAATTTTAAGAAAAACATTATTTCTAGCTCAGATGGATATAAACTTACTAAAAATATGGCAGCACATGTCCCTGTGCAGTGGAAGGCCCTCCACAAATTTAGACTTCTCATCTTTCAGTTGCTTACTGCTTTATTTAGGTGTTGAATTGGCCTTAATAAAGTGAAATCTTTCCCTGTCAGTGTTACAATGTGTACAAATTACAAAAGAATGAAGTAACACTATCACAAATTTAGCCACGTTATGCTACATAATTTTCCTTTTCTGACGAATAATTTCATCATCCTAAACTGAATATATTCTAGTAGCCCCGAGTATAGGGTAAACTAAGAACAATAGTAAAGGGTGGCTAGCCACCCTATTTTCTGTGAAAGTTTGCAGACTCGGGCAGTCTACCCCATGTCCATCTTATATAAATAATTTTTTAACAGTGGTAAGTGGTAGAAGAATTAATTTGCTTCAATGATATTTTCACTATAGAAGTGTAAAGAAGAAATATTAACTCAGAGGGAGTTTATATGATCTGAGCTGAAGCATTTCAATATGGAAATGATGTACATTTCTGACGCTGCAGGACAGAAAGTAACATGGCATCACAATTTAGATGGCCTAGAAAGGACAAAGAGCACTCTCGCTCAAACCTTGTCGATGGTTGTTCTTTTTTTGTCATATTGCATGAAAACAATTTTCATCTGGCAATCTCACTGAATACAAATGTGTTTTTTAAAATGTGGTAAAAGCTACAGTCTTTGGCATTTCATTGAACTGTAAATATAGTTACTCACTCTTTATTGAGTTTATTACAATTTAGTTCATAAACTTAGGAAGGGCGAAAGCCTGAATTGATTTTAGTGGGACTCAAATAAATTACCTGTTGGTGATGCTAAAATGAAAGCAGTGAGGACTTAAGTCCTTGAGTCGTTTGACCCGAAAGGACTTGATTATATATCTGCCCTCATCTTCTAATCACCGCCTTTGATCATTATGCTAGCACCCCATTGATGAAAAAAAGCACAGTGGTATTTAAGAGATCAGCACTTCACCATAGTGATCCATATTTTACTTTAACCCTTTGACCAATGCATCCACTGCTGAAACAGTAGATTGAAAAGACGTTGTTAATAAAAAACAACCGAAAATACCAACAAGTGAGATGGAGCTACTAAAATAATAGATCCAGTACTGCATGCCTTAGCCACCACACCTCTCTCCCAGCAGATTGCTACCTCCCCACAGTTTCCTCCTCACCACTGTGCTAACTCTCAGCTTTCAGACCTTCATTTTTAGAAGTTCTGAAAATAGATCTTGGAGCTTGAGCCCTCTAACAGGCCTCTTTGACCCTCCCCTGAGTCTGCTCCAACAAACTGTAGTATAATTCTGAAAATACTGCAGCATGAAGCATCTATCATGGCTGTTAAGGCAGTACATAGTGATGTGTGGGTGTACAGCCAATAATCACTCACCAATTTATAAACAAGGAGGCAAATGCAATAAATAAATTGTGTTGCCCATGAACCCTTTACTTTTTTGCAGCACCGCAGACATTGCGCTCCTTACTTGGTTTCCGATTTTATAGCGAATCACAAAATCTCAAAAGGCTGGAGGCTCTAAGATCACACAATTTGGTCATTTGGGCAAGCAGGAAAAGATTTCATGTTTTCTGGATTATTTGTGCAATTCGCTCTCTACATGCGCATCCCTCCTTACTATTTTACATCAAAGGCTAAAGCTTTGTCAATAATTCTTGATGTGTATCTATGTGTAAAAAAATAAATAAATAAAAAAATAAAAAATAAAAATATATATATATATATATCAGTTCAGTTCAAAAGTCTTTATTTCGAATATCAATTCATAAAAGACAGTACATAAAAATACCAATATTTTATAAAACCATAGTAACAATCATCATCTAAAAATTTCCTTCGTATAAGAAGATATTAAACAATTTAATAAACAATTTAATAAAGACCTCTAGTTATAATAACAATCAGCATTGTAAAATATGTAAAAAACAGGCATTAAGAGACATTGGAGTTCCTATTTCGAATAATCCAGGCCCAGCCTAGATACTTAGCCACACCAACCACCACCATCTCAGATGTGTTAGTGCGAAATATCCTCATGGCTTCTAAAAACCCTTTAATTTCAAGATTACTACATAGGGGTTTAAGTAAGGGTGGGCGTAAAATCCATTTCGCGGGCGAATTTGCGGATTTTCTGCGATTTCGCGATCCGCGAATCTCGCGAAATCGCGGTAAAATCCGCGAATCAGCGGCAATGAATTTTCAGCCAAGCAAGGGTTACAGCAGCAGGTGCAAAAGTTGCACCTAATTTCTTTGTAACCTTTTACAAAAGGGTTACAAACAAATTAACTTCAACTTGGACACCTGCTGCTAATTGCTTCCTGGCGCCTCGTTGCCTACTTGCAACTATTCTCTGACCCTGCTCTGACCCTTGAAGCAGGGTCAGAGAATAGTTACAAGTAGGCAACGAGGCACCTGTCCAAGGAATTAAACCTCATCAGGAAGCACTTACAGATATAAAAAACAGGAAGAAGGGAGAGGATGGCAAATACACCCATTTTGAGTTGTCAGGAGGGGTTAAACTAAAAGAGACCTTTACAGCACAATTTTCATATGCATAAAGCTGTATGTTCTGTAGGGGCAACTCAGGAATCTGGCCCTTCAGAGATCCGGCCTCTCTTTCTTTCTCTCGTTCTCTCTCTCTTTCCCTCTCTTTCTCTCTCTTTCTATCTATCTATCTATCTATCTATCTATCTATCTATCTATCTATCTATCTATCTATCTATCTATCTATCTATCTATCTCTCTCTCCCTCTCCCATAAACGACTGCATGGGTAACTTCGCTATGCAAGCGGCTCGCGAAGATGCAAAAAGCCCCGCGAACACGCAATAAACCCAGCGAACACGCAAAAAAACAGAAATCCGCAAATTCGCGAATTTTGCGGATCGCGAATTCGCAAATCCACAAATTCGCGGATCGCGAATTCGCAAAATTCGCCCATGCTTAGGTTTAAGCCATTTTAACCGTGGTACACGGTAGGCTGGGCATGCAAAGAAAAAATTACCCTTGCTTTCCGTTTGATTAGGGCACCAAGGACAGGTATGATTTGAATTTGCAGACCATTTCCCGGCAAAAGAATTGACTGGGAGTGATCCGACACGGAACTGGTGGTATAATTTCCGGTCGAGGGTTTTAGTGATCACATCCCAGTAAGGTTCTAAAGAAGGGGTCACTTTATGTACCAAAAAAAGCCCAGTTAGATTTGAACATATAGACTGCAAGAGCCTGGGACAGTTTGGTGCTTCTTCATTTCCTGCTCCATGGGTTCCACAAAACATCATTTGTAAAACACCATTGCTCCCCGCATTCCCCCCCCCCTACCCGAGCTGCTGGCATTACTTGGAATCCTGGGAGTTGTAGTTCGCAGGACTATGAACGAGCTACAACAAGTGAACTGCATTAGACAGGGGGAGGAGCGGACCCACAACAGCTTTTACAGAGGAAGCAGGGAAGATCACAGCAATTTTTCCATTCTGGTGTTGGGCGCTGAAGAAGGCGAAAGCCGAAATGCATTCGCCGCCACTGGAGCTGTTTTAAGTAATTAAAGACTTTCCTACCTCTTCCCCTCAGGCCTCCGCTTCTTCTTTTGGAAGGGTTTTTTTTGGATATATATATATATATATATATATATATATATACATATATAACCTACTGACGGTTGTCAGTAGGTAGTTATAGTTAGGTCTTGATTTCTATTAAAAAAATGTTTTTAAGTTGCCTATATCTTTGGCGTCGGTTGACAAATCTTTGCAAAAGTTCCCAAATAATTCAACACTCACTTCAGCTTGTGTCTGGAAAGTTTTGGGGTGGCCTGTGAAGTAGGGGCGAAAATAAAGGGAATCTCAAAATGCATTTTCCCCAGAATAATTCCTATAGGACCTTTGAACAAGCCTACAGCTCGAACTGCTAGACGGAATCACGCCAAATTTAGCAGAGAAGTATATTTTTTTCCACAGATCACTCTTTAGGTCATTTGGTGTAAATTCATTCAGTATTTTCAGAGATATTACCTGGAAAAACATTATATATATAGGGACGCAGATGTTCCACAGAACCACACATGGGGATCCGCGGATGCACGCGACAAAGCAAAGTCCTGATTGGCTGGCCGCAACTTCACAGAAAAGGTGAGACCACCATTTTGTTTGTCAGGTAACGGTCCCCTGGGCTGGAAATGTCTGTGCATGAAAATGTCTTTGCTAGTTGAATAAAGGGTCAGGGTAGAGGTACCCTGACATCATGGGTGTTAGAGGGGTCTCAGAGGGGACAACATAAAGCCTAATAATTGCCTTTTAAAAATGTTTTCTCAAAGGGCAGGAATCCGCAGTTCCCAGAATGGCCTACATTCCCTGTGGAACAACGGATCCTGGTGCAGCTAATCAGAGGACGTCCCCTGTGCCTATGACTCTGCAAACACTCCTCCTGTCTCATTACTGGTTGGGGATTAAGCCCCTTGGATGCTGACTGAGGGTCCTTGGGGGCCAAGAACCCCTCCTGTTACCTCCAGTACATCCCATACAGCAGGATTGCTGAGATGTCATCAGAGTCCATGCCCCTTTTCTTCACCAGTCTGCAAACATGCCTCTGGCCGTACTACTGGTTGGGGGATGAAGTCCCCTCGGGTGCTGTGTGTCCTTCGGTACCAATAACCCCTCCTGTTACCTCCAGGAAGTCCAACACAGCAGAATTGCTGAGAGGTAACTGGAGGAGGCCGCATCCCCTTTCTCCACCACTCTGTAAACGCGCCTCCTGGAGCACTACTGGTTTGGGAATGAAGTCCCCTTGGATGATGAGGGTCCTTGGGGGTCAAAAACACCTCCTGTCATCTCCAGTAGGTACCATACCACAGGATTACTGAAAGCTCGTGGGTGGCCCCATCCCCTTTCACCACTAGTTATGAAATTGAGTTAAAAAACCCTAGAAATAAACTCAAAAAACAAAGGTTACAAGGACAATATAGTCAGGAATTAACATTAACAACCATAGTAATTTACTGACAAAACCAAAGGTTACAGGGACATTCTAGTTAGAAAATCGAATAAAAATCCCTTAGAAATTCACTGAAAAAACCAGAGGTTACAGGGACGTTATACTAAGGCTCAGATTTCACTCATCAAAAACCATAAAAAATCAGCAGTTATAGTTACCTGAGCTAACTATAACTTATGCCCCCACAATTCACTGCTTATGACCTCACATATTACATCACTCATGACATGGTCAGTGAAATCACTTATGACATCACTGATGACATCTCAAATGACATCACTGATGACATCTCAAATGACATCCCTGATGACATTACTGATGACATCATCCTCAGAAGAGCAAACACACCCACTCACACCCCATAGAACCTTGCATACACCCACTCCCACACAAACCCTCACATACCCAGTCACAGACCCATACCAGTCCTTTTTAAAAATGTATCAGGATTTTTAAAGCATGGCTAATCACCTGATATGGTATCCAGGCGCTTGCCTGGTCTT
The DNA here is from genome assembly GCF_964263255.1 of Lissotriton vulgaris. NCBI lineage: Eukaryota > Metazoa > Chordata > Amphibia > Caudata > Salamandridae > Lissotriton > Lissotriton vulgaris. The sequence continues at coordinate 1,211,777,368 of NC_141696.1, forward strand.
GATTGCCATTCGGATTTCCAGAAGTGAGGTGATGGTTCGTAGGTGCACTGGGAGACAGGTCTTTGCTGGGATGTGGGAGAAGGAGCACCCTCCACTTCTGCTTCGGTAGATGCAGGAGTATGGGCAAGTGAAAGGGAGGTGGAGCATGGTCTTCTCAATGGTAGGTGGAAGTTCAGGTGGTGGTAAGGTAGTCAGGTCCTATCTTGTGTAGAGCCTTTTGTGCAGGGGTCAGCAGCTTGAATTTGCATCTCTTCTGTACAAGGAGAAAGTGGAGTTTCCTGAGGTGTGGTGTGATGTGGGTTCATCGGGGAAGGCTGAGGATGAGTATCACACAACCAATCAGTCATCCATAGGGCCCCTCACCAATGTTCCCGCTAAATATTTACCTCTGTGTGATGCAGTGCAAGATCTCTGTGCTTTGCAGCCAAGACTATGTATGCACTCTGTGGCAATTACCACTCAAATTGTTTGTTTACAATACGATAGAGAACAGGTGCATTTGATACATATAGCTCTAGTTAACAAGGTCGGGAGACAGTTTTGCAGTGTGAAGACACACCATCATGACATTGTTTGTTTATTCTAATTGCACCTATACCCAGATTTAGAATAGGACAGGACCCAGAAAGGGAGCTCCATTATAAGAGTTTACTGAATATTCTTTATTCGAGCATTGATTGTTTGATGGGAGAATTCTGGAAGATTATACAATAAAATATACATTTAGCAAGTTGATAATTACATAGCACAGTTACATTTTGTTGTATGATCTAATGATTAATTTTCCGGCTAAGAGGAAATGTGTGAAATGTGCCTATCTAGGCCAAACATAGACTGTGGGAAAAGGTAGCTCAGACAAGTGAAGTGCTATCACTAGATGTGTGACACATTTGCTTCTTTCACTGGTCCTTCCCATTCTTCCAGTGCGGATAAACTCTATCTAGGTCCACTTTGCCATTTAAGAGGTAGACCTTTGTCCTCATCAGCATAACCAAGTTATTCTCCTCCAGTGTAGTTCATGATTTAGTCTTGTTTGTGTTCAAGAGACGGAATCCTTGTTCACAGTCTGTACCTGATGATTTGAATGTTGGAATCTGTCTGACAAGCCACACAATGAAAAGCATGCTATTGGTTGGTCATTCAAGACCTCTGATAGTATATTTCAATAGCACTCAGTAAACCTGAGAAAGGAAAGATAAAATGTAGTTCTTGTGTACATTTAGCATCTTATTTGTCTTCTTCTGTGCCAGACATATGTATCATGTGGGACCTGTACAAAACCATCAAGTAATGTGGAAGGCGGACAGAAGAGCAACATAAGAAATACTCAATTGACTTGAACTTCCCCATTTCAGTAATTTTTAATGCACTGACCCCAGAATATAGTAATACAGGAGAAGGAATACCTCAGAGTAGAGGTGGACTAGCCAAGAAATTAATGAGTAGAGCAGAGCCAAGGATTGGTTCTAGCCCTAAATAATTCAGCAAACAAGTTAGAGTAGGATAAGGTGCATTCATAATTCAGGAAAGTATTTCCTTAAAACACACAAATGTTTCACCTCACATTCCTGCCCTCATCTTAATAACAATAAGTGCTACTATACAAAGAGGCAAGTCCATTATCATGTATACATTAGTTGGTGGCTTGATTTGTGCTATAGCTGGAGAAATATTATTGACTATTAAATCGAAAACACAAAGGTTTTTTTTGAGTGCACATCCTACACTAACATGTTTAACCACATGGCTGCTGGGCGTTTTCCCCCCCTGTGCTGGAAAATGCCATTTTAGTGGCACCATGACGAGCTCAGCTCGTCATCAGCACACGACACCCGTGGGTGATGACGAGCTGAGCTCGTCATCAGCATCGAAAGGGTTAAAGGTGGTCTCATTTAATAATGAACAAAACGGAGGTTCAGTAAAATAAAGAATTTTCATTGGATCACACAATTTGGTCAAGCAGGGATCCGTGTGCTCGAAAAATAAATAAGCATTAGCAATCGGCAATGATGCTGAACATCCTGTGATTCTGGGCAAATCACTTAATCTTCCTGTGCCTAACAAAAGTGAATGTGTCCACGTGTTATGCAATTGGTGCTATGTAAAGTGCTCTGATACCCGATTCAGGTCAAGTTCGCGTTATATAACACTCTGTAAAAATAAAATAAAAAAGACAAGTGGCCTGGTGCTATCTGCTTCATTTTGGCTTTTGCAATTCATTATTTTTCTGTTTTGGTTCTGTAAGGCTTTATTTGGAGGCCGCCATCAACCAGCTGGGACTACGACAGCTGTGGGAACTCCCAGGAACCCTGGCAGGCTTAAAAAAAAGTGGTAAACAAGACTGTCAGGAAAGAATTACTCTGGCAGGATAAAGCACCCCTGGTAGAGTGTGCACATGGCTGGCTAACGGTACAATCCTATATTAAACTCTTGCCCCAAGCGTACCTCCAGACTGGCTTATCAAAAAAAACTAAAGAGAAATTCTTGAAATTGCGCCTAGGGCTGCCGCCCTCTGCAAATCATATACAGCCTGATTCATCATCATCCCGTTTTGCGAGGCCCTAATAGCGATTCATAGCGAATCGCTATTAAGGACTCGCAAAACGGGATTCATGTAGGAATCGCAAAATAAAATTAGATTCCTACATATTCCTTATTTGCGATTAGCAAATTGCTAATCGCAAATAAGGAATAACTCGCCATTCATTCCTATGGGCCAAAAGGCCCATAGGAATGAATGGGGAGTATTCCTTATTTGCGATTAGCAATTTGCTAATCGCAAATAAGATTGCGATTTAAAGGGTGCCAGGGGTGTCCAAAGGACACCCTGTAGCACCCCTAAAATGGAAATTTTCACAGGTGTTGCACACACACATGTCCAAAGGACATGTGTGTGTGTAACATGCAACTCAGAAAAATGCATTTAAATGCATTTTTCTGAGTTTTCGCAATTTACCGCGAGGTTTGACCTCGCGGTAAATTGCGGCCAGAAATTGCGAATTCGCAAAATTCTTTTGCATGATGAATTGCATTTAAGGAATCTCAAATAGAGATTCCTTAAATGTAAGTCCTCGCAAAATTGCGAGATCGTAATCAGCGATTTTTGCATTTGGGATGATGAATCCCAAATGCAAAAATCGCACTCGCAAAGGGCCAGATTCTCAGAATCTGGCCCTTTGCGAGCCGATTTGGCCTCGATGAATTAGGCTGATACCCCCTTGGCTACGGGCTCAGACACCAGTAAAGTGTTGCCTTTGTGGTGAAGGTGAAGAAAACATAGTGCAACTGAAAACTATTTGTAGGGAACTACTACAAGAATGACGGGCCCTCATGAGACAGTTTTTCAACAGAAAACGGATATGGTCTTGCAGGCAAGTGGTGCTGGCATGCTTTTGCGGCAACAACATCCAACTGAGCTGCCAGATGGTAAAATTCCTAGCAGCAGCCGAAGCTCCCTCAAAAAAACTAAAACAACTTCAAGGAGATAAGAGTACAGATGCAAAGGAGAACATAACTTTATGACCCACACAGAGAAAAGCTCCTGAATACCCCAGTGAAGAAACAGGAAGTACAGTGTCGGCAAGCAGAGATTCTTCCTCCAAGTACTACATCTGAAGGGACGACAGCTGCGATCTTAACATTACTCTGCTTTAATGAATGTTTTCTTATCACACGTTTCAAACTTTTTTTGGACCGAAACAAGGATAGCTTAAGATCATGCAGTGGGTTATCTCATGCCACCCCCTTGTACCATAGGTTCTAATACCTAGCTAGGCTGAAAGGGAGACCCAGCAAGTTTAATTTACTCCGGGGTGTCTAACCCTTGCTGTCCTGCAACAACTGTTAATGCCCTTTCTCGTAACAAGTCCTCTTCACTTCTTAGTCCTCAACAGGCTTATTCTGGCAAGGAGCTCTGTTTCTAGAAATATCCGTAACCTAAGTACACTTTGCATTTCGCGCTAAGCCCCAAGTGCCGATCTTTGATGCACTGCATATATTTGAGGCTTATAAATTATTAACCACATGTTTTACAGTTTTTACTTTGTACTCTGAACAAATAGTCTTTTAGCGTTGAACTTTTATGTAATTTGTTGTCCTCTCTTTTTTAGCTTGAAACTGTGTAAAATGGAGATTGATTCTAATGGTTTTAATTAACTGCACAATACATCTTACCTTACCCTTACCTGTTTTGGTTCTGCAAAAAATTTGGGGGGTAAGCAGGTGTGCCCTCATCAAACTAAAAAAATGTAAACAACTCGTCAAAAGCAAAAACATTTCTTGGTCTGCAAATAACACATATTACTAGATCCTGGATCTGAAAGAGCTACTTTTTGTGAGGCAGTACTCCTTCTGAAAAGACATCATGCTGTAACTTACAGTGAAGTCAGCCAATGGCTGAAGAGAACTGACTCATTGCCCCATGATACATGATAGAATGGATGAAGTAAAAATGTGAATGATACAACAACAGACTATTGGAGGATGTCTGACTGAAAATCCTTAAAACTATGTAACACACATAACACTTGTAAAATCAAAAGGTCTTGGATAACCCCAGAGCTAAATTCATCTGCCATTTACTGCTAGCCTCTTTGCTAATGCATTTTTTGAATGTTTTTGTAAATGTTTTGCTTCATCATATCGAAGTCCGTTCTGAACATGAATGGTTTGTTGGTTGGGGTGGTTGGGGAGCATAGAGGAGACAGAGAGAGCGCAAGTGAGTATATGGACTGAAAGTGTGTATATGTGGAGCAAGACTGTAGGAGAAGGTGAGTGAGTGAATGTTTGTCAGTGTCTATATATTCAATGAAATTATAGTAATGGCACATTGTGTGCTGTGCAAAAGCTGAACAATAACACACAGGGCCACTAGATATATACAGTAGGAGAAAGGACCAGATTTTGTGGGAGGGTTGACTAAATTATGCAGCAAGAATAGCCAAATTATGTGGCATAATACAGCACATTTTTTCATAGTGTTGCTTCATTATTTCATAATCTTTTTACACATGGTAATCCTGTCTTGGCAATGAGTTCACCTCATTAGTACCAGTTTACCCACCAAATACAGACATAAGCGTTTGAACGATGACCAGCTAATCTTTGCAAAGGGCCTTCGATGCACACAGAAATATATCACAACGTTTTAGTAACTTTTGATTTATTTGAGCTGGAAATAATTATCTTTTTGGTTAAAATCTGCAGATTACATGGCAGAGGATGGATTATGTGGCACATCCATAATTATGAAGAAAAAAAAAAGCAGTAGTCGCATAAAAAAAAGCAGTAGTCGCATAACCTCATGATTTCAGTGGCCTGGCAATACCTTATACTTGTAATGCTGCATTATGCCATGAGCTTGTGCAAATCCATAGTGCAAAGATTTGGCATAGTGTTTCATGTGTTACCTAGGAGTGTGTAAAAGGAAGAGAAGGAAGCCCACAGATGTAGAGCAGCAGAAGTCTATGCTAGGAGTCTTATGGGACAGCCGCATATTTCATAGCTCCTGTGGAAAAGTAGAGTGCTCGACAGGGAGGGTGATGGGACAGAAGTGATATCAGCAATTCGGAAATCTATGCCACCCCTCCTCCACATCTACTTGGAAAACTTTAAAAGCTATTAAATTAAAAAAATACTTTTTTTGTGCAGCACACTTTCTAAATGGAAGTATTTAGAAAGGCTTTCATATGTGATAATGAACAAACAGGATACTCAGTGAAATAGTATTGAGCAGTATCTCAATTACATTTTATTTTTCATAGATCTACTTATTGTTCACTCACACTCAGTTCTGTGATCTGCAATGGTACACATCAGTCACACATTATTTGTAGCAGACACATGAACCCTTTGCTCAACTTTAAGATGAGTTGAAACTGCCACTAGACAAAACTCTGCTCTCTCTCCAGCAGGAACATTAATCACCAGAGTTATCTTGACACTTTTATTGTTGCTTGAAGACTGCTGGACACCCAAGGAAATCTGTAGCACCCTGATTGAGCACACACAGCAACAAAGCAATACCATAAACAATCTGAGGAATCCCTCATAAGTTAACATTTCAAAAAAAGAAATCATTAAAAAAGCAGTGAGAAATTGCACAACAGTTTATTTATTTTATTTTTAGCAGCCTTGGGTAGAGGCCTTTCCATTCCCTAATGCATAGTGGGTGGTAGAGGTGGGGGGTTCACTGAAAGAGAAGAAACATGGCCTGCACTATGAGGACCGGCATGTTTGCAGTGAATGTTCTAAAATGCAAGTGGAAAGCAGACCCAATTCCACAGTGCGGACAGCTGTAGTATAACAAGAGCTTACAAGCAATCAAACCACCATGAAACCACTCCCACACCCTTACAGCCACTCACACAGACATTAAATCTCCTGTACAACCACACACACACACACTCATTTACCTATACAGACCCTCAGACATCCACTTACACACTAATACACATATCACACAGTCACTCAGATTCGATATGTTAGAAATAGTATGATTAATTACTAGTTCAGAAAGAATAGTAATTTAACTTATGATGTAGCTTAGTATATATCTTTACGTCTCAGGACCATTTATCAAACACAGTCACTGGGTGATGTCATCAGTGATTTCATTTGAGAGGTCATAAGTGATGTAATCCGTGATGTCACTGACCATGTCATGAGTGATGTAATATGTGAGGTCTTAGGCAGTGCATTGCAGGGGCATTAGTTATAGTTAGCTCAGGGGGCGAGGCTAAGCACGCAATGAGGCAAGACGTGCACGGGTAGAGCTCCGGTGTGAGCTCCCCTTCCCGGGGTATTTATCCAACATTTAACTCATACCAGCGGGCCACACACACCGGGGGCCGACGCATAAACCTGCTGGCTCCCACCCAGGCAATAATCGAGCCACTGAGAGACGCCGCACCGCAGTGGGAGATCTCGCTGGGGGCCGGCCGCAAACCCGTGCACTAGGCCGGCGAAGAGACCTACGCTAGGCCGAGGCCTGCGGCGGAAGTACGGGCCCTGCGAGGGACCGCGACGGAGGGAGGAGGTGGCGGATCCTGGACACAGCGCCGGATCCTGGCGTAGGGCCTGCGGACAAAAGTTTGCGCCACACCAGGCGATCCATGTCTGCCTGCCTGAGGGTGTCCCGAGAGCTGGTCCCGTGCACCGCACCTTTTTTTACGTGGCGCTCGGCCACGGGGACACCTGCTGCTCGCGTGCCTCGCATGTAGTGCCTGGAGGGAGGCCGGTGTGCGCAGTGGAGGGGCCCCAGACCACAAGGGTCGTTTCCCACATTGGGGCAGCCAATAACAGAACGATACGGATGCTGCATCTCCCGGCCCTAGCGTCGGAGTCCTGCAGGAGCGGAGACTCACCGGGACACCATCTTGGATTGGGCTGCGGACAGGGAGCCACGAACCCCACCGGCTGATGGGGTTTGTCTGCTGCAGCTCTTGAGACACGGACCTCGTGAACTGCTGACTGACTGCTGCGGGCCCCGTCTGGGCGGGCTACAATCGAGACCACTGGCGCACGATCGCCGGCTGACGTTACGGACCAAGAGGGCGAATCGCCGCGGACCACGAGGGGCGCTGCGACGATGGTGCCGACATCGCAACCGACGCCGCGACTGCTATACAGGCCATCCTGGAGTGTACTTAACACTAAAGGTGATGAACTGCCCACACTCACAGAGACACAGCCCACATCCCCGCGCAACTGGCGGCGTGGAGCCCGCTTCCCGAGCCACACCAGCGCTGCTGCCGATGTGGGGCTTGCGGGTGTTTGGTGACTAAATGAGACCAAGTGAGTAGCCTCAACAGGACAAATCGCTGGGCGCTGGCCCCACGCCTGCATAAAAAACACTCCCGCAACTGCCCATGTCTGGAGGAGTCAGGACGCGCACAGGCACAGGAGGGACGCAACCTCAAGACAGCATGAGCAAACTCTCGAAGCGGGGGGACGCTGACCCTGTGACGACCAAACTAGACACGGTACTGGCGGCAATGGAAAGGTTGGAGGAATCAATATTGTCCACACGCACATCCCTAGAAGCGAAAATAGACGGAGTCGCCATTGACATCACGCATCTCAGAGCAGACCACAGGAAACTTGCGGACCGCACCACCACCTTGGAGGCCTCGATGTCAGACATAGAGCCCCGAGTCACACAATCAGAAAAACACATGAGAGACCTCCTCAACAGGGTAGAGTTCCTGGAGGACCGGACAGAGTACGCGGAAGGACGGGCGAGGCGGAACAACATACGGATAGTGGGAGTGCCCCAGAGATGGGAGGGGAGAGACCCCACAACGCACATGGAAGACTGGTTGCGGACGCTGCTGCCGGAGGGAACACTGTCGCCCCACTTTGTAGTGGAGCGGGCACACCGCGTTCCAACACGGCCTCTCCCGATGGGCTCCAACCCCCGCCCGCTCCTGCTCCGTATCTTGAACTATAGAGATCGTGACTCCATATTGAGGGAAACACGTAAGCTCCAGAACATTCAAATTGAGAACGCCCAAATCATGTTCTTCCCGGACTACATGGTCCAGGTCCAGCGCCAGAGGCACTCCTTCCTGGCGGTGAAGCGGCGCCTGCACCAAATTGGGCTCAAATACTCCCTTCTGTTCCCGGCAAAACTCCAAGTGGTGGCGCAGGGCAAAACACACTTTTTTTCCAACCCCGAAGAAGTAGAATCCTGGCTGGATAACGGCACGGATAAAGCCCCGCCGAGACACACAGACGCCTTCCACACGAAGCGTAACAGAGGCTCGAGATGGAGACGTAGAAACAAATCACCACCGACTCCTGAGGGCCGTCAACAGCCAGGCGCTGGCCCACCTGAGGAAGAAATGCACCGAGAACAGCGTGACGCACTGCGAGTGGTCGCGGAAATTAGCAACTCGCCAGCCACACAGTCTCCCCTGGCGACAAGTCCAGGTGCCCTACAGAGTGATGACGAGGCAATTTATGGAATACCGGACTCACAGCAATCCTCGGACCTTCCTGATATCACACCACGAAGGGCCGACCTGCTTGGCTGAGGTTCTGATGCGCTTCCACTTTCCTTCTACCAGCTCCTGTTCCCCTCCTTCGTTGCCGGGCCAGGCGCTGAGCACTGAGAACGCAATGCTTGGTTCGTCTATGGCTGGCTGCCCGCGGACACTGGGGCTCTGTGCCGCGGCTTGCGTTCTGAAGGGGATAACTGCCAGCTGAGAGACACAGTGAGTATTATCCCCCACCACATAAGTGCGGACGACTGGGCTGGCGGCCGGTTGCAGTGACAATGTGAGACAGCGAGACCTGCCTTACTGCCCCTTTTAACTAAGAAGTGCCACACGGATACACATCCTTCACATGGTGGGCTAACGTACACCAGCGGCGTGGCACCACGAAGCAGGCACATCCCTCTTACACCTAACTAGCCCACCATGCAGCCTGCTGTGACTGGCAATTGCACCCCCGGGTGGGAAAATGTATGTTGACGTTTGCTACCTAATGTTGATATTCTTGCACTACTAAGCAACAGGCAACCCCCCTAGACTTGAATGTTGATTATCTCACTAGAGTGTTTGGACGGCTGCACGTTTTGCGGCTGCCCTTTTGGTATTCCCCCTATATTTGTCCCCCAAGTTTCATTGATATGGATACGCTATTTACAGACATGTTGTACCTTTATTCCCTTAAAGTGGGTGATGGTGTTTGTGTTTCAGAGGTGGGAGGCGGAGCGCTCCGGAGGCGGAGATGGTGCTTCCGTGTAGCAGGGGCAGCAGGGAATACTTAAACTAATTTAATGGCTGAGACCAAGATATGCTCGTGGAATGTGCGTGGCATGCACACACCCTCCTGCCGGTATCAGATATACGCGTATTTGAAAAGGCACAAAGTCCAAATAACGCTCTTACAGGAGACCCACCTAAATGACACTGAGACACACATGCTAAGGCACAGATGTCGAGGGCAACTTTATGATACAGGTTACTCATCATATGCCCAAGGTGCGCTCATATGGGTCCGGCCAGGGACCCCCCTTGAAGTAGATCACTCCCATATTGATCGTGAAGGGCAACTGGTGATGATACAGGGCAGGCTGTATGGGCGCCCGATTGTGTTGGCATCGGTGTATGCCCCTAATGTGGACCAGCAGGGGTTTCTCACGAAACTCTCTGAGGTCCTGACCCCATGGCACGGCCTCCCTTGGGTCTGGGGCGGAGACTATAACTGCATCTTGGACGCCACGTTAGACCGCTCCTTCCTGCCCCTCCCGGGGGGACCTATACTAGGGGCCATGAAGGCATTCAAAACCTGGGCGACCCAATGGGATTTGCACAACGCTTGGCGCAGTAGGAACCCTGACACCCGCATATATTCCTTTTACTCGAGAGCACACGACCTGCATGTACGATTAGACAGGTTCATGCTTACGACTGATTTGCTCCCTCAAGTGACCGACGCGCATTACATGGGTTGCACCCACTCAGACCATAACCCACACATCCTAGATTTCGCATGGACACGCACGCATCCGCCCATCCCCACCTGGAGATTACAACCAGACCTGCTGTTAGATGCCCCGTTCCGTGACTCCTTGTTCACGCAGATAGGTCATTACTTCGAAGAAAACGCGTTCAAGGTAGTAGTGATACGGGGGCACTGTCTGGGCACGCAGGGCAACCTACGGAGACAATTAGAAAGAGACTTAACGAAGATCAAGACAGAACTCATACGAAAGGAGCAAATTGCAATTGAGGGTGGAGGGGATGACGCACTAGAGTCCCCGACGGAACATGAGCGACTACTGGAGAGGTTACGATGCCTTAATTACGTGGCTCACTTGGCGCAAACACACCACAGGGGCGACAAGCCTGGCAAGCTGTTAACCTGGTTGATTAGCAGGGAAGATCGGACACACCCGGTAACGGCAATACAGACTGACGTGGGCGACACGCATTATACACAACAGGACATTCACAATGCCTTCACCGACCATTATGGCGCGTGATATCGCTCCTACCTGCAGGCCCCCACCCATGCAATTGGCAATTACTTAGCGGCCATACAGCTGCCGACACAGAGGGATGCACAAAACGCTGAATTAGCGGCACCTATCACGGCGGAAGAGCTCCGAGTGATTATAGCCGCGCTTTCCAATGGCAAATCTCCTGGCCCAGACGGCCTGCCAGCTGAGTTTTATAAGGCGTTCTTGGATTTGCTAATCCCGGAATTGATCCGGATCTATGAAACGGCAATAGAAGACTCAGCCCTCACACCCACTCTCAATGAGGCCACCTTGATCTCCCTCCTAAAGCCTGCTAGGGATAGAAAAAAGTTAGGGTCGTATCGGCCACTGGCCCTCCTTAACACCGATTACAAAATCTTAGCGTCTACCCTAGCGCAGGGGCTGGCCCCCTTCACATCGACCCTGTTACACACAGACCAAAACGGTTTTGTGCCCACGCGCAGCACCTCTCATAACATCAGCCGGCTGTTTAGAGTGCAGGAATACGCTACGACTCGCTGGCCGAGATCGGGGTGCCTGGTGCTTGACCTGGAGAAGGCCTTCGACTCCGTGGAGTGGCCCTATCTCAGGGAGGTAATGCTGAAGTTCGGATTGGGAGAGGATTTCACGGACATGGTCAGCCTATTATACCAAGCGCCGACGGTTCGTGTCCGCACCGGGAGTCTGTTGTCCACGGCCATAAGAGTGCGGAGGGGCACGCGACAGGGTTGTCCGCTGTCGCCGCTGCTTTTCTCCCTGGCAATAGAACCACTGGCGGAACTGCTGAGAACGCGTCAGGCGCTTGATGAAGGAGAATTTACATTATCTTTGAGCTGCAGCTTTCCCAATAAATGCGGTGAAACGTTCCTCCTGTGTGTGGCTTCCTTGAGGGGATAAACTTTCCTGTTGGATGTATTATGGCTGATCCGGCCACGAGGAAGCCCCGCTGTGGAAAGAAAGGAGGGTGGCGCCTTGCTGTGAAGGGACAGAAGGAACGCAGGGAGAGTCCTAAAGTGCAGCCTGATGAAACAATATTTCTGCCAACCCATTGTGTATATGATTAGTCTGTGATGGGGCAGCGCACCACGTCTCACTGGAGAGATACAAATAAAAGCACTGCAGGAGCCAGCAGGCTGTGTGCCTCCACACGCCTACTGAGGTGGGCCCTGTGACGATTACCAGGTGCTTTAAATGTGATGTGCTTGCCTATGGACTGTATTTGCCCATGATTAGGTGCTTGTTTGCACGAAACGCGTTGGGGCGCTTGATGACGGAGAATTGATTTGTTCTTCGCGCTGCAGCTTTCCCAATAAATGCAGTGAAACTTTCCTCCTGTGTGTGACTTCCTTGAGGGGATAAACTTTCGTGTTGGATGTATTACGGCTGATCCAGCAGTGAGGAAGCCCCGCTGCGTAAAGAAAGGCGGACCCATGCTGGTGCCGGGTGGCGCCTTGCTGTGAAGGGACAGAAGGAACGCAGGGAGAATCCTAAAGTGCAGCCTGATGAAACAATATTTCTGCCAACCCACTGTGTATATGATTAGTCTGTGATGGGGCAGCGCACCACGTCTCACTGGAAAAATACTAATAAAAGCACTACAGGAGCCAGCAGGCTGTGCGCCTGCACACGCCCACTGAGGCGGGCCCCGTGACGATTACCAGGTGCTTTAAATGTGATGTGCTTGCCTATGGACTGTATTTGCCCATGATTAAGTGCTTGTTTGCACGAAATGTGTCGGGAGCTTGATGAGTGGAGAATTGACTTGTTCTTTGCGCTGCAGCTTTCCCAATAAATGCAGTGAAACTTTCCCCCCTTGTGTGGCTTCCTTGAGAGGATAAACTTTCGTGCTGGATATATATATATATATATATATATATATATTACCTACTGGCGGTCGCCAGTAGGTATATATAGTTAGGATTTTTTCCCTATGGGATTTCTGAAAATTCTATGTCTAATAACTTTGGCGTTTGTGGACGGAATTGGCTGAAATTTTCTGGAAAATGGCACATTTTGTTTCTGAGCAGCTCCTGGAAATTTGGGGGGTGTTCGGCAAGGGGGGGCTGAGATAAAAGGGGGGTCCCAAAACGCGTTTTTCCCATGTTAATTTCCATAGGGCGGTTGGACTCACTTTTAGCTCGAACGGCTGAATGGATTTACACGAAACTTGGCAAAATTGTAGGGACTGTTAGCCCGATGTGCCTTTGCTAGGTCTCAATATATGTGCTTCAGTGGATTTTGAGAAATTAACGTTCAAAGTAAGATATATATCTGTAACAGCGCTCCGGGCAGCGCTCCAGTTCGCGTACTTATCGCGTATCGGAACTTTGCGATGCAAAGCTGATTGGTTCTCCGGTGTCTGTCAACATTCTAAACAGTCCGGAGCGGCCGCCATCTTGTCTCTCGGTAGGATCGAGAGACAAGAGGAGACCAAAACAAAGGGGGAAATTACCATAAGGGGGCATAGTAGATCCTCGTTGACCCCCTAGGTTTTATGTGGAGGTTTTAAAAGGGCCCAGCAGGGTCAAAAAAATTTTTTTTTTTTTTTTTGCGCGATGAGCGCCTAGTACGCGAACCGGAGAGCGTTCTAGGCAGCGTACTATAAGGATAATAGAATGATACACTTTTCAAAGACTGTATGTTAATTGTTTGTTGTTTTTGTTGTTTTTTTTTTGTTTTCTTTATTTTTAAAGTTTTTTTTTTATTTTTATTGTTTTTCATAATTTATTAAACTTTCTAACATTTCAGTGTCTGAAATGTCATTATTTTCTTGAAATATTGTTTGCAATCTGTGAGGTTGTAAAATGTCCTCATTTTCAAGGAGGGCATCTACTGCTTGGACACATTGCAGCAGTTCATTATCCAAGCTTTCATCCATAAATTCCATGTCAATTTGTTCAATCAATTCTTGGCTGCTCTCTTGCAGGTCCATTTCAAAAGAAACTTGGTTTTCGCCTTCCATTTTGCCTGAAATTTGGATTAAAAAAATATATATTAGTAGAGATAGGGCACTGTTGGGATTAATTTTAGATAGGCAGTTTTTATCAGTGAATTTATCTTTTGGCAGTGTATAGTATCAGAGTGGAAATAGGACTATTAAAAAGTGTATGTGATTTAACCAAGACAAGCCTAACTCCATTCATAACTATAACAGAGAAGTCTATCTAAATACATTACTACTACAGAGGGATAGTGTATATCTAGCAGAAAAAGTCTACTATATTAAGTTATAGTGCACAATATATTTCATTTTTAAAAATTATAACTTACCTTCACAAAGAAGTTGAAGTTTTTGGAAGCTATTGAAATGTGATGTACAACAAGAAGTAGTAGTCAAAATGGCTGTGTTTTCTTCTCTTCCTTTATATATATTCAGGTATATAACCAATCAAATGTCAGGTAATAAAAGTAGAAAATGAAAGTAACATTTTCATTGGTTGTCAATTCCAACACTTCAGATGTGTTTTGTGAAGTAATTTACCTCACGGTACTTGGAGAGGTCTACAGGCTAAATGGCTAAATGAAATTTCAATCAAATTTGTGAGAATGAAAGGGATTGTTATGTAGTATGAGCTAATTTATATTTGGTGAGAGTGTCTCTAGTCGTTTTTCTGTAAATTACTTTCCCACCTTTTTTTTGGACCGCTTCCCGGGGAGCGGTCCGGTCCGCGAACTAGGAGCGTAACGGGAGTCCACCATTTTGTGTTTCGGTCGAATCAAGGTATAAAATGGAGGGTAAATAATGTTCTGAATGGGTAGAAGGGGGCATGGTACAAGTATTTTGCCCCCCTACGTTTTCTGAGGGTGGCTGAGGAGGACTATATGTGCGAAGAAAAAACTTTTTTTTTAAAATTTTGCGCGGTTAGCTTCCAGTTCGCGTACCGGATAGCGCTCTTTGAGCGTAGTTTGTTGAAAATTACAGAAAAAAGTTAGAAAAAAAATAATAAAAGTGTGTGATCAGATGAAGGGTAGCTCTGAGAAGAGCTTTTGGGTTTATGGTACATTTAGGTACTTATAAGTAGGTACCAATGCACAGTCTTAAATTCAGAATGAAAATTCTGTTGCCCTCATCTGAGAAGTGAACTCCATCTCCTCTGTAGATATCTTGCATGTAGTAACGCAAGTTATTGTTGTACAGACAGCCCATTCCATGGTCTCTCATGAAAGCTGAAACAGATTTGTTTACATGCTTCCTCGCTTTCTCAATTTGTGGAGAAAATTGGTTGGACCACCTCCATTTCTGTCTTTGGCATATATTGGAATATACCAAGGCAGTTTGAGGAAAAAGTGCCATTAATTGCTCAAAGGTGTCCTTTAAAAGCATTTCCAGACCTACCCCTGTCAAAGTGCCCAAATCATTACCTCCACAGTGCACTATTAACAGGTCAGGTTTTGGCAAATGCATAAAGGTTTTCACCAATGGTATCAATTGGTGACATTTTAATCCTCTTTGGCCCAACCACTTAATTTCCACATCCTGTAAATTGAGGTTAGGTAAATTTCTGTTCTCAGCATACCTTTGAGCCCAGTGGATGTAACTATGTCCAACAATCCAGACCTTAAACATGGTGGGAGAAGGTTGTTCTGCAGTCAGATGAAGTGTGGTAATGAAAGGGCAGTTGAAACAGTAGGAGTTTTTAAAGAAAAAAAACTGTGGTTTTCAATGCTAATGAATCATTAGCAGTGATTGGTGCATTTCCATTTCTGAAAACAGAAAGTTAGGGTGCATGGATGTGTTCTTTGAAAGATGTAATTTGAATGGTCAAGGAAGAAACATTTAATGAAAGATTGCACTGGATACGCAGGTGCACTGAGAGTTCAGAGTTCAATTGAAACATTGTTGTGTGAATTTGCAAACATGGGAGGTCTTCCAGGAGGTGGTTGCTATGGAAAAAAGGCAGAGAGGGCAGAGGGGGGAAGGGTTTTGATTTGAAAAAAAGTGAGGGAAGAGTTATGATTGGCTAATATGAGAGATATGTGAAATGAATATCTGTATTTCTGTGCTTTCAATAGCTGCAGCCTCTGGAGTGCATCCTTTTTCTTCTGCTGAAGACAATTTGGTGTATTTCTGAGACTGTTTTCAAAACTCAAAAAATATTTGCTAAGGTGAGAAAAGATTTATTTAATTTAGATAGAGAATAGTATGATTTAAGGAGAAATGATGAAGAAAGCTGTGTTTTTAAAATGTGGTTTTGTCTCTAGTGATATACAAATAGAATTATTTTCTTTGAGAAATTGTAATTGCATGTTCGGTGTAGCATTCTGGCATGCAGTAACACAAGTTATTGTGGTACATGGAGCCCATTCCATGGTCTCTTATGTAAGCTGAAACAGATATGTTGTTTTTAAAAACGATTTTAGAAATCAATTACATTTCTGGATATGTACTGCTAGAGCTTCATAGGTTGCTTTGGGCCATATTTATAAGGCATTTGAGTGTCTTTGATGTTATGTTTTCCTTTTTAAATGAAAAGTGTTCCTCATGGGGCAAGTGTCTTGTAAATACGCTCCCACTTGTGCTTTGCAAATTTAGATTTTGATTATGGGAGTTACATAGCCATGTTAATAATGTCCAAACAATGGTGCTAGGGCATTCCAGAAAATGCTTTCATGTGTCTCAAGGACATTTTCAGTCATTTCCTCTTGAATGCAGGTATACAATTGATTTATATGCTGTGTTTAAACACGATTTTTTGAAATCAATTACATTTCTGAATATGTACTACTAGAGCTTCATAGGTTGTTTGGGGTCATATTTATAAGGCATTTGAGTGTCTTTGATGTTATTTTTCCCTTTTTAAATGGAAAGTGTTCCTCATGGGGCAAGTGTCTTGTAAACACAAAAAAAACTGTTACTCGCAATCCACTGCTGATGATGTCACTGACCATGTCAAAAATTATGTAATATATGACATGATCAGAAGTGAATTGCGGGTAACAGTATCTTTTCTTTACTCCCTATAGCTGTCTTTTTTGTAACATAACTGTCTGTTTCCTTTCCTTATACTTACTGTTCTTTTTTAAAAAAAAAATTTTTGGTTCACTCAAAGTTCGCGTACCGGAGTGCGAACTGGGAGCGAACTAATAGAAATAGAGCTTGGCAGAGTTCAAAGAATTCTACCAATTTTTTTTAATAATGGGGAGGTAGTTCTGAAAAGAACTTTTTTTTTGTTTTTGTTGTTTTAAATTTTTTTATTAGTTTTCTGAACATTTTTTATATTTTTTCGTTTTTTTCTGAACATTTTGTATTTTTTTTTATTTTTGGGGGGGAGGGGGGAAACAAAAATGATTCATCGAAGAGGGCTCAACAGGAGCAACAAAAAAAAGAAGAATTTATTTTTGGGGGCGTTTTGGACATACATGATTTTTGATTGCTCTTATTATAAGAGTTATGCTACTTTCGCGGTAGCATAATATTTGATTGCACCTCACACAAACTTGTTTCACTTCCCCCATGTCCATTTGAATATTCGGGATCAACTCCCTTGCTTCTGGTCCCGAAACTTCTGGCACGACCGATCTTCTGGCTATTGCTGGGGAATTCTGTTGTTCGTCCCGAAGCTGAGCAGCACTATAGTTATTTGGGTGCCACCTGCTCATGTGCCTGTGCATAGTAAAATTCCCATAACTATATTTTTTGTCCGTCCCTCTTGAAAGACGTTCGTCACAGATACGGCAAAAGACATACCTGGCGTTTACTTTCTTTTGCCCTGGTGGAAATTTAAAAAATTGCCAAATGAAATTTTCCTTCCTGTTGTACCTCCTGGGCTCCTCTGGCAAATATTCAGGCTCTTCCTCCTCTTCCTGGTCTTCCTCTTCTTGAAAGATTGGTTGAGTAGGTGGTCCTTTCTTTCCATGAGGAGGTGGAGGTGGTGGTGGGGGAACACTACCAGAAGCAACAACAGAAGCCATTTCTCTGGATTGTACAAAGGTCTTTCTCTCACCAAGATGAAAGTCAGAGTGAGGAAAGAAGGAGGGGTTTTCATCATTTGGGAAAAGCCAAAGTTCTAAACCAATGAAAAGTGTTAATTTTAGATCACATGACCTAGTATTACATCATTAGGAAACCAAAAGTGAAATGAACCAATGAAAAGTGTTATTACCGAGTCACATGACCTGCTGTGTTTACGTTTCGCGCTTTGCGCCGCTTTCCGGTCCGCTTCCGGGTCCGCTAACTTGGCGCGTCCGATGACGTATTACGCGGCAACGCAAAACGTCATTCTAACGTAACAGTTACGCTGAAAGAACGTTTACCGGTTCGCGGACTAGGAGCGGCTTTAAAATGAGCTAACGGAAAGCTGACCGGTTCGCGAACTGGGAGCGGAACAAAAAAATATTTTTAAAAAAAATGTATTAAAAACATGTAAAATATATTTAAAGATTTAAAAAAGAATAGATTTTACAGCTACAGATATTAGCTTTCAAAAAACCATTGAAATTCAATAAAAAAAACATAGGTTATAGAGAATATATAGTTAGGAATTAGCATTTACAAAACCATAAAAATTCACTGAAAAAACCATAGGTTATAAACCATATATAGTTAGGGAATAGCATTTTCAAAACCTTATTTTACTCGCATAAAACCATTGAAATTCCATATATAGTTAGATGCGCTAACTATATATCGCGCACCCGCAATCCACTGCTGATGATGTCACATATTACATCATTCATGACATGGTCAGTGACATCACTGATGACATCACTGATAACAACTCAAATGACATCACTGATGACATCTCAAATGACATCAGTGATGACATCACTGATGACAACTCAAATGACATCACTGACAACATCACAGATGACATCATTTATGTGTTAATACGATGAACCTCTACAGACTCTGATATATCCTTAGATACACTCAGTGAAAACAGACACTCACAGATTGTCACTCATCCATGGAGTTACTCATACACCTAGACAGTCATGCAAAGAATCAATCACACCTCCAATTCCTCAACTATACAGTTATACACACCTTACTTATTGAAACATATTCTAACACATATTTACTCTCTTATACAATCACTGATACAAGTTTTCAATGATCCATGCAGCCACTCACACATTCACTGGCTCTTAAACACAGTAATTTATATATATCAACTCTCGCATGTACTGTGTTTTACATATGTACTTACTTTGACATGTAGCATTGAGATATCCAATCACTCACCAATACACTCATGCACACAGTCAACCACCCATACAGCTGTTTCCACATGCAGTTTTGAACCCATACATCTAGTGAATCAGCTGTTCACACATCTATGCACAGAGTCACACACCTCCTAGCCACTCACACACATACTCAGTCTCCCATACAAATACTTGGGCAACCAATCAATAATCCATATAGTTACTCATATAGCTACTGATCAACACATGCAGCAGTTTACAGAACAACAGACATAATGATGCACAAATTAGGACAGTTTAGTCACTAACCCATGCTCTCAGTGAGACACATTTAATCACTCTCTCATACAGTCAGTCATACACCTACTAAATCCTTCATCCAGAGACTTATACATCCACTCATTCTTCAATATGTAAGACATATTTTAACTTTACAGAAACATACAGTCACTGGATGATGTCATCAGTGATGTCATCAGTGATGTCACTGACCATGTCATGAATGATGTAATATGTGACATCATCAGCAGTGGATTGCGGGTGCGCGATATATAGTTAGCGCATCTAACTATATATGGAATTTCAATGGTTTTATGCGAGTAAAATAAGGTTTTGAAAATGCTATTCCCTAACTATATATGGTTTATAACCTATGGTTTTTTCAGTGAATATATATATATATATATATATATTACCTACTGGCGGTCGCCAGTAGGTATATATAGTTAGGATTTTTTCTCTATGGGATTTTTGAAAATTCTATGTCTAATAACTTTGGCGTTTGTGGACGGAATTGGCTGAAATTTTCAGGAAAATTGAACATTTTGTTTCTGAGCAGCCCCTGACAATTTGGGGGGGTTTCATCAAGGGGGGGGCGAGAAAAAAGGGGGGTCCCAAAACGCATTTTTCCCATGTTAATTTCCATAGGGCGGTTGGCCTCACTTTTAGCTCGAACGGCTGAATGGATTTGCACGAAACTTGGCAAAATTGTAGGGACTGTTAGCCTGATGTGCCTTTGCTAGGTCTCAATATATGTGCTCCAGTGGATTTTGAGTAATTTAGGTTCAAAAAAATATATATATCTGGGCGGAGCCTAACCACACATCTGATCTGATTGGCTGTCAGCACTTCATCCAAGAAGTGTTGGCAGCCATCTTGGGACCAATATACATGATAGCACATCATTAAAAAGCATTGTAGTTAATAGAGGGTTTTAGGACTTTAGTTACATTATAAATCATTTGTTGATGGTACCATACTCGTTTTAGGAATTGTGGTGGGTTCTAAGGTGATTTTACCATGTGAAAAAACCTTCTGCTGTGATATCATGAATATTGTTTGAAAGAAAACTAATATCTCATGATTTTCCCACAGTGGTTTGGAAGGGGATCTATAAGCTAAACTGAAAGCATATTTTCTGTAAATTCACATTATCTTTCTCAGTCATGTGAAAATGAAGTCTGACATTCTCAGTAAAACATGTACATCCAACAAGGACAGAGACTGTCAGTTGATTCCTTTGTGTTCTACTGCAGCCTCCTAGAGTGTTCTAAAGAACAACTAGAGCGCTAACAGTCCTACTTATTACAAAGGTATGGCACACCTGAAGCCATCTTGATTGGAATAAAGTGGTAACTCTTAAAACATTTAATTTAAAAAGAAACAACATGAGGGGGTATATTTTGCCATAGAAAGTATGATTAGTGCTGCAGAATGAAAAATTAGGGCACATTTTGAGTGACTTCTCAAATCCTTTTCTATTTCATTAAAACATTCTGACATGCAGTCTCCCAAAATGGCCACCAGAGACAAAAGAGCCCAAATGTAGCCCAAATATCACCCAGATGTAGCCCAAGTATAGCCCAATGACAGAATGTCCCAGAGTGTTCTAAAGAACAACTAGAGCGCTAACAGTCCTACTTATTACAAAGGTATGGCACACCTGAAGCCATCTTGATTGGAATAAAGTGGTAACTCTTAAAACATTTAATTTAAAAAGAAACAACATGAGGGGGTATATTTTGCCATAGAAAGTATGATTAGTGCTGCAGAATGAAAAATTAGGGCACATTTTGAGTGACTTCTCAAATCCTTTTCTATTTCATTAAAACATTCTGACATGCAGTCTCCCAAAATGGCCACCAGAGACAAAAGAGCCCAAATGTAGCCCAAATATCACCCAGATGTAGCCCAAGTATAGCCCAATGACAGAATGTCCCAGAGTGTTCTAAAGAACAACTAGAGCGCTAACAGTCCTACTTATTACAAAGGTATAGCACACCTGGAGCCATCGTGATGGGAATAAAGTGGTAACTCTTAAGACATTTAATTTAAAAAGGAACAAAATGAGGGGGTATATTATGCAATAGAAGGTATTATTAGTGCTGCAGAAAGAAAAATTAGGGCACATTTTGAGTGACTTTTCAAATCCTCTTCTATTTCATTAAAAAATTCTGACATGCAGTCTCCCAAAATGGCCACCAGAGACAAAAGAGCCCAAATGTAGCCCAAATATCACCCAGATGTAGCCCAAGTATAGCCCAATGACAGAATGTCCCAGAGTGTTCTAAAGAACAACTAGAGCGCTAACAGTCCTACTTATTACAAAGGTATGGCACACCTGAACCCATCTTGATTGGAATAAAGTGGTAACTCTTAAAACATTTAATTTAAAAAGGAACAAAATGAGGGGGTATATTTTGCCATATGAATTATGATTAGTGCTGCAGAAAGAAAAATTAGGGCACATTTTGAGTGACTTCTCAAACCCTCTTCAATTTCATTAAAAAATTCTGACATAGTCTCGCAAGATGGCCACCAGAGACAAAAGAGCCTAAATGTAGCCCAAATATCACCCAGATGTACCCCAAGTATAGCCCAATGACAGAATGTCCCAGAGTGTTCTAAAGAACAACTAGAGCGCTAACAGTCTTACTTATGACAAAAGTATGGCACACCAGAAGCCATCTTGATTGGAATGAAGTGGTAAGTCTGAAAACACTCAATTTAAAAAGGAACAACATGAGGGGGTTAATTTTGCCATAGAAAGTATGATTAGTGCTTCAGAAAGAAAAATTAGGGATCATTTTGAGTGACTTCTCAAATCCTCTTCTATTTCATTAAAAAAATTCTGACATGCAGACTGAAACATGCACTTTGAATACCAGCAGCAGACGTCCCTGGTGAGCAGTAGCTTTACTACAGTGATCTAATGTGTAACTAGAGTGCTAACATTCAGAATTTATGGCAAATGTGTGACACATCTGAATGCCTTCTTGATGGAACCAAAGTAAACAAGCATTGAAAATGCAATAGATCTCGCCCTCGTTTAAGTTAAAGCCATTCTGTTTGTAATGAGGTGGCTTTTTAGCTTTGCTTTTATTAGTGTTTTTTCAACTTTCATGTAAATAACGCACCGTTTTCACCAAATCGACTTTGCCCAAGCACACCCTTCCCTTCGGCCAACAAATCCCAAAAATTCGGCACACCTGCCGATCCACTCTCCCTACAGCTCACCCAAGCCCCGTCCCTCTAGCGCAACTGGAACACCCCAAATTCACCTTCTCCATGCGCACCAAAAACTCCCATTGAATAACATGACAATTCGCTACTCCGCACAAAAATTGCTCTTTAAAGCACTTCCACTGCTCCGATCCGCTTCAAACTTGGCTGGACACTAGTTCCAGCGATTCCCTAACATCTCACCAAAATTCAGCCCAATCCATCCACTGGAACGGGGACGAATTTCAACCCGAATACGCGCCCCCCGCAAACACAAAAAAAAGCCATATAACGGCCAAATCTCGACCAAAAACCGCCAAAATCCCTCAAAACCTTGCCAACACCAATACGCACGAAACTGAACCGGCCCCTCAGCCCTAGGCTCCGGGAACCCTACTTAATTGACCCAAAAGCCCTAAAAAAGCAACATAATACACACGAAAACGCCCTAACAACCCTAAAATGCATATAAGTATATGTATGCATGCATTTATGTTTGTATTTATATAGATATACAGATGATATATGTTTATATATGTATGCATATATATATATATTCACTGAAAAAACCATAGGCTATAGACCATATATAGTTAGGAATTAGCATTTACAAAACCTTGAAAATTCACTGAAAAAACCATAGGTTATAGACCATATATAGTTAGGAATTCGCATTTACAAAACCTTATTTTACTCACACAAAACCATTGAAATTCCATATATAGTTAGTTGCACTAACTATATATCGCGCACCCGCAATCCACTGCTGATGATGTCACATATTACATCATTCATGACATGGTCAGTGACATCACTGATGACATCACTGATGACATCTCAAATGACATCACTGATGACATCACTGATGACAACATCCAGTGACTGTATGTTTCTGTAAAGTTAAAATATGTCTTACATATTGAAGAATGAGTGGATGTATAAGTGTCTGGATGAAGGATTTAGTAGGTGCATGACTGACTGTATGAGTGAGTGATTAAATGTGTCTCACTGAGTGCATGGGTTAGTGACTAAACTGTCTTAATTTGTGCATCATTATGTCTGTTGTTCTGTAAACTGTTGCATGTGTTGATAAGTAGCTATATGAGTAACTATATGGGTTATTGATTGGTTGCCCAAGTATTTGTATGGGAGACTGAGTGTGTGTGTGGGTGGCTTGGAGGTGTATGACTCTGTGCATAGATGTGTGAGCAGTTGATTCACTAGATGTATGGTTTCAAAAGTGCATGTGGAAACAGCTGTATGGGCGGTTGACTGTGTGCATGAGTGTATTGGTGAGTGAATGGATATCTCAGTGCTACATGTCAAAGTAAGTACATATGTAAATCACAGTACATGTGAGAGTTGACATATATAAATAACTGTGGATAAGAGCCAGTGAATGTGTGAGTGGCTGTATGGATCATTGTGAGCTTGTATCAGGGATTGTATAAGAGAGTAAATATGTGTTAGAATATGTTTGAATAAGTAAAGTTTGTATAACTGTATAGTTGAGGAAATGGAGGTGTGATTGATTCTTTGATTGACTGACTAGGTGTGTGAGTAACTCCATGGATGAGTGACAGTCTGTGAGTGTCTGTTTACACTGATTGTATCTAAGGTTATATTAGAGTCTGAAGAGGTTCATCGTATTATCACATGAATGATATCATCAGTGATGTGATCAGTAATGTCAAATGAGATGTCATCAGTGATGTCATCAGTGATGTCATTTGAGATGTCATCAGTGATGTCATTTGAGATGTCATCAGTGATGTCATCAGTGATGTCACTGACCATGTCATGAATGATGTAATATGTGACATCATCAGCAGTGGATTGCGGGTGCGCGATATATAGTTAGTGCAACTAACTATATATGGAATTTCAATGGTTTTGTGTGAGTAAAATAAGGTTTTGTAAATGCGAATTCCTAACTATATATGGTCTATAACCTATGGTTTTTTCAGTGAATATATATATATATATATATATATATATATATATATATATATATATATATATATATATATATATATATATTCCTCGCAAGAATCCTTACATCAAGCGTGCTCTCAGGAAAGACAACTTCAAAATCGTAAGGGTGTCCATTGTTTAATTCACACCGCGTTTCACCTCATGCGAGGCTTGTTCAAGTGAATAGAGCAACACATATAGCACAACAAAAATGGTGTTTGTATGGTAGGCAACAAAATAAGACTATCTCTGGGAATGCAGCGGACATGTTGAAACGGCACAAATTCACAGAAAAATTACTATGTCTCAAAACATCAAATATGTGTGCTCACGGTTAACCATCCTAAATATGAATATCTTATTTAGCCAGCATGTGTTCACAAATAAACAACTTGAAGAAAAATAAATAAATATACAGCGAGCATGGGTGTCAATATAACCACCCACAAATCTCTGAATGCATATAGATTGCTATACAGTCCATAGTTGTGAAAAGCACAAACTATCCCTGCTGAGTCTAATGCCACAGTCAGTAGGGCTCGAATTGCAGTCCCAGCGACACGTGAAATTGAAGCCATCGCCGGTGTCACGGGACTCACGCAAATTGCGTGAGTCGTGGCAGCTGCAATTGTCAATAAAGTTAATTTGACAATCCATCACTAGCCAGTCAATCAACTCAGAGAAAAAAGTGGTAGTTAACACAATCAATGGGAAAAGATTAAGGCCATGAGACAACATCTCAGAACAAGGTGAAATGTCCCCCCATTAATTTATCACTCTGCTGGTTCAGCAAGAGAGAATGTACAGTATTGCCAAGTGGTCAAAAACGCCTATGGATACAAGGTGTTCATACCGAAAAAACCCAGGTGTTGGCAAGTGCCTACTAAATTGTACATTATGCAGTCAAGTAAAAAATGACAGGGGGGTCAGGACGAGAAGGGGCGTACTGACAAGAAAGGCTACACAAAGTGCTACCAAGTGGTCCCATGCGTCTTCAATCAACACAGTGAAACATTTGAGAAATGTGACCAGGGTCCAGACACAGAGGGTGGTGGTGGGGGGCGTTGGTTCAGTGGTTGGGTGCGTGGTTGGTGCGCTGAAGCTGTTGTGTATATCGGCGATCTTGCGGTGGAAGAACGAGGCGAGTGAGTCGCAGAGATCTTGCGAGGGAGTGATGTCGTTGTTTCCGGCGCTGGGGTTGGAGAACTCTTTGACGATGCTGAAGAGTTCCTTGCTGTTGTGGGCTTTGTTGTCCAGTCATTCTTTGAATGCTGTCTTCTTGGTGGTGCGGATCAGCTGGTGGTGTTTGCAGGTGGCGTGCTTGAGGGCCGTCATGTTGTCCGTGGTCTGGTCGTGGCGCAAGGCTTTCTCGAGGGTGCGGCAGTTCTTCTTGGAGATCTTGAGTTCGTCGGTGAACCAGGGGGCTTTCTTGCTACCAGGTCTGCTGGGAGGGTTCTTCAGTGGTGTGAGGTCATCTGCGCAGTTGGTGAGCCACTGTGTGAGGTTGCTGGCTGCTTCATTGGGGTCCGTTGTGCTGCCTGGAGGGTTCTGGCGGAGGGAGGTGGTGAGCTGCTCGGCGGTGATATTGCTCCAGCTCCTGCGAGGAATCTGTTGCGGGTGGTGGTGAGTCTTGTTTCTTCTGAAGCTGAAGTGGATGCAGCTGTGGTCAGTACAATGGAGTCCGGTGGAGTGGCTGAAGGAGATGTGCTTGCTGGAGGAGCAGATGGGGTCTAGCGTGTGGCCGGCGTAGTGGGTGGGGGTGTTCACCATTTGCTTGAGTCCGAGGTTAGCGAGGTTGTCCAGCAGGGTGGTGGTGTTGCTGTCCTTGTTGTTCTCCAGGTGGAAGTTGAGGTCCCCTAGGAGGATGTAGTCGGCAGAGGGGAGGGCGTGCGGGCTGATGAAGTCGGCGAAGTCTTCGCTGAATTGGGTGTGAGGTCCCGGGGGTCTGTAGATGAGGGTGCCTCTGAGGGTGGTCTTGGGGTCGGTGTGTATCTGGAAGTGGAGGTGTTCGGCGGTGGTGAGGGTGTTGTCGGAGTTGGTCGTGATGCGGATGGTGTTCCTGTGTACGATGGTGATGCCTCCTCCAGTCTGGTTGAGGCGGTCCTTCCGGGTGATCTTGTATCCGTCCGGGATGGCTATGGCGATGTCAGGCGTTGAGGAGGCGTTCATCCAGGTTTCTGTGAGGAAGGCGACGTCTGGTGAAGTTGTGTCGAGCAGGTTCGAGAGTTCGACGGCGTGTCTGTGGACTGAGCGGGTGTTGAGCAGGATGCACTTGAGGTGGTTGCTGCTGGTGCTCGGCTTGTCGGGTGCGGTGCAGGTCCGAAGGCAGGTGTATTTGCAGGCTTTGCAGGTGAAGGTTCCCTGGGTGCGTTTTGGGGTGGCCCGGTAGCAGGCGGGGGTTCGGCCGGTGTTGAGAGGGTGGCGGCGTCGTAGGTCCGTCATGTGGTGTGGTGTCGTCGGGGGCCAGGGGTTCTGGCGCTGGGCGCGGTCCAGGCGTGGACGGGCGCAGACGGGCTTGCCCATGGCGCCCCTTCGGCGCACAATCGGCGCACCCACTGCGCATGTCCACTGCACGTTCGCCGTGCGGCCTCCATATGAGGGGCTGAGGGAGGGAGGAGCAGCTGGGAGGCGGGAGCGGGGTGGCGAATGGGACTGGCGAGGGCGGGGCCGCAGGGAGCAGCGGCGGGAAGCAGAGGGCGAGGCGGGAGGCGGGAGGGCACAGAAGGCAAAGGGGGAACGGGGGCAAAAAATCTACAAAATACAGAAGGCAAAAAGATAATCTACCGAATACAGAAGGCAAGACAATAATTAACAAAATACAGAAGGCAAAAGGGGAATGAGGGGAACGAAGAAGTCACAGGCACAGGCACAAGTTACCAGGAAGCGGGAAACCATACGAGGCAAGAGCGGTCTGGGCACAGCACACGGCACAGGGAGGACCACGCGGTGGCTAGGGGGGCGACCTACCTGGTGACTACTCAGGATGTTGTACCCCTCTAATCACTCAGGCACTACCACAGTACTGCTGCACTCACTCCGACACTATCTTTACACTGCTGTAATCACTGAGGCCCTACCACAATAGTACTGTAATCACCTAAGCAGTAGTGATGGACTTACACATTCACAGAGGCATTTTTTATGTACTCTTGTAGTTCCCCAGATATTAGCCCTGAACTCATGCAATCAATAATGATTTATCTATACACTGATTCAATCACCCAGGCACTATCTATGTACCCCTCCCATCACCCTGTCAGGATCTATACACTCCTCCAATCACTTAGGCGGTGCCCATTCACTTATAAAATTAGCCAGGCAGTTCCTATGTACTCCTGTAATCCCTCAGACATTGCCCTCAGCTCATGCAATTACCCAGACATTATCTATAAACTTTTCTAATCATCTACACATTACCTCTGTACTCATGCAAACACCAATGCATTAGCTATACACTAGTTCAGTTATCCATGGAGTACCCTTGCACTCCTTCAATGGCAGTCTTAGGATCGATGCACTCATCCAATCACTTTGCCAGTACTCATGCAGTTATAAAATTACCCAGGCACTAGCTTTACACTATGACTGTTGGTCATTGAATCGTTTGTAATAATCTGTGTTAGCTGACATTTATTTTAAAAGTGCTTTAATTTTAGAACATTTCATACTGCACCATATTGTGGAAATAATTTGGGGAATTGACACTTCTTAGCTGTGCACGGAGTGTGTTATACTCCTTTTTAAAAAAAAGGTCCCAGCTTGGGGGGAACTGAAATTTTTTGCTCATGGATTGTGTTATACTCCTTTGGTAATAAGTAAAACGTCTAGTTTACGTGACTGCCTGTGCCAGTAGCCACGCGTTTTGGGCGGTTAGCGCTCTAGTTGCTAAACGATCTCTTTCCTGCATGCCGCCTGCCCATTAAGTTATTTAATGGATACGGGAAGGATGCGCAGCGGGCGCGCGCAGTGGGCATGACGATGGTGCGCCAAAGGCAAGCCTGTTTGCGCCCGTCTGCGCCAGTGCGGGCCCAGGGGCCAGAATCCCTGCATCTGTACCATCAGCCTCCTGTATATATTCTTCCAAACAATTGAAAAATCTGTGCACCATTCCTCATATGGA
This sequence comes from Lissotriton vulgaris, assembly GCF_964263255.1. Lineage (NCBI taxonomy): Eukaryota > Metazoa > Chordata > Amphibia > Caudata > Salamandridae > Lissotriton > Lissotriton vulgaris. Next base: position 1,211,806,101 of record NC_141696.1, read on the forward strand.
TTGCATACAGATGCACTCCTCTTCAACTGAAATTATGTCCAGGAGCTGTGACAAATGTGGCTATTTGTTGGCCCCGCAGTCTCGAAGGAGACACACAGAGTTTAGTAACCCCAAGTATGTCCATGGGGCAGAAGTGAATAGAGAATTTAGAATCTTTAGTATGAACTGCAACCGCAACACCGCCACCCTGCTGGACAACCTCGCCAACCTCGGCCTCAAGCAACTGGTCAACACCCCCACCCACTACGCTGGCCACACGCTTGATCCCGTCTTCACATCCAGCAAGCACATCAGCTTCAGCCACTCCACCAAACTCCACTGGACCGACCACAGCTGCGTCCACTTCAGATTCAGAAAGACCACAACCCACCACCACCCGCAACAGGTTCCTCACAGAAGCTGGATCAAGATCACCGCCGACCAGCTCACCACCTCCCTCAGCCAGAACCCACCCGCCAGCACATCAGACGTCAATGAAGCAGCCCGCAACTTCACGCAGTGGCTGACCGCCTGCGCCGATGACCTCGCACCATTGAAGAACCCTCCCAGCAGATCCAGAAGCAAGAAAGCCCCCTGGTTCACCGACAAACTCAAAGAATCCAAGAAGACCTGCCGCACCCTTGAAAAAGCCTGGCTCCACGACCGGACCGCCCTCAAACACGCCACCCGCAAGCACCACCAGCTCATCCGCACCACCAAGAAGAAATCACTGAAGGAGCGACTGGAAAACAACGCCCACGACAGCAAGGAACTATTCAGCATCGTCAAGGAGTTCTTCAACCCCAGCTCCGGCAACAACAACATCACCCCTTCCCAGGATCTCTGCGACTCCCTCGACTCGTTCTTCCACCGCAAGATTGTCGACATCCACAACAGTTTCGGCGCACCATCCACGCACCCAACTGGAGAACTGGAAGCATGCCAAGCTCAGCGCCCTACTAAAGAAACCAACAGCGGACCCCACCGACCTCAAAAACGTCCGACCCATCTCGCTCCTCCCTTTTCCCGCCAAAGTCATCGAGAAGATCGTCAACAAACAGCTTGCTGCCTTCCTCGAGACGAACGGATCCCTCTACCCCTCGCAGTCCGGCTTCAGAGCCAACCACAGCACCAAGACCGCCCTCATCGCAGCCACCGACGACATCCGAGCCCTGCTCGACAACGGGGAAACAGCGGCACTCATCCTTCTGGACCTCTCCGCAGCATTCGACACTGTCTGCCACCGCACCGTAGTCCAACGCCTCGACAACACCGGCATCCAATAGAAGGCACTGAAGTGGATCATCTCATTCCTCACCGGAAGAACACAGAGAGTCCGCCTCCCCCCGTTTCGATCCAAGGCCACCAAAGTCATCTGTGGAGTCCTGCAAGGTTCATCACTCAGCCCCACTCTCTTCAACATCTACATGAGACCTCTAGCCGCCATCGCACGCCAACACAACCTCAACATCATCTCCTACGCCGACGACACCCAGCTGATCCTCTCCCTCACCAGAGACCCCGACACCGCCAGAACCAGCCTACACGAAGGGATGAAAGATGTCGCCAACAGACCACGCACGCAACCTGGGCTTCATCCTGGACTCCTCCCTCTCAATGACCAGACAAGTCAACGCTGTATCCTCATCATGCTTTCACACCCTTCGCATGCTTCGCAAGATCTTCCGATGGATCCCGACCGAAACCAGGAAGACGGTCACCCAGGCCCTCATCACCAACAGACTGGACTACGGAAACACCCTCTATGCCGGAACCACTGCCAAGCTACAGAAAAGACTCCAACGCATCCAGAACGCCTCCCCCCGACTCATTCTGGACATCCCCCGACGCAGCCACATCTCCGGCCACCTGAGGAACCTGCACTGGCTCCCCGTTGACAAGAACATCACGTTCAGGCTCCTCACCCACGCACACAAGTCTCTCCACGACCTGGGCCCCAAGTACCTCAACGACCGCCTGACCTTTTACACACCCACCCGCCAGCTATGGTCTACCAGCCTTGCCCTCGCAACCGTACCACGCATCCGAAGAGCCACCGCCGGAGGCAGATCCTTCTCCTACCTGGCGGCCAAGACATGGAACTCCCTCCCCATCCACCTCCGGCTGACCCAGGACCACCTCGCCTTCAGGAGACAACTCAAGACCTGGCTGTTCGAGCAGTAGCGGACCCCTTCCCCCAAGCGCCTTGAGACCCTTCCGGGTGAGTAGCGCGCTATACAAATGTTGTGATTGATTGATTGATTGACTGTCGCCCACTCCCAAAACATAGAGCAGAAATATTTGATCTCTTAATCAGTGTACGCCCGGATGCAATTTTCCTAATGGAAACCTGGCTCCATGAAACCTCAGGCCCTGATGTAGTGGCGGCACTCCTGGCTGGGTACTCAATTGTAAGGCAAGATCGTGTAGGAAAAACAGGTGGCGGGTTAGCCATTATTTTTGATAATCAGTATAAGTGTAAAACCAATAAATTAATTTGGAATGGCAATGAGGCTATGGTATTTCAACTCACCTTAACCCCTCAGTTTACCTTTTCAGGAATACTACTCTATCGCTCCCCTCACCCTGCTGGCCTCAGGGCTTCTGCATTTCCTGCTTTGGTTGCTCCCTACCTGCTTAGTGCAGCTAACTTCACCATCTTAGGCGACTGGAATCTTCATTCTGACGATTCCACCACTCCCATGCCTCAAGAGATCGAGACCCATACCATAACCAACTCCCTTTGTGACTCCCCAACTTCGCTGGCTGAGGACACTCCCTGTGCACAGCTATCAAGTACAGATGCCCAACACAAAATCAAAGCCAAGGGAAAGACATCCACTAGAGTAAAAAAGGGGGTCTTATCGAGGAAAACTAAACGCAAGGGGGCTAAATTAGGTAAAAATCAGCCGGGCCAGAGTGATGATAACAATTGGAAAATAGGGGAGGATATAGAGCAGGTACTGTGACTACAGGCATCCCCTAGATGGGCGTCCCAATTAATTACTGATTTGCAATCACACTTTGACCAACTTATAAATTCACAGATGAAAACAATCTTGAGCCGGATAGATAAAGTAGTTACCCTTTTGAAAGTGAGGGGGGGAATATGGAAAGCACCACACACCCTCCCCCAGCTCTTAAAACCTCATGAATCGAGACCACATTTGTGAACCAGCCCCAACCCCCAGCTAATCTACTATCAGCTGTCCAAATAGCTCCCCCGACAGGTTCAGCACTGCTCCTAATTCCACAGCCCAACCAAACAATTAGTGCTCCTCCTAGAAGTCTTTCTAGCCTTGTTGAGGTGAATACTGCACAGACAACTATTATCCCTAGGGACTAAACCCCATGCAGTGCCCTTTAGTGCTCCAGTCCATGGGCCCAACTAGAGGGATTGCCCCAAAGGAGAGTAACAGCAATCTACCCTGTATCAACTTGCCCCCGGAGGCATCCCCCTATGTTGTTATACTAGCAGGGGTACCTGAGCTGAAGCCGGACTGTTCAGAATCATTTGTTGAACTAAACAATAAAACTATGTTCTGGCTGAATAGGAATAGACTGCTTCTGGGGAATGACCAGGGAGAAATGTTGTTTGTGCGAAGGGTCAGCTGGCTTGGGAACAGGCGTAAGGATATTCCAGGGGATTTTGTGGTCATACATTTCAGGGACCATAGAGTGGCTGACTACATTCTCAGGTGGGGGACTTCTAACCAACTGAGCCCCATTAATGCATTGCCCCTGGGTTATTTTTACTCGATGGGCAAATTGAATTATAGTAGAGATGCTGAACATCTGAGGAAGAATGTTAGCTCATTTGGTAGGTTAGGTCTCTGTCACCCAACTGCAGTTGCTTCCCCTGATAAGTTTGAGATAATCCACCTAAGAAATTGGTTTGATCCTCTAACAACACTTGAGGAGCTCGATTGACTGGAGACCAACTATCCCTTCCACACGAGGCCCCATATGAGAAGGGCTGTCTCAAAAATGACCCTTGGCCTATGCTCTCTTCTCTGCACACAGCTCCTAGTGTGCCCACTGGTTGTGACGAAGATATCACAGGGAATTCCAAATTGTGTAATGGGGAAGATTCCCAGGCTTTATTTAGCACAAATGAGGTCGTTCTAACCAAGGAACCCATTTGCTCGTGCTTGTTTGACCCCCTTCTAGCTCCTCTAGTTCCCGATAATTGCACCAGTCTCCAGGGCGGGATAGTTGAGAGAGACGACTACCAAGGGCTGGGTTGTTTAACCTTACCGCTTAAAGCCACATCAAACCAGCACAATTCCACCATGGTTTCATGGAATGTTGCAGGTCTCTCTTCAAGACTTGGTTCTGCCGACTGTGGTATTTGGCTCTTTCAAGAGACCTGGGCATTAATGCCCATTTTTTCCCAGGGTTTCTTAACTACTCAAAGCAAGCAATTCCTGGGAAAAGGGGTAGGCCATCAGGAGGCTTGACCGTTTGGGTCAGACAGGACAGGGGCTGGACTGTTCAAGAAGTTATTCTTGAGAGCCCAGATATTTTGGTCTTAAAGCTTAAAAGAAAGGGCATGCAAGATCTCTTCCTGATCAATGTCTACGCTAGAGGGGTTCCAGGTGGAAAAATCTGGCCAGTAATGGCAGATTTAGAATTTTTTCTAGGAACTCTTGGAAACTTAAGTAATGTTATTCTAACAGGAGATTTTAACTGCACATTTGAGCCTTTAGACAGTGATGATGCTGATTTAGGATAGGAGGAGGATATTAAGTGGGAAATTCTCCAGCTCTCTATCCCGCCTATAAAGAAATGGACCGATGCTGCTTTGCACCTTAAGGGTCTCTGCTTAGCTAAAAGCCTCAGGGCTGCAAATGGCAGAACAATTTTGGACAGAACAGCCAGAAATACCTTCAGCTCAGGTTCTTGAGGTAGTCGTATTGATTGTATTATTTTAAGTATGCCCCTTTGGCCTATGCTGATAGACATTGGAGTCCTTCCAAGATGCGAAAGTGATCATGACCCCTTAGTCCTGAGTCTTGAACTCCAGCCTACGACCACAACCCCACACTGCCCCACCAAAACTAGCTCAGGGGAACTCTTTCTCACTACCAACATGAGGAGAGTTCGATGGCAGTATATTAATAACAACGAAGAGGCTAGGAATTCAAATAAACTGCTGGTTGGTGATGTTCTCTCTTCTCTCCATGCCTGTGATTCCCAGGAGCATATTAATAGTGTTATCACTGGGCCACACGAAACCTTGTTTGGGGATCTCAATTTTACCAAACCCCAGACGCAGAGTAAGAGACCCCAACCCCGAAGAACCTCCTGGTATAATGGCACCTGTAGGAGGGCTTACAAGACCTTGGCCAGACCAATTAAGTTATGTGATGGACCAGCTATCAGACTGGCCCGATGCCTATACAGAGAACTCCAACAGTTAGCTTAAACCGCTTGGGAGGACAAATATTGGTTGGACCTGCTGGAGGCAAGAAAAGACAGGGACATGATGAGATTTTGGCATACTTTGGAAAGGGGCAGGGGCAATATCTCTGGTGCTCCTGAAAACAATGTTACCCCAGAAGTGTGGGTCTCCTACTTTAAAATTCAATTTAGAGGCCCTCCGAGTGATACCACTGCTCTAATGGAACCGACTTCAGAACCAAGTGTTTTATTTACAAAAAATGAGGTCCTAAAACTCCTGAAATGCATCCCCCGTGGAAAAGCTCCGGGTCCAGTCTGTGTCCCGGCTGATCTTTTCACATCGGATCCAGATATGTGGGCTTCTTATATACTGTTTTTGGCCAATGCTGTGGCTAGTGGCGCACCCCCGCCAAAAACATTTGCGGGAGCGGAGATAATCCCAATATTCAAAAAAGGGGATCGCTCCCTCCCCAACAACTATAGGCCCATCAACCTGATCAACAGTATCCAGGAAGTGGTGGCAAGACTGGTCTTGGGTAGACTCCAATCTTGGATTGAGGACAATACCATTCTGACACCCTTATAGGCCGGTTTTCGCTCCCACACTGGTACAGTTGATCAAGCTATTAAGTTTGCGGCTATTCATTGGAAGGTTGTAACCCTGGGACGGGGGTCGCTCTATGCCGCCTTTATTGACCTAAAAACAGCCTTTGACCTGGTCCCCCGGGCCAAACTATGGCAGGCCCTCCGTTTGTTGGGATTATCACCAGCACTTTTGAATATCATTGTTAGGCTCCACCATGCTAATTATGCGCAGGTACGATGGGGGAAGCAGGGTAATGTGAAAAACAAGTTCAAGGTTGGAACAGGAGTTATACAGGGGTGTGTCCTGGACCACACTTTATTTTCATTGTTTATCAACATAGTAACACAATATTTTGATAAACAACCAACAGATGCACCAAGAATTGCGGGTTGCACATTCCCCTTTTAATGTTCGCAGACGACACTCTATTGTTGTTGAGAACTCAAAGGCGGCCTAAATTGTTTTGAGGCTTTTTGTCACGCCCAGGACTTAGTTATCAATATGTCCAAAACTAAATTCATGGTTTTTCACAAGAAAAAAAACGTGAGGGGGAGGGTTAGTTTGGACCAAGCTCCTTTAGAGCAAATAGATACATTCACGTACCTAGGTCTAACAATAGGTAAGAACTTTTCCTGGAAATCCCATATAGATACAATGAATTTGAAGCACTCACAATTGGCGGGCGTTCTGCTTAGAGAGCACAAACAATCTAAATATAAGCCTATTGCCCCCGCATTACAAATTTATAATAATAGAGCGGGGGCTTCGATTCTATATGGAGCGGAACTATGGGGTTTCAGTGACCTAACGCCTCTAGCTGTGGCACATAACAACTTCCTCTGAGCACTCTTGGGGCTTCCCAAACCCACACCTTTGATCCCCTTGTATCAGGACACGGGCAGTAGGAGTATTAGGGATCAGGCTTGATTTTGCCCCATAACCTACTGGCGCCGTCTCTGGATGACTCCCGAGTTGACACAGTATGCACAGGCCCTGAGTGAAGTGAAGTCCATGATCACCTCTGACCAGATTCTGTGGTTCAGGGAGCTTAAACTAACCTTAGTAGCCATGGGTTTGAGGACCTTATGGGAATCTCCATCCTCTGTGGTTTTCCCCTCAAAGAAGACACTAAAAGAAGCTTACTGGAACCACATAGAGCAACGGAGATTATCCCAGAGTTATAACACCCTAACATCAGGATTCTTAGAGTTTAAAATGACCTCGACCTTTGAACCATATTGGAATTTATTCACAAGCACCTGAAAAGAAAACTGTACCATCAGTTCAGGGTGGGCTCTCTACCCCTGGGGTTCTATATGGCTAGTTGAAAACGCGGATGTGGAGGCCATTGTCCGTTCTGCCCAGAAGTGTTGGAAACAACTGCACACTTTTTTTTATATGCCCGTCTTATAGAAACCCCAGACTAAAGTGGTTGAACCCCATCTGCAAAAATTTGGGGTTCAGGGTAGCCATGGAAGCACTGAGGGTTCTTAGGACTGACACGGAACAAGCTATAGTGGTAGCGGTGGCAACGTTTCTGAGATGGGCCTGGGTGATTAGAGCTAACACGATGAAACTATCCCATTAGCTCTCCCCTGAAATGCTCGCCTTATCCCTTCCTTTAGGAAAGCTGTTGTCTTGTATATATATATATAGGTTTTTTTTAAAGTTTGCTCTCCTGTTTTAATTGTCTCTTACCTTGTTCAAATACTGCTGCTCACTTTTAAATACTGTTTTTAATTTTGTCATAAATTGTTTTTTATGTGGATGTCTTTTATGATTTTTCTAAAAATCTAAATAAAGACTTTGAATTGAATTGATAACTTCAAGAAACTGGGGTAAATTAGACATGGAATTGTTCAATAAGTCTTTAATTGAAACTATGCCTGTTATTAACCTGGTTTCCGTGTGAAATCTGAATACTATCCTGAATAGGATCTCTAACTCGGTTAACACTTGTCTTCCTTCCTCTTCACAGAAAATAAAGGAACATCGTCCCCCTGCTCCTTGGTTTTCACGTAGTCTAAAAAAAGAAAAGAGCAAGTGTAACGCTGAAGAAAGAATTATGCTCCTGAACTTAAACAAATCTATAAACAATCAATTAGAATATATCACTATCTCTGTTACACTGCTTGGGCTGACTATGTAAGCTCTACCATTTGTAATGCCAAAAACTGCCCTAAAGTTCTATTTAAAATGATCAAGGAACTCTCCGGTGCAGTCACTCAAGCTCCTCCTCCAATCCTCTCTGAGCAGCAATGCAAAGATATCGCAATGTTTTTTCTTTATAAAGTGGAGCAGATTTATTCAACATTAAATGTTGCTAAGATCCCCACTTTGCAGCAAAGTAGGGCCATCCCTGGCTTATCTAATAGTGGATCTCAGTCAGAGGTCCCAGATGGGCTTAGTTTTAATGTATTCGAACAATGGTTACCATTTGAGACCACTTCCTTCTGTCACATTTTAAAAGGTATTAAATCAGGTTCTCCTCGGGACCTGCTCCCTATTTCTATATTGCAAAAAATAGAGCCGTCTACTTTACAGCTGATCTGGGAGTTACTAAATGCCTCCCTTTGAGACGCAGTGATTCCTCCTGAGTGGAAACATGCGATGGTCCGTCCATTGCTGAAGTAGGCTAATGCCGATCCAGACCAGATGTCCAACTTCCCCCCAATTTCCTTGCTACCTGTTTTTTCCAAACATTTGTAAAAGCACATCAATTTACAACTGACCCATCATGTGGAAACTAACAAGCTCCTTCATATGTCACAATCAGGATTCAGGGAAGGATATTCCACAGAAACTACACTTTTGGGAGTACGTGAAATGATACGAGGCCGTATGGATGCTGGTGACACTGTGGCGCTCATATTGTTAGATCTGAGCGCCGCATTTGATACGGTATCCCATTCTGTGCTTCTGCAGACTCTACAATCTATTGTCATTACTGGACAGGCCCTGAAATGGTTAGCTAATTTTTTGCTGGACCGTACATTTCAGGTTTTCTCTACAGAGGCAGCCTCTAAGACCCATGCCTCTCCCTATGGAGTCCCACAGGGTTCGATTCTTAGCCCCTAATTATTTAACATTCATGTTAAACCCCTGGCTGACATTGTTGAGCAGGTTGGACTGTCGATTTTTTCCTACGCTGATGACACCCAAATAGTATTCTCCCTTTCTGCCAAAGAATCTTTGAAGCCCTCGTCTCTCCAAGTTGGGCTTTGCAGAATTGCACAGTGGATGCAAGTAAATTCACTTAAACTCAATGGGGAGAAGACTGAGGTATTAATTTTAGGGAAGAACAAAGAGCTTTGGGGCCCTCAACATTGGCCCCCTGAATTGGGTGCCCTCCGCCAGCCTACCAATCAAGTTCGCAACCTGGGTTTTATCATCGATGACCATCTCTCGATGAGACCCCAAGCAACTAAGGTGGCTGCAACTTGTTTTGTCATCCTTAAATGGCTGAGGAAAATCTAGTGGAAGTTGCCAGATTCCACAAAAAGAACTTTAATCCAAGCCTTGGTCACCTCCCGCCTGGATTACGGAAACATCCTTTTTTAGGAGCTAACAAGGATGTTATTCGCAAATTGCAAGTTGTTCAAAATGCTGCTGCTCGCTTGCTTTGCTGGATCCCAAAAACAATTTTGGTCTTAAATTCCCTGCGTGAACCCCACTGGTTGAAGGTGGAAAACCGCATTAAATTTAAAACTTTAACGTATATGGTTAAGATAAAAATAGGCAAGGCCCCTGAATATTTGAATCCCATGGCCAAACTTTACATTCCTTCTCGCTCTCTCCGGTCATTAAATCAAGTAAAATTCTCAGTCCCGAAGCAGAGACTTGCCAGGGAGGGCGGTCGCTTGTTTTAATACCTGGGTCCAACGTTGTGGAATTCTCTCCCTTTAGTATTGAGGAATGAGACTAGTCTTGTTCACTTTTGCAGATCTTTAAAAACCTGGCTATTCAATCAATAGGTCCTAGCTACCCCTTTTGTGTATATTCAGGTGGCGCCGGGAAACCCTTGGGTAGCTGCGGGCCTTATAAAAGCAAAATAACATAACATAATTATCTCAATAAATCAAATCTGATTTATTTTGGATTCCCCTTACTTCTTATTTATCTTCTCACCCTTCTATATCTTAGTTCTTTATCCCATCTTTCTCCTCTTCCCCACTTTTTTTCTTCTTCCCTCTATTTCTCCCTTTTCTTACCCCTTATCTTTAAAAACGTTTACTCTAGCTTTGACCTGTTTTAATATGTACCCTTATTCTTCTTATTCATTTCTTAACCATAAGATGATCTCCTTTCCCTTATTACCTCTGAATTTGATTGCTCTTTATTATAATATTTTTTGATGTTATATATTTTATTGTTCTATTGCTCCATTGTAACTCTGGTACTGTTAATATTATGAAAAACACAAAAGGGGTGCTCAGGTCATAAGTGGCCTCTGCTATCTAACATGTACTTGAAACAAGAAAGTATAGGCTGTGAAAATGAATGAGGAGATCAAACGTGAACCCATCAGCCCACCCGTTGGCAGAACTTCATCCTTTGGGTTTAAGAGGCTCCAACCCGGTGTCTACTAGGTGTCTCACCTTGATGAAAATGTGAATACAAACACTAGTATTGAGTACACCAATGATGGAAAGTAAAGTCTGGAGGGCTGTGGAAGGTGAAAAGAAGTTGCAGTGTTGAAAACAAATGTGTTATAGAAAGAGTGGTGAAGTAAAATTGACTAACATGGTGCCTAATAAACCTTTATTCAGACGGTCACCATGGTGCCAAGATTAAAAGCAGAGTGTAAATGGATGTGAACATATATTACCATTTGTAGATGAAAAAAGCGGTCGACATGTTTCAGCCTCGAGAGGCTTTCTTCCGGACCTAGTTAGACACTACTGCAACTGTGGTAGTAAGATTCAAAGTACATACCATGCCCAAGGAACTAACCTACGGTGAGTAGGAGAAGAAGTCACGGTATTCTTGAAACCAACTGCTCCTAAAACATAAAACAGTGTATACACTAGAATACAAGTACATGTGTTATTAACATTAGATCAAGTGTAGAGTATGAGACACAGAGAGCCACAGAGAAAGTACTCTATTGCTGTAACCTGATGACTTAATTAATCACTCACTCACCCGCAATTGAGCTGAAATATGGCCTCACCTCGCCTGGCGCTCGCTCAGGACAATGAGGCCCCGCTCTAAATAAGAAAATAGAAAGAGGGAGAAAAACCAACAGAATAACTTATTGTGCTGGGATCCTCTCTATTTTTTGTATATATACCACTCAGTGTTTAAAAGGCAAATGTCACAGGAAAATAGTATTCGCAGGACTCAAAAAACGATGATGACACAATAAAGCAAAGTTACTAATATCAGTATGTTGGACTTAGATTAGACTATAATGTTATCAAATACACTGAAAAGGGGGGGCCAGTAAGCTGAAGAGTTATTGACTTTGAAATTGTACAGCTTAGAGATATGACGAAAAAAAGGGGGGGGGGGCCAGGCAAGCATACCAAATATATGGGCTATGAACTAGGAGCTAGAAGTCACTCACCTGCCGCCGGTACCTCGAATCCCTTCTGAGCTCAAGATCTCAACAGCATTACTCCAGTCAACTTCATTATGGAGTTGGCCAGGATGGCCATGACAAGAAATTTCTTCCAATTTGAGGATTCTTTGTACCTACAATTCTCCGGTACATCAATGGGGAGTGTCTTCGCCCCCAGCTTGGCGAATCTCTATGTTCATCATTTTGAGACGCAGTCAATATTCAATTCCACCAATCCCTTTTCCACACAGTTACTTGTGTGGAAAAGATATATTGACGACATTCTGGTGATATGGCGTGGGGACACTACATCAGTACTTGCTTTTCAGACTTGGCTCAATGCCCAAAATCAGTATCTTAAATTCACTATTGAACACAGCAAAACAGAACTGCCCTTTTTGGATTTACTCATCTTTCCCAAAGATGGCCATTTGGCAAGCAAACTTTACTGTAAGCCTATGGCGAGAAACTCATTGCTTCTATTCCAGAGTCATCACACACGTTCCCTTCGGGAAAATCTACCTTTCAGTCAGTTTCTCCGGTTACGGAGAAACTGCACAGAAATGAGTGACTATGCTGACTTCTCTTTGGATCTGAGCACCAAATTGAGGAAGCAAAATTACCCACCATCTATTATACGCAAAGCAAAAAGAGGGCTTCAAACAACCATCGTGATGCCCTCCTTGCTCCACCTGTCCCTAAACCTCCGCTTGAAACTCTGACATTTGTGACCACCTTTAGTACTGCCTCAACTCAAGTACAAAAGATAATTAGAAAACACTGGCGGATTCTCAATACCGCAGGAGTCTCTATACCTTGTCCAATGTTCTCATTCAAGCGGAGCCAAAATCTTCGTCACGGTTTAATACACACTAGACTGCGTACTCTCCCAGATGCGTCTACCAACACCCTATGGAACCTTCCGGCAGTTCAGGGCCATTACCCTTGAGGCTGCTGTTCCGTATGCCAACAAACTGTAAAAACACTGATGGTGGACATTGGCACAGCACGCTCTTGGATTTTGAAACACCACACCAACTGCAACAGTGAGAGGGTGATATACATGATTTCCTGCCCATGTCCCTTACGATATATAGGGATGACCACCAGAAAAGTGAGACTCAGGATATTGGAGCATAAGAGTACCATTAGGTGCAATCGCCATGCAACACGTTTGACTAACCATTTTTTGACCATGAAACATAACGTTGATGACTTAAAGTGGATTGTGATTGAGAAACCCTTCATCCCTCCACACATTAGTGATGTCTCACACTATCTGTTCGTTAAAGAACAAAAATGGATTTACAGGCTTAATTGCGTAACAGGAGGACTGAATGATGAGATCCCATGGATCCAAATTTAAACAAGCATACCAGAGAGAGTCAATGGGCCTTACTACCCAGGTATCCAACTCAGTGGCATACTATTACATCAATCTTAAATAAGTTTTATGCTACTGTTTCTTATGCCTGGAGTGCTCTCCAAACTGTCTTAACCGAGTATCATATATACTAGAGGCAGCTCATATATCTGTGTCCCTTCCTGAACAGAATTGAATGGTTTTAGCTCAGGATAAACATCATTCACAACTCTATACATGACTAACGTCTCTTGACAACATTTTTGCTCGGGCTTATTTGTGCCCAGAGTGGCAGCCGACCAGCTAGCCGTCACAAACCCATACATTGCCTACATAGCTTGGGGGCAGAGATCCTTACAATCCATAAGAAGGGCGATCGCTCAGTAACGGCTAATTATCGACCTATTAGCCTTATTGATGCTGTACAAAAGATTGTGGCGCGCCTTCTTCTGGGTAGGATCCAGAGCTGGATCTCCGATTATGATGTTTTAAGTCCTCTCCAGGCAGGTTTTCGGCCACATATGGGGGCACTTGAGCAAGTATTTAGATTTATGTTATTATATTGGAAGGTGGTCTTCCTAGGGGGGGTCTTCTCTTTGCGGCTTTTGTGGACGTTCGGTCCGCGTTTGACCTAGTGCCCAGGAATAAGCTCTGGGAAGTCTTGATGGATTTGGGCATGCCTAAAGAGCAGGTGGCCCTGCTCATCAATCTGCACTTTAATACCTATGCAAAAGTAAGATGGGGGCACCCGGAAAGACTACGGATAGCTTTAAAATCGATAAGGGGGTTAGACAAGGGTGTGTGTTGGCCCCCACCCTTTTCTCTTTGTTTATCAACGGGGTGACCAAGTACTTTTCCAACTTTCCAACTGACGCCCCCTCCCTTGCTGGAAGGAAAATCCCCCTCCTCATGTTCGCAGACGACACTCTTATCATCTCTAAGACGAGGCAGGGCCTACAGTCCGCGCTGGCCCGCTTTGAGTGTTTCTGTAGCGAGCATGAGTTAGAGGTGAATGTCAGCAAGACCAAATTTATGGTTCTGCGAGGCCCAAAGGCCGTGAAGGCCAAGGTGTTGATGAGTGGAGCTATATTGGATCAAACGGAGGTGTTTACATATTTGGGTGTCACACTAAGTGAGAATATGAGCTGGAAACCCCAATTGGATCTTATGGCTCTTAAACATGCCCAACTGGGGGGAGCCCTATTGAAGGAGCATGCAAAATCTCTGACTAAACCCCTGGCCCCGCTGGTCAAAATTTATGGCTCCAAGATAATTCCTGCAACTATTTATGGTGCAGAACTGTGGGGTTATAGTGATTTATCCACTTTGATGGTGGCTCAGAATAGGTTCCTTAGAATGGCAACTGGGCTCCCACGATCAACACCTTCTATACCCCTACAGCTCGATTTGGGTGTTAAACCCATCGAGGATGTGGCACGGTATAGACCACTGGCGTTTTGGCGACGTCTGTGGACTACACCAGAATTATCTCTGTTTGCCGAGGCTACCCTTGAAGTGAGGGGGATTGAAGGGGCCCATCGGGTACCCTGGTTCTCTCATCTCAGAAAGCTTCTGATAAACTTGAGCTTGGAGGTGCTTTGGGTTGATCCAGCTGGTGCTACCTTCCCATCAAAAAAGGGTCTTAAAGATATTTACTGGCACTGGATTGGAGAGAGGAGATCTACTTTGGTTGTTGGCCCTATTATGTGTTTGGAATTTTTGGTTATTAAGGATGCCCCCAGATACGAGGCCTATTGGGACTTAATAACCAAGCCGAAAGATCGTAAATTGTACCACCAATTACGAGTTGGCTCGTTACCTGTGCGGGGGCTAACGCACTCCTGGTCCTCGGGGGGCATAGATAAATGTCCTTTCTGTGAGGCAGCAGTAGAGAATATTGAACACATATTCTTCTGCTGCCCTATGTATTTGATACCCAGAAAAATTTGGCTTACACCGGTTTGCCGCTCATTAGGCACCAGATCTGCTATTGCAGCTATCAGGATCTTAAAAACTGATACTACTCCCCTTATCGTTATTGGTGTAGCAAAATTCCTGAGCTGGGCCTGGTCATTACGTAGTCGCAATTTGGAAAAATGAAGGTCCTATGTTACATGTTTTTATGTGTTTTTAATTGTAACATAGTATTGCTTATAGGTCATTATGGGTCTTTTTTCATCATTGCTTAAATTTAATACCTTTTTTAATTCGGTTTTAAACTGTAAAGTATTTATTATCTTATTTACTAAATTGTATGAACTGTATTTTTATGTATTTTGTTTTTTATGATGCAAATCGAATAAAGACCTGTTTGATGCCTACATAGCTCCTTATACCTGTGCTATAGTTACGATGTACATGAGGTATCATACATACTCTAGGCAGCTCATCAAGTATTGCCACTTTCTGAACAGTATTTAGTGGTTTATCTCATGAGAAACATCATATCATCCACACATCTATATATGACCAACTTCTTTGGATGTCATTTTTTCCATTTTTTTGCTTAGGCTTACTTGGGCCCCGAGTGGATAAATCAGAGCTATGTCCATTTTATGGCTCATCAACAGTCATATTCTGAAACTGGGCGGTGATTGCACCAATCCGGTCTGTGTTTCTGTGCCCTTGACCAATCAGCAATTAAGATGCATGCTTGTAGCTCCATTCTACACTCTTCGATTGCTATCTTAGGTAACGCTCTCTCATTGGGTGGCGTGTCAACCAATCGAGATGGTGAAATTGGTTCACTGACCAATAGGCTGTCACAGAGCTTGTAGCTCACGAACAGCTTCGAACGAAGTGTGCACAGCCCTTTCTTTCCACTTTTTTCCACAATTTTCATACATCTTTTTCGATGAAGATTTAGCTACTTTCTGCTATTCCAGACCTTAGTGTATTACACGCTTATGATAAACTAGCGGTTGAAATGCAATCTCGTATCCCTTGTTTACTTTTTTCAAGCGTTTCGCTGGTAACGCGTTCCTATTGGCTGGCGCGGCAACCAATCAAAATGCCGAGAATGGGCCATGGACCAATAGGCTGGCTCTGTGCCTTGCTGTTTACAACCAGCTTCGAACAAAGTGTGCATTCACCACCGTTGCGTACACTTTCATTTATCCTGATATCTCCTTAAAAAATGACGCGGTTGCTCACGCTCTTTTTCAATCTTGCTGAGCGCGTTTTCCCGTCTCCGGACTTTACATACAGAGCATTACCGGACTACTGCACGCGGTAACATGTGAGGTGGGCCCTTGTATTGGCTGAGATTCTAACCAATCTCGGCTGTATACACAAGGCCTCATCGTATCAGCATCAGTTGTGCACAGTCTAACCAAGAGAGGGGCGTTGTAGGGCTATATTTACCAGGTGGAGACACGGAATCGTTGTTTCCTTTCTGGTCCTCCACCAGGATATTTAATCAGTCCTCCCTGTCCGTCGTGTTACCTTCCCCTCGACTCAGAAGGGATTCGAGGTAACGACGGACAGGTGAGTGACTTCTAGCTCCTGGTTCATAGCCCATATATTTGGTATGCTTGCCTGCCCCCCCCCCCTTTTTTCGTCATATCTCTAAGCTGTACAATTTCAAAGTCAATAACTCTTCAGCTTACTGACCCCCCCTTTTCAGTGTATTTGATAAGATTATAGTCTAATCTTAGTCCAACATACTGATATTAGTAACTTTGCTTTATTGTGTCATCATCGTTTTTTGAGTCCTGCGAATACTATTTTCCTGTGACATTTGCCTTTTAAACATTGAGTGGTATATATATAAAAAATAGAGAGGCTCCCAGCACAATAAGTTATTCTGTTGGTTTTTCTCCCTCTTTCTATTTTCTTATTTAGAGCGGGGCCTCATTGTCCTGAGCGAGCGCCAGGCGAGGTGAGGCCATCTCCCAGCTCAATTGCGGGTGAGTGAGTGATTAATTAAGTGATCAGGTTACAGCAATAGAGTACTTTCTCTGTGGCTCTCTGTGTCTCATACTCTACACTTGATCTAATGTTAATAACACATGTACTTGTATTCTAGTGTATACACTGTTTTAGGTTTTAGGAGCAGTTGGTTTCAAGAATACCGTGACTTCTTCTCCTACTAACAGTAGGTTAGTTCTTTGGGCATGGTATGTACTTTGAATCTTACTACCACAGTTGCAGTAGTGTCTAACTAGGTTCTGAAGAAAGCCTCTTGAGGCTGAAACATGTCGACCGCTTTTTTCATCTACAAATGGTAATATATGTTCACATCCATTTACACTCTGCTTTTAATCTTGGCACCATGGTGACCGTCTGAATAAAGGTTTATTAGGCACCATGTTAGTCAATTTTACTTCACCACTCTTTCTATAACACATTTGTTTTCAACACTGCAACTTCTTTTCACCTCCCACAGCCCTCCAGACTTTACTTTCCATCATTGGTGTACTCAATACTAGTGTTTGTACTCACATTTTCATCAAGGTGAGACACCTAGTAGACACCGGGTTGGAGCCTCTTAAACCCAAAGGATGAAATTCCGCCAACGGGTGGGCTGATGGGTTCACGTTTGATCTCCTCATTCATTTTCACAGCCTATACTTTCTTGTTTCAAGTACATGTTAGATAGCAGAGGCCACTTATGACCTGAGCACCCCTTTTGTGTTTTTCATTAATCTTACAGGGGTAGGGTGCTATCAGGTCTTTAATCTTATACCCCCCCTTAAGACCCTGTCCACCTTTTTGTTTAATCTTACGTAGTGCAGCCACGGCTGCGGGTCTATATATTTCTAGGCAACCCCTTGCAGGTTTGCCCCCTTTTTTTGCTCCCCTCGGTGATTCCCAGGCACAGTCGCAGGATGGCTGAGTTTGCGGGCTTGGCTTTCGATGATGACACCTTACAGTCAATTCTTAATGAAAACCCTAGTATGTTGGACTCTATACCTACTACCAGTTCGGTACCTTTGGGAGACTGGGACACCATTCTAAATTTGAAAAAAGTCATTCACGCACTGTTATACATGGTCAAATCATGGCGGAGTATCTTCAATGGAAATGCTCGCCCACTGGTCTTATAGTTACCAACACCCCCAGACTCTTTCTTACAGATAAGACTTTTCTTAAGGATTGGGCCTTAATCGCATGGCGATGTACTCGCGATTGGCTGATCCTTATCATTACCACTGCCAAAAGAATGTCAGATGCCATACTAGTGGAGATACAAGTGCTTGAGGGCCAAATTAAAACCACTATTACTGACAGACAATTCAAAAAACAACTAGAAGAGGCAAACAAAACCAATAAAGAATACAAAGATTCTATCTTCTTTGCAAAGATAGACAAATTCAAAAAGGATTTGGATAAGTTTTCCTTTGAGAAAATCTATCCTTACACTAGTGACAATTATACACCACCTGATTACACCAAAAAAGGCAATAGATATGGATCAAATTATTCCACATCCTCTTCAGATTCTGACTCAAATACATCAGATCCAAGCACGAGCGATCCAACCCAGGCTAGAGGCAGAGGTCAATACAACCGACCTAATCGTAGAAGGACAGGACAAGGTAACCATTTTCAACCAGGACTTTGGTGGCCCCCAGCACCGTGGGGATATCCACAATTCCCTTATCCAATGGGACAATATCCTCCTCAACCTCAACCATTCTTTGACGGCCAGACTTTTTTAGGACAAGGTCGGGGCTGGAATCGAGGAAAAAGAAGGGGCCAGTCGACAGTACAGTGGGCGACGAACAGGAACCCGGCCCATCTCGCAATCGACGGGGTCAACAATAACCATTCAAGGCAGTACAGACGACTTGGTAGTCAATCTCAGCGCTCGGACACTCACCCCTACAGAACATCAAGTCCTTAACAAAGGACTGGGCTTCGTCCCTACTTACAGCGGTGATGCGTTCCAGTTAAGAACAGAGGTTGAAATTTTTTTCAGAAAAGTGCGGTTGCACTTTTTCTTCAGTGACCAAAATACTGATCATGAAGTACAGGTCGTCAATACCGGCCTAAAAAAGAAGTCCACTTTCACTCCTTTACCTCACCAAGTACCACCTATGGTTGGAGCTTTCGAAAAAGCAGTGATTCACAAAATCAGCTCTCTGGACTTATCTAAGCGTGACACCTTTCAGAATCTTTCCAAAGCTGAAAAACTGGCACTGAACATCTTATCTAAAGACAGCCTCATTACTATCAAACCTGCCGATAAGGGAGGAGCAATTGTGAATCTTGACACAACCACCTATCGAGCAGAATGCTTAAGACAGCTAGGTGATTCCAACTCCTACACTCTACTCACTGAAGACCCTACCACTAGACTTACATCTGAGATTAAGAATCTAATGGAGGAGGCTAATGCGGAGGGCTGGATCACACCACAGGAAGCTTCATTCTTGATTACCACCCATCCAGTGATTCCATATTTCTATGCCCTACCGAAAATTCACAAGCCAACCAGACCTACCCCAGGGCGACCCATCATTTCTGGGATTGGCTCGCTACTTGAGCCTCTTTCCACATTTGTGGACTTCTTCTTGCGCCCTCTAGTGAGTAAGATGTCGACGTATCTGCAAGATACGAAGGACGTATTGCGCCTTCTGCCAGATGTGGATTTCACTATTGAGACTGACCTTCTGGTCAGTTTTGATGTTGAATCGCTATACACCTGCATTCCCCAAGAAGAAACTCTTCTTACAATAAGGAATCTACTAGAAGCTCAAGATCTCAACAGCATTACTCCGGTCAACTTCATTATGGAGTTGGCCAGGATGGCCATGACAAGAAATTTCTTCCAATTCGAGGATTCTTTGTATCTACAAATCTCCGGTACATCAATGGGGAGTGTCTTCGCCCCCAGCTTGGCGAATCTCTATATTCATCATTTTGAGACACAGTCAATAATATTCAATTCCACCAATCCCTTTTCCACACAGTTACTTGTGTGGAAAAGATATATTGATGAAATTCTGGTGATATGGCGTGGGGACACTACATCAGTACTTGCTTTTCAGACTTGGCTCAATGCCCAAAATCAGTATCTTAAATTCACTATTGAACACAGCAAAACAGAACTGCCCTTTTTGGATTTACTCATCTTTCCCAAAGATGGCCATTTGGCAAGCAAACTTTACCGTTAGCCTATGGCGAGAAACTCATTGCTTCTATTCCAGAGTCATCACCCACGTTCCCTTCGGGAAAATCTACCTTTCAGTCAGTTTCTCCGGTTACAGAGAAACTGCACAGAAATGAGTGACTATGCTGACCTCTCTTTGGATCTGAGCACCAAATTGAGGAAGCGAAATTACCCACCATCTATTATACGCAAAGCAAAAAAGAGGGCTTCAAACAACCATCGTGATGCCCTCCTTGCTCCACCTGTCCCTAAACCTCCGCTTGAAACTCTGACATTTGTGACCACCTTTAGTACTGCCTCAACTCAAGTACAAAAGATAATTAGAAAACACTGGCGGATTCTCAATACCGCTGGAGTCTCTATACCTTGTCCAATGTTCTCATTCAAGCGGAGCCAAAATCTTCGTGACGGTTTAATACACACTAGACTGCGTACGCTCCCAGATGCGTCTACCAACACCCTATGGAACCTTCCGGCAGTTCAGGGCCATTACCCTTGCGGCTGCTGTTCCGTATGCCCACAAACTGAAAAAACACTGATGGTGGACATTGGCACAGCACGCCCTTGTATTTTGAAACACCACACCAACTGCAACAGTGAGAGGGTGATATACATGATTTCCTGCCCATGTCCCTTACGATATATAGGGATGACCACCAGAAAAGTGAGACTCAGGATATTGGAGCATAAGAGTACAATTAGGTGCAATCGCCATGCAACACGTTTGACTAACCATTTTTTTACCATGAAACATAACGTTGATGACTTAAAGTGGATTGTGATTGAGAAACCCTTCATCCCTCCACACATTAGTGATGTCTCACACTATCTGTTCGTTAAAGAACAAAAATGGATTTACAGGCTTAATTGCGTAACAGGAGGACTGAATGATGAGATCCCATGGATCCAAATTTAAACAAGCATACAAGAGAGAGTCAATGGGCCTTACTACCCAGGTATCCAACTCAGTGGCATACTATTACATCAATCTTAAATAAGTTTTATGCTACTGTTTCTTATGCCTGGAGTGCTCTCCAAACTGTCTTAACCGAGTATCATATATACTAGAGGCAGCTCATCTAGCTGTGTCCCTTCCTGAACAGAATTGAATGGTTTTAGCTCAGGATAAACATCATTCACAACTCTATACATGACTAACGTCTCTTGACAAAATTTTTGCTCGGGCTTATTTGTGCCCAGAGTTGCAGCCAACCAGCTAGCCGTCACAAACACATACATTGCCTACATAGCTCCTTTTACCTGTGCTATAGTTACGATGTACATGAGGTATCATACATACTCTAGGCAGCTCATCAAGTATTGCCCCTTTCTGAACAGTATTTAGTGGTTTATCTCATGAGAAACATCATATCATTCACACATCTATATATGACCAACATCTTTGGATGTCATTTTTTCCATTTTTTTGCTTAGGCTTACTTGGGCCCCGAGTGGATAAATCAGAGCTATGTCCATTTTATGGCTCATCGACAGTCATATTCCGAAACTGGGCGGTGATTGCACCAATCCGGTCTGTGTTTCTGTGCCCTTGACCAATCAGCAATTAAGATGCATGCTTGTAGCTCCATTCTACACTCTTTGAACGCTATCTTAGGTAACGCTCTCTCATTGGGTGGCGTGTCAACCAATTGAGATGGCGAAATTGGTTCACTGACCAATAGGCTGTCACAGAGCTTTTAGCTCACGAACAGCTTCGAACGAAGTGTGCACAGCCCTTTCTTTCCACTTTTTTCCACAATTTTCATACATCTTTTTCGATGAAGATTTAGCTACTTTCTGCTATTCCAGACCTTAGTGTATTACACGCTTATGATAAACTAGCGGTTGATATGCAATCTCGTAGCCCTTGTTTACTTTTTTCAAGCGTTTCGCTGGTAACGCGTTCCTATTGGCTGGCGCGGCAACCAATCAAAATGCCGAGAATGGGCCATGGACCAATAGGCTGGCTCTGTGCCTTGCTGTTTACAACCAGCTTCGAACAAAGTGTGCATTCACCACCGTTGCGTACACTTTCATTTATCCTGATATCTCCTTAAAAAATGACGCGGTTGCTCACGCTCTTTTTCAATCTTGCTGAGCGCGTTTTCCCGTCTCCGGACTTTACATACAGAGCATTACCGGACTACTGCACGCGGTAACATGTGAGGCGGGCCCTTTGGATTGGCTGAGATTCTAACCAATCTCGGCTGTATACACAAGGCCTCATCGTATCAGCGTCAGTTGTGCACAGTCTAACCAAGAGAGGGGCGTTGTAGGGCTATATTTACCAGGTGGAGACACGGAATCGTTGTTTCCTTTCTGGTCCTCCACCAGGATATTTAATCAGTCCTCCGTGTCCGTCGTGTTACCTTCCCCTCGACTCAGAAGGGATTCGAGGTACCGACGGACAGGTGAGTGACTTCTAGCTCCTGGTTCATAGCCTATATATTTGGAATGCTTGCCTGCCCCCCCCTTTTTTTCGTCATATCTCTAAGCTGTACAATTTCAAAGTCAATAACTCTTCAGCTTACTGACCCCCCCTTTTCAGTGTATTTGATAAGATTATAGTCTAATCTTAGTCCAACATACTGATATTAGTAACTTTGCTTTATTGTGTCATCATCGTTTTTTGAGTCCTGCGAATACTATTTTCCTTTTAAACACTGAGTGGTATATATATAAAAAATAGAGAGGCTCCCAGCACAATAAGTTATTCTGTTGGTTTTTCTC
Source organism: Lissotriton vulgaris (assembly GCF_964263255.1). NCBI lineage: Eukaryota > Metazoa > Chordata > Amphibia > Caudata > Salamandridae > Lissotriton > Lissotriton vulgaris. The sequence continues at coordinate 1,211,828,842 of NC_141696.1, forward strand.
CCTCTTTCTATTTTCTTATTTAGAGCGGGGCCTCATTGTCCTGAGCGAGCGCCAGGCGAGGTGAGGCCATCTCCCAGCTCAATTGCGGGTGAGTGAGTGATTAATTAAGTGATCAGGTTACAGCAATATAGTACTTTCTCTGTGGCTCTCTGTGGCTCATACTCTACACTTGATCTAATGTTAATAACACATGTACTTGTATTCTAGTGTATACACTGTTTTATGTTTTAGGAGCAGTTGGTTTCAAGAATACCGGGACTTCTTCTCCTACTCACAGTAGGTTAGTTCCTTGGGCATGGTATGTACTTTGAATCTTACTACCACAGTTGCAGTAGTGTCTAACTAGGTCCTGAAGAAAGCCTCTCGAGGCTGAAACATGTCGACTGCTTTTTTCATCTACAAATGGTAATATATGTTCACATCCATTTACACTCTGCTTTTAATCTTGGCACAATGGTGACCGTCTGAATAAAGGTTTATTAGGCACCATGTTAGTCAATTTTACTTCACCACTCTTTCTATAACACATTTGATTTCAACACTGCAACTTCTTTTCACCTCCCACAGCCCTCCAGACTTTACTTTCCATCATTGGTGTACTCAATACTAGTGTTTGTACTCACATTTTCATCAAGGTGAGACACCTAGTAGACACCGGGTTGGAGCCTCTTAAACCCAAAGGATGAAGTTCCGCCAACGGGTGGGCTGATGGGTTCACGTTTGATCTCCTCATTCATTTTCACAGCCTATACTTTCTTGTTTCAAGTACATGTTAGATAGCAGAGGCCACTTATGACCTGAGCACCCCTTTTGTGTTTTTCATTAATCTTACAGGGGTAGGGTGCTATCAGGTCTTTAATCTTATACCCCCCTTAAGACCCTGTCCACCTTTTTGTTTAATCTTACGTAGTGCAGCCAGGGCTGCGGATCTATATATTTCTAGGCAACCCCTTGCAGGTTTGCCCCCTTTTTTTGCTCCCCTCGGTGATTCTCAGGCACAGTCGCAGGATGGCTGAGTTTGCGGGCTTGGCTTTCGATGATGACACCTTACAGTCAATTCTTAATGAAAACCCTAGTATGTTGGACTCTATACCTACTACCAGTTTGGTACCTTTGGGAGACTGGGACACCATTCTAAATTTGAAAAAAGTCCTTCACGCACTGTTATACAAGGTCAAATCATGGCGGAGTATCTTCATGGGAAATGCTCGCCCACTGGTCTTATAGTGACCAACACCCCCAGACTCTTTCTTACAGATAAGACTTTTCTTAAGGATTGGGCCTTAATCGCATGGCGATGTACTCGCGATTGGCTGATCCTTATCATTACCACTGCCAAAAGAATGTCAGATGCCATACTGGTGGAGATACAAGTGCTTGAGGGCCAAATTAAAACCACTATTACTGACAGACAATTCAAAAAACAACTAGAAGAGGCAAACAAAACCAATAAAGAATACAAAGATTCTATCTTCTTTGCAAAGATAGACAAATTCAAAAAGGATTTGGATAAGTTTTCCTTTGAGAAAATCTATCCTTACACTAGTGACAATTATACACCACCTGATTACACCAAAAAAGGCAAAAGATATGGATCAAATTATTCCACATCCTCTTCAGATTCTGACTCAAATACATCAGATCCAAGCACGAGCGATGCAACCCAGGCTAGAGGCAGAGGTCAATACAACCGACCTAATCGTAGAAGGACAGGACAAGGTAACCGTTTTCAACCAGGACCTTGGTGGCCCCCAGCACCGTGGGGATATCCACAATTCCCTTATCCAATGGGACAATATCCTCCTCAACCTCAACCATTCTTTGACGGCCAGACTTTTCTAGGACAAGGTCGGGGCTGGAATCGAGGAAAAAGAAGGGGCCAGTCGACAGTACAGTGGGCAGACGAACAGGAACCCGGCCCATCTCGCAATCGACGGGGTCAACAATAACCATTCAAGGCAGTACAGATGACTTGGTAGTCAATCTCAGCGCTCGGACACTCACCCCTACAGAACATCAAGTCCTTAACAAAGGACTGGGCTTCGTCCCTACTTACAGCGGTGATGCGTTCCAGTTAAGAACAGAGGTTGAAAAGTTTTTCAGAAAAGTGCGGTTGCACTTTTTCTTCAGTGACCAAAATACTGATCATGAAGTACAGGTCGTCAATACCGGCCTAAAAAAGAAGTCCACTATCACTCCTTTACCTCACCAAGTACCGCCTATGGTTGGAGCTTTCGAAAAAGCAGTGATTCACGAAATCAGCTCTCTGGACTTATCTAAGCGTGACACCTTTCAGAATCTTTCCAAAGCTGAAAAACTGGCACTGAACATCTTATCTAAAGACAGCCTCATTACTATCAAACCTGCCGATAAGGGAGGAGCAATTGTGATTCTTGACACAACCACCTATCGAGCAGAATGCTTAAGACAGCTAGGTGATTCCAACTCCTACACTCTACTCACTGAAGACCCTACCACTAGACTTACATCTGAGATTAAGAATCTAATAGAGGAGGCTAATGCGGAGGGCTGGATCACACCACAGGAAGCTTCATTCTTGATTACCACCCATCCAGTGATTCCATATTTCTATGCCCTACCGAAAATTCACAAGCCAACCAGACCTCCCCCAGGGCGACCCATCATTTCTGGGATTGGCTCGCTACTTGAGCCTCTTTCCACATTTGTGGACTTCTTCTTGCGCCCTCAGGTGAGTAAAATGTCGACGTATCTGCAAGATACGAAGGACGTATTGCGCCTTCTGCCAGATGTGGATTTCAACATTGAGACTGAACTTCTGGTCAGTTTTGATGTTGAATCGCTATACACCTGCATTCCCCAAGAAGAAACTCTTCTTACAATAAGGAATCTACTAGAAGCTCAAGATCTCAACAGCATTACTCCGGTCAACTTCATTGTGGAGTTGGCCAGGATGGCCATGACAAGAAATTTCTTCCAATTCGAGGATTCTTTGTACCTACAAATCTCCGGTACATCAATGGGGAGTGTCTTCGCCCCCAGCTTGGCGAATCTCTATATTCATCATTTTGAGACACAGTCAATAATATTCAATTCCACCAATCCCTTTTCCACACAGTTACTTGTGTGGAAAAGATATATTGACGACATTCTGGTGATATGGCGTGGGGACATTACATCAGTACTTGCTTTTCAGACTTGGCTCAATGCCCAAAATCAGTATCTTAAATTCACTATTGAACACAGCAAAACAGAACTGCCCTTTTTGGATTTACTCATCTTTCCCAAAGATGGCCATTTGGCAAGCAAACTTTACCGTAAGCCTATGGCGAGAAACTCATTGCTTCTATTCCAGAGTCATCACCCACGTTCCCTTCGGGAAAATCTACCTTTCAGTCAGTTTCTCCGGTTACGGAGAAACTGCACAGAAATGAGTGACTATGCTGACTTCTCTTTGGATCTGAGCACCAAATTGAGGAAGCAAAATTACCCACCATCTATTATACGCAAAGCAAAAAAGAGGGCTTCAAACAACCATTGTGATGCCCTCCTTGCTCCACCTGTCCCTAAACCTCCGCTTGAAACTCTGACATTTGTGACCACCTTTAGTACTGCCTCAACTAAAGTACAAAAGATAATTAGAAAACACTGGCGGATTCTCAATACTGCTGGAGTCTCTATACCTTGTCCAATGTTCTCATTCAAGCGGAGCCAAAATCTTCGTGACGGTTTAATACACACTAGACTGCGTACGCTCCCAGATGCGTCTACCAACACCCTATGGAACCTTGCGGCAGTTCAGGGCCATTACCCTTGCGGCTGCTGTTCCGTATGCCCATAAACTGAAAAAACACTGATGGTGGACATTGGCACAGCACGCCCTTGGATTTTGAAACACCACACCAACTGCAACAGTGAGAGGGTGATATACATGATTTCCTGCCCATGTCCCTTACGACATATAGGGATGACCACCAGAAAAGTGAGACTCAGGATATTGGAGCATAAGAGTACCATTAGGTGCAATCGCCATGCAACACGTTTGACTAACCATTTTTTGACCATGAAACATAACGTTGATGACTTAAAGTGGATTGTGATTGAGAAACCCTTCATCCCTCCACATATTAGTGATGTCTCACACTATCTGTTCGTTAAAGAACAAAAATGGATTTACAGGCTTAATTGCGTAACAGGAGGACTGAATGATGAGATCCCATGGATCCAAATTTAAACAAGCATACCAGAGAGAGTCAATGGGCCTTACTACCCAGGTATCCAACTCAGTGGCATACTATTATATCAATCTTAAATAAGTTTTATGCTACTGTTTCATATGCCTGGAGTGCTCTCCAAACGGTCTTAACCGAGTATCATATATACTAGAGGCAGCTCATCTAGCTGTGTCCCTTCCTGAACAGAATTGAATGGTTTTAGCTCAGGATAAACATCATTCACAACTCTATACATGACTAACGTCTCTTGACGACATTTTTGCTCGGGCTTATTTGTGCCCAGAGTGGCAGCCGACCAGCTAGCCGTCACAAACCCATACATTGCCTACATAGCTCCTTATACCTGTGCTATAGTTACGATGTACATGAGGTACCATACATACTCTAGGCAGCTCATCAAGTAATGCCCCTTTCTGAACAGTATTTAGTGGTTTATCTCATGAGAAACATCATATCATCCACACATCTATATATGACCAACATCTTTGGATGTCATTTTTTCCATTTTTTTGCTTAGGCTTACTTAGGCCCGAGTGGATAAATCAGACCTATGTCCATTTTAGCGCTCATCGACAGTCATATTCCGAAACTGGGGGGTGATTGCACCTATCCGGTCTGTGTTTCTGTGCCCTTGACCAATCAGCAATTAAGATGCATGCTTGTAGCTCCATTCTACACTCTTCGAAAGCTATCTTAGGTACCGCTCTCTCATTGGGTGGCGTGTCAACCAATCGAGATGGCGAAATTGGTTCACTGACCAATAGGCTGTCACAGAGCTTTTAGCTCACGAACAGCTTCGAACGAAGTGTGCACAGCCCTTTCTTTCCACTTTTTTCCACAATTTTCATACATCTTTTTCGATGAATATTTAGCTACTTTCTGCTATTCCAGACCTTAGTGTATTACACGCTTATGATAAACTAGCGGTTGAAATGCAATCTCGTAGCCCTTGTTTACTTTTTTCAAGCGTTTCGCTGGTAACGCGTTCCTATTGGCTGGCGCGGCAACCAATCGAAATGCCGAGAATGGGCCATGGACCAATAGGCTGGCTCTGTGCCTTGCTGTTTACAACCAGCTTCGAACAAAGAGCGCATTCACCACCGTTGCGTACACTTTCATTTATCCTGATATCTCCTTAAAAAATGACCCGGTTGCTCACGCTCTTTTTCAATCTTGCTGAGGGCGTTTTCCCGTCTCCGGACTTTACATACAGAGCATTACCGGACTACTGCACGCGGTAACATGTGAGGTGGGCCCTTGGATTGGCTGAGATTCTAACCAATCTCGGCTGTATACACAAGGCCTCATCATATCAGCGTCAGTTGTGCACAGTCTAACCAAGAGAGGGGCGTTGTAGGGCTATATTTACCAGGTGGAGACACAGAATTGTTGTTTCCTTTCTGGTCCTCCACCAGGATATTTAATCAGTCCTCCCTGTCCGTCGTGTTACCTTCCCCTCGACTCAGAAGGGATTCGAGGTACCGACGGACAGGTGAGTGACTTCTAGCTCCTGGTTCATAGCCCATATATTTGGTATGCTTGCCTGCCCCCCCCTTTCTTTTTGTCATATCTCTAAGCTGTACAATTTCAAAATCAATAACTCTTCATCTTACTGACCCCCGCTTTTCAGTGTATTTGATAAGATTATAGTCTAATCTAAGTCCAACATACTGATATTAGTAACTTTGCTTTATTGTGTCATCATCGTTTTTTGAGTCCTGTGAATACTATTTTCCTTTTAAACACTGAGTGGTATATATATAAAAAATAGAGAGGCTCCCAGCACAATAAGTTATTCTGTTGGTTTTTCTCCCTCTTTCTATTTTCTTATTTAGAGCAGGCCTCATTGTCCTGAGCGAGCGCCAGGCGAGGTGAGGCCATCTCCCAGCTCAATTGCGGGTGAGTGAGTGATCAATTAAGTGATCAGGTTACAGCAATAGAGTACTTTCTCTGTGGCTCTCTGTGTCTCATACTCTACACTTGATCTAATGTTAATAACACATGTACTTGTATTCTAGTGTATACACTCTTTTATGTTTTAGGAGCAGTTGGTTTCAAGAATACCGTGACTTCTTCTCCTACTCACAGTAGGTTAGTTCCTTGGGCATGGTATGTACTTTGAATCTTACTACCACAGTTGCAGTAGTGTCTAACTAGGTCCTGAAGAAAGCCTCTCGAGGCTGAAACATGTCGACCGCTTTTTTCATCTACAAATGGTAATATATGTTCACATCCATTTACACTCTGCTTTTAATCTTGGCACCATGGTGACCGTCTGAATAAAGGTTTATTAGGCACCATGTTAGTCAATTTTACTTCACCACTCTTTCTATAACACATTTGTTTTCAACACTGCAACTTCTTTTCACCTCCCACAGCCCTCCAGACTTTACTTTCCATCATTGGTGTACTCAATACTAGTGTTTGTACTCACATTTTCATCAAGGTGAGACACCTAGTAGACACCGGGTTGGAGCCTCTTAAACCCAAAGGATGAAGTTCCGCCAACGGGTGGGCTGATGGGTTCACGTTTGATCTCCTCATTCATTTTCACAGCCTATACTTTCTTGTTTCAAGTACATGTTAGATAGCAGAGGCCACTTATGACCTGAGCACCCCTTTTGTGTTTTTCATTAATCTTACAGGGGTAGGGTGCTATCAGGTTTTTAATGTTATACCCCCCTTAAGCCCCTGTCCACCTTTTTGTTTAATCTTACTGTTATTATTATGTCAATAAAAATTATTTAACAAAAATAAATAATCACCCATGCACTTCCTATGTACTTATGTAATCCCCGTGACATTACTCCTGCATTCATACAATCACTAATGCTTTGCTATACAGTTATTGAATCACACAGGTACTATCTTTGCACTCCTCCAATCACCCTGGCAGGATCTATACACTTCTCCAATCACTTAAGCACTACTTATGCACTTATAAAATCATCCAGGCAGTTCCTATGTACTCCTGTAATCCCCCAGATATTACTCCTCAACTCATACAATCACTCAGACATAACCTATGTAGTCCTCCATTCACTAATCCCAGCCACTACCTATAGACTTATATAATCATCCAGGCAGTGCCTTTGGACTCTGCCAATCATACTGGCACTATCTCTGTAATTATGTAACCACTCAGCCAGTATCCATGCAGTTTTAAAACCACCCAGGTATTACCTTTACACTCCTCCAATCACTGAGACACTATCACAATACTACTGTAATCCCCTAGGCAGTAGCGATGCACTTATAAAATCAATGAGGTACTTTCTATGTACTCCTGTAGTCCTCCAGATATGACCACTGAACTTGTGAAATTTCCCAGGAATTACCTATGTACTCCTCTAATCCCCCAGACATTATCTTTGCACTCATGCAATCACAAATGCATTAGCTAAACACTGGTTCAATCACCAAGGTACTACCCTTGCAGTCCTCCAATAACCGTGTCAGGATCTATGCACTCCTCCAATCACTTACCCAGTACCCATGCACTTATAAAATCACTCAAGCACTACTTATGCACTTATGCAATCACCCAGGCCTATTGGAGCACTCCTCCAATCATCCAGGCAGTATCTTTGTTCTCATGCAATCACCTAGGCACTACCCCTGCACTCCTCCAATCACCCAGACACTACCCCTGCAGTCCTTCGTTCACCCAGCCACTACCCATACACATGTAATCATCCAGGAAATACCTTTGCACTGTTACAATCACGCTGGCACTAACTCTGTAATTGTGTAACGACTCAGCCAGTGCCCATGTAGTTTTAACATTTCCCAGGCACTACCTTTATAATCGTTGAATCACTCAGACACTACCATAGTACTACTCTGGTCATCCAGACAGTACCCATACAGTTATAAAATCATCCAGGCACTTCCTATTCCTACTTCTGTAATCTCCCAGACATTACCCCTGCATTCATGCAATCACTAATGCTTTAGCTATACACTGATTGCATCACCTAGGGACTATTCTTGCACTCCTTCGATCACCCTGTCAGGATCTATACACTTCTCCAATCACTTAGGCAGTACATATGCACTTGTAAAATCTCCCAGACAGTTCCTATGTACTCCGGTAATCCCCCAGATATTACCCCTCAACTCAAGCAATCACCCAGACATAACCTATGCAGTCCACTGATCACTCAGACATTACCTCTGAACTCATTAAATCACCAATGCATTAGCTATACACTAGTTCAATCACCCAGGCACTACCCCTGCACTCCTCCAATCACTGTATCAGAATCTATGCACTCTTCCAATCACTTTGCCAGTACTCATGCAGTTATAAAATCCCCCAGGCACTTTCTATGTACTCCTGTAGTTCCCCAGATATTACCGTTGAAGTCATGCAATCATCCAGGCACTTCCAATGTACTTTTGTAATACCACAGACATTACCCCTGCACTCATGCAATCACTAATGCATTATCTATACACTAGTTCAATCACCCAGGCACTACCCTCGCACTCCTCCAATCACTTTGCCAGTACCCATGCAGTTATAAAATCACCTAGGCCCTAACTTTACACTCCTCCAATCACTGAGGCTCTACCACAATACTACTGTAATCATCTAGACTGTAGTGATGCACTTATAAAATCACCAAAGCACTTTATATGTACTCCTGTAGTCCCCCAGATATTATCCCTGAACTAATGCAATCAGTCAGGCACTACCTATGTTCTTCTTTAATCCCATAGACATCCCTGCACTCATGCAATCACCAATGCTTTAGCTATGCACAGCTTCAATCACCAAGGCACTATCCTTGCACCCCTCCAATCCCTTTGTCAGGATCTATGCACTCCTCCAATCAGTTAGGGAGTACCCATGCATTTATAAAAATACTCAGGTACAACTTATGCACTTATACAATTACCCAGGCACTATTCTGGTACTCCTCCAAACACCCAGACAATATATTTGGTCACAAACATTCATCCAGGCACTACAGATTCCACTTTAGATTTGATTTGGGTAGCAGAAGAGAAATCCTTTAGTTGTGCTCTGTGATTCTGTTGTGAAGGTTGTGATGTCTTCTAATTGTAGGAATTGTGTAGTGGCTGAAATAGCTTTGCAATGCAATTAAAAATATGTGTTTATTTATACATGAGAATATGTGTATATAAGTATTTTAATAATATTAAATTATTAAATTGTTTAACAAAAGTTTTTAAACTTTTCTTTGTTTTCAGATATTTACCATTATTAGTAATAAAGATTGAGAATGGCAAGAAAAGATCTAAAGAAAAGAAAAGATCAAAAAAGTACTATATCAAGGAAAGAGAAAATAAGAAATTAGATAAAGTACAACATGTGACATTGAAGAAAAAAACTTCTGGTAAGAGAACTAAAGAATTTGTAAAATGACTTTTGTCTAATGTAATGAATTTTCAAAATGGGGAAAAGGAAAAGAATAGTAGTACAACCATTCAGAAGGAAATAAAAAAAGGACATATTATTGAACAAGAAGGGTATGGGAAACAATCTACATTGAAAGAAGGATGAAATAATATAAAGCCATTAGAAAGAGAATATATAAAAGTAGAGTACTACAAAATTTATTGAAAGATTGCAAAAAATATATTTTTTAAATCTGAATTTTACAAGAAAAAACAACAGATTGAAAGTGTGGTCAAAAAGGTTTTTGAATTGAAAAAAGATTGTATATATTGGTACTGAAGAGAATGAAAACATTTAATAAAACAGTGCCCTTTATGAAGGAGAAAACTAAAAGAAAAAGACTGGTTAATAGAACTAACCTTTGCAAAAAATATTCGGGTGAATGGAAGTACACTTCTAGGGCCAGATGTAGGTAGGCATTTACCGGTCGGTAACGGCCGAATTCGGCCGTTACCGACCGGTAAATGCAATTTGAGATGTAGGGCCCTGTATTTTACAGAATCGGTAAATTTACCGATCGGTAAATTTACCGATTCTGTAAAATACCGAATCAGTATTTTTTCCGATTCGGTAAAATTGATATGTAGGTGGGACTCTTCTGAGTCCCACAAGCATTACAGAATCGGTATTTTACCATCAAATACTATTTGATGGTAAAATACCGATTCTGGTGTGCATGCACATGTGTGCATGCACACCTGTGCCATATGACAGGCAGACCTGCCCTTAGGGCAGGTATGCCTGCCACATGGCCCCGAACCTTTTTTGGGGGTGCTAGAGGGTGTCAAAGTGACACCCCCTGCACCCTTGTCAGAATCGGTATTTACCGATTCGGTAAATACCGACCGGTAATGCCCCATTCATTCCTATGGGCTTCAAAGCCCATAGGAATGAATGGGGCATTACCGGTCGGTATTTACCGAATCGGTAAATACAGATATTTACCGATTCGGTAAAAGGAACATCTGGATGTTCCTACATATCCACCCCTCAGATTTACCGATTTTTAATTACCAAATCGGTAAAATTCGGTAATTAAAAATCGGTAAATCTCATTTACCTACATCTGGCCCCTGGTACTGAACCTTTTTTTAATAAGGAAAGCTATTTTCAACAAACTACATTAGTTCATGCAGTTGATACCAGGGGTTATTGTTATGAGGTTAAAAATGATTGTCTAATTGAAAAAGAAAAGATGGTTCCTAGAAAAGTGTAAGAAGTACTAGCTGAAGAAGATCAAGGGAGACGTACACAAGCTCCAGTGTATAAGTGGGATTGTAGTAGTATTTGTAGTATACGACAGGAATCTATTGGTATTTTAGAATTTTTTATGAGATTATGGAAAAAAGTGTTAAACAGAAGATTAAGATGCTGCAAGGACTAGATCCTTTTTATGTGAGAAGATAGATTAATTTACAGGGTAATTTTCTGGCTTGTATTTCTAGAGAAGTGTGTCAAAGTACTTTTCATCATTTAATAATGTTAACAATACATCACTCGGAAATGCGGAAGTTAGTAAGAAGATTGTTCTATGTAAAAAGTCCTGCTCTTTTGCATGGTTCAGTATTGGATGTAAAAAAAAGTTTGTGATGATATACAGTTTTGTTTCTTTGGTCCTCAAGCGGAGTGTAGAGAAAGTGAGAGTTTCATAAGTGTAGGTCTTGAAAACAAGGTGGAAGATAATCCTACTGAGAAGTATGCAGAAGAAATTACAAAGTTTAAGGTACTTTCTTGTGAAAAATAAAACTATGTTTGTATATGTTATCAATGTACTCACTATAGAATTCAAACTAGGAATGTTGATGTGAATTTAAAAAGTGAAAAGGAAAACAATGATAAGTGGAAGCAATTTGGTGCTTATTTGTTGGTGGAAGGTCGTTTTGAGCTAGGTAGTGATCAACGTATTTGTAAAAAATGTTACAGCAAATTAGAAGAGAACAAAATCCCAGCTAGAGCTGTACATAATAACCTATAGTTTGGGAGCTATTCCTCCAGAACTCCTAGATTTGCGCCATTCACCCTTTTATTTAAAAACGTTGTTCTATCGTTCTCCATACTATACCATGTTCTTTTTCATCCCCAGCCCTGAAGAGTCACAGGCCAAGAGCCAGCTTGATAAAACACGTGTCGGATTGTTGTATTTTGGTCTTACATTGATGTCACTCTTCCAGAGAAGAAGAGTTAATACACTACAATTTTGAAAGAAACCTCACATATGGTCTACCTAGTTTCATTTGATTTCTCTTTGCCTTGTACCATTGACTCTCTAAACGTATCTAGCAGTACGTGTGCACAGGACCTTTTAAAGAGTTAGTAGATGTCACCAAACTTCAATAGGTTACATTATATCTTATAAAAAACAATATTTATTATAAAAATGTGTATGTGGAAGAAGAAGAAGAAATATCTTTAGAAGATGATAGAGAAATTTCAACTGGTCAAATAAAAAAATTGGACATCTCTAGGAGTGAAGAAATTTACGAACATTACAGTATACATCCTCTACATTCAAAAAAAGTAATTGGAAACACTATTGAATTATTCCAAATGAATAAAGCGAAGGTAACTCCTATGAGTGTTTGGGAAAAAAGTTTAGAAGCTTGTTTTTTTCGCAGCTGTTCCCCACTGGAAAAGGTGGATGATATGATGAACGACCAGCACAGATTCCAACTTCAGAATATCGTACAGCAAGATTGTACTCAGAAGATCCAATATTTTGACAGTGTGTTCCATATTTATTTCATCTTCTGTTTGAAAGTGACTTGTCTGGACTTTAATATGCAGTTAACCACATTTTAAAAACAGGAGTTCATCTTACACATGTTTCCGCAAAGGAATTCTTAGATAAAGTTCAAAAAGAGATGATCATTTAGAATCTCAGTTAATTAATTTGATTAATTTGATGGCGTGTCAACATGGTAATAATGAGTATTAGTATCGTTGTCACTGAAAACTCAAATGTACGTTCCGAAACTTAGGAATGCCCTACATGGGTTGTTACACTTGGCTGTGCTGAATACGCATGAGACGATTTACTTGAATTTCTACAAGAAGCAAATTCAAGTGTAAAAAACATTGAATTGAAGACACCTGCAGAACTGTGTTCCTTGGATCTTGTAAATGTGTGCAGATATTTTAATCATAGATTTCAAGCTATGATGTCATTTCTTTTGAAGAAAGGAGAACCAAGCCAGAGGTGCTCCTCATATACACATTGTATTAGGGATCATTTTGTCTTTCATTGAAAACTATATTACCTGTACCATTCCAAAAAAAGGAGGAGGAAGCAGCTTAAGACAAAAGGTTTTACAGTTTCAAGGTCATTGATGTGAAAAGTATTGTCTGCGGAAATACAGATCAAAGGGAAAGTTTTATACAAAATGTCATTTTGGATTCCCACATCCAGTAGTTTCAAAAGAAAGAGTCAAAAGTTTCATGTCAACAGTAAGACATACTATAACTCCAAAATCTCTGAAGAATACTTACAACATAAAACGAAGTGAAGATTCAAAGTATATTAATGACTACATTCCGGTGATTTAGACAATGTGGAATGCAAACATGGATATCCAATATGTTGCAGATAATTTGATTGCCGTTGCTCATTATATAACATCATATATAGCCAAATCTGAAAAGACAGAGTTGAAAGAAATGTGGGAAGAAATTTCACAAGAGAAGACTCTTAGTAATACATTTGTACAGCTTTAGTTTGAAGATGCTTTCCCATTGAGAGATTGGTTCCTATGAATGTTCCAATTGGTTGACATCTGCAAGTTTATATGCAAAGTCAAGAGGAATCATTTGGGTAAGTCTAGGTCTTGCTGCAACACAAAATCGAGTTTTGAAATCTCTGCAACAAATTGAATACTTAGCTTTGAATGGGCCGGAAAGTACAGATATTGATAAAACAAATATTTTAGATACGTACTATCCCAAAAGGAGTCCACATCTTGAAAACATATGTCTCTATGAAGTACTGCAAAATTATAGTTTTAAGCGAAATGTTACAGAAAAAATAAATGAAGAAAAATATGCAGTACTTGGATGTGATGGATGTTTGGTAACACATACCAAATGAAATGTTACTAATCACAGGAAAGTCAGTTGTGATACTCCAGATAAAAGGGAATTTTACTATTTAGCACTTCTGCAACTCTTCAAGCCTTGGGGTACTGAAATGGAATTACTTGGAGATTTTGACTGCTATGAAGATTCATTAAATGCATGTAAAGATAGCATTGAATGTACAATTGTTCCAAATTATCCTCAAATGTTGAATGAAGAGATTGAGCAAGAAACTACAATTGAGGCTAAAATAGCTAGAGACAGTACTCAAGATAGTCAAAGTTCTGCTCCTCTAACTCAAGATCCACTAGGACAACCAATTCTTGAAAATGAAGCATCAATAGCCATGAGTGAAAAAGAAACAGCAATGCAACAACCACAACAGGATATTATTGAGTTGGAAAAGTTTGAAGAACAACTAAAGATTGAACAGAAAGAAATATATCTACAAGTGACACAACAGCTATAGCATGGTTTACTACATGAAAAAAAGAATGTCAATGCACATAATTTAAACCTAATGTATATCAGTGGACAACCTGGAACAGGAAAAAGTTTCTTAATTAAAGTTTTCACCAGTTATCTACACAAAACCACTGAATCACATTTATCTTGTGTTGTACAGTGGAATGACCTCCCCATTGAGCTCCGGATGGAGCCATCTGAAGGAAACTTTAGGCATAAACTGACAACTTACCTTTTTCCTAAACTCTGAGATCCTCTCGCCCTTTCCTTCAGCGGCCTTTGTTTCTCCGGGGTTCTGTTCTAGTAATTAGTTTTAAAGCGCGGGGACACACTGTTGCCTAGTGTAACCAGGTGCTATACAAAAGGTGTTATTATCATTATTATTGTAACCGCTCCAACTGAGTTAGCAGCACATAACATTAAAGGAATTAAATTACATTGATTACTCATGCTACCAGTCGAACATGAAAATAAGTTGAAATATCAGAAGCTGTCTGGAGAAGCTTGTTATGAAGTTTCAAGAGTATTCAAGAAAATGAAACTTCTAATTATTTAAGAGGTGAGCATGGCGTCAAACTTAATGCTTGCCTTTGTATATTTAAGAATACAACAGATTTTAAAAACAGATTATGGTATTTTATTTGGAGGAAAATCTGTAATTGTATACGGCGACCTACTACAACTTACTCTTGTAAAAGGGCAACACTTGACCATGAATACACTAGGAAATCTTTGGGAAGGATCCAAAATATCACATTTGGTCTCATTTTTAATATAAAGAACTTGTTAATAATATACAACAAGAAAGTGATGAACATTATGGAAACATTCTTCAAGAAATAAGAATTGGTGTTTTGACTAAAGATGGTAAAGAAGCTTTACAAAGTTGGCTTTTAACAAACTTGTTTGCTAATGAAAACATAGCAGTCGAAATAATATACAAAAGAAATGGAGAAAAGAAGTATATATTTTGCCTAATGGCCACACTCCAAGAGTGTTCTACATTCAATCAACAACTTTTGAAATTAAAATACAACCAATAGTAACAAGCATTTGCAATGCAATAGGTCTCGCATTAGGAAAGTTTGAGCTATTGGTACTGTAAATGACACATTTTTTATTTATGTGTTGGTTTTGAAAATAGCAAAATTAATAGCTTTGTCATTTACAATGCCAATAGTTTTAACTTTTGCAAATGTGACACCTTAGCATTTGTAATGCAATATGTGTTGTATTTACATGACTTAGATGTATCGATATTACAAATAACAATGGCTTTTATTTTTTTTACATAATTAATACTTAAAAGTTATTGTAATTTACAATGGCAATAGCTTAAACTTTTGTAAATAACTTTTGTGAAGAGTATGTTCAGTGTATTTTTTTGGGATGAAAATACAAGAAAAGAAGTAAAATATTAACATCTTTTTCATAAGAAAGCTATGGTAACAAGGAAAGAAAGATAGTATCCAGGCCGAAAGAGACAGACAGAAAGACTGACTAGCCTGTCGCTTAGGGTTCTTTGCATGTGGTAAGACTCTAGTTATGTTACAGGAACCTTAAGTGCACATATGCCAATAAGGTCCCCTTGGAGCCAGGAAGATAACAGCATCAGACTGCCACCCTCTCATAAATAATAATCGGTACATTTTGATCAACATAAGTGTCAGATCTACAGCCTCCTCATAGGTCAAGTTCCAGGCTCTAAGAATATCGGGCATGGGCACACACCCATCCGGCTGGACTCTAGCTGCCCCTTTCTATTAAAATGTACATTGGTATCTCCTCAGGCGCCCTGAAGTAATGGCAAGGTAACATGTAGCAGTTTACAAAACTCCTAAAAATTCTAATAGTCAGCTGCGTGCTACTCACCGAAAAAAACGCTTTGACGCCTGGTCTGGGTTAGTTAGCACTATATTAATGCAATTACTATTACTGCAAAAGAAATAGTCTTTCCTCTCTTCCACACACACACCACAATGTATCTGTATTGAAGAACCCGGATTCAAAGATGCTAACACAATCAAGTAAAACAAGTTCAGATCTCAGGCCAGCGTTGCAAAAAAAACGAGGCAAACCGAGGGATGGGCACGGATGCTTTTATCCATTCGTTTCCGTGGTTACCAGCCTGCTGCTCGTAGGGTGTTCTGCGCTGAGCGAGGCAGTGTCGGACCGGCTATGCCTGGCTTGGCTGCCCTCTGCCACCGTGCCTCGTCTCAAGGAGACTTTATTAAAACTCTGTATGCCGCGTGCATATTCCTGACGGATCTGAGGTCCTATTCTGGCAGAATTACATGCACTGCAATTGTCAGCAGTACATTTCCTGTGGTATGAATAAATGTGCGTTGTCACGGCGGGCTGTGGCGCAGCCTAACAAGTGCCCTTGCTTGTGCCGTTCCACACAGAGAGGCGTGGACTATCTTTTCATGTTGTTTGTGTTTTTTCTGTCTCCTACAGCGTTTCACAGCCTCCCCTGGGGCGGGACTTCCGCCTTCTGCGGGAAGCCCGCGCCCACAAAGACTGGACGAGAAGGGCAAAAGGCGGAAGTCCCACCTCAGGGGAGGCTGTGAAATGCTGTAGGCACGTAGGAGGAGCAGAGTGATGTCACTGACCATGTCATGAATGATGTACATTGTGACATCATCAGCAGTGGATTGCGGGTGCAGAAATATAGTTATACAACTAACTATATAGGAGCAATTTCAATGGGTTTGTATGAGTTAAATGTCCAGCTAACTATAACACCCCAAAAACTTATAGTTTTTTGAGTGAATTTCAAAGGTTTTTAAAATGCT
Organism: Lissotriton vulgaris; assembly: GCF_964263255.1. Taxonomy (NCBI): domain Eukaryota; kingdom Metazoa; phylum Chordata; class Amphibia; order Caudata; family Salamandridae; genus Lissotriton; species Lissotriton vulgaris. The sequence goes on from NC_141696.1 coordinate 1,211,845,812, forward strand.
AATTCCTAACTATATCAGGCCTGAAACCTATGGTTTTTTCAGTGAATTTCAAAGGTTTTTTATATGCTAATTCCTAACTATATAAGACCTGAAACCTATGTTTTTTTCAGTGAATTTGCAAGTTTTTTTTAATGCTAATTCCTAACTATATGAGGCCGGAAACCTATGGTTTTTTCATGAAAATTCGCAAGGTTTTTTAAATGCTAATTCTATTAGCAGATAACGTTTAAATATGTTAAAATCCTTGTGGGAATACCTGAGCAGCCCTAGGGGGTCAGGTTGTTTCTACCCTGCCCCCTTTTTGCATTTTACACGTTTGTTTTTCTGCTTCTTTTGTGCCTCGGTCTACCTAGCACAAGATGAATGCCAACACTTCTTTGGTTAGAAGTGTTGACAGCCAATGAGCATGCTGCGTTCCTGCGAAACGATTCAGAAAAGGGGGTGGTGATGGACAGAGTATCTGAATTAGGCAGAACACTCCTACCCAGTCCAAAGATCAGGGCTTGATCCATCACCGTTTTTTAGCTCACTGCACCATCCCAGCTCAGAACCTAGCTACATGCAAATTAGTCTGTCCCTGGCCCAGTGCATCATGGGAACAGAGCAGACCAAACTACCAAGCCAATTCTTATACTGGGAAGGAAACAAGATTCCGGGGACCGGTTTCTGGCATTTCAGCCGTCTTCGGCCCGGCTTGCTTGAATCCTGATGGTGCAGTGAGCAAGGGACTCACATCTGAGTATACCCTTCCACGCTTGTGGTGGACAAAACGATTCAGAAAAGGGGGTGGTGATGGACAGAGTATCTGAATTAAGCAGGACACTCCTACCCAGTCCAAAGATCAGGGCTTGATCCATCACCGTTTTTTAGCTCACTGCACCATCCCAGCTCAGAACCTGGCTACATGCAAATTAGTCTGTCCCTGGCCCAGTGCATCATGGGAACAGAGCAGACCAAACTACCAAGCCAATTCTCATACTGGGAAGGAAACAAGCTCCGGGGACCGGTTTCTGGCATTTCAGCCGTCTTCGGCCCGGCTTGCTTGAATCCTGATGGTGCAGTGAGCAAGGGACTCACATCTGAGTATACCCTTCCACGCTTATGGTGGACAAAACGATTCAGAAAAGGGGGTGGTGATGGACAGAGTATCTGAATTAAGCAGAACACTCCTACCCAGTCCAAAGATCAGGGCTTGATCCATCACCGTTTTTTAGCTCACTGCACCATCCCAGCTCAGAACCTGGCTACATGCAAATTAGTCTGTCCCTGGCCCAGTGCATCATGGGAACAGAGCAGACCAAACTACCAAGCCAATTCTTATACTGGGAAGGAAACAAGCTTCCGGGGACCGGTTTCTGGCATTTCAGCCGTCTTCGGCCCGGCTTGCTTGAATCCTGATGGTGCAGTGAGCAAGGGACTCACATCTGAGTATACCTTCCACGCGTATGGTGGACAAAACGATTCAGAAAAGGGGTGGTGATGGACCGAGTATCTGAATTAAGCAAAACACTCCTACCCAGTCCAAAGATCAGGGCTTGATCCATCACCGTTTTTTAGCTCACTGCACCATCCCAGCTCAGAACCTGGCTACTTGCAAATTTGTCTGTCCCTGGCCCAGTGCATCATGGGAACAGAGCAGACCAAACTACCAAGCCAATTCTTATACTGGGAAGGAAACAAGCTTCCGGGGACCGGTTTCTGGCATTTCAGCCGTCTTCGGCCCGGCTTGCTTGAATCCTGATGGTGCAGTGAGCAAGGGACTCACATCTGAGTATACCCTTCCACGCTTATGGTGGACAAAACGATTCAGAAAAGGGGGTGGTGATGGACAGAGTATCTGAATTAAGCAGAACACTCCTACCCAGTCCAAAGATCAGGGCTTGATCCATCACCGTTTTTTAGCTCACTGCACCATCCCAGCTCAGAACCTGGCTACATGCAAATTAGTCTGTCCCTGGCTCAGTGCATCATGGGAACAGAGCAGACCAAACTACCAAGTCAATTCTTATACTGGGAAGGAAACAAGCTTCCGGGGACCGGTTTCTGGCATTTCAGCCGTCTTCGGCCCGGCTTGCTTGAATCCTGATGGTGCAGTGAGGAAGGGACTCACATCTGAGTATACCCTTCCACGCTTATGGTGGACAAAACGATTCAGAAAAGGGGGTGGTGATGGACAGAGTATCTGAATTAAGCAGAACACTCCTACCCAGTCCAAAGATCAGGGCTTGATCCATCACCGTTTTTTAGCTCACTGCACCATCCCAGCTCAGAACCTGGCTATATGCAAATTAGTCTGTCCCTGGCCCAGTGCATCATGGGAACAGAGCAGACCAAACTACCAAGCCAATTCTTCCCTGGAAAGGAGACAAGCTTCTGGGGACCTGTTTCTGGCATTTCAGCCGTCGTCGGCCCGGCTTGCTTGAATCCTGATGGTGCAGTACTACTGATCAGTGATACTATTTGTAACATATGCTATCTGAGTGGCTGTGTGAGTGTCTGTATATGTATGTGAATTGCTTTGTGAGTGGCTGTGCAGATGGCTTAGCAGATGTGTCAGTAGCTGTTTTGGTAAGTGAGTGGTTTTGTGTGCGGATGTATGGGTGAACAAGCAGATGTGTGAGTAGTTCCAGATGTGAGTGAGTGGTTGTGTGAGTAGCTGTACTGGTGAGCGAGTGAGTGTCTGAGTGGCTCTATGGGTAAGCGAGTAGATGTGTGAGTACCTCTATGGGTGAGTGACTGGCTGAGTGAGTCTCTGGATGGTCAAGTGACTGGTTCTGTTAGTGAACGCCTAGGTGAATGAGTGAGTGTGTTACTGAATGCATGGGTGAGTATGCAATTGTTTTAGTGACTGTGCAGGTGAGTGAGTATATGTTTTAGTATTTGTATGACTAAGTGAGTGTTTGTCTGAGTATCTGTGTGGGTAAGTAGGTGGTTGTGTTATTTGTTGTATGGGAGAGTGAGTGTGTAAATAGAAGAATGTTGAGTGAGTCAGTGTCTGTATGGCTGTATATCTGTCTGACTGAGTGTTTGAGTGGCTGTATTTGGTGATTTAGTGGGTGTTTGAGTGGGTGTATGGTATGTGGGTGGCTCTGTCAGTAGCTGTTTAGAATAAGTGAGGGTAATATTAGCTGTATAGAGGACTGTGCAGCTGTCTGAATGGCTCTATGGATGAATAAGTCAGTTTGTGAGTAACTGTATGGGTGAGTAAATGGCTATACAACTTGCTGTATGAGTGAGTGAATGGATGTGTGAGAGTATGTAACAATGAGTGTGTGGTTTTGTGAGTACTCATATTGTTGTGGAAATGGATTTCTGAGTAGTTGCATAAGTGTGTAAGTGGGTGTATGAGAGTTTTATACAGGGTGTGAGTTGGGGGTGTGAGTCATTAGGCAGATTATTTCATGAGTGATGTCATTTAAGATGTCACTGACCATGTCATGAGTGATGTAATATGCGAAGTCATAAACGGTGCATTGGAGGGGCGTTAGCTCAGGTAAATATACCTGCTGAATTTCACTGGTTTTGTACAAGTGGAATATGAGCCTAACAATAACATTCCTGTTGAGTGAATATATATGTAGTAGGTATTTATAGGTAGGACCTAGTTTCCATAGGAAAAGCATTTTTTGATTTGCCAATATCTTTGGCGCCGTTTGATGAATCTTCCCATAATTTTCAAAACTAATGAAGCGCTCAGGTCAGCTCCTGTCTAGAAAGTTTTGGGGTGATTCGTCAAGCTGGGGCAGAGAAAAAAGGGGGCCCAAATGCGTTTTCTCCATGTTAATTTCCATAGGATACTTTTGTCGCAGCTACAGCCCGAACTGCTAAACGGAATTACACCAAATTTGGCAGAAAGGTAGATCTTGGTCGACGGTGTACTTTTTTTGCTAAATGGAGTGAATCTGTTCAGTAGTCCCGAAGAAATTAATATATTTATAAATATTAATATCTGGTGACAGCGGTGGATCTGCAAACCCTCATAATCTCGAGCTTGATTCTGATTGGATGCCAACAGATCCAACCAGCCTTTTTGTGACTCGGTTGAACAGAGTCCCAAGAAAAAAGAAACAAAAACAAGAAAAGGGGAAAGGGTAGAAACACCCAGACTCCCTGGCCCTGCTTAGGGTGTCCCACAGGGACCCCAAGGGCACCAACACATTTTTTTTTACAATAATTTCGTAAGAATTTGCAGAGGGTCTGAAAATACTGCAGATTTTTAAAAAAACATAAAGCAAGGGCTCCACGCTTTGTTTTCTTGAAACCCCTGTGTGGGCCAGGTCCCAGGGCAATGTTTAATTATGATGCGGGGGCCCCCAGGGCCCCTGCAGCCACAGGGACTGCCACCACCCCAGGGCTCTGTTAATGATATGCAGGGGGGCATTTGGCCCCCACAGCCCCGGGGACCGCCAACTCCCCGTGAATATTTTTGTAAACAAATGAATGGGGGCTCCTTTCCCCCCACTCTGCCCTGGGGACTGCTACCTCCCAGGGGCTTTAATTAATTAAGGGTGGGTGACCTTGTGGGCAACCCCAAGCCCAGAGGACTGCCACTTCCCCGGGACTTCAATTTATTTAATAAAGTTTGGGTGCTCCTGCCCTCAAAACTCTGTCCCGGGAAACAACCACCTCTCTAGGACATTTATTAATTAAAATGTGGGGTCCATTGTGGCCCCTCGGAACCGGGGATCACCACCTTCCAGGGGCTTTAAACCTGATGGGAGGGGTGCCATGCTGCCCCTATCCAGGAGCCCTCCTTGGCCTTGAGGACCACCACCCTCCGGAGGCCGGCTACAGCAATGTCCCAGGGTGCCCACCATGGGACATTGCAGTTTACTATGGCAGGTCGGTAGCTCTGCTCCTGCCCTGCCATAGCAAACTTCCATGAAGCGAAGCAGAATTGCTTTTGGGCAAGGGTGCTGCATGTCAGCAGCTCCCTTTGCCCAATCGCAATGCCGGCTCTCACAGAAGGTGGGGAGCAGGCAGGGACCGCAGGGGCATTGGGGTTCCCTCGTGGTCCCCAAGGTTAAGGCAGAGTAGACCCTGGGGGATGGGGTCCCAGGGGCCAAAACTGGCCCAGGGAAAGGGTGAGCCACTTGGCCCTCGTTCATAAAAAAAGTTTTGCCGGGCTATTTTAGCGATCGCTCGGACGCTAGAATCCACATCGGGGAAATCCGCCAGTTACTAAACGAGCCGCGAGCATAAATACCCGGATGTGCCTGAATTATAACGGATCGAAAGCCGCCTGACAAGAATGGTTGATTTTAATTGAAAGACTTTCAAATAGACGGGATCTTTTAAAAAACCGAGGAGCTAAGAGAGGAGCAGAACGAGGGCTCCAGAATCAACACGAGTGATAACTTGATGCACAATAATGGCCTTTTAACTCGTAACAATCGCGCTCTAGCGTGGGAGTCTAACCTTGAAGATAAAGTAGACTCAGAGCGGACGTAAATTACAGTCTTTTCACCCAGATGCTTTTGCATAGGTGAAACGTTCATAAACTGGAGAAATTTTTAATAAAACATTGTCCTGAAGAAGGAGACCATAATCAGCATAAGTCTCCGAAACGCGTCGACGCTAACAAAAACGTTTAAATTTGGAGTTGTCAACAAACAGTTGGGTATAAGAAATGTATATCTTCCCATTGTTGCCAACAAAGTGTCCGAATTAACAAACACTAAGACAAAGTTTACTGTCTCGGTTCATATTTCTCCTTCACCACACTAGGTCGCTTTTTTATTATGTATGTAACTGTTTTAAATGAAATTGTGGATTAATTTATATGTCTCTTTTATATTAATACATTTGTATACTGTGTATAATCGTTTTTGTTTTCATTATAGAGCCTTTCCCAAATGTGTTGACCATATAAAATCGAATGTGAGTAAGTGACTGCATGTAGTGAGTGTTTCAGCTGGCAATTATTCCTAACCCCCAAAAGGAATACTTTGTTTTACTTAACAGTTATTTGGAACTCCAATTCCTTTTTGGGTTACACGGAGTCCCTCTCTTTGGTTTGAGACTCTTACTGGAGGTAACAAGTAGGCTAGTTGGCCCCTAAGGACTCCCAGCAGCAAAGGGGACTTCATCCCCCAAACAAGAGCCCAACAGGAAGCGCGTTTGCAGAGTGGTGTTCAAAGGGGGCGTGGCCTCTATCAGAACTCAGTAAACCTGCTGTGTGGGACTTACTGGAGGTAATAGGAGTGGTAGTTGGCCAACAAGGATGTCCTTGTGGCCAACTACCCCTCCTGTAACCTCTGGCAAGTCCCACACAGCGGGATTGCTAGGAGGTCTTCGGAGGCCATGCCCCCCATTCTCTACTACTCTGCAAACGCACCTCCTGGCACACTATTTGTTGGAGGATGAAGTCCACTTTACTGCTGAGGGACTTTGGGGGCCAAGAAGCCATCCTGGTACCTCCTGTAAGTCCTACACAGTGGAATTCCTGAGCACTGGTTGGAGGCTCAGCCCCCTTTCTCCACCACTCTGCAAATGCGCCTACTAGTTAAACAAGCATTTACAATGCAATAAGTCTCGCATTTGTGAGAATTAGAGCTATTTGCACTGTAAATATAAAAAAAATTCTTATGTTTTGTGGAGTGGAGTGGATGTACGTTGTGTGTAGTGGTATTATGTGGTGTATTGTGCAGTCAAATTATGTGGATAGAAAGTATGTGGTATTTACTTATAGGAATTATGTGGAGTGGGATTATGTGTTTTGGAGAGTAATTGTGTGGTATGGTAGTCTGTGTTGTGGAGTGGTAACCTCAGGTTAAGTCTTCCTCATTTCCATAGAAGCTAAACTATGAACTCAATGAGACACAAAAAAGAAGCAACCACAGAGTAGTACTTTTAGACCTAGTTAGAGGTATGAGCAGGGCCACTGGAATTATGCGACTGTTCGGAGGTGACAATTTTCACATCCATCCATCATCTGCTACATAATCTGCAGATTTGAACAAATACAATGTTGTTTATAACTCAAAACATTTCAAACTTTACCAAAAATGCAGTGACATGTATTACAGCATGGTGGAAGGCCCCTCGCAAAGATGGAATGGTCACCTGTAACTTATTGATAAATGTGGGTGTTAAATTGGTGCTAATGGTGCGCAAATCTCTCTTGCTTCTTTCTGTATCCCTCTTGCCTCCTTCTGTACCCCTCTTCCTTCTTTCTGCATCTCTATTGCTTCTTTCTGCACTTCTCTTGAATCTTTCTGCACCCCTCTTGCCTCTTTCTACACCTCTGTTGCTTCTTTCTGCACTTCCCTTGTTTCTTTCTGCATCTTTCTTGCTTTTTTTTGCTCCCCTCTTGCCTTTTTCTCTACCCTTCCTCCCTCCTTTCTACACCTCACTTCCCTTGTTTCTTTCTGCACGTCTCTTGCCTCTTTCTGCACCTCTGTTGATTCTTTTTGTACCTCTCTTGCATATTTCTGCATCCCCCTTGCCTCTTTCTGTACATCTGTTGCTTCTTTCTGCACTTCCCTTGTTTCTTTCAGCCCCTCTCTTCCTTCTTTATGCATCACTCTTGCCTCCTTCTCTACCCCTCTTCCCTCTTTACGTACCCCTCGTGCTTCTTTCGGTACCTCTCTTGCCTCTTTCTGCAATTCTCTTGCATCTTTCTGCAACTCTGTTGCCTCTTTCTGCACTTCTTTTGCCTCTTTCTGCACCCAGCCTGCCTCTTTCTGCAGCTCTGTTCCTTCTTTCTGCACTTCTCTTGCTTCTGTCTGCACCTCTCTTGCTACTTTCTGCACCCCTCTTGTCTCTTTCTGCACCCCTCTTGTTTCTTTCTGTACCCCTCTCCCTCTTTCTGCACCTCTCTTGCCTCTTTCTGCTCTTGTTTCTTTCTTCACCTCTCTTTCTTCTTTCTGCACCTCTTTTGCCTCTTTCTCTACCCAACTTCAATCAATCAATCAATCAATCAATCAGTCAATCAATCAGGGGCCTTATAAAGCACCCTACTCACCCATGAGGGCCTCAAGGCCATGTGGGGGGTGCAGGTCCAGGTCCACCAAAAAGCCAGGGCTTGAGGCTCTTCCTGAAGGTGTGCAGGATAGGAGAGCGTCTGAGGTTGACCGGGAGCTCATTCCAGGCATTGGCCACAAATGGGGAGAAGGATCTACCACCTGCTCTGGTTCTGCAGATTCACAGAGTCTCTCCTAGGATGAGGTCAGCGGAGCACAGGTGCCTTTTGGATATGTGGAAAGAGACTCTTTCGTTGAGGTATTTGGGTCTGATGTTGTGGAGAAATTTGTAGGCGTGGTTGAGGAGCTTGAAAGTTACTCTCTTCTTGACGGGAAGCCAGTGGAGGACTTGCAGGTGCTGGGTCATGTGCTCATGTCATGGCTGCTGAGGACGAGTCTGGTTGCGGTATTCTGGATGGTCTGTTGTTTGTGTAGTACAGATTTGTTTATTCCAGCGCAGAGAGCATTACCGTAGTACAGTCTGCTGGTGATGAGTGCATGGATGACGGTCTTTCTGGCTTCAGGATATCCACTTGAAGGTCTTGCAGAGGATGCAGAGGAAGTAGAAGAAGTCGGAGGCGACAGCGTTGATCTGATGAGTCATGGTAAGGGAGCAGTCTAGAATGATGCCAAGGTTCTGGGCGTGGTCTGTCAGGTGGGTGGGTTTCCAAGGGTAGAGGGCCACCACCCATTGTCCCAAGCGGTGGGGGATTGTCCAAGGATGAGGAACTCTGTCTTCCCCCTTTTTGCATCTCTTCACTTTTTTGCTCCTCTCTTGCCTCTTTTTCTACTGTTCTTACGTCTTTCTGCACCTCCGTTGCTTCTTTCTGCTTTTCTCTTGCTTCTTTCTGCACATCTGTTCCTTCTTTCTTCACCCCTTTTGCCTCATTATTCACTTCTCTTCTCTCTTTCTGCACCTCTGTTGCTTCTTTCAGCACTTCTCTTGCCTCTTTCGGCGCCCCTCTTGCTTCTTTCTGTACCCTTCTTGCCTATTTCTCCACCCCTGTTCCCCCTTTCTGCTTCTCTGTTGCTTCTTTCTGCACGTCTCTTAAACTTTTCTGCACTCATCTTGGCTCTTTCTACACCTCTGTTGCTTCTTTCTGCACTTCTCTTGCTTCTTTCTGCACATCTCTTTCTTATTTCTGGACCCCTTGTGCCTCTTTCTGGACCCAGCTCCCCTTTTTTGGTACATTATACATCATCTGTCGCATAATCTGCTGATTTCAACAAAAAACCTTGTTTCTAGCTCAAACCACTCCAATGGTACCAAAAAAGTAGAGACATGTGTTCCATTGTGGTCAAAGGCCCATTGCAAAGCTGGAATGGTCACCTGTTACTTACTTCTAAATGTGGGTGTTAAATTCGTTTTAATGGTGTGCAAAACTCTCTTGCTTCTTTCTGTGCATCTCTTGCCTCTTTCTGCATTTCTATTGCTTCTTTCTGCACATCACTTGCCTCTTTTTGCACATCACTGTCTTCTTTGTGCATTTCTCTTCCCTCTTTCTGCAGTTCACTTACCTCTTTCTGTACCTCTGTTCCCTCTTTCTGTACTTCTCTTGCCTCTTTCTGTACCTCTCATGCTTCTTTCTGCACCCCACTTGCCTCTTTCTGTACCTCACTCTCTTCTTTTGGCACCTCTCTTCCCTCTTTCTGCACTTCTCTTGCCTCTTTCTGTACCTCTCTTGCTTCTTTCTGCATCTCATTTGCCTCTTTCTGTACCTCACTCTCTTCTTTTGGCACCTCTCTTGCCTCTTTCTCTACTTCTCTTGCCTCTTTCTGCACCTCTCTTGCCTCTTTCTGAAATTCTCTTACATCTTTCTGCACCTCTGTTGCTCCTTTTTGCACTTCTCTTGCTTCTTTCTACACCTCACTGTCTTCTTTCTGCACCTATCTTCCCTCTTTCTGCACTTCTCTTACCTCTTTCTGTACCTCGCTTGCTTCTTTCTGCACCTCACTTGCCTCTTTCTGTACCTCACTCTCTTCTTTCGTCACCTCCCTTGCCTCTTTCTCATCTTCTCTAGCTTCTTTCTACACCTCTCTTGCCTGTTTCTACAGTTCTCTTACCTCTTTCTGCACCTCTGTTGCTCCTTTATACACTTCTCTTGCTTCTTACTACACCTCACTGTCTTCTTTCTGCACCTCTCTTTCCTCTTTCTGTACTTCTTTTGCCTCTTTCTGTACTTCTTTTGCCTCTTTCTGTACCTCTCTTGCTTCTTTTTGCACCTCACCTGCCTCTTTCTGTACCTCACTCTCTTCTTTCAGCACCTCTCTTGCCTCTTTCTCCACTTCTCTTACCTCTTTCTGTACCCCTCTTGCTTCTTTCTGCACCTCTGTTGGTTCTTTCTGCACTTCTCTTGCCTCTTCTGTACTTCTCTTGCTTTTTTCTATACCTCCTTGCCTTTTACTGCATCCTTCCTCCCTCTTTCTGCACCTCTCTTGCCTCTTTCTGCACCTCTGTTCCTTCTTTCTATACTTCTTCCTGCACCCCTCTTGCCTTTTTCTACAGACTGCTTCCCTCTTTTTGTACCTCTCTTGCCTCTTTCTGCACTTCTCTTCTCCTCTTTCTGCACCCTTCTTGCCTCTTTCCGCACATCATTTGGTTCTTTCTGTACTTTTCTAGCTTCTTTCTGTACTTTTCTTGCTTCTTTCTGCACCCTTCTTTCTTCTTACTGCACCCCTTCCCTCTTCCTGCACCTCTCTTGCCTCATTCTGTACCTCTGTTCCTTATTTCTATACTGCTCTTGCTTCTTCTTGCACCCCTCTTGCCTCTTTCTGCAACCCTCTTCCCTCTTTCTGCATATCTCTTTTCTTCTTTCTGCACCCCTCTTGCCTCTTTCTGCACCTCTGTTCCTTCTTTCTATACTTCTTCCTGCACCCCTCTTGCCTTTTTCTACAGACCGCTTCCCTCTTTTTGTACCTCTCTTGCCTCTTTCTGCACTTCTCTTCTCCTCTTTCTGCACCCTTCTTGCCTCTTTCCGCACATCAGTTGGTTCTTTCTGTACTTTTCTAGCTTCTTTCTGTACTTTTCTTGCTTCTTTCTGCACCCTTCTTTATTCTTACTGCACCCCTTCCCTCTTCCTGCACCTCTCTTGCCTCATTCTGTACCTCTGTTCCTTATTTCTATACTGCTCTTGCTTCTTCTTGCACCCCTCTTGCCTCTTTCTGCAACCCTCTTCCCTCTTTCTGCATATCTCTTTTCTTCTTTCTGCAGCCCTCTTGCCTCTTTCTTCACCTCTGTTCGTTCTTTCAGCACCTCTCTTACCTCTTCCTGCACTTCTCTTGCCTCTTTCTGCACCTTTGCTGCTTCTTTCTGCACCTATCTTGCTTCTTTCTGGACCCCTTTTGCTTCTTTCTGCACCCCTCTTCCTTTCTCTAGATCTGTCTTGTCTTTTTCTGCACTTTTCTTGCCTCTTTCTGTACTCAAATAGGGAGTGCAAGCTGCCAAGTTTAAAGGTCAGCTTGCTCTCATGGCTGAGGTATATGTCTACTTGTACATGTATTCTCACATGTGTCATGCATCTGAAGATGGTAGCTTGAAAAGCGGGTAGCTTCTCCTGTAAGTGGTCAAATCTTCTCAGTTCTGCTCTGTCATTCGTTTGCACAGGCAGACATATCTTACGTATGTAGGTGTTATAGAGACCCTCAAATATACTATTGAATAGCCATGTGCCCTATATTATGAGCAGAAAGAAATACATACAGCTTCTTGTGCACAAATTTACATATGATGCAGTTTGAAACACAGGTATTCAAGTATTTGTATATTTATGCAGCATGTTACTAGGTAAAAGATCATACACACATATGCATACCTTTACAAACTTGGTGAGACTTACAGCAGTGAAATGGTTAGGATTGCTGTTTTACATTTGGCATTGCTAACATTCTGAGCAGTCGATGAATAGTGAAACTTAAAGAGAAAAGTGAGGTTTAAGACATCTTAGGAGAAGGATTAGTGATTAGGTTACTTTGTATCATTTAATTTAACTTAAAATCATTTCATTTAAAATCTTTATTTCGTTCAATTACAACCATAAAAGATACAGTTACAATTTGATACAATAAGAGTATGTACAAAGTAAATCCAATAGTTACAGAACAACATGAAGGGCATTAGATTCGTGGCAATTTTGCAAGATCCATTTTAAATACGCCGATAAAACCTAACTACATCATGAATATGATAAAAAGCAACTAAAAGCGAGGCATTTAAAAAAGGAAAGGGAAAGGAAAAGAAAAAAACAAAAATCCAACATTATTAATTCATATAAAAAGAAATTGATTATACGTACATTCAACTACTGAGTGTTTTGTAGTTTCAGTTGTATAAAAACTACTGGAGATTACTACAAAATATGAAGAGAGACATAGTTCCCAAATATACAGCAATTTTAAAAAAGTGCAAGTGCAGGAATCTTTGCGCAGTATCTAATAGGAACGCGTAAAACTTCATCAACTAGAGCTTCAAAATGACTTTGTTCCTTATTAAATATACGTTAACTAAAAACCTGCTTACACTGTATGAGTCTGTGGAAAGGTACAGTCAAAGTGGGCCTCTTTAGGCACCTCTGTTGCTTCGTTCTGCCCTTCATTTGCTTTTTCTCCACCATTCTTCCTCTTTCTGCACTTCTCTTGCCTCTTTATGCATTTCCTTTGCTTCTTAATGTATCTTTCTTCCTCTTTCTGCACCTCTCTTGCCTCTTTCTGCACTTCTCCTGCTTCTTTCTGAACCTTTCTTCCTCTTTCTGCACGTCTTACCTATCCTCGGATAGTTCGAAAATAGCATTAAAAAAACATTTGAAATTCACTGAAATAAAACACAAGTTTCAGGGACGTTATAGTTAGTAATTAGCATTTTAAAAAACGTTTACTCATTTGCCTGCTACGCGACGCGCTATGCTTGCTGCTACAAATTGCTGTTTTAAATATCTGTAAATAACTTTAGGTTTTAACTGTATTTGCACTTTAACTGCTTCGCGTTGTTCGCTGGTCGCGCTAGAACGCTGGTGCTCTCCTCTTGTGTGTGGGGCTTTTTAGGTAGAACTTACCCGCACACTAATCGTTTGGCACCCACACTTACTGGGATAGAGGGATAGCTTGGGTGCCCATCAGGAACTCGCCGCTTTTGGCCGCCATATTGGGTTGGGCTTTACGAAGGTCAACACCATCTCTGGGCGCCATCTTGTGTGAGGGGCCAGTGGCTTGCCCTCACAGGACTCTTGTATTGGAGGAGGAGCCTACTTAAGTGAGCTGTTTCCCCAGTCAGGTAGACTCATTTGCCTGCTACGCGATGCGCTACGCTTGCTGCTACAAATTGCTGTTTTAAATATCTCTAAATAACTTTAGGTTTTAACTGTATTTGCACTTTAACTGCTTCGCGCTGGTCGCGCTAGAACGCTGTTGCTCTCCTCTTGTGTGTGGGGCTTTTTAGGTAGAACTTACCCGCACACTAATCGTTTGGCACCCACACTTGCTGGGATGGAGGGATAGCTTGGGGGCCCATCAGGAACTCGCCGCTTTTGGCCGCCATATTGGGTTGGGCTTTACGAAGGTCAACACCATCTCTGGGCGCCATCTTGTGTGAGGGGCCAGTGGCTTGCCCTCACAGGACTCTTGTATTGGAGGAGGAGCCTACTTAAGTGAGCTGTTTCCCCAGTCAGGTAGACTCATTTGCCTGCTACGCGACGCGCTACGCTTGCTGCTACAAATTGCTGTTTTAAATATCTTTAAATAACTTTAGGTTTTAACTGTATTTGCACTTTAACTGCTTCGCGCTGTTAGCTGGTCGCGCTAGAACGCTGTTGCTCTCCTGTTGTGCGTGGGGGTTTTTAGGTAGAACTTACCCGCACACTAATCGTTTGGCACCCACACTTGCTGGGATAGAGGGATAGCTTGGGGGCCCATCAGGAACTTGCCGCTTTTGGCCGCAATATTGGGTTGGGCTTTACGAAGGTCAACACCATCTCTGGGAGCCATCTTGTGTGAGGGGCCAGTGGCTTGCCCTCACAGGATTCTCGCGAGACTCCGCTATATAAGATGGCCGCCTCTTTAGCGCGCAGCGTTGGCATGCAGCGGGCGTGACGTAGGCGTGCCGGAGGTGCACCAGAGGTAAGCCCGTTTGCGCCCGTTCGCGCAACGGGCGCGCCTAGGTGCTCATTCGATCAGCCCACACATAGTATACTCCAGGGCAGATCTTCTTCAGCTTAGACCTCAGCAGGCTGTCCCCTTGGACAAGCCGGAGCAGCTTTCATGTGGACTACTTAACGTCCGGTCCCTTTGTAAGCACCACACAGAGATTGTTTTTCTTATTGAGTCCTGTGGACTCAATGTGCTTTTCCTTACGGAAACATGGACTCGGGCGGATAGTGAGGTAGAACTGGGCCTAGCGTGCCCTCAGGGCTATAAAATCAGGCATACTTCTCGCTTGAAGAACAGAGGTGGTGGAATAGGGTTTATCTTCCGGGAGACCCTAGCACTCTCGCAGTTACAGATCAAGGAGGTGCCGGGTTTTGAGCTTATGGGCTTCTCCTTCAAAGGGCAGGAGAAAACGTTACATTCAGGGGTGCTCTGTTATAGACCACCGGGTAGTGCCCCTTCTACTCTGCCGGATTTTATTGACCTCATTTATGATCTCTCCACTTCTCATAATAGACTGCTAGTCCTGGGAGATTTTAATTTATGGCCTAATGGGCCTCTAGATTCTGCCTATCATGATCTCTGCCAGGCATGTAGCAATATTCAGCTGCAACAGTTGGTTCTCTCTGCGACCCACCAGAAAGGTCATGCACTGGACCTGGTTTTTGCTGATGCCCAGCATGTTGTGGTGAATGACATCAGGCCCCAATGCTGGACAGATCATGCGCTTGTTTTCTTCCACCTTTACCTACCTGCAGCTCCGAGTAACACAGGGCTGAGTAATACCAAAATGGGTAGACCTTGGTCTAGATTCCTAAAATCTCCAGCCCTGCCCTCCCTCATTCCTGAAGGTTTTACACTAGGAAATGATGTTGGCGAAAGCTACGCCAGTTTGTGTCGGCAGATTTCTAACTCCCTGAATAAGGTGGCTCCATTGCGCAGATCTAGGAATAGACAGAACCGCGCCATGCCTTGGTACACCCCGACCTCTTACAGCTGAAGCTGAGATGCAAGCGGGCAGAGAGAGTTTGGAGGAGGCATTATTCAGATGCTGCGAAAACCACTTTTAGATTGGCTCTGCAGGATTACAAAGCACAGATTAAGTGTGCAAAAGCAGCCTACCTGGAGGATATGCTAAATCAGGCGACTAACAAGTTTCAGACCCTGTTTAGAATTGTGAATGATCTCTCCCATCCGGCTGGAGTCATGAATAATATTCCAGTCTCACAGGCCTTATGTGACTCTCTGTCGGCCGCCTTTGAGGATAAGATCGTCACAATAATGAGCGGACTCGCTGGGGGGGTTTCGTCCCTGTTGGTCCCCTTGGACAGCTTATCTAGTCAGGCTCCCCCAGGAGGTCTCCCATGCCTTACTCAGCTGGAAGCTCCTGAAGAACCTTCCAGTCGACCCCAGCCGAGTTGCCTGACCCTCGGCTTGGGAGCCCTGGAAGCGTCCTCCAGCCGACCCCAGCTGATTCGCTCCTCTTTTAGCCCAGGAGCTCCGGATGAATCTTCCAGTCGACCCCCGCCGAGTTGTTTCCCTCTCGGCGTGGGAGCTCCGGAAGAGTCTCCCAGTCGACCCCGGCAGAGGTATTTGTCTCTTAGCTTGGAAGCCCCGGAGGAATTATCTTCCTCTCAGCCTGGCAGCCTCGGGAGTATCTTCCAACTGTCTCCAGCTGAGCTGCCCTAGTCTGAAGGCTTTGGAGAAATCTCCCAGTCTACCTCGGCGGAACTGTCCTTCCCTTAGTCTGGGAGCCTCGGATGAACTTCCCAACCGACCTCAGTTGAGTTGCTGCTCTTTTCCCCCTTTTGAGGAGTTTTGTACTTTGGCACAGACTGTATCATCTGGCTCTCCGTTGGATCCTCTTCCGCATAAATTCTGGAAACTATTCCAGGATGAACTCTTCTACCCTCTGTACTCCATCTGCCACCAGTCGCTTGTTACTGCGACTGTTCCGGAGAGCTGGAAGCTGGCGGTGGTCTCTCCGCTCCTGAAAAAACCTAAACTTGACCCCACCTGTCTGTCAAACTATAGGCCCATCTTCCTACTCCCTTTTCCGGTCAAGATCCTGGAGAAGCTGGTTACCCGCTCTCTATCCAGTTTCCTAGAGAATAACACCTGGCTGGATGTGGCCCAGTTTGGGTTCCGGCCAGCACATGGGACGGAATCTGCGCTGGTGGCCGTGTTAGACAATCTTTGTTCGCGGGTCGACACAGGTCGGGCAGCCTTTCTAGTGCTGCTCGACATGTCGGCCGCGTTGGACACGGTCAGCCACTTCACCCTCATTGAGAGACTGGAGGAAATCGGGGTTACGGGACTGGCCAGGAACTGGTTAGTCTCATATCTTAACAACAGACAGCAGGTGGTGGCTCTGCCGCCTTTTAAGTCGGATGTGCGGAAAGTTGGGCAGGGGGTACCGCAGGGCACGGCCATCAGCCCGATACTATTCAATCTGTACCTCCGCCCTCTGATCCGATTGATAAAATCCTTCGGCGTCTCGGTGTTTAATTACGCCGACGATACCCAATTGGTCTTTTCTTTGGAGGGTAAAGATGTGGTTTCTTTAGAAACATTACATCGCTGTATGACTGCACATCGAACTGGCTGCGCTCCAACTCTCTCCAGTTTAATGGATCAAAGACGG
The DNA here is from genome assembly GCF_964263255.1 of Lissotriton vulgaris. Classification (NCBI taxonomy): domain Eukaryota; kingdom Metazoa; phylum Chordata; class Amphibia; order Caudata; family Salamandridae; genus Lissotriton; species Lissotriton vulgaris. The sequence goes on from NC_141696.1 coordinate 1,211,862,555, forward strand.
AGGAGCTCTACTGCTCCAATGACCGTGTCCCGCGTGCACTACCGGATGGTTTCTGGCCCCCTTCCTTTTCTGGGACAGTGACTGCAGTAGAGTCTGCTCGAAATCTGGGGGTCATGTTTGGCCCCAACCTACAACTGGACCTTTTCGTCAACAAAACCGTAGCCACTTGCATGATGCTGCTTCGGATGTTGCGGAAAGTCCTACCATTGCTCCCAGCGCAGGCTAGGCCAGAAGTAGTGCGAGGTTTGATCCTAAGCAGATTGGATTATTGCAACGCACTGCTCCTGGAGGTGCCCAGAACGCTGGTGGGCAAGCTGCAGCGGGTCCAAAATATGGCAGCCAAGCTGGCACTTTCTAGACCGCGTGCTGCCTCCTCCACCATGGCACTACAGGATTTACACTGGCTGCCGGTTCATCAGCGGATCCTTTTTAAAGCATCCTGCCTGGTTTTCAGAGCTGTACATGGACAGGGCCCTGTCCTGCTACAGAACCTATTCTCCTGGTACTCCACATCTCGGAGCCTACGCTCCTCCTCTGCTTGTCTGGTGACGGTTCCCAGAGTTCAGAGGATAAGGATGGGAGGACGGTCGTTCAGCTTTGCGGCCGCCAGACTCTGGAATTCTCTCCCGCTCTTGTTGAGGAGTCAGGGTGAATTTCTAGCTTTCAAAAAAGGTCTGAAAACCTACTTGTTTCCTAGAGCAGTCTGAGTTCTGCATCGGTGGTTCGGCTTGCTGAGTCAAAGCACCAGGATACCCTTTGGGTGGCAGTACAGTGCTATATAAGTATGCATATACATACATACATGCAAATACATACATACTTAGGCTGACATTTCACTCGTATAAAACCAGAGAAATTCAGCCGTTATAATTAGCTGAGCTAACTAGAACTCGCGTCCCGCACTGCACTGCTGATGAAATCACATATTACATGACTCATGACATGGTCAGTGACATCACTGATGATGTTGTGACCCATTTTAGGACACTATTGTAAATTTCCCGATTCATGCCGTTATATAGGTATAAATCACTTTTTTCCTTATATAGGCAAAAGAATCATAACCATATTTAGTCATAGCTCATGCAGTCCAAATACGGCAGGACTACTTCCACTAGTTCCGAAAATCTACAAAAATTTCTTGGAAAACTCAGCTTCAGCAGCTAGGGACTTTCCCTTGCTCGAGAACTGACTTGTCCAAGAACTCATGGACTTTTCAAAGAACTGAGAGTCTTTAATGGCGTATTACGTCCACCTTTACGTCAAACCCATACTTGCCTTAGAAACACACGGTGGTTTGGAGCAGTTTGACTATAGCAAGTGCCGAAGGAAGCCGACCCTGCAGCAGATGCACTGAGAGAGACGCTTTCTTTTCTCCCGCCTAGAAATCCATTTCCAGTGTTTCCAAGCTACCCTTGCGGGTTGTTGGGAAATCGAGTTCTGAGCCTGACCTTGTTCATTCCAAACTAAGGTACGGAGCTGATTAGACCCTAGGAGGAATCTTGGACAGATTCTTGGCAAAATAATACTACATTTATGCTACACCTCACTTACTTCTTCCCTCGTACTAAGCTTAGGTTAGGTACATCAGGGTAGGCGTATTTTAGAAGCACCAGTTGAGTACTTTTAGCCTCTGTCATTTATGTATGTATTTATCAATGGTTTAGGCACCATACAATGCTCTTACAGTATTATTTTATTCTACTCTTTATACTGTATGCATTATATTTTACAACCTGTTTTACGAATGTAACAGTTCATTTCTTATGCTTGAGAAAGAAGACTGTTCAATAAATACTTTTATTGAAAACGCCTGTCTCTCTATTTCTCTGCACCTCTGGTGAAACAAAGCATGCACGATTGACTGAGTGAAATATCTATCTATTGTTTCCACGACTCTGATGATTAGTTTTATCTTGGGGAAACAAAGTTGTCATGTTTATGCAGTTGTCAGAAACTAATCCTTTCTTGTTCATTCGAGAAAGTTTCTAGTGACCTCTGAGCTAGCTGGCACTCACAATTAAGCCTAATATATTCGATAGAGACCTAGTAGACCTTAGTTCTATGTCTAACCTATAGGATATATTATTCCAATGTGCAGAGCCTATTGGGAATATAGGAACTATACTACATGGTGCCCAACGTTTGGTAAGGCACTAATTTAACGCTAGATACTAGAGTAACTCAGTCATGCTTTTCACAGAGACCCCTTAAACCCGTAAATACTCCAATAGACATCTGGAGTGGGTTAAAGGATAAAATATCCGCCCTAAACTGAGTAGGACGAAAAATCGTATTTATTAGTTTTTGGTTTGTTCAACGTTGAAGGATACATTGTTCCAAAATATTGGGCACCTTCTCTTTATTTCCTTGAAACTTGCTCTGCAAACTTCCTAAACAATATGTCAGACGAAGACAATCCTGGGGGCAGTGGAACTGCAGTAAATACAAACCAACCAGGTTTTGACACTACACGTTTCCGACATGACGACGTGGACGCTATAAACATCCCAGAAAATGTGAGGAAAACATCTCGGAAAATGTGAGGAAAGCCATAGCTATAAGATTATGGCCTATCACCAAGAGGTGGTAAAGTCATATTTGTCATAGAGGCACATGAATATCGGCAGACAGAAGTATTCTATTCATGGATTATCTTTCCACAAGCAAATCCAAAAACAAGTGTTCCACTTCTACAAGATAGAGGAACCTCCAGCGAAATACGCTCCTTTCGAGGACGTTGAAATTCCACTAACTTACCAAGAGCATCAGCTCTGGTTTAAAGGCGTCCTACAACATAAAAATCACATTACCAGGCTCGGTCTACTAGGTAGACCAGGAGCAACATGGCCGGTACTAGCCAGCTATACACCACATCCTGCCATAGAACAAATGACAGGTCCAGAACTGTTAGCTCAGCTAAAACAATTAATTAAAATACATAGCCAATTGGTACAATATGTCATGCGGACTTTAACAGTCTAACCTGCTATAAGAATTCCACAGCACACCCCTCATCAGGGGAACACAAACAAAATCACACCACAGACTGTACAGTCAGTCATCGGTAAATTGCCCGCAAAAAGGGAACAAATTCCATTCTGGTTAGCCCAGAAAATTACTCAAATAGAGGCAGTATTTCACAATAGTACACCTCATGAGAAAGACAGGAGTCTAACAATTTGTTTACCAATGGGGATAGCACCACACGTGGAGGACTGTGACACTTGGGGTACAGTCTTTGCTTCAATCTACATAAAAACACATGGTGTACCGTCAATGGCGGTGATACCAGACATTCTGAGACAGATTCAAAATGAATACGGTTCAGAACCAGCCTTGAATCTTGGTATGAAATTACTGAAAGATTTCAAACAAGTCTCAGCTATTTTATTAGCTAACATTAAAAGTGAAGCAGCATCTGTGGTAATCCGCCAAAAATTAAAAGAACTGGCTATTACTGAGCAACCGTATGAACTTGCCAGAATTATTGAAAAATCCTATGAAGAACTAGGAAGAGATAGTTTGGGAGGGAAACCTGTAAAGCCCGAATTAACAGAAAATCCTGAAAAAGTTTTTATCAAAAACAATCTAACTACTACTAAAAGGAAATGGGAGAATAATAGACAGTCACTTCCTAAAGAGAAGCGCTCTCAGTCCATAGGTAGATCTTCTCAAAAGGAGCACTCCGAAAAGAGATATAACCTTAGAATTAGGGATAATTTAGGAAAACCTGGTAGATATCAAGATACTGAAACACGATCCGCTCGTACCTTTCAGACTTCCTCGCAGAAATCCGAAAGAAGAGGACGATCAGAACACAAAGAAGAACGGGTGAAGTCCAAAGACGATTAACACGTTTCAAAGAATAAGAAAACTCAATTCTCCAAAAAGAAGGTAGCAAGTATTAAAATCAGACATGCCGAGGATCTTGAGGACACAACTCAAGAATGGGGAGTGGGCCCAGACAATGCTGGACAGCGCAGCAGAGTTCACCATAGCTCGCAGGATCCTGAAAGATCATCTGGAGACAGTGGATCTGAAGGAATGCATTCAGGTTGAAACTGCCGACACCAGGGCTAGTGTACCCCATAAGTTATATGAAGTAACACTCCGGATAGAGGGGGACATAACTAGAAACATGAAAACACTCTTTTGGGAAAAACTATCTAAGGGTTATGACATTCTTCTGGCTGAAAAAGACTGGCCACCTGAATTTGTCAGGGAGTGCCCACATGGCGAAGGAATCATTATGCCAGCCTTCTCAAACCATATTCCTATTCATAAAAAATACACCTATGCCAGAAAATTGGCTGTGGCCCAGGCTCCAGCAATATATAAAAATCAAGTGGGATGAGATGAGGACTCTCCTCACCATAAAATTCAGTTAAAAACTCAACCTACTGCTCAGAGGCAGTACCCACTAAAGCAGAAAGATAAAAAACCAAGTCAGGGAGATCTTGGATCAACTTGAATACCAGGGGGTGATTGAAACATGCACCTCGTCCATGAACAATCCTTTGCTTCCTGTCTTCAAACCAGACGAATCATATTGTCTAGTTTTGGATTACAGACATTTAAACGCTTGTTGCTAAACTTTTGCAGTACAAAATGCACACAGTGCAGCACTGATGAATAAAATTGTTCGAAAAAAATACAAAACGACATTAGACATTTCAAACAGTTTCTTCTGTCAAAATATCGCACCAGAAAGCAGGTATTTGACCGCTTTCTCAATAATGGGGACACAGTGTCAATGTTGTCGTCTCCGCCAAGGATTCAAGAATAGTCTAGGGTTATTATCAGCCAGAGTAACAGAATTACTGCAACGGTATGATGATGAGGCATTATCTTATGTCGATGACATCTATCTTACAGATGATGATTTGGACAGGCACTTGAACAGGGTGAACACAATAATACTTGGATTTGCCTCTGAAGGGTATAAATTCACCTTAAAAAAATCAGGAATTGACCACCTCAACGTCCTATTCTTAGGATATGAATTTTCAAGTGAAGGCAAAGGCCTAGCAGCCAACTTTTTAGAAAAATGTGTGCTGCTCCAACCTCCAAAAATGCTGAAAAACTTACAGTCAATTCTAGGATTCCTAAACTTCGGAAGAACTTACATTCTGAATTACGCAGAAAGGGTTAAACCGCTCTACGAACGAATCAAACCTGATTTCAAACATACAAATTGGACTCAAATTTTTCGTTCAGTACAAACAGACATGTTGGCAACAACACACTTACAAACACGCGACAATGTAAGCAACCTTGTAATTGGAATCATCCCAGGGAGATGCGGATTCATATATCTAACTTTTAATGAAGGTGAAAAGGTACCAATAGCTTACAAATCACACTTGAACACACAAGCTGAAATGAAATTCACTTCAACATAAAAAATTCTGACATCGGTTCAAACTGCAGTAGCAAAAGAGAGAGCCCTCGCACAGGGTAAACGCATTAAAGTTGTTACACCTGTACCCGCTTTAGAGGCAGTTACGAAGGCAAGCATTCGAAATGCAAAAGCTCTACATCCAAGATGGATACAATGGGATAATTCTCTTGCTGCAACAGACGTTGAATACGTTTTTGACCCTTACTTGAAAACACAAGAATTTCTCCAATATGAACAAGAATGTCTTCTGCCTACTGAAATTCTACCTCTAGAACATTACGGCTGTATAATAAATATAGACGGATCAGCACAGTCCGCAATTGAGGGTAAACAAGCTTATAGTGCAGTGTGCACGATTGTTAAAGGTCTCTGGCACAATGGTAAATTCCGACATATGGTCACAAAGACTCAATCACTAGGAGACTGTAAGGCACAGCGAGCTGCACTACAGGCTTTCAATATGGCGCTTGAAAATACTGATCGCTAATTTTCCACACTTATAGTGTGCAATTCGTATTACTGCATCCAGTCTTACAATGAATATCTGCAGAACTGGGTTCAAAATGATTTTAAAGATGCAAAAGGTGCTGCAATCAAGCATAAAATGCTTTGGGAACCAGTAGTTCTTTTACAGAAAGAACTACAAAAGACTCACGTGATCCATACACTGAGTCATCAGCGTGATCAATAAATACATCATTCATGAAATTTGTATAGCGCGCTACTCACCCGTAAGGGTCTCAAGGCGCTAAGGGGGGGGGGGTCGCTACTGCTCGAACAGCCAGGTCTTGAGTAATTTCCTGAAGGAGAGGTGATCCTGGGTCAGCCGTAGGTGAGTGGGGAGGAAGTTCCATGTCTTGGCTGCCAGGTAGGAGAAGGATCTTCCTCCGATGGTGGATTTCTGAATTCTTGGGACGGAAGTGAGGGCGAGGCTGGCGGGTGTGTAGAAGGTGAGGCGGCTGTTGAGGTACTTCGGGCCCAAGTCGTGGAGAGCCTTGTGTGCGTGGGTGAGGAGTCTGAACGTGATGCTCTTGTTGACGGGGAGCCAGTGCAGGTCATTCAGGTGGGCGGAGATGTGGCTGCGGCGGATGACTGAAATAATATCGACCTCACAAATATCGAGGTGACAAAATATCGTTGACAAAATATCGATGGACAAAATATCGACTGGCTATCTTTAAACAGGTAAGTACAAAAATATCGACTCCAAAATATCGAGTTACTAAAATATAGACTGTAAAAAATATCGTTTTTTTTAAATGTCTTTAAATTAAGTTAATACTAATGTAATAATAAATATGTTTAGTCTAAACTTACTTTAAATTATTAAAATAATGTTATATTAATAATTATTTATTTTAAAATAAAAATAAATCTAAAAAAATAATACATATATATGTATATAATTTTTTTTATATTAAATAAACATATATAATAATTTTACCGTAGCATAACAAAATAATTAACAATTATTATAACAACTGTAGTGAATTCTACAATAGCTAAAGCGTTGGATAGCGTAGGGGTAAAATTTACTATTCCCACTCCAGTGGGTGCAACAGTAGGTAAAGCGTTGGATAGCGTAGGGGTTAAAATTACTATTCCCACCCCAAAGAGTGCAACAGTAGGGAAAGCGTTGGATAGCGTAGGGGTTACAATTACTATTCCCACTCCAGTGGGTGCAACAGTAGGGAAAGCGTTGGATAGCGTAGGGGTTAAAATTACTATTCCCACTCCAGTGGGTGCAAAAGTAGGGAAAGCGTTGGATAGCGTAGGGGTTAAAATTACTATTCCCACCCCAAAGAGTGCAACAGTAGGAAAAGCGTTGGATAGCGTAGGGGTTACAATTACTATTCCCACTCCAGTGGGTGCAACAGTAGGGAAAGCGTTGGATAGCGTAGGGGTTAAAATTACTATTCCCACTCCAGTGGGTGCAAAAGTAGGGAAAGCGTTGGATAGCGTAGGGGTTAAAATTACTATTCCCACTCCAGTGGGTGCAACAGTAGGGAAAGCATTGGATAGCGAAGGGGTTAAAATTACTATTCCCACTCCATAGAGTGCAACAGTAGGGAAAGTGTTGGATAGCGTAGGGGTTAAAATTACTATTCCCACTCCAGTGGGTGCAACATTAGGGAAAGCGTTGGATAGCGTAGGGGTTAAAATTACTATTCCCACTCCAAAGAGTGCAACAGTAGGGAAAGCGTTGGATAGCGCAGGGGTTACAATTACTATTCCCACTCCAGTGGGTGCAACCGTAGGGAAAGCATTGGATAGCGTAGGGGTTAAAATTACTATTCCCACTCCAGTGGGTGCTAAAGTAGGGAAAGCGTTGGATAGCGTAGGGGTTAAAATTACTATTCCCACTCCAGTGGGTGCAACAGTAGGGAAAGCGTTGTATAGCGTAGCGGTTAAAATTACTATTCCCACTCTAGTGGGTGCAACAGTAGGGAAAGCGTTGGATAGCGTAGGCGTTAAAATTACTATTCCAACTCCATTGGATGCAACAGTAAGGAAAGCGTTGGAAAGCGTAGTTGTAAAAATTAAATTAGTAAAAATCACATATTAACCAATTAATCAATTAATATAAAATAATTAACAATTATTATTAAATTAATTAACACATATAAATTAATTATCAATTATTTACTAATTACTATCAATAAATATATTTACATATTTAATTATTATTAATTAAATTACTTCCCACCCTATTCCCCTATAATCCCACAACCCGCTACTGCATTAAATTAGTAAAATTTACATATTTACCAATTAATCAATTATTATTAATTATTTTGCAATTACTATTAAATTAATTAACACATATAAATTAATTAACAATTAATTTGAAATTAATATCAATTAATACATTTACATATTTAATTAATTATAATTAAATTACTTCCCACCCTATTCCCCTATAAACCCACAACCCGCTACAGAATTACATTACGCAATAATTATAAAAACAAAATTCATTTAATTAAATTATTTATAACATAAATACACACTTTTCACACATATTATTACATAAAAATACACTATAAAATATTATATATTATTTAAAATTCGATATTTTTGCTATCTATATTTTATACAGTCGATATTACTTCACTTACCTTAAAAACGATATTTTTGTAGTCGATATTCTGTCCAGTCGATATTTTGTCCAGTCTATATTATTTACTCGATATTATGTCCAAACGATATTTTGGACTCGATATTATGTCTGTGCACCGGCTGCGGCACGGGTTGCCCAGGATGAGTCGTGCTGAGGCGTCCTGGATGCGCTGGAGTCTTTTTTGGAGTTTGGCCGTGGTTCCAGCGTAGAAGGTGTTTCCATAGTCCAGACGGCTGGTAACGAGGGCCTGGGTTACCGTCTTCCTGGTTTCGGTGGGGATCCATCGGAAGATCTTTCGGAGCATGCGCAGGGTGTTGAAGCAGGATGATGAGACTGCGTTCACTTGCTTGGTCATCGCGAGGGAGGAGTCCAGGATGACGCCCAGGTTGCGTGCGTGGTCCGTTGGTTTGGGTGCGCTGCCCAGGGCAGGCGGCCACCAGGAGTCGTCCCAGGCGGAGGGCGATGATCCCAGGATGAGTACTTCTGTCTTGTCTGAGTTCAGTTTCAGGCGGCTGTTCTTCATCCATTCGGCGACGTCTTTCATCCCTTCGTGCAGGCTGGTTCTGGCGGTGGCGGGGTCGTTGGTGAGGGAGAGGATCAGCTGGGTGTCGTCGGCGTAGGAGATGATGTTGAGGTTGTGTTTGTGTGCGATGGCTGCAAGAGGGCTCATGTAGACGTTGAAGAGGGTTGGGCTGAGTGATGATCCTTGTGGTACGCCGCAGATGACTTCGGTGGCCTCGGATCTGAACGGGGGGAGGCGGACTCTCTGGGTTCTTCCGGCGAGGAACGAGATGGTTCACTCCAGTGCCTTCTCTTGGACTCTGATGTTGCTGAGGCGCTGCACTAGGGTGCGGTGGCAGACAGTGTCAAACGCTGTAGAGAGGTCCAGGAGGATGAGGGCCGCTGTTTCCCCGTTGTCGAGCAGGGATCTGATGTCGTCAGTGGCTGCGATGAGGGCGGTCTCGGTGCTGTGGTTGGCTCGGAAACCGGACTGCGAGGGGTCGAGGGATCCGTTCATCTCGAGGAAGGCGGCAAGCTGTCTGTTGACGGTCTTCTCAATGATTTTGGCGGGAAAAGGGAGGAGCGAGATGGGGCGGTAGTTCTTGAGGTCGGTGGGGTCTGCTGTTGGTTTCTTCAGGAGGGCGCTGAGCTCGGCGTGCTTCCAGATGTCCGGGAAGGTAGCGGTGTTGAAGGAGGTGTTGATGATGTCCCGGAGTTGGGGTGCGATGATGGAGTCGGCCTTGTTGAAGACGTGGTGGGGGCCGGGGTCGGTTAGTGATTCGGAGTGGATGGTGTTCATCGTGCGGGTGGTGTCTTCTGTGCTGATCGGGGTCCAGGCGCAGAGGGTGGTGGTGGGGGGTGATGTTGTTTCCGGCGCTGGGGTTGGAGAGCTCTTTGACGATGCTGAAGAGTTCCTTGCTGTTGTGGACGTTGTTGTCCAGTCGTTCTGTGAATGCTGTCTTCTTGGTGGTGCGGATCAGCTGGTGGTGTTTGCGGGTGGCGTGCTTGAGGGCAGTCATGTTGTCTGTGGTTTGGTCGTGACGTCAGGCTTTCTCGAGGGTGCAGCAGTTCTTCTTAGAGTTCTTGAGTTCGTCGGTGAAACAGGAGGTTTTCTTGCTGCCGGGTCTGCTGGGAGGGCTCTTCAGTGGTGCGAGGTCATTTGCGCAGTTCGTGAGCCACTGTGTGAGGTTTCTGGCTGCTTCGTTAGGGTCCATTGTGCTGGCGGGAGGGTTCTGGCGGAGGGAGGTGGTGAGCTGCTCGGTGGTGATCTTGCTCTAGCTCCTGCGAGGAATCTGTTGTGGGTGGTGGTGGGTCGTTGTTCTTCTGAAGCTGAAGTGGATGCAGCTGTGGTCAGTCCAGTGGAGTCCGGTGGAGTGGCAGAAGGAGATGTGCTTGCTGGAGGAGAAGACGGGGTCAAGCGTGTGGCCGGCGTAGTGGGTGGGGGTGTTTACTAGTTGCTTGAGTCCGAGGTTGGCGAGGTTGTCCAGCAGGGTGGTGGTGTTGCTGTCCTTGTTGTTCTCCAGGTGGAAGTCGAGGTCCCCTAGGAGGATGTAGTCAGCGGAGGGGAGGGCGTGCGGGCTGATGAAGTCTGCGATGTCTTCGCTGAATTGTTCCGTGGTCCCGGGGGTCTGTAGATGAGGGTGCCTCTGAGGGTGGTCTTGGGATCGGTGTGTATCTGGAAGTGGAGTTGTTCGGCGGCGGTGAAGGTGTCGTCGGGGTTGGTCGTGATGTGGATGGTGTTCTTGTGTACGATGGCGAAGCCTCCTCCAGTCTGGTTTACACGGTCCTTCCTGGTGATCTTGTATCTGTCTGGGATGGCTATGGCGATGTCAGGCGCTGAGGAAGCGTTCATCAAGGTTTCTGTGAGGAAGGCGACGTCCCGTGATGTAGTGTCGAGCAGGTTCTAGAGTTCGACGGCGTGCCTGTGGACGGAGCGGGTGTTGAGCAGGATGCACTTGAGGTGGTTGCTGCTGGTGCTCGGCTTGTCGGGTGTGGTACAGGTCCGGAGGCAGGTGAATTTGTAGGCTTGGCAGGTGAAGGGTCCGTGGGTGCATTTCGGGTTGGCTCGGCAGCAGGCGGCGTTCCGGCCGGCGTTGAGTGCGTGGAGGGTGGCGGCGTATTAGGTCCGTTGGGAGTTTTGGCGACGTCGGGGGTCAGGGGTCCTGGCGCTGGGAGCGGGCCAGGCATGAACGGGCATAGACGGGCTTGCCTTTGGCACGCCTTCGGCGCACAATCGGCGAGCCTGCTGCGCTTGAAAGCTGCGTGTACGCGCGGGGACCATTTAAGACGAAGTGGGAGGGAGGAGCAGCTGGGAGGCGGGAGCGGGGGGGCCAATGGGGTTGACAGAGGTGAAAAGAGGTGGGGCCACGAGGGACCAGCAGTGGGAAGTGGGGAGCGGGGGGGTCACACTAGCGGAACAGTGAAAGAATACAAGGCGCAAAATCCTATTTACAAAAAAGAAGCACTAAACATTAATCACAGTGCTTAACAGAATAATGACAGCTGGGCACAGAGGGGTAAAATCGGGAACGAAACGGGCGCAAATAGCGAGCAGCAGCGAGGGGGCACATGAGGTCGGGGATGGACCTGTGGCGCTGGGGGAGATCCGCACCTACAGCTTGAGGGGGTGTCCTGGTGTTCATGTTGAAGGGAATTCATTGGCTGATGAAGCCGCAAAGGCAGCTGTGCAAACGGCTTCCGTATCTGCAATCACTCGTTCAAAAATAACAATAGACGGTGAAACCATGCTCGCTGTCAATGCCACGAGCAAAGGCAGCCGAGCCGCGTTACCTCTAAATTATCCACTCAAATATACATACATAATTGATGCAAACTCTGTTCCTTTTGCTCGAATCCCTGGAGTGGGGGATAGGGTAATTCCAAACAGGAACCGGAGAGGTGCTCATTCATGAAGCACATATGGGAGAGGGTCTGATACATCAAGGGATCTCTAAATCTCTATTAGAATTAGAAGAGATGTACTGTTGGCCAGGGATGAAAGCTCACGTATACGAATTCGGAATTAATTGCGATGACTGTTACAAATACCACAGCTTTGAACACCACCAGGTTCCTGACTACAGTGTAGCAAGCCTAGTACAGATACCATTGTTAGATAGCATTAGACTATCGACACTCAAACGTCCCAATGGACAACAGCGGTCCCACAAATACTAGGACAAGATTCATTCTGATGTGGCCTCAGTGCTCTGCTGATGCCCGAACTGTTATAAAAGATTTGCCAGTCTTTATCGGCACATACGCAATCTGCACGCTACATTCTGACCAGGGTCCCGTGTTTAGCTCTAGGGCTTACAAGGAGGCCATGGCCAGCTTGGGCGTTGCATTGCGATTTTCGAGTCCATTCCATCCTGAGGGAAATTTGGTTGTGGAGAGAAAAACTGTGACATAAAGCAATCTATAACAGCTAGGGTATTGGGTCCGGGTGATGGGTGGGTCACACATCTAATAAATGTCCAGCGTAGTCTTAATAACCTGCCAAGAAATTCTCTGGGTGGAATCACTCCATATGATTTCCTTTTTGGTACTAGAATGTTGGTTGAAGACCTCGATCGTCACACTTCAGTGGTGGAACAAAAACCATTTGATATCAAAGATTGTTTGGCTGTTTTACAGGACTTAAATGAAACAAGAAGAAGTCTAAGCAACACCAGTGAAAAGCCAATGACCACTAAAGACAAACCACCTGTCCCAGCAAGACCTGTCTGGATTCCAAAGATTGGAGATCTGGTCAGGGAGAAAATAGCGGACAAGAAGGAATTTGGGCCTTCTTAAAGAAAACCAGTACCTGTACTAGCAATCCACGGATCAAGAACAGTGCTACTGCCGCCCCTTGCTAGGAGAAAGGAGAACCGGTCTGTATCAACTGACCTGGTAAAACTACACCATGTGGCCGATAATAAGTAGTAGGCGCAGTGGGCTTCCAAGATGTAGCAGATGACCAAATCTTGCTACTATCCAAGAGGCTCAAACTGAAAGACTCATCACCTTTGAAGTTTCTAAAGTAAGAAAAGAAGGACTATGCAACAAAGGCATGGAACTTGTGCCTCTTGAAACCCAAATAACAGTTCATCAAGAAACTCCCATCTACAATGAAGTAGCATCTGACTATATAAACATGTCAAGGGAACAAGCAGCTCCATCAATTTCAAATAATCCGGATGCAATACCATCAATTGATAGAACTGCCTCTGGCTATTTCATCAACTTGGACACCTTTTCTGAGGATCCCAGTGAACCTGAAACAGCACAGACAAACAAAACTTTCAAGGAACAAATAACGGAACTTGGTCACCAGCTTGCAAACACATATCTGGTTTCACCATGAGTTGAATTTTGGATTGGATTAGGTTTATTTTATCTCCTACTATGGCTCATTGTCGTTTTAAGTTTGGGAAGGCTGATAGATGGAAAACACATTAAAATTGACACAGCAAGTAAGAACATCAAATTGCTTCTGAAGCCACACAAATCATCTCATTGTGAACAACGAGACCTGTCATAAGTAAACATCACAGCAGTTCTTCTACCTGGTGGAAAAGCATGGGCTAGAACTGATTATGACATTTATGGCCCTGTCGAGCTGCTGAAAATTCTACACCAATTTAAGGTTTCCTTTTTTATTTTTATTTTTTATTTATTGATTTTTTCCATTTATTCCGTGGTGGTGGGAGACAGATTAAACCAAGCAAACATAAATCATACAGAATTTATACATAAAAAAATTATACAATAATGATTAAAGAACAATATTAATTAATTTGCCAACCATTTTTCAAAAGGTGCCCAGTTCTTAGAAGCAATTAAACGTCTTTTCCGTCCTCTGAAAGCCTGTACAGAAGTCTCTAGTTTATACCATGCCAGCATCCTGGCCTTCCAATGGCAAAAAGTAGAGGGTTCAGAATTTATCCAGAGTGATGTGATACAGAGTCTAATCATAGCCATAGAGATAAACAAAAAAGCTTGCAAATGTCTTGTTTTTTCAAGGGCCGTGGAATATTCATAACCAGTGATTACCTTTTCCGCTAAAAATTTTAACTGAAGTTTGGGTTATCTGAGTAAGAAAAGTTTCAATTTGATTGATAAAGAAGAATAGCTCCGGACATTTATAAAACATATGAACAGAATCTGCGGAACTAAATTTACATCTTGCACAAAACGACCCTTTACCCCCACTGACAACCCCCCATCTAACAAGTTTTGCAGGCGTATAATAAAGATTAAACATAGCCATATAACTTTGCGAACGCAGAGTACCTGAAACCAAAACAGACCTAGCTAAAACCAATGGGAATTTTAAATCAATAGAAGGTACTCCAAATTTAATCGCCCACTTGTTATTCAGGTCATCTAAATCATCAGGAAGTTGAGATAGAAAGGTCTGGTATAAACTGCCGATTCTTTCTTTCTTTCTTATAGATTCAACTATTATAACTTTTTGAAACATTGTTGAATTTTGAGGAAATAGTTTATCAAGGAAGCTTCTCAATTGCAAATATTTAAAAAAATTATTGGATTGCAAATGAAATTTCTCCTTCAAAAAAACAAAAGATGCCATTTGCCCGAGATCAGCTAAATCGCCAATCTCCTTCAAACCAAGAGATATCCAAGTAATTGCCACCCCCTATTGAAATATCACTGGGAGTAATCCGGAAGCATTTAGTGGGGTGTAATGATTGATCTTAGGAATATGAAAATGACGACAAATTTTTTGCCATACCGAGAATAATGCCCACAATACCTTGAATTTAGTTTTTTTAAAATAGCTCGGTTCAAGAATACGAGTTAGTACACCTTTTGTGGTATCTCCCAGTGATATTGAATATATTGATGGTGATAGATGTACCGGAAGCTCAGCAGCATCACCTAATAGAGGAAAAGCAAAGTGTTGGATCATAGCTGCCCAATAATAATACGTTAAGTTCGGAACTGTCCAACCCCCACGATCCTGCGGGAGACAAGTCCACTTAGCCGCCCTCCTTGATTTGCGATATGACCATAGAAATCGTTAACATATCCTTTCTGCTTTTGTTAAAATTAAACTAGGGATTAAGAGTGGAAGAGATCTGAAAAGATATAAAAATTTAGGGAGGACAAATATTTTAAGGATATTACATCGGCCAAATAACGAAAGATGTAAATGATCCAGCCGTTCTAACTTATTATGAAGAGAATCAATAATGGGAGAATAATTCAGGTCGAGGATCTGATCTACATCAGGCGAAATTTGAATACCAAGATATGTTGCCTCCGTAGTTATGGAAACATGAGAAATTGGCATAGCCGCAGATTGTAGAATTTGGGTCTTTGCAATATTTAACTTATAGCCCGAAATTAGGCCGAATTGAGTTGCCAGAGACTCCAGTGCAGGGAAAGATCGGGCAACATTATCAGTTAATATTATAATGTCATCGGCGTATGCCAATGCCTTATATTCAATTCCATGAACAGTGATAGGAGTGATAATCTGCGATTTTTCTATCATACATAAGAAGGGGTCAATAAATAAGGCAAAAAGAAGGGGAGAGCAGGGGCAGCCTTGTCTGGTGCCCCTGCTAATAGGAAAATAATGTGATTCGCTGCCCGAAATACGGATTTTAGCAGTTGGCGATATGTACATAGCTTGCAAAGCCTGGATAAACTCTGGTGTGAAGCCCTTCCAGCGTAAAACACCCCATAAATACCCCCAGGAGACCCTGTCGAACGCCTTTTCGGCATCCAACAGGATCACCCCGAGGGCGGAGTTTGTGCCCTTTGCCCAATCTAGAAGGGCTACAACACGCCTGATGTGATCAGTCGTATCCCGGCCGGAAATGAACCTGTGCTGGCGAATAGAGACCAAAGGGAGAATTGTTTGGATTAAACGCAAAGCCAATATCCTTGAGTAGATTTTGCTATCAGTGTTGATTAGCGCAATCGGCCGATATGATGCAGGATTTAATTTGTCCTTGCCTTTTTTTTTAAAGAGAACAATAGTCGATTGTCGCCAAGAGTCAGGGACAGACCCAGTCTGGGCAAGGCGGAAAACTTCTAACATTTGTTGCTTGAATATATATGAAAAGATTTTATAAAATTCCAAATGGATGAGATCCGGCCCGGCAGCTTTGCCATTAGAAAGGGATTTCATAGCATTTACAACTTCCTCCCAACTAATAGGCTCAGCCAAAATTTGATTCTGATCATCTGTAACCTTCTGGGTGTCCATAGATTGAAAAAATTGATGTAGGCTAGTTTGTTGTTGGAGAGTTATGTTCGTATCCTCTGTATATAAGGTTGAATAAAAATCAACGAAGGCGTTTACCACACCATTAGTTGTGTCTTGTATAGTACCAAACTGGTCTTTGACCCTAGTAATCTGACTAGCTACAGCCCTTTGTTGTAACCGTTTAGCTAAAACCTTGCCAGAATTTTTACCCAGCTCATACATTGAGGATCGAAATTGAAAATATTTGGTTGCTATATCTTTATAAAAAGGCTCTAGTAGATTTGACTTTGCTACAGCAACTGATTTCAAACTTGCTGCTAGGTCTTCCCCCATACGAATGTTAAGACTTAGATCGAATTCAGCTTGTTGAAGAGCTGCAAGTCTGGTTTTAACTGTTTGCTGCTCTGTTTTCCAACGGTGAGAGGCAAATCTCTTAGTTTCACCACGTAATGCGGCTTTAAATGTATCCCAGACAATACCGAACGGGGCGGTGTTGCTATTAATTTCAAAGAACTCTGAGATCCAAGGAGTGAGTTGTTCCTGATAAGATTTATCTAATAGGAGTTTCCTATCAAAAGTCCATGGTCTAATTTGATTGACAGGATGATCCCAGGGACAACTAAAAATAATGGGATTATGGTCAGATATAGTCCTTGGGTTAGTTTCAATCTTGACAGACCCTGCAGTTTGAAGAGAGGTAAAGACAAAATCGATGCGGACCATTTTGTTATGGGGTATTGAGTAGAAAGTATAGCCCTCTTGATCTGGATTATGATAATGCCAGAGATCAGTCAGACCGTGTTCAATTAGAAGAATCCGAAGCGCCTTATTAACTTGGGGTTTTCGTCCAACATATGCATTATGTTTTGTTATATCTAAGTGACTGGGGATATTGATATTAAAGTCACCACAAAAAAACATTGGATGGGGCCAAGTAGCTAACTCTATATTTAAATTCCTCAAAACCTGCGGGTCGTCAAGATTGGAAGCATACACCGAACAGACAGAGAACAAACGACCCCTAACCAAAAGCTCAGCTATTACCCATCTACCGAAATTATCTTGCTTTACCCTTTTAACTCACCCAACCCCGGTTTTTAAGATAATAGCAACGCCCCTGATTGTAGAGGTTTGTCGGGTATAGGCCACTAAATCATAGCCCAAAAATTTGAGATAAGCCCGATTGCCCCAAGGGATATGGGTTTCCTGCAGGCAAATTAGATCCACCAACATCACCTGTAGCATCTTATGAAAAATCCTGCGTATTTTAGGGTCATTCAATCCGCAAATATTCCAAGTCGCACATGTCAATCTGGGAACAGCCATAAGGTTTGATCAAAGACAAAAGACAAAAATAGCCCTGAAGAACTATTAAACATTTTATAGCACACATAATTGCAATCCAGCTGATTTTTAGAAAAAAATGAAAAAGTTGGCATCACATTAAATACATTTACAAAACACAAGCAACTGTCGAAAACCTCAAATCCGGTCAATTCCGTCCACCACCACCACACCACCCAACAACCCACCCTAATCAACCCACCCACCCCAGCATAGCCCACCCACCCACCCAGAGTCCCCCCATACCCCTCACCCCCCATACTGGGCATCAGGACCGTGGTCCTTGTGATGGTTGAGTAAGCGTATCCCTCCACTCCACTGAACCAGCAGTTTTCCCCTTTCCAGAAAGATAGCAGATGACCCAAAGACGTTAGCGAAAAAAAAGAATCAGCGTTTTATATATACCTCTCGGGTCATCAGAAAAAGAAAATAAGAGAAGAAATGATTACTACCCTGCATTTATCAAACAGTATAATACATTGCCTAACTCTAGCTATATTGAATCCAAAAATTCCTTAGCAGGTATCTCAGAGAGAAAGAACTTTGTCTGTCCCTTGAAAATAACTTTTAACTTTGCCGGAAAGAGCAGAAATGCCTGGGCTCCCTTAGCCTGAAATAAAGAAATCTGTTGCCGGAGATGCCAGCGACGCATGACCGTCTCTGAGCAAAAATCCGGACGAACAAAGAATTGACAGCCCTTAGCAGATCGCTTCTTATTGGGTCTAGCAAGATCAAAAATACGTTCACGGGCAAGGAAATTATTGAAACATACCACTCGCTTGGTTGGTGGCAGCTACCTAGCACTCTGGGAACCCTGAAATCACTTGTGGTAATAACGCTGTCACTGGAAGACATTGTAGCAGCTCTGGCGCGATTAAGGCGCTAGTGCTCGAGAATCTTTTTATGCTCATTTTTAAAATTGTAGTTATATTTACTTTACTTACCGACTGTAGTGATTGTATCTTTGCTACCCGCCCTGGTCCATCGCGGCTTGTGCCGTTTGTGTGGAGGGTGAGGCGAGCCGCCATCTTAGGTGGGGCTGGACCGGATCTAGCGGTCTAGTCCTCCCGGGAGGCAGGCTTTAAAACGCTTCTTGTTTCAGAGCCTACCGAGATCGCTTGGTTGGTGGCAGCTACCTAGCACTCTGGGAACCCTGAAATCACTCGTGGTAATAACGCTGTCACTGGAAGACATTGTAGCAGCTCTGGCGCGATTAAGGCGCTAGCGCTCGAGAATCTTTTTATGCTCATTTTTAAAATTGTAGTTATATTTACTTTACTTACCGACTGTAGTGATTGTATCTTTGCTACCCGCCCTGGTCCATCGCGGCTTGTGCCGTTTGTGTGGAGGGTGAGGCGAGCCGCCATCTTAGGTGGGGCTGGACCGGATCTAGCGGTCTAGTCCTCCCGGGAGGCAGGCTTTATAACCAATGTGTATACAGGAGCGCAGCGGACGAGCGCAGCGGGCGCGACGAATGCGCGCCGAAGTCGCGCATAAGTCAAGCCCGTCTGCGCCCGTCCGCGGCAGACCGGGGCTCGGGGCCACAACCCCTGGTCAAAAACAGAAATACTCCTCTTCTGAGTTGCTGTTACTTAGACCCTCTATTAGTGCGGGACTCGCCCTTCCTGCGTCTGTTTTAAAACGTGCTGCCACCTATGGTATCTTGAGACCAGAGTTTACTATCGCTAAAACTCTAAGGCCAAGCCCTCTAGATTGTTCTCCATCCTCTCCCATCCTAAATACCAATCTTAAATGCTCATATCTTAACACTAGGTCCATGGTTAAGCACCATTTGGACATCTTTCTTTATCTTCAAACTGAGCAGCCTGATATTTTATTTCTCACGGAGACTTGGCTGAATGCAGACTCCCGACCCGACATATTGGCAGCGGTTCCTTCCGACTACTACATCTTACATGTGGATAGACCCGCTGACAAAAGGGGCGGGGGGGGTCGCTGTGATTATTCGTAAGTCCCATAAAGTCTCCCTTTTACCGTCCTTGGACCTCATATGCTCAGATAATCTGATTATCAAAATGGATAACAATAGCGGCACTCTACTTATGATTCTCATATATCGCCCCCCTCAAAATATGCCCAGTTTTGCGGCAGCCTTAGCAGAACAGCTTGCTCCCTTAATAATTTCATATAAAAAAATTGTGCTGCTAGGCGATCTTAATCTTTGGCTGGATTCGGCTGAGTTAGGTACTCAGGCAGCTGCACTGAAAGATGTCCTCCTAGACATGAACCTCATTCAACAGATTCACCTCCCTACTCATGTAAAAGGGCATAGCCTGGACCAAATCTGGTCTCAGAACATCCCTCTGACTATTAATTCCATCATGCCTTGTATCTGGTCTGATCATTTCATGATCAAATTCACCTTGACCATCGAAAATAGTAGGAAGCCCCCGATCCAGATAGGAGGCAAAACTAGAATCTGGAAGAATGTTGATATTTCTGCTTTCATTGGTACATTAACATCTTCCTGTCCTCTTTTAGATCAGGATACTGAAGAAATGGAAGCAGCATTTTCTAGGTGGCTACTTCAGGCAGCTGATGCTTATGCTCCCTGCACCAACTTTCCCCGCTCTCGCCCCAATGACGCTCATAGGTGGTTTACACCTCTTTTGAAAAATCTTAAACTTGAAGTCCGTCAAATGGAGCGCAAGTGGCGAACAGCCTACCTAGAAGTAGATAGAGTTAACTATTGTAAGACACGAAAGGACTACCAAAAACTCATTCAGGAACATAAAACTGATTACTTCTCTAAAAAGATCCTTAATGCCCATAACAAATCCAAAGAGTTGTTTAACATCGTTGAGAATTTGAGTGCTAGCGATAGAACGTCTCTCCCGGTAGCTCCTACTCAGGAGCTTTGGCAATTCCCTACATTCATTTTTTTCTGATAAAATTAGCATTATCAAACAAAGCATCCCCATCACTCAGTCTCCGCTCTTACTGACTGACACTCTTCACAATTCTTCGACCCTAAGTTTGCTCCCCCCTATTGACAGCACTATGCTACTCAAACTCCTCGCCAAAGTTAAATCAGGCTCCCCTGATGACATCTGCCCTCCTTTCATCTTGAAAGAAGTGGGAACCAGTATTCCTGAGGGTATACTTTCTTTATTGAATGGTACGCTCACTCAGGGTAAAGTTCCCGAAAACTTTAAAAAAGCCCTTCTCATTCCCTTGATAAAAAAAGTAGGAGCTAACCCGCAGGACCTGCAAAATTATAGGCCCATATCCCTGCTGCCTTACTGTGCCAAACTTTTGGAGGCTCATGTCTGTAACAGCATCTCCAAATTTTTGGAAGAATCAGAGTATTTTGCACCGAATCAGGCTGGTTTCCGCCCATGTCACTCTACCGAGGCGGTTATTCTCTCGGTGCAGAACACTTTGAGACGGAATGCGGATGAAGGAATACATCAGGCTCTGGTGCTACTGGACCTCTCGGCTGCATTCGACACGGTCGACTATAACATCTTGGTCGACCGTGTCGAGCAGGCAGGTCTCAGGGGCCTGGCATTGAGCTGGATTCGCTCATTTATTACTGGGCGTACTCAGGCTGTCAGACTGGGACCTTTCACTGCCCCCACTATACCTTCTACCTGTGGAGTCCCGCAGGGCTCTTCGTTATCACCCCTGCTTTTTAATTTATATCTACGTCCCCTTTTGCACTCCCTTAGGAGGGCCAAAGTGACAATTTTCAACTATGCAGACGATCTGCAGCTCATTTTTCCTTTAAACACCAAGGACGCTGTGGTTGAATTTCAAAATACTATGTCCCACATTTTAAACTGGATGAACTGCAGTCATCTGAAACTTAACCCTGGCAAGACCGAATTGGTCTTGCCGGGACAGAGTGCTCTTAGTTGGAACCCCAGCTTTTGGCCTTCCAGTATGGGAGCCCCTCCACCCAAGTCTTCCTCGGTCAAGAGTCTGGGAATATACATCAGCGAGGACCTTTCTCTCAAAAAACAAGTAGGAGCAGTTGTTTCAGCTAGTTTTTTCCAGCTGAAGAAAATCAAGAAAATCGCCAGCTTCTTTTCCCCAGCTGCCCTCACTCAGATTGTCATCTCCCTGGTTCTGTCCAGACTAGATTTTTCCAACAGTCTTTATTTTGGCATTCAAGCTGGAGAGCTAAAACGCCTTCAGCTGGTTCAGAATCAGGCTGCTAGACTCCTCCTGAACCTCTCTAAGAGGCAGTCTGTTAGATCCGGCCTGAAACAGCTACACTGGCTGCCCGTGGAGCAGCGTGTGGCTTTTAAAACTGGGTGCATTTTATTCAATTCTCTGCACGACTCTGGCCCCCTTTTCATTAGAGACATGTTTAAGAGATACATTCCCTCTCGCAACCTCCGGTCTATCCACAAATCCCTTCTGACCGTCCCACCTTATAAGAGGAAACGTCTTGGAGGCAGCTGTTTTGACCATCTTGCAGCTGGTTTTTGGAACTCCCTCCCCCTTCATCTGAAACTGAATGATAACATCCTCAGTTTTAGACACTCCCTGAAAACCTGGCTTTTCACTCAGGCGCATTGCTGAGCTGCTCCCCCTCTTCTGTGACCTTTGCGTTCGTTCCTTTTTACAGCGCCATGAAGCCCCTGGGCGTACGAGCGCTTACAAATACCTACTAACATTAACATTAACATTAACATACCAGGATAGCACGGGGAAAGGGATTATTGACAGTGTCAGAAGACTGCTTTTTTTTATTAAGTGGAAAACGATGCGCTCTCTGTATTTCGAGATTCCAATCCCACTGGGTGACCTCTGGGAATGCATCGGAAAAAAGCTCCACTATAAACTGCCGAACATCATCGCCTTCTTTATTTTCCTCTATCCCCAAGACCCGGAGGTTATTCCTTCTCGCCCGGTTTTCAAGATCTGAGAGCTTCCATAAAATGTCCTTGCGTTGTTCTTTGACCTCTGTAACTAGATCTTTCTGAGTGGCTGCGGCATCTTCGAGAGCTGAAATTCGTTCTTCAGCTTCAGCAATCCTAGTGGTGGTCTCAGTACAGGTTTTAATGACACAGCGAAGAGAGTTCTGCATTTTGCGGCATGCCCCCTGTGTGCGCATATTTTCTTGTCTGGTTGCTTCTCTATGCATCATTATGGTTCGATAGATCGTTACCAATGAGACCTCTTCGGGGGTAGCTGAGACGGCCTCGCTAGTGTCTCCACACACATCCTGCATATTTAATTGAGAGTGTTGCCCAGATAAATCCTTCTGAAAGTTTTGCTGGGTAGATTGGACTTGTACCTTAATGCCTGGAGCTTTGCGGACTGTGGCAATGTTCAAATCGTTTGAGGCCTCGCGCCAGTCAGCAGAGTCACTATCATAGTCTGACCACTGGAGCTCTGGGTGATCGCCATCATCCTCCTCAGATAATGAGCGCTCAGAAACAGAATAAAAGTTCTCAAGAGATTCACTAAGCACAGACCCCCTGGTGTCATGGGAATGTTCTGTTGGCAACTCCAGAGAAGCAGATATGAGGCTATTGGGAGATTGGACTTCATTACCCAACATGCACTGAGAAGGAAAAGATATAGCAACAGATATGTCTGGAGCTGAACCTGGAGTCACGACTGCCTCTTTTAGCAAGCTGCTGCAATGGGTCAATTCAGGAATCTCAAGAGGGGCGACATGGGGGGGAGCTTCCAGCATTAGACAATACGATGTTGGGTACTGTTACAGGTACTCTTACAGAAAGACTCACCCCCTCCTTTCCAGCCAGGTCTCCGGTCGTTTTTAGTTCTTGTTCTTGCACTATATCAGGAGAACCGGCATTTATGGCATAGGCGTTCCCCTTAGCTCCAAGCCTGTCAAACATCGCAGGCAGCGTCTGTTCCTTGGTGGTGATCAAAGGAACAGGAGCAGTTACCGCAGGGATCGCGGGTGAGGGCTTGTCCACACCTGCGAGATGCGTTTTCTGAACACCGGCTGTAGAGCCCTTCAAGTCCGCCTCCTGCTGACCGCGGGTTGAGCCGCGGGATTTGAGAGCGGCAGCCGCCGCTTTAGAAAGTGCTTTCGGCGGCATCTTGTTTTCGAGAACCAGCGGTGTAAGGTGATATCCAAGAGAACAACTATCAGCCTTTGAAGACGAAAATACCTCACGATACACTGATCCGAATGAGCAACGGCTGGGACGGTGCACACCCCGCCAGAACCACCAGAGCTTCCAGGGGATTCCAGGTGTAACGAAGGCAAGGCGGAAGGTGAGTGCCATAGACACAGTCAATACTTTCCGTGCCGAATAAACGATACAAGTTTCTTTAGGCAAATTTACTGAAGCCTTGCAGAGCAATCATTTCAGGGGTCCACTACAGTCCAGGAGAGCAGAACGCCGCCTCACTCGGCCGAGAGCACGGCCGCCATCTTGCCCTGTCGATGCACCATTAGATCCAATTTAAGGTTTCCTTGAGTGATTTCGTTTCATCCAGCACATTTTCTGATGATTGGGACTTTGAAACTTTAATAAGATGATGGCAGACTTAGAAATGTCAGCTAAGTTTGCAAAACATGAATACTTAGAAGGTTTATCAAATTATGAAGACATTTATTGTTTTAATCATTTTGGTCATCATTACTTGCATAAATCAGCAAACCTTAGAAATGTTTTAACTTATAATCAATGGGAACATTGCCCAACACCTCCAAAAGGTAATTCTAAAACATTTTTAAAAAAATGTCTATATTTTACAGGTTGTAATGTTACAAACCCAGAATGTTTTTACTTTAAAAATGTTAATAAGATAGGCATGAAAAGTATGTTGACAAATACTAAACAAATTTATTCTGCCGCCTTTTATGCTCAATTGTCCACCTTAGGCTTTGACTTTTGGAACGACAACATTGAGACAAAAACTGTCTGGGGCACAAAGGACTGGCAGATACAAGGTTTAGAAGCATTGTACAGAGCCTGCATCATCCCAGAACAAATACTGTTCTTAAATTAAACTGTTCAACAGACATCTTGTCTTGGCCAGGCTAAGATAAAATATTTAAACAAACCGTCCATACCTAAGCCCACACCTGATAGTAATATAACTTCAGATGAGGAGGTAGACATAAATTATTTTTTTCTACAAAACAGAACACATCCTGATTGGAATAAATGGTTAATCTGGCCCACAGACACGTATAACTGTCAAGATAGATTCCTGAACAAGACACAAGAGTTCAAAGTAACTCGGCCAGATCCAAGATATATCCAAAGACAACATCCAGGGATAATAACAACTTATAGTGTAGGAAAACTATGCCTTGAGTGGCTACAGAGATCCACACTTCCAGAAATAAAACAACACTTATCTTTGCTTAAAGATGGCGTTGATTTACAAAACTTCTTACTGGGACCTCGTAATCTACGTCATAAACGTTTCATATACATCGGTATATATGCTGCATACAATGAAGCATGGAAAGTCACGCAAATGGAAACAGCAGACAGAGTACGAGAAATTGATTGTATTAATTTAGAGAAATCACTCTCTGTAGTTGAAAATGGGTTAACAACTCTGTCGTCCAGAATATATTCTTTGGACAGCATTGTATTCTCTGCCATTGAGATAATGGAACAGGACTTGCTAATGTTACAACATGGCCAGTCTCAATTACGTTCTATAATGCTGTTAGGCTGGACGTTGCAAAACCTTCAGTCTGGCTAGGTGCCTTGGCGTTTAATCAACACTACGTCATTGTTTACTGTGTTTAACCTTACAGATAAACAAATCTCATTGGCACAGAGAGGAGCAGACTATACGGTGCTGAGCATAGAAAAACTGGAGAGATTACCTTTGACCGTTTCTGAGAAAACATCAGTTGAATGGATAATACATGGCACCATGCCGATACCAGTGATGATTTTTCAGTTTCAGTATTGCTTAAAACACATACCAGCAGGCCCTGTATGAAAGGTTGGGTAAAGAATACATTAAGTCGACCTGGGATTTACCATACACACACAAATGTTGGAGTGGGGGAAAGTAGGTATTTCTTAGTGGTAAAAATTGTAAAAACTCACTAAGAGGTACACTGTTATGTCAATGTATTAATTTACACGGAGCCTGCGAGGGTTCTTCCAATAATGTTTCTTGCCACCTGCAAGGTTCGCCCACAGCGGTGATAGATCTAATTTTTAGGCAGATTTCCAATGGTAGCTACATTATGTTAAATGATCACAGCTGTTGTGGAATGATGCCAGAAATAGGCTATCTGGTTAGTGTGTCAGCCAGGGTCACTTGATGTATGCAAGTATTTTTTCCTAAAAGCAAGACAGACGGGGAGTCGCCGCTATGGCTTTTCACTGAACATCTCTTCTATACGAATGGATACTTTAAGCAGAATAAAAGCCATTCTTTTGCAAAAAACTGTGCCAATGACCTCTTCCAGAGAGACGTATGATTTGCAAGTTGCAAGGTCCTCTGCAGAGATACATGCATTATTACCAACAAACTGCCCAATACATTTCGCAGAAATGTTAGGTCGTATCTTTAACATGTCTGATACCAGCGGTATTGCACATGTATTTAAGACGATTTTTTGGGGACTGTTAGCACCCTTTGAAGTAGTCTTGGGCATTTTTTTACCTTCGTACACTATGTGCTCGGCTGCCTGCCTCTCATTTTGGGACTCGTAGCAGGGATCTTATTTTTATTCCTCCTACTTCGTTATGGCAAATCCGGCCACCGGCGATACCCAAGTCAGCATGGAGAATGCGCTCCAGGCCATGAGGTATCGTGACAGAATAACACAGATCCTTGGCTTGGCTCGTTTGAGAGATCTGAATACCACATGGTTCCTGTCATTCAGACCAATCTGGCAAGATTGCATCTTACCTGTTCTACGATGCCTGCTTTGTGGAGAGGAATGCGTGTTAGATATCTGTCTAACACTGCCATCGGCTATGCCAACGGATGTTGACGCATTACTGGGTCCGGTAACGGGTCATGTGTTGTGTTGCCCCCAATGACTACCATTCCTGATGACAGCATTCATTGAGATCTTACCGGCAAATCAAACTGGAGGTGAGATACGCGGACTGACAGGCACACAGGTAACATCTGCTATGAATATTGCTAATGCGGCTGACGCTGAAGGCAATGTTTCACATCTGTGTACAATTGATCTTCTTAATGAAGTAGTTGAACTTTCATCTACTGTAGTACACGATTTCTTTGCCAGCCTTGACGACTTAATGTTTTCTCCTGACACCGAGAATAACTTTTTAAATTAGCACACAGCGCTCTTTCCAACTCTGAAGTTCGACCTTCACTTTTTTCAAAACAAAACTCTATTTCACTACAATTCAATTTGACATTTTTTTCAAAACAGAATGAACTTTGGCACAAAGCAATCTGCTTAAAGTAAAACTATTCTTAGAGAACAAGAATTATTTGACTACTTCCTAGAAACAATATTGACCTAATGCACAAATAGAACTAACTTGCATATTCTGCTATGGGATGGTCTCGACCTTTTCTCTGTATCTAGAGCCATTTCATAAATGTAAATTTTGTGATTCATTTGGTTAGCATTGCTAATATCATATCATATGCTTATAATGAAATCATTTCCCTTAGATGCATATTGTACAAATGCTAATTTTGTGTACAACCATTTTTTAATACATTTTATGTATTTTTAGGATGGGATTGTACAAACTAATGCTCTAGCTTTTATGTTTAGTACTTAATCAATAGATGAACATGATAACATGGAATGGGTGTTGTGAACCATTTTAGGACACTATTTTAAATTTCCCGATGCATGCCCTTATATAGGTTTAAATCACTACGTCCCTATATAGGCAAAAAAATCATGACCATATTTGGTCATAGCTCATGCAGTCCAAATACGGAAGGGCTTCTTCCACTAGTTCCCAAAATCTACAATGATTTCTTGGAAAACTCTGCTTCAGCAGCTAGGGACTTTCTCTTGCTCGAGAACTGACTTGTCCAGGAACTCATGGAGTTTTCAAAGAACTGCGAGTCTTTATTGACGTTTTTATGTCCACCTTTACGTCAAACCTGGCAACTTCAAGGTATTAATATGCCCATACTTGCCTTAGCAAACAAACGGTGGTTTGGAGCAGTTCGACTATCTACTTGCCCGACGTATCCTACTACAGCAATTGCAGAAGGAAGCCGACCCTCCAGCAGACGCACTGAGAGAGACGCTGTCTTTTCTCCTGCCAAGAAATCCAGCTCCAGTGTTTCCAAGGGACCCTTGCATGTTGTTGGGAAATCGAGTCATGGGCCTGACCTTGTTCTTTCCAAACTAAGGTACGGAGCTGATTAGACCCTAAGAGAAATCTTGGACAGATTCTTGGCAATAGAATACTGCATTTATGCTACACCTCACTTACTTCTTTCCTCGTACTAAGCTTAGGTTAGGTACATCGGGTAGGCGTATTTTAGAAGCACCAGTTGAGTACTTTTAGCCTCTGTTATTTATGTATGTATTTATCTATGGTTTAGGCACCGTAGAATGATCTTACAGTATTATTTTATTCTACTCTTTATACTGTATGCATTATATTTTGTAACCAGTTTTATGATTGTAGCAGTTCATTTTATATGCTTGAGAAAGAAGACTGTTCAATAAATACTTTTATTGAAAACGCCCGTCTCTCTATTTCTCTGCACCTCTGGTGAAATGAAGCATGCACGATTGACTGAGTGAAATATCTATCTATTGTTTCCACGACTCCGATGATTAGTTTTATCGTGGGGAAACAAGATTGTCATGTTTATGCGGTTGTCAGAAACTAATCCATTCTTGTTTATTCGAGAAAGTTTCTAGTGACCTCTGAGCTAGCTGGCACTCACAATTAAGTCTAATATATTCGATAGAGACCTAGTAGACCTCAGTCCTACGTCTAACCTATAGGATATATTATTCCAAGGCGCAGAGCTTATTGGGTATATAGGAACTACACTACAATGACATCACTGATGACATCTCAAATGACATCACTGATCACATCATCTATATAATCTCTGATACACCTACTCACACCCCAATATAACCTATCATACACCCACTCCAAATTTCAGACTACCATTCTTGAAACCATTGACACACCAATACCAGTACATCCACTCCCTTATTCATAGGTCTACATACAAATACACTCACTCACCCATACAGATACACATACAGCCCGTCGCTCACCAATACAGCCACTGAGCTATCCACTCATACACTCATACAGCTACCCATATCCTGTCAGTCACCCATAGAGCTACTCACACACCTTCTCACTTAGCCACTCAATCACACAGCCACTTACTCTCTCATACAGAAACACACACGCTCACTACTCATACAGATACTAACAAATACTTACAGTCAATACAGTTGCTGACACAAATACACACTCACCCACACAGCCACGCTCACAATCTCTCTCTCACACATATAGTCACTTATATATTCCAATACTCACATATACTGCCTGTCACATATGCAGTTACTCACCCATATACCACTGAGATATCCTTTCACTCACTGACACAGCCATACGCACACTCACTCACCTATACAGTCCTTCAAAGACACACTCATGAACCCATACACTCAAGGATTTACCTACTCACACATCCTTGCATGGATTCACACACACCCTCACACCCACACAGACACTCAGGCACCCATACCGGTACTCAGATAGCTAATCAATAACCCATATAGACACTCATGTACCTACTCACCAACCCATCCAGCCTTTTACACATCAACTGACAAACTGATACACACATTCACACAGATTAGTCACTCATCCATACATTTACTAAGACACATTTAATCACATACTTATACAGTCAGTTACGTACCCACTAAATCATCCATTCAGACACTCATACACCCACTCATTCTTCAATATATATATATATATATATATATATATATATATATATATTCACTGAAAAAACCCTAGGTTTTACACACGTTATAGTTAGGAAGTAGCATTTAAAAAACCTATGAAATTCACTGAAAAAACCATAGGTTTGACACCAGTTATAGTTAGCTGGAAATTTTACTGACATAAAACCAATGAAATTCCACGTTATAGTTAGTAGGACTCACTATAACTTGCGCGTGTAATGCACTGCTGATGACATTACATATTACATCACTCATGACATGGTCAGTGACATCACTCATGACATCACTGATGACACCATCCAGTGAATGTGTGTCTTTCTAAAAAATAAATATGTTTTATATATGTATATGTAAAGGTCGAGGGAAGAATAAATGTTTAAATTATTGTCTTAATGAATGTTTTTTTTAAAAAGAAATGATTGGATAACTGGCTTATTAAGTGTATCTTAGTGAATACATATATTAGCGAGTAATGTTTAAATATTTAAATATATGTATCAGTGTTTCACTTTGTGAATAAGTGACTGCATGGGTTGATGAGTAGATACATGTGTGTATATATGGGTTATTAGATGTTTTTTTAGTATCAGTATGAGTGTCTCTATGGTTTGGTGGGGGTGTTACTTATCATATAGATCCATCAATGACTGACTCACTGTTTCTATGTTTTTTGAAGACAGCATATGTGCAGGACTGTATGGGTGGATGAGTGTGTATATGTGTGTGTTAGTGAGTGAATGCCTGCCTCACTAGTGTCTTTATCAGTAACGACATATGTTTTAATTTAGTATATGTGAGTATTGATATATATAAGTCAGTATATGTGAGACTGAGAGATAGAAAGAGTTCCTGTTTAAATAAGTATGTGTTTCTATAAGTGATTGTTTAAGAGAGTAAGTATGTATAAGTTTCCTTAGAAGTAACGTGGTAGTGTGTGTATAGTTGTATATGCAAATAAATGGATGTTCAATAGTTTATTTGCATGTGTGAGTATGTGTGTGAGTAACTTTTGGATGACTGTCGGTGTGTAACAGGATGTATAGGTGTATCACTACATATGATGAGTGAGTATATGTATGAGTGACTATATAGAACTGTTGGTGAATGAGAGAATGTGTATATAGATGGTGGAATTACTGAAGTGGTTGTTGTAACTGGTATGGGTATCTCCATTTTTTTGAAAATGTTAATTTCTATTTTCCAATATGTGTTTTAAGGGTTACATTACACTTAAAGGAGGTCTGTCATCAGTGATGTCATGAGTGATGTCACTGACCATGTCATGAGTGATGTAATATGTAATGTCATCAGCAGTGCATTACACGCGCAAATTATAGTGAGTCCAACTAACTATAACGTGGAATTTCATTGGTTTTATGTCAGTAAAATTTCCAGCTAACTATAACTGGTGTCAAACCTATGGTTTTTTCAGTGAATTTCATAGGTTTTTTAAATGCTACTTCCTAACTATAACGTGTGTAAAACCTAGGGTTTTTTCAGTGAATTTCATAGGTTTTTCAAATGCTATTTCCTAACTATAACGTGTGTAAAACCTATGGTTTTTTCAGTGAATTTTATAGGTTTTTTGAATGCTAGTTCCTAAGTATGAAAGATATACCTGAAATAAATATCGACATACCAATCTTACGTGCACAACCGAGTGCACCCACCCACCTATTTATTTCATGAAAGGTTTCCAATTTAAACCTAATGAATTTCTTCATAGACCAATGAAAGAACTTATAATACGTTAAGACACTGAACCTAGGCTTTTTTTTGTCATATAAACCTTTTAATTAAATGGAGCCGAATTTTTTTTAATCGTTCGGGCGTGACTGGTTGTACACACCTTAATATTTTTTAAAAAAAATATAAAAGGTTTTATATTTTATTTATTGTATACTTAAATCGAGCTCTAAAAATATGTGAAATCCGTATGTGTTTGAATTCACTTCTTTTCACGTTTTTAAACTTCAGTAAAGAACATCGCTACTTCCAAATCACGTTCGTAACTAGATAGTGTCACCGCCTACACGTCCTAAGAAGCGCATGTAAAGTCACGTGACATGAAAACAACACTTGCAATTGGTTCTTAGTAGTTTCTGTTCTGGAATTTACACGAAGCACTCCACCCACTTTCCTCACAATCTTTTCTACTCTCAAGAGACAACAACGTCGAGCATCTTCCGGAAAACTTTGCTGAAATGGCTGCCCTTCCGCATTCATCTTCCGAATCTGAAGGAAATGAGCGACCACCCTTAAGAAGAAAAAAGGAATCTTTCATTTGGCAATTTTTTACTTATCCTGAAGATCAAAAGAAAGTGAATGCGCCAAAAGTAACCTGCACGATATGCAATTCGGAGCTCTCAAGGGGAAATCCAAATAGAAAATATTCCTTTTCTATACACACCATGCAGCGGCATGTTAAACAAACGCACCCTGAGCATTATGCAAAAGCATCGACAAGAGCCCTGGCCACGCTATTACCATCAGAGGTGGCCAGCACATCTTCTGGAGGACGACCTATATCTCCATCGAGTGCTGAGATGGACTTGAGACCATATCTTGCGAAGGTGCACATGAAATGCAACGAGTGTGGAGAAATTCTTTTGTATTGAGAGCAGAGCCTCGTTCTTATTAAACTCAAAATTGAAAGTCATAAATGCCCCAAGAAAAGATAAATTTCTTCACTTCATTTTCATAGTATTACATGCTGAAAAATGTAGTAGCAACTTTAAGAAATCGAAAGCATCATAACACTTGTTTCCAAAAAAAAAAAAAAAAAAAAAAAAGTTCTTTTCAGAACTAACTCTTTCTACCAAAACGTGCTCCAAGAGCATATTATGACATGTTTTTTCGCCGCTTTATTTTAGTGAGCGACCGGGTGCGCGCACCCTCCTATCGCGTACAGGACCTGAGACTTGCATGTGAAGTCATGTGACTTCAAAACAACACTTCTAATTGGTTCTTGGTCGTTTCTATTCTGGAATTTACACACAGCACTCCACCCACTTCCATCACTTTCTTTTCTACTCTCAAGAGAGAACAACTTCGAACATCTTCCAGAAGACTTCGCTGCAATGGCTACCGTTCCGCATTCATCTTCCGAATCTGAAGGAAATGAGCGACCACCTTTGACAAGAAAAACGGAGGCCACGCTATTACCATCAGAAGCAACCAGCACATCTTCCGGTAGACGACCTGTATCTCCATCGAGTGCTGAAATGGACTTGAAACCATATCTGGCGAACGTGCACATAAAATGCAACAACTGTGGAAAACTTCTTATATACGGAGAGCAAAGCTTTATTCTAATTAAACACAAAATTGAGAGTCATAAATGCTCCAAGAAAAGTTAAATTTCTTCACTTTATTTGGATAGTATGACATACTGAAAAATCTCGTAGCAACTTTAAGAAATCAAAAGCATCATAACACTTGTTTCCCAAAAAAAAAAAAAAGAAAAAAAAGTTCTTTTCAGAACTAACTCTTTGTACCAAAACGAGCTCCAAGAGCATATTAGCTGATATTTTCTCGCCGCTTTCTTTTAGTACACGACCGGGTGCGCGCACCCACCAATCACATAGAGGCAGCGACACACGCATGTGAAGTCATGTGACTTTAGAACAACACTTCCAATTGGTTCTTACTAGTTTCTATTCTGCAATTTACACGGAACACCACCCACTTCCCTGGAAAACCAGTTTATCGAAAAACTTTTAAAGCCTCCTCTTATGAAACATTCGACATCGTTCACATAGCACTGTACTAAATAGCACTATATACACTCCGTCCCTTAATTATAAGAGACTTATTGCTATGTGAGAACAACTTTTGTTTTCACGCGATAATGTGAAATGCTGAGCCTGTTACAGAATTTTCTTTCACATATATGTTACTATTCTCCTTCGAGCACTAACACCGTAGAAAATACCACCAATAGCGGTGATATTTTTTACACCGAGAACGGGCGATTTGTATCGCTTAGAGCCCTTGCTATCATAAAGTTTTATTTCCTAAGTCTCTGATCTCCAACTGTGCAACGTGGCTCCACTGTGTCGTAATGAGGTCCATAGACAAAAACTACAGGGCCAGCATTATACACATGCACAGAACCACAAAACCACAAGAGCCACCATGTTAATATATATCCTTAATATAATAAACCTCTGAGAATGGATACATATTTCCGTAGCACCCCATAACAGAAATTTGGCGTCCTCTGACTCTGCTCCATTACCAAACACCCTAACCTCCGCACTCCACCCCACCCGGACCCCCTATTACAAACCCCCAACCTACCCTCCCTGCCCAAGCCCACCATGAACCTCAAACTGCCCCTGGAAAACTTATACGACACAGGATTACTAAAACTCAAAGAATAGGCAACAGGCAGATAATCTAAATAGTACATAAAGGCACATATTTTTTACATAATACTATTGAAAAACATGTTCTATTTTTTTTAAATCTATCATGCATCTGACCCTCTAGAACCGCTTTGAAAACGTGAACTATAAACCTCTACATTTCATTTTCAAACCATACACTTTCAATTACATTATTTTTTTTTTTTACAATTCATGTAATGTTACACACCTTTTCTAAAATACACCAGTCCCTGTTATTTATAAGGATTTATTTTCAGTCTTCATCAGTGACACTTTCTTAACATATAATGAAAATCACTGTAACTTTTTAAACGACAATGCTAACGCGGTAAAAATAACCCTCCATTTGCTTTCCTTTAAGAATGCAGACTATCTACCCCACGCATGCGTTTCTTGATATTTGCATTTGGCAGCGAATACCGACCTTGAATTGGAAGACATGAACAAGAGCTCCATTGTCACATTTAAAAATGAATGTAGAATCTGCTCACACACATATCTTTCACTTAGCTAACATTCACAGAAAACAGCATTGATGTAAAAAAAAATTGACCTTGCTTTACAACTTGCTCAAATGACTCCCTTATTTTTTAACGCATCCTCCACTTCAAGAAAAGCTACTTTTTTGATAACTACTAAGCAATATTTAAGTGACTAGACTCCTAGAAAATTTATCAAGTCATTCTGCTCCTCTCCACTGCATAGCCGGCGACCTAATTCTGTGGAGTTCCTATACAACCGGCAGTGCTGCGCCGTTTCCTTTACCATCTTGGGAAATTCAAAATGGATGTCCCTCCTGCCTTCGCAAACGAGCCGGACCACTTAGAACTATTTCGACAGAGAATGCTTCTGTACTACGGCACCTTACCACTCTCACCTTTGAATACTTCATATCGATTATCATTTCGATATTCGTATTTCACCTGTGTGCAGCCTGTATTTCATTGCCTGAGCTGTGATTTCACGTGGGCCCTGGATTTATGTCTCTGCAACTTGGTACCTCCTGAAGTGAATTACAATCACCTCATGAATCCGTTACTTGATCATGAACAGCTTTGTTACAACGGAGGGTTTATGGCCTTTGCAGCGATACAAGTAGTTCTGGGTCATTGGAATATATTCGCAGCGGCGCAAGATTTCCTAACAGAGAGCTACATCGAAAACCCACTGAGCTGCCCTATGATGGTAAAAGACGCTCCAATAATGACAGATCATGAATGCTCCTTTCATCTTCTCAATTGGATGGCTGACATGTTTTCAGATGATAACAGTGATTTCATGTTAGAAGCACTTGCTGCCTACTTTGCCTACACAATGGACGGTTAACTCTTTCCTAACAGAGAACAACATCGAAAACTCACCGAGCTGCCCTCTGATAATAAAAGAGGCTCCGATTTTAACAGATCATGAGTACTGCTTTACTCTTTTCCATTGGATAGCTGACATACTTTCAAATGATAAAAGTGATTTCCTGTTAGAAGCAGAAGCTACCTATTTTGCCTAAAGAATGCTTCAATAACTCTTATACAAGCCATTGACGTCCTTATTTCCTTTTGCTTCCCTATATTCTTCACGTTCTTTTCCATATTTTCTTTTGAAGAACAGACCTATTGGCTTTACTAACAGTGGACATTATGATTTCATGCTGGTTAAATTTTGGTCTTTTATGTGGACTACATTTGTTTCTTCAGCTACTCGATTTTCAACTTTATGTTTTTTACAGTCTAATCTCAACAATTCTATTGCATATCTTATCTAAGGTTATTTCAAACGTACTCGATGCACAACTCGCTAATATATGCTACATGTGCCCTAATTAATGTGTAAATTTTAAACGAGTTTTTTATAACTGTAAACGCCATTTCGCATCTCAACTGCTTATTTCCGCCTCACACGCCTCTACTCCTTTAATTTCCTATAAAATTATGTTTTAAAATACTTTACAGAAAAATATGTTCTTTCAACAATATTTCCATTATTACTTGTGCTGTATTTCAAATGCAATACTGCAACCTTCAAAAGGTATCTCAATACAGTAGTTCTCCTCAATAGTGATTTGCGCAGCATCCAACAGATTACATACATGCACCTCTCACCATTTTATCGCTTTTGGCGCCTTTTTTTTCCCCTCACACACTGACATAACACAAACTTGATAGTGCTTCGCATGTAGACAGCTGATTGATAAAGTAATGATGTATAACCACTTGCATTTTCATATATCGTTCCCTAACTGAAAGGCCAGAGACCTTCTTCCATTTATTAAAATATGATATACTTCCTTATAAGAGTGTACAATGTTTTTTTCCAACTATATTCATTTTTCTTCAACTATAGCGTTTGTATTCCATGTACTACTGACAATACCAATCACTGTGTTTTTTGCAATATCTGTACTCATATTACATAATGATTTGCCTTTAAAACAGTACATTTCTAAATAAACATTTCAAATATTCACGGTTTCTCTTTTAATCCATAATCTCAACTGAAATGATTTCATATTGAAAAACTATTCATGGGTTCCACATAACCTTAACTGTAGTCACTGAGGACCTTATTTATGAAGACCTTGCGCCGCCGGTGCGTCATTTTTTAAAATGAGAAAAAGTGACGCACCGGTGGCGCAAGGCCTTCATAAATAAAGTCCTGAATGTTTTCTTTTCTCGACCTCACTTACTGATACTAGAACCTGCAAGCCAATTACGGCCCGTGAACTCTTTCTTAGTAGGTCGCGCACCGTACAGACAGTTATACCACTGTTAAAACATTTTTTTTACTGTTACCAAGCACCGCCACAGTTCCGCTTCACTCAGAGTTAATCACTGCTCCTGCGCTTCTACAGACCAGACGCTATGTCGTATTTCTCTCCTTATCACCCTTTCATCTCCACAATAACAAACAGTTCTCTGCCTGCCACCACAGAACAGAGTCAGATGCAGAGGCACCAAAGAGTGAACCCATCACCAACTGCCATCTCCGGCTGTTTCCATGGTTACACCTCATTCTGCACCTTGCTGAAGGCACAGGTCAAAAGCTCATGTCTCAACGTTCTACAGCAAACTAAGAAGACTGTTTTCCCTCCAGAAACACCTGCCAATCCACAGCTCTGTTACATGTCTTTTTTTTTCACACCCAATAGTACTTTTCGTTTAACATAAACATTAACATGCAACGTACTGTTCAATCTCCACTTATTACAATCAACCAATCATTTTTATTTTTTTAACCACACCCAGCCTCTTCCTTTTTTTTTATTTAGAATTTCAACTTCTAACTACCATTCCACTTCCAGAACCGATCGGAGGACGACTACAAATCCCTTGAAAATGAAAGTCTGGCTAATAGGACACAGTTATATTCACTGGAGTGAAAAATATGCAGTAAGCAGACGAATTTGCAACCTCGGCTTACCAAATGTACACATAACATGGATTGCCAAAAGAGGATTGAAATGTCACCAATTGATTCCATTAGTGAAAACTTTTATGCATCTCCCAGAACCAGACCTTATAATTGTGCACTGTGGTGGGAACGATCTAGGCACAATCACTGGGGTAGGTCTGGAAATGCTTCTAAAAGACACCTTTCGACAATTGATGACACTTTTTCCTCGATCTGCCTTGGTATATTCCAATATATGCCAAAGACAGAAATGGAATTGGTCCAATCAACATTGTGCACAATTTGAGAAAGCAAGGAGACATGTAAATAAATCTGTTTCTGCGTTCCTCAGAGATTATAGCATGGGTTCTATTTACCACAACAACTTGCGATACCACATGCAAGACATCTATAGGAGAGACGGTGTTCATTTCATGAATGAGGGAAACAGAATCTTCCTCTGCAACATCAGGCTCTGCATCGGTACTTACTTATAAATGCAGAAAACACTCAATTAACACAATGGCTCTTTTCAGAGCCACCTTATATCTAAGCACTCAAACTTCTGATTTATCTCCATTTTCACACTCTTGTAAATAGGTGTGCGCGACCGGGTGCGCGCACCCCGTATTTTTTTCGGGAAAAAATTATATCTTTTCGCGTTTAAGGGCCTTACTGCACACCCCGAGAAAACCTACGCAGCAAGACAATCTCTACCTTCTCCCCTTTCCATGTTTCAACGCTTTGAAATTAATAATATATTTACTCGCAGTGACAAAATGGCGGACAAAACTTCCTGATTTCCTTCGAATCGAACGTTAACAGACGTCACGCAGCAAAAAAAAATTCCGCTCACGCGCAGCCCCTTGAGTGCGCGCACGCGTGCGCGCCTATAGATATATAATTGACTTTAACTTTAATTTTCTCAACAACTACTGAACAGATTTACACCATTCCAAAAAAAGCGTAATCTGCGAACCGGACTCTACAGTTTTGCCAAATTTCTTATAAATCCATTCAGCCGTTCGACCTGTAGCCGAATCTAAAGGTCCTATGGAAAATAACATGCAGAAAACACGTTTTGGGACCCCCCTTATATCTCAGCCCCCACTTGACCAATCCCCCCAAAACTTTCAGGGAAGTAGCGCAGCGGACCGAGCCATCTTCTTTGAGAAATTCGCTAAGATTCTTCAACCAGAGCCAAAGTTATTCCAAATAGAATGTTGAGGATTTCCTATGGAAAACAATCCTAACTATAACTACCTACTGGCGACCGCCAGCAGGTAATATGTTATATATATATATATATATATATATATATATATATATATATATATATATATATATATATATATATATATATATATATATATATATATATATACATATATTACCTACTGGCGGTCGCCAGTAGGTATATATAGTTAGGATTTTTTCCCTATGGGATTTCTGAAAATTCTATGCCTAATAACTTTTGCGTTCGTGGACGGAATTGGCTGAAATTTTCAGGAAAATGGCACATTTTGTTTCTGAGCAGACCTTGAAAATTTGGGGGGGTTTTGTGGAGGGGGGGCCGAGAAAAAAGGGGGGTCCCAAAACGCCTTTTTCCCATGTTAATTTCCATAGGGCGGTTGGACTCACTTTTAGCCCGAACGGCTGAATGGATTTTCACGAAACTTGGCAAAATTGTAGGGACTGTTAGCCTGATGTGCCTTTGCTAGGTCTCAATATATGTGCTTCAGTGGATTTTGAGAAATTAACGTTTAAATCAAGATATATATCTGTAACAGCGCTCCGGGCAGCTATCCGGTTAGCGAACCTTTCGCGTAACGGAACTTTGCGATGAGAAGCTGATTGGCCCTCCGGTGTCTGTCAACATTCTAAACAGTCCGGAGCGGCCGCCATCTTGTCTCTCGGTAGGATCGAGAGACAAGAGGAGGCCAAAACAAAGGGGGAAATTACCATAAGGGGGCATAGTAGATCCTCGTTGACCCCCTAGGTTTTATGTGGAGGTTTTAAAAGGGCCTAGGAGGGTCCAAAAAAAAAAATTTTTTTTTGCGTGGTAAGCGCCAAGTTCGCGAACCGGATAGCTTTCTGGGCAGCGAACTTTATGGATAAAAGAATGAAAGACTTTTCTAATACTGTATGTTAATTGTTTGTTGTTTTTCTTGTTTTTTTTTGTTTTCTTTATTTATTTATTTTTTTTATTATGATTGTGTTTCATACTTTATTAAATTTTCTAACATTTCATTGTCAGAAATGTCATAATTTATTATAGGGTGTAATTGTTTTTCATTTTGAAGCAAGTTGTCTACTGCTTCAACACATTGTAGAAGTTCGTGGTCTCTACTGTCATCCATAAAGTCATCAAGTTTGTCTTGGCTGCTCTCCTTCAGTTCAATCGAAAATGAAACTTGCTGCTCGCCTTCCATTTTGCCTGAAATTTGGATTAAAAAAATATATATTAGTAGAGATAGGGCACTGTTGGGATTAATTTTAGATAGGCAGTTTTTATCAGTGAATTTATCTTTTGGCAGTGTATAGTATGAGAGTGGAAATAGGACTAAAAAAAAGTGTATGTGATTTAACCAAGACAAGCCTTACTCCATTGATAACTATAACAGAGAAGTCTATCTAAATACATTACTACTACAGAGGGATAGTGTATATGTAGCAGAAAAAGTCTACTATATTAAGTCATAGTGCACAATATATTAAATTATAACTTACCTTCACAAAGAAGTTGAAGTTTTTTGAAGCTTTTGAAATAGGAGGTACAACAAGAAGTAGTAGTCAAAATGGCTGTGTTTCCTTCTCTCCCTTTATATATATACAGGTATATAACCAATCAAATGTCAGGTAATAAAAGTAGAAAATGAAAGTAACATTTTCATTGGTTGTCAATTCCAACAATTCAGATGTGTTTTGTGAAGTAATTTACCTCACGGTACTTGGAGAGGTCTACAGGCTAAATGGCTAAATGGAATTTCAATGAAATTTGTGAGAATGGAAGGGATTGTTATGTAGTATGAGCTAATCTATATTTGGTGAGAGTGTTTCTAGTCGTTATTCTGTAAATTACTTTCCCGCCTTTTTTTAGGACCGCTTTCCGGGAAGCTGCCCGGTTAGCGAACCTTAAGCGTCACGGGAGTCCACCATTTTGTGTTTCGTTCGCATTAAGATACAAGATGGAGGGCAAATAATGTTTAGAATGGGTAGAAGGGGTCATGGTAGACTTATCTTGACCCCCTAGGTTTTCTGAGCGTGGCTGAGGAGGCTTATATGTGCGGAAAAAAATTTTTTTTTTTAAAAATTCCGCGAG
This sequence comes from Lissotriton vulgaris, assembly GCF_964263255.1. Taxonomy (NCBI): domain Eukaryota; kingdom Metazoa; phylum Chordata; class Amphibia; order Caudata; family Salamandridae; genus Lissotriton; species Lissotriton vulgaris. The sequence goes on from NC_141696.1 coordinate 1,211,903,146, forward strand.
GTTAGCTTTCGGTTAGCGAACCGGGTAGCGCTCCGGGGAGCGAATTTTGTGGAAAATTAGTGAAAAAAGTTAGAGAAAAATAATAATTGTGAGTGATCAGATGTAGGGTAGCTCTGAGAAGAGCTTTTGGGTTTATGGTACATTTAGGTACTTATAAGTAGGTACCAATGCACAGTCTTAAATTCAGAATGAAAATTCTGTTGCCCTCATCTGAGAAGTGAACTCCATCTCCTCTGTAGATATCTTGCATGTAGTAACGCAAGTTATTGTTGTACAGAGAGCCCATTCCATGGTCTCTCATGTAAGCTGAAACAGATTTGTTTACATGCTTCCTCGCTTTCTCAATTTGTGGACAAAATTGGTTGGACCACCTCCATTTCTGTCTTTGGCATATATTGGAATATACCAAGGCAGTTTGAGGAAAAAGTGCCATTAATTGCTCCAAGGTGTCCTTTAAAAGCATTTCCAGACCTACCCCTGTCAAAGTGCCCAAATCATTACCTCCACAGTGCACTATTAACAGGTCAGGTTTTGGCAAATGCATAAAGGTTTTCACCAATGGTATCAATTGGTGACATTTTAATCCTCTTTGGCCCAACCACTTAATTTCCACATCTTGTAAATTGAGGTTGTGTAAATTTCTGCTCTCAGCATACCTTTGAGCCCAGTGGATGTAACTATGTCCAACAATCCAGACGTTAAACATGGTGGAAGAAGGTTGTTCTGCAGTCAGATGAAGTGTGGTAATGAAAGGGCAGTTGAAACAGTAGGAGTTTCTAAAGAAAAAAAACTGTGGATTTACAATGCTAATGATTCATTAGCAGTGATTGGTGCATTTCCATTTCTGAAAACAGAAAGTTAGGGTGCATGGATGTGTTCTTTGAAAGATGTAATTTGAATGGTCAAGGAAGAAACATTTAATGAAAGATTGCACTGGATACGCAGGTGCACTGAGAGTTCAGAGTTCAATTGAAACATTGTTGTGTGAATTTGCAAACATGAGAGGTCTTCCAGGAGGTGGTTGCTATGGAAACAAGGCAGACAGGGCAGAGGGGGGAAGGGTTTTGATTTGAAAAAAGTGAGGGAAGAGGTATGATTGGCTAATATGAGAGATATGTGAAAAGAATATCTGTATTTCTGTGCTTTCAATAGCTGCAGCCTTTGGAGTGCATCCTTTTTCTTCTGCTGAAGACAATTTGGTGTATTTCTGAGACTGTTTTCAAAACTCAAAAAATATTTGCTAAGGTGAGAAAAGATTTATTTAATTTAGATAGAGAATAGTATGATTTAAGGAGAAAATGATGAAGAAAGCTGTGTTTTTAAAATGTGGTTTTGTCTCTAGTGATATACTAATAGAATTAGTTTCAAAGAGAAATTATAATTGCATATTTGGTGTAACATTCTGGCATGCAGTTACACAAGATATTGTAATACATGGAGGCCATTTCATGGTCTGTTATGTAAGCTGAAACAGATATGTTGCTTTTAAAAACGATTTAAGAAATCAATTACATTTCTAGATATGTACTGCTAGAGCTTCATAGGTTGTTTTGGGCCATATTTATAAGGTATTTGAGTGTCTAAGATGTTGTGTTCGCCTTTTAAAATGTAAAGTGTTCCTCATGGGACAAGTGTCTTGTAAATACGCTCCCACTTGTGCTTGGCAAATTTAGATTTTGATTATGGGAGTTACCTAGCCATGTTAATAGTGTCCCAAAAATGGTGCTAGGGCATTCCAGAAAACACTTTCATGTGTCTCAAGGACATTTTTAGTCATTTCTTCATGAATGCAGGTATACAATTGATTTATATGCTGTGTTTAAAAACGAATTTTGAAATGAATTAAATTTCAGGATATGTACTGTTAGAGCTTCATAGGTTGTTTGGGGTCATATTTAGAAGGCATTTTAGTGTCTTTGAAGTTATTTTTCCCTTTTTAAATGGAAAGCGTTCCTCATGGGGCCCTGAGCAGTTCTTAGCCATGTTATTTAATAGGAAGTGGATAACATGGCTAAGAGCATTTGCTGGGAAATGCATGAATATCGCTGATTTTTCTGCTATATTCATGCATTGTGGCCGTTTTTTTTCACATTGCTTCATAGGTTGTTTGGGTTCATATTTAGAAGGCATTTTAGTGTCTTTGATGTTATTTTTCCCTTTTTAAATGGAAAGCGTTCCTCATGGGGCCCTGAGCAGTTCTTAGCCATGTTATTTAATAGGAAGTGGATCACATGGCTAAGAGCATTTGCTGGAAAATGCATGAATATCGCTGATTTTTCTGCTATATTCATGCATTGTGGCCGTTTTTTTCACATTGCTTCATAGGTTGTTTGGGTTCATATTTAGAAGGCATTTTAGTGTCTTTGATGTTATTTTTCCCTTTTTAAATGGAAAGCGTTCCTCATGGGGCCCTGAGCAGTTCTTAGCCATGTTATTTAATTGGAAGTGGATAACATGGCTAAGAGCATTTGCTGGAAAATGCATGAATATCGCTGATTTTTCTGCTATATTCATGCATTGCGGCAGTTTTTTTTCACATTGCTTCATAGGTTGTTTGGGTTCATATTTAGAAGGCATTTTAGTGTCTTTGATGTTATTTTTCCCTTTTTAAATGGAAAGCGTTCCTCATGGTGCCCTGAGCAGTTCTTAGCCATGTTATTTAATAGGAAGTGGATAACATGGCTAAGAGCATTTGTTGGAAAATGCATGAATATCGCTGATTTTTCTGCGTTATTCATGCATTGCAGGCCTTTTTTTATCACATTTGCAAGCACTTCTTAGCCATGTTATCCAATGGGAGGTGGATAACATGGCTAAGAGCATTTGCTTCAAAGGTTGTTTGGGGTTATATACCATTTTTGGGAAATTATTAACATGCCTATCTAACTCCCATAATCAAAATCTAAATTTGCCAACCGCAGGTGGGAGCGTATTTACAATAAATTTGCACCATGAAGAATGTAAAATAGCATACTAGATACTCAAATAACTTATAAATATGATCCAAAACATCTTATGAAGCACTAGTAGTGCATATTTCCAGAAATGTATTGGTTTTCATTTAATGATTTACTTCATTGGTAGGCCTTCACATGTTTTTTTACCTTGGTTTTTTTTCAGTGAAAATCTTATCTGCAACCATGTGTTGGCCTCACCTCAAATAAACAAAACAGGTGATGGACTGAATGTGGATCAATGACACACATTCACCCCAGTCCAAAGATCTGGGCCTAAACAAACCTTTAGATAGGCTACATCTTATCGTCATCCTGAATTAATGATTTAAAATATTAGGGAGTGATTTATGAGTGTTGTATGCCTGTTTTGTACCATTGAGTGTCATTTTTGTGATGCAGTGCTGGTGGAAAATATTTGCTATGTTAAATAATTAGTACAGCATTAAGTTTTAGATGACTGTTATTTATTTACTGTTTGGTAATAGTGGTTAATAACATTTTATATTATATTTTTTCACAGATTCAACTGCAGATTCTTTCATAGTTTGGAAAATGCCTTCCAGAAGTCGAATACGAAAGGCTAGAAAACGTCAAAGACAGCAGGATGATGTTTTATTGCAGCAGTCCTCTTCCCCAAATACTTGTCAAAACACCAAGAAAGGTCGGGGTAAGAGCACGAAATCATTCTTAAGAAATATTTGTAGTAAAAAAAATTTTGCTCAAAAAAATGTGTCTCTTAACAAAAAGAGAAGTAATTTAAATGGAAAGGAGAGACCCATCACAAATGTTACTGGTAGAGGAAGAGATAACTCTGTGCATGATAGTAGAAGGAAACAACAGTTTAGGGACATTCGACAACGAATGTTCCGTAATAGGATATTAGTTAATTTATTGAAAAATATTAAAAAGAAAGGCCAACAGAAAGCGGCATTTTATAGGAAGAAGAAAAATGTAGAGAAAATTATTGATCATGCTTTTGAAATCAAGCGAAAGTTGTTTATTTTGGTAATCAATAGAATTAGGAAACTAAGCAAGGTAATTTCTGATTTCAAAACAAAAAGTAGATGGAAGAGAGTAGTAAATCGTACTAACTTTTGTGAAGTTTTTTCTGGAGAATGGATGCATAGTTCAAGTTCTGAGGCATTTTTTAATGAGGAGACTTATTTTCAGGATAATGATTTGGTGCATGCAGTTGACATCAGTGGTCGAGCTTATGAAGTGAAGGATGGTTGTCCAGTTGAAAAAGAACAACTTGTGACAACAGAGACAGAAGAGGCGCTAAGTGATGAGGTTTTAGGAAGACGTCCTAAGGGTCCTGTGTACATTTGGAAGTGTAGTTCTATTTGCAGTGTGCGACAGGTTTCCATCAATTTGCTATGTGATTTTATACGGACATTTAATAAGAAAAGTTTGAAGCAGAAAATGAAGTTGTTGCAAGATTTAGATCCTTGCAGAGTGAGACAAATGACAGGTTTGCGTGGTCATTCACTGGCTTGTCTTTCCAGGAGAGTATGCCAGAGTGTTTTTCATCATTTCAGGATGCTAGCAGTGCATCATAATAAAGTGAGAAAATTAGTGAGAATGTTGTATTATGCTAAGAGTCCAGCAATTATGCTTAAACAGTTATGTGCTGCTCTTTTGCATGGTTCTGAAATAGATGTGAAGAATCTTTGTGAAGAAATTGAGTTTTGTTACTTTGGTAGTAAAGATGAGAATGTTCAAATTGACCCTGAAGTAGAGGGTAATGTGGAAGATAATGTACAGGTTTCCAGTACAGATAATTTTCAGAAGGAAATTGCCACGTTTCAGATGAAATCAAGTGAGAGGCCTAATTTCACTTGTGTATGTTGTCGACGCACTTATTATAAGAATCAGACTAAGGTAGTGGATTTATATGCAAAAAGTGAAAGGGAAAATAATAGTGAATGGAAGGATTTAGCCACATACTTGATGGTAGAAAATTATTTTGATTTGGGATCGGATCAACGTGTGTGTACTTATTGTTGTAATAAATTAAACCAAAACCAGATGCCTGCTAGGGCAGTTCATAATAATCTGGAATTGGTTGAGATTCCTTCTGAATTGAAGGATTTAAATACTTATGAATCTATTTTGATTCAAAGTATCCATCCCTTTCAGGCTATTGTAAGAATGGAGCCAAAGACAGGGAAATTGCCTCCAGCAGATTTACAGAGAGGATTAAAGGGAAGAGTTGTTTATTTGCCTCTAGATTTGAACAAAAACATTAACACAATTGGAATAGAAAAAGTGGAAGAGGAACCTCTGGTTATCTTGGTTAATGGGGTTCCGACAAAGAATAAGAAAATATGGCAAGATTTAGTGGATGTTAGGAAAGTCAAAAAGGCAACAGTGTATTTGAAGAAAAATAATAAGTACTATAAGAATGTATATGTTGCAGAAGAGGAAGTAAGTGATGAAGAGGATAGCGATTTGTGTGCTGGCCAAATTGAGAAAGTAGAGGCCTCTAAAAGTGAAGAAATATATGAACATTATAGTGTTCATCCTTTGCATTCCAAGGAAGTGATGGGGAATGCTATTGAGTTGTTTCAAATGAAACAAGCCAAAGGGAGTCCCATTAGTGTTTGGGAGGAAAGTTTGGAAGCTCGGTGTTTCCCACAGCTATTTCCCACAGGTCAAGGAGGAAGATATGATGAGCGACCTCGTGAAATTCCTGCGTCTGAATACCGGACTTTACGATTGTATGCAGAAGATCCTAGGTTTCGGCAATGCATTCCCTATTTGTTTCATCTCCTGTTTGAAAGCGATCTGTCTGGACTGTCATATGCAGTGAACCACATCTTAAAAAGTGGTATACAGATGCGAAACATCTCGGCAAGTGACTTTATGCATAAAGTCAATGTCCAAGACAGTATTTTGGATTCTCACTTAATTAATCTCATGGCGTGTCAGCGTGGTACTAATGAGTACTGGTACCGTCGTCATGGTGACTTAAAATGTATGCTGAGGAACTTAGGAACTCCGACATGGTTCCTCACTCTGAGCTGTGCCGAGTATGGCTGGGATGACTTACTTGAATTTCTACGAGAGGCAAATGGAAATATTGAAAACATTGAATTCAAGACACCTGGAGAACTGTGTTCTTTGGATCCTGTGAATGTATGCAGGTACTTCAATCATAGATTTGAAGCTATGATGTCTTTCATCACAAATAAAAAGAATCCACCTCTTGGAGAGGTGTTGGATTTCTTCTGGAGAAAGGAGTACCAAGCAAGAGGTGCCCCTCATATACATATGTTGCTGTGGATCAAGGATGCACCTAAATTTGGAACAGATCCGGATGACTTAGTGATGAATTTCATCGAACAGTATTCTACGTGTGCTGTTCCAAACGCAACGGAGAAGAAAAGTCTAAGAGAACAAGTTCTACGTTTCCAAAGCCATCGTTGTGGAAAGTACTGTCGTCGTAAATTCAGAAACAAGGACAAGTTCTACACCAAATGTCGTTTCAACTTTCCACGACCGGTGATTTCTAAAGGAAGAGTGAACAGTTTGATGTCTTCGCTGCGACATAATGTGACGAGGAAATCACCCAAGAATACATACAATTTGAAAAGGAACGAAGAGTCCAAGTACATCAATGACTACAACCCAGTGATTTTGTCCATGTGGAATGCCAACATGGATATACAGTTTGTGGCTGACAACTGTATGGCTGTGGCTCGGTATGTGACATCTTACATCACCAAAAAAGAAAAGACCGAACTGAAGGATATGTGGGAGGACATTTCCCATGAAAAGAGCCTCAGCAAGAAGTTGTACAGTTTCAGTCTGAAGATGTTGTCGCATCGAGAAATCGGAGCTTACGAATGTTCTGATCGATTGTCTTCAGCAAGTCTCTATGCCAAATCCAGGAGTCTCGTTTGGGCGAGTCTTGGTCTTGCTGCAACGCGAAATCGAGTTCTAAAACCTGTTCGGGAAATTGAGTATTTGGCAGAAAAGGAACCAAACAGTACCGACATTTTGAAGACCAACATGTTGGATACATATTATCCAAATCGAAGCAGTCACCTTGAGAATATTTGTCTATATGAGGTTCTCCAAAATTATATATTCAAGAGGAACATCAAAGAAGATATTGAGAAAGGAGTGTATGCTGTAATTGGAAGTGAGGGATGCCTGGTCAAGCAAAGAAAATGCCAATTAGTAAACCATCGAAAATTAAGTGGCGAATCTCCAGAAAAAAAGGAGTTTTTCTATTTAGCACTTTTGCAACTTTTCAAGCCTTGGCGTGCAGAAGAGGAACTGCTTGGAGATTTCCTCTGTTACGAAGACTCTTTCAATGCAGCCAAGGAGTCCATAGAATGTCCTGCTTTTTCTAAATATCAAGAAATGCTAACTTTGGAAATTGAGCAGGAAGCAACGATTGCAGCCGAGATTGCCAGAGACAGTTCTCAGGACAGTCAGAGTTCTGTTTCATTGAGTCAAGATCCACTTGGAGGACCTATTATCGAAAATGAAGCTGCCACTGCTATGAATGAAGTAGAAAGAGCCATGGCACATGCTCAGGAGGATTCAGTTAACTTACAAGACTTGGAAAAACAACTCAACGTTGAGCAGAGGAAAATATATGATGAAGTTACCAAGGAAATTGAGCACGGATTAAGTCATGAGAAGAAAGAGTGCTCGTGTACGTCGTTGAAGCCTGTCCGACTGTACGTGAGTGGAGAAGCGGGAACTGGAAAAAGTTTCCTCATTAAAGCAATCTCTTGTTATTTGCAGGAAAGGACTGAGTCATCGCTGTCTTGTGTTGTCACCGCTCCTACTGGACTGGCAGCACATAATATTAAAGGTATTACTTTGCATCGTCTATTGATGCTGCCGGTGGAGCATGACAACAAATTACAATACAACAAGTTATCTGGAGATGCTTGCTGTGAAGTTTCAAGAGTTTTGAGGAAAATGAAACTACTTATCATTGACGAAGTAAGCATGGTTTCCAATGTCATGCTTGCCTTTGTGCATTTGAGAATGCAAGAAGTACTTAAAACTGAATATGATGTCTTATTTGGTGGGAAACACATTATTGTTTTCGGAGATCTTCTACAGCTGACACCAGTAAAAGGTCAACCTGTGTTCAAAATACTCACGCATGAAGATACCAGGAAGTGCCTAGGGAGCATTGGCAACGTCAATATATGGTTAAACTTCAATTATGCAGAACTGCATCAAAATATGCGTCAGGCAAAGGATGAAGATTACAAGAATATTCTACAAGATATTAGAATTGGAAAAGTGACCGAGCATGGGAAAGAAGCTTTAAATGCACGGTTACTGTCAAATTTGTATCCCAAACAAGATATTGTGCCTGAGAATATTTTTCAGAAAATTACTGAGAAGAAATCCGGGATATGTCTCATGCCAACTCTTACAGAATGTG